>NC_133570.1:2500000-3125000 GCF_048773025.1 Camelus bactrianus | reverse complement strand
TGTCAACATGTTGAAGTGTCTTTACAGGTTAGAAAAGGCCTCACCTAACTCGTAAATCTAAGTGTAACAAGTGTCAGATTACTGATCTGAGTTCTGCTGGGCTAACTCGTAAATCTAAGCTAGTAAGTGTCGGTTTGCTGATTCCCTGCTCCTGCTTTTTGCTAGCCAGCTGCATTTTCAGAGACACATCTGGCCTTGGAGTGTCAGTTTGCTGCCTCCCTGCCTCTGCTTTTGTGATAAGGATGCTGCTAAAACTGTTCCATGCCTATTGGCCACATACCCCAAGCTTGTAATTAACCCTATAAAACCTCATGCACACATCTTGGGGGTGCTCAGAGCTCTGGAGCAGAAGCCCCTCTGAGCCTGTCAGCGTAATAAATCTGAATACTCCAACCCTCCGAGTGGTGCTTGTTTCTTGGCTGGCCTGTTGTTTCTGTAACACTGCAACTTTCCCTGGACGCTTTAACTTCAAAATCAAGGGAATGGGGAGGATAAACAGCTTCTGAAATGTCCTCTCTGAAAACAGGAAGGAAACTGCCCTGCACTGAGCTCACTCCCGAGCCTCCACGGTCCATCCGCTTTGCGGTTCTCACGCCTCTCTGCACGGCATTCATCCCCGCAGCTGCCCTGGGAGGTGGTTATTAGGACTCCGATTTTCCACCTAAGAAGGCTGAGTTTGGGCAGAGTCAACGCAACCCACAGCCGAGATTCAAACCCACATCGCGGGGCTCCGGAGCCCAAGGGCCCGGGTTTGCACCAGGCTGTGAGGCTGGCTCCTCACCTGCAGGACCCACAACGCCCCGGGCGCAGGAGCTCGCGCGGCGTGGGGGCGGAGAGGGGAGACCGAGGCGGTCACAAGCAAGAAGGCCTCGCCGCCCGGCCGGCGCGGCAGCCACTCCCCGGGACCCTCCTCCTCCTCCCCCTCCCCCTCCTCCGCCACGGCCCCCCCGCGGCGGCCCGCGCTCCCATGGCAACCGCCTCCCAGCAACACCCCTCCCGGCAGCAGGGCCGGCGCATGCGCACACGCCAGGCGGCGAACCCCGCCCGAGCGCGCCCTCCGCCTCCGGGGCGCGGGCACCTGGCTGCCGGGGCCTTTTCCCCCAGAATCTCGACGCCGTTCTCCCCCATCCCAGCCGGGACCGTGCTCGCCTGTACCTGTCGGTAAAAGAATCGCTGCTGCTCCTCAGCCCCCTCCTCCGTCACCACGGTAGGCGGGCCCCGGCGGGCGCCCGAGGACAAAGGAGCCCGCGGCCGCGAAGGTCCGGTCGGAATTTCCCGCCGCGGCGCCGGCCGACTGGCCGCGCGAGGGGCCAAAACGCGAAGCTGCCGGGGCCGCCTCGCGCGTGCCCCCTGGCGGCGGCGCCGGGAAGGGTGCCTCGCGGCCGCCTGCTCCCGCCCGGCCCGGGCCAAGCGCCACGGGGACCCCAGACCCAGCTCAGTGCCCCGCCCGCGGGTAACGTCAGGTCTCGGAAAGAATGGGTGTCTGTGTGTAGGGACAGCGGCACGCAGCTCTTCACTGTAAATTGCATGCAGCTGTAACCTCTGCAGGCCTTGCAAACTCTAGTGTGGGTTTTTATAATTCTGTCACCACACCGTCACAGTCAAACCACGGATAAATGCTTGGTTTCTACCCCATTCAGCGAACAAACTGCTCACCCCATTAACACTGACGAAGGAGTATAGGTCTGACCCTAATGTTGGCTGATTTTCCTCTAAATCAAAAACTAAGTAACATGAAACTGAAAGTCAAAATAAAAAAAAAAAGAACAGATTTACAATGTCAATAACTGAACTGTACACAGAATCAGATGTGTGTGTGTATTTTTAATACCTTATTGTCTTGTGAGCAACAGCAGATTCTTACTTCGAAGCAAGAGTAAAGCAAAGATACAAAATCTGAAATGATTTTCAGGTTCTTATTGATTTAAACACATGGTAGTTGACGGGCAGCTGCCACCTTGGCACTGAGCTTGGAAATGTCATGCCAACAAGTCTTGCAATACAAGACAACTTTAAAAAAACAAACAAACAACTTCATTTTCACTCTCTGCTTCAGAGGAGAACGGTCATCTAAATTTCCTAATCATTTATGGCCAGCTAAAATACTTAAGCCAATTTCAAAATACAGAGGGCAATTGATCAAATCCCAAGCTGAAAAACTGCTTCCCTACACAATGTGAAAATACTGGGAGCAGGAAATTTTATCACAGGTCATTTGTGAGACCAGCGTAGGTTATATCGCAGTGTACTGTTATAGACACACATTAAGGCTGCAATTTGAAAAGAATTCCATCTTTGTAGATAGGAGAAAATTCAAATCAGGTACTCAAGGAGGTATTCTTATATATTTTATAATTTTCTAAATGCTAGAAATCCAGCATTCATTCTTAAATAAGTTTTTGAATGTATGGCAGTCCCTTAATCCAAAAAAAAAAAAAGACAATCAGAAGACAAGAAATATTGATAACATTCAAACTGATTTTGAGACAG
Organism: Camelus bactrianus; assembly: GCF_048773025.1. Classification (NCBI taxonomy): domain Eukaryota; kingdom Metazoa; phylum Chordata; class Mammalia; order Artiodactyla; family Camelidae; genus Camelus; species Camelus bactrianus. The sequence continues at coordinate 3,122,510 of NC_133570.1, read as the reverse complement.
CTTTCATATAGATTCTGTTATGCTCGATGCGGGATGTATCAACTTTGAAAATGATGAGGTTAAAATAAATAAGTGGTGGAAGCCATGTTAAATGGGAGCTTAGTGGCTGAAGAAGGCAGTAGAGTCCGTGTCTTGGTTATCCGGGTGTATTTTTAGTACATAGCACAGGCACCATATTTACTAAATGAATGAATGACCAGTAGATATGAAACTATATGCATGAGCCAGATTAAGTGAGAGCAATTTACAGCACAAATGAGAAGGCAGCTAATGGTGGGTAAATACTGAGGACACAGGCTCCACTCGTGCTTCTGCAACTAACTCATCCCATGATGTAGGAGAATATCACAGTCTGAATGTCACTTAGACCCCCTGTAAGGTGGGGAACTTGCCCGCGTAGCCTGGAAGGCCCTGGATTTCCATTCATGTCATGATTTTCCAGGGTGTGACAGGTGCGCAGATATGCACTTAAGATTTTGAGCTGATGCTGTGACTTAGAAAGCTTTTTTAAGCTCTATGCCACTTGTTTTACCAAAATCAGAACAAAAACGGAGGCGGCTACTCAGTTAGACTCTGTGAGCCCCACCCACTTTGTCACAGAGCGGGTTGAGGAAGCATTCATGGAGCGCCGCGTGTGTGCAGCAGGGCCGTGGAAACCGTCCCGGGATTCAAGACTGCAGGGTAGCGGACACTCACTGTGCAGGCTAGATTGATGAGCGTGAGTGACCCGGGTTTCGTGGGATAAGACCATAATGTGAGCCCAGCAGGTGCCTAGCTCCACCTGGCGGAGCGGAGGACGAGCAGGCACGCAGGGCATCATGGGAGATTCCTCAGAGGATGCGAGGACCGCAGTGAATCCTGAGCCAGGTTTAGCCTCCGAAGTTGTAACGTGATTTTGCGGGAGAAGAATCAGTAGAAACAGACCCATGAATGATAGAAATGATGGCCTTTCCATTAAGAGCATTAAAATAGTCACTATGAGTGTGCTCAACACACTCAAAGATTGAAGGAAAAGTACGATGTAATGAAAAGGAAACTTGAACGGTATATATTAAACTGCCTTATGCTGCCCTCGGGTCACTGGGGCTCTGTTTTTGCTGGTTTTTGTTTGTCGTTTGTTTCTTTTACACATCTTCTCCATGTGCTTCCTTTTTTAAAATCTTTTTCTTTGGATTGAGGTGTCACAGTGTCTTCTTCTGCAGGGCCTACACAGCTGTTAACCCTTTCCATTGAGATATTTGGTTAGAAATTATATATTTAATTTCTAAATGTGATTGGAGTCTAAAAAGGAGAGATGAGAAACAGGATTCAAAAATGATTGAAGACATAATGGCTGAAAATTTTTCAAACATGACAGTGATGAAGCACAGGGGCCAAAGAGACAAATAAACCCAAAGCAGAAGAAACATTAAAAAACAGTGTTTGCACCCATCATAATGCAATTTCTGAAAACAACTAACAAAGAATGAGTTGTAGAAATAGTAAAATTAAAATATATACATTATGTCCTGTGATACAAATGTAAGATTTTTCATCAGAAATTAGAGTCCAGAAGACCATAGAGTAATAGCTTTAAAGTCCTGAACAATTAAAAATAAAAGCTATTAATCTAAACTTGTATACACAGTGAAAATATTTTTTAACAATAAAGGCAAAACCATGACTTTTCAAAGGCTGAGTGATTCTGCTGTATAAAACCTCCAAAAGGAAACTTAGTCTCTCGTGAACGAAAGGGGACCAGAGTAGCTCAGAGTAAGAACCAAACAATGATAATCATGAAGAAGTGAGAGCTCAGGAATTTGGAGACGCTGTTCAAGGGCTGTGGAGAAGCACACGCCCTACAGGTGGTAGAGGACCGCCGTGGACAGTTGGGCAGGTTGTGCATTATACAACTCCAGGGGGTGCCATTCCTGTTCATCCGCAGCCATCATGGAGTTCTACGTTTTTCACACCAGGTTCCTTGCAGATTGCAGCAACATGTTTTAAGGAAGAGTGGCTTTTTCTAACTCATACTTAATAGTGCCATTGGGATAGCTGTGCTTGAAATGGGAAAGCACATGCTAAGTGGATTTGATAGTATTGTCCAAAATTCTGTGTATTTTAAAAATAAGTATTTTAAGGACAGAAAGTTTCGTTGTACAGAGCAGAGGTATCTGGAAGAAGCATTAGAAATGATTAACAAGGGTTCCTCCTTGAGAGTGGGTTTTGGAGGGGCCGTTCATTGGCTGGATTTCGCTTTATATTTATGTATAAGGTATATATTGCCTTTATAATGAAAACGTTAAAATGGCTATAAACGTTAAAAGCATTTTACAACACTGTACATCGACCGTACTTCAATAAAAATTTAATTTTTTAAAAAAGCACTTATTCGATTGGGTTTTAAAGTTAAAATGCACACTCGAGTGTTTCAAATACATGAAAGCATAGTTTAAACATTGCATAAATGAGGTCATAGACTCAAGGTATGTTTTCAGGTTCTGCTGCTTTTACACCCTTTGAAGACCCCCAGACCTGGGGCACACTTCTTTCTTTTAATTGACATATAGTCGGTTTACAATGTTGTGTTAATTTCTGGTGTACAGCATAGTGAGTCAGTTATATATACCTATATATTCCTTTTCATGTTCTTTTTCATTATACGCTATTAGAGTACTGAATATAGTTCCCTATGCTCTACAGTAGGACCTTCTTGTTTATCTGTTTTATATATAGTAGTTAACATCTGCAAATCCCAAACTCCCAGTTTATCCCTTACCACTCCCCTGCCCCCCTGGTAACCATAACTCTGGGAGTCTGCTTCTGTTTTGTAAATAAGTTCATTTGTGTCATTTTTTTTTAGATTCCACATATAAGTGATATATGATACTTGTCTTTCTTTGTCTGACTGACTTTACTTAGTATGACAATCTCCAGGTCCATCCTTGTTGCTGCAAATGGCATTAGTGCATTCTTTTTTATGGCTGAGTAATATTCCATTCTATAAAAATACATCTTCTTTATCCAGTCATCTGTTGATGGACATTTAGGCTGCTTCCATGTGTTGGCTATTGTATTTAGTGCTGCTATGAACACTGGGGTGCATGTATCTTTTCAAATTAGAGTTTCCAGTGGATACATGCCCAGGAGTGGGCTTGCTGGATCACAGGGTAACTCTTTTTAGTTTTTAAAGAAATCTCCACACTGTTTTCCATAACAGCTGCACCAAACTGCATTCCCACCAAGTGTGGCAGGGCTCCCTTTTCCAGACCTGGAGCAGACTTACTGCAGCAAGCTAACTTGCCAAACTAAGTGTTCTCTGCTTAATAATTGACCGAGAAACTTCTCCTTGTCCATGGGAACCAGGGAGATGCCAGCTTTCCTCACTCCTCCCATTTTCAAGTGATGACTGATGCAAGGTGCAGTCCTGTGCCTTCTCAGTTTATTTAGGGATGTGCGTTAGATTAAATGGAAGGCTGTCCAGTGACGCATCTGACACAGTTCAAATCCACGTCCTCCTGGGAACTGGCTTTCATTAGCTGCAAGGAGGAAGCCCGGAGTATATCAAACCCATGCTCAGAGTTCCCATTAGTATTGAGCAAGTGAAATTCAGTTAAATGACATGTCACCAGGGTTCCTGCAAGGAAGAGTGTGTGCTGAATGTTGAAATGGATTCCCCAGACCCTTCCAGAACCCACCTTGAGAGAAAGATAATGGGGACAAATTGTTTTAAGTCCAACTTCAGAAATGCAATTAAGGGCTGCCTCGGGCTGCTGTGGCTTTTTCCGTGTGATTCTGAGGCACCTTCAGAGTTTGGAATGCTTGCCAAATCTGTGAACCTTTTTTCCGCCCCTAAAGAGCTATTTGTTCAAATTACTTGCCTTGTAAGCAAGGTTCCAAAGTCACTGAGGGAGGAAGGACGGGGCGAGCTTTTGCTTCCTGCGGGGCCCCGTGCGCTTTCAGAAGCGTGGTTTTGCTGTGTTAGGTGCGTGCTTGGGGCGCCCGCTCCCTCCACCTCACAGATAAACAGGAGCCGCGACAGAAATCTTTCTTCCGTTAAGAAGATGGAGGATTTAGGAAAGTGCTTGCAACTGGGAGAAAAAAGCTACTGGCTACGTTTTTTTTTCCCCAAAACGAAATACAGAGGGGGAAGAAATGTCTTCATTAAATGTCTTGAATAGTTTCGGAAGGTGGCTACTGAACATCTTCCACGGTTGCAGCCCCGCCGGGCGTGGCTGTGAGGCCAACTGATCAAGCCTGTACCACCCTGCGAAGTTTATGATTAATTGCTTTGCAGGAGACTATGGGCCCTGGATCTATTACTCAGGTAATAAACAGAGAGAACAAATTAATTACTGCATTGTGGGCTTTCCAGCAGACTCTAAGGAAGCTCTGGGTGGGAGACAGGAGGTGGCAGGGGGAGAGGGGGACACTGATCCTTGAACTTTGAAAGAGGAAAATGATTTGAGCATCACTCGGAAAGAACAGTGCATCTGAGGCCTGCCCAACAGTGGCCTCCGGCCGCAGTTGCAGGAGGAGACACACACGTCCTCAGTTCTCCAAATGAAACGAAGCAAGCTCATTCACTCAGTGAGCACTTACGGAAAGCCAGGGCTAGCGATGAATTTTCTACTTTGTGAACGACTGGAGAATATAGACAAGCCTAGAGGTGTTTATTACACATTAAATGCCCTGTTATGGTTTGAGCCCAGGGCCGTGGGAGCCCGTGGGGAAGTGTCATGTAGACCTTCCAGAACATCATCAGCCTGAGCTTGGACTCCCAACCTCCTCACTTAACGTCATTCTTTCCAGGGTCACGGGTGTCACGGATCACACCGTGGTTACGGCGCCCGTTCCTGTAAGATGCAGTGGGAGTCTTTCCCTCCGCCAGAGAAGCGCCCACGCCACCCTGATGACTGACACGGCCTGTCTCCAGGCAGAGGGGTCAGGCTGGGTCCTGCATCTGAGAGGAATGAATGGGCGGCAGAGCCTTTGTCCAGGCTCCACCTCCAGGTGTCCTGGAGTTTGGTTTCGTTTTTTAAGCAATCAGATTATCCAGCCCCAAGCAGAGAGGCTTTCTTAATTTTGGAAAGTCATAAAACAGTCTTAGGAAAACTTAAGGAGTTATTTCCAGAACAGGGGACCCCAGCGATGACTCCTTAAAAAATGAAATAGTGGGAAAGAAGCAAGGCTGGGGGAATGCTGGGTGAGCAAGGGTGGTCCCGGCAGAAACAGCAGAGGCTGCAAAATTCTGGAAGATGAAAAAGTTGGTTCAGAGCTTTTAAAGACTTCAGTTTGGCTGGAGAAGGGGGATTCGTGGGGAGACAATTCATGAGGCAGCACAGGGTAGCAGATCCCACGGGGCTTGCTGACTGCCTGAGGTTTACAGCCCATCCTGGAGCGAGGAGGAGCAGTGAAAGCTTTTAAACCCGGAGAAGCACTGTCAGGATTATACTTCAGAACATCGCTCTGGACGACGTATGAGTCGGCGGGACGTCAGCCAGGGACCCAGGCAGGTGTTGGGGTCAGGGATGACGGGTCTGGAGAGGATGATCAAGGTGGTGGAAAAAGAAATTGGGTGCATTCGAGGAACATTTAGAAGGACTGCGTTGCATTCATTTCAGTTTCCAGAACAGCGCAGAAGAAAACTGTAAAATGTAAGAATCTCCTCGTATCTCACCAGGCTCAGGAATCCGCGTAATCAGATAAATACACAGCCTCCCTTCCACTAGACTGAACTGCCTCGGGTGGGGTCCGCCTCCTTGGGCACTGAAGGGGGCAGAATGCAACCAAAGTCGTCATCTGGTACCGATTGTAAGTACCAGTACCAGAACCCGTTTATTAAAAAAAAAAAATCAGGAGGAAACATTATGCAATCCTGGTCCTGCGAGTTGAAGCGGTTTGTGAACACTTTCCAGCTGGTTAGCCTGCCTGGGAACCCAGGCAACAGGAGACACGTGAGGTCTGCGTTTCCAGTGGATTTCTCCCCACCTAGGTTCCAAGAAAACCTCCTCCTGATCATCTGACCCATCCCCTGAGATCACTGATTGTCCCAGCACAAAGGTCTCTGCTGCCCTCTGCCCATCTTGTTGATCCGTCCGTGGTAAGCGGCCACTCCATTTCCAGGTGACCTTTCGTGTAAATCATTGCAGGGAAAGGACCCCACCCCTCTGCCCGCCCCACCACCCACAATCCAAGCAGCCAGAAATGGTGTCAGTGCCTCTCTGTCTCAGGGGATGCTCTGCTGGACGGAGCAGAATTCCAACCACGTGGTTCCCTCATCTCTCCCTTGTAAACACCGGGAGAGGCTGCAGCCTCTTTTTCTATAATTTGTCACTTTCCCCAACCTCCCAGGTGGAATCCCATTCTCTCTGTGTCTGTGAACCGTCTGTGTCTCTGTCCTCTGGGGAAAGCAGCTTCCCTGCTCACCTGCCCTCCCCACGCTGCTCCGTGTGTCTCCCCTTTTGTCTCTAGGGAGGATAGCACCCCACTCCCGACCTCCTGCTTCCTCCTCCTCTCCGAGGGCCTCGGAACGGCCAGGCACCAGCATTAAGGTTCCGTGGCAGAACCGAGGCTGGGACCAGCGGGTGGAAGCGAGCTAGGCTTGGTTCGGGCGCATAATTGTAGGGGGTGCCAAGACACTCACAGTCAAGACAGATCACTTAACAATTCAATCCTTTAATCATTGTAATATGTGAAGAAGTCAAAATGAATGCAGAAAGTTGATGATGGACGCAAAATCAAAATGTGAAAGACAGAGTTTAACAGAGCCAGGCTGGGCCATGCTAGGGCTGAGACAAAAGGAAATGTGTGCCTCTATGTACAGGTTTTTATGTGTGTTTTAGTAGTTTGTGGATTTAATTAAATATTGATGAGTTTGCTTCCATTAAGCTAGGAAAGCGAAATTATAATAAATCATGTTTGGGAAATAGATCAAACATTTAAATTTAGAAATAATATCTTGAGTTTTAATAGACCAACTTTTTAATGTACTGATAGTTTTCCAACTGGAAAAGACAAGCGTGAATAAGAGCCATTAAAATATGTACCTTTTTGTGGAGAAAAGGGAACCCTCCTACACTGTTGGTGGGAATGTGGTTTTGTGTAGCCCTTATGGAAAAACTATGGAGATTCCTTTAAAAACTAAAAATAGACTTATATATGACCCAGCAGCCCCACTCCTGGGCATATATCCAGAGGGAACTCTAATTCAAAAAGATACATGTGCCCCAGTGTTCATAGCAGCACTATTTACAACAGCCAAGACACGGAAGCAACCTAAATGTCCATTGACAGATGACTGGATAAAGAAGTTGTGGTATATCTATACAATGGAATACTACTCAGCCATAAAAAATAAAATAATGCCATCTGCAGCAACATGGATGGACCTGGAGATCATCATACTAAGTGAAGTAAGTCAGAAAGAGAAAGAAAAATATCACAGGATATCCCTTATATGTGAAATCTTAAAGAAAGATGACACAAATGAACTTAGTCACCAAACAGAAAGAGACTGACACATAGAGAATAAACTCGTGATTACCAAAGGGGAAAGCGAGGGAGGGATAAATTAGGATTATGGGATTAACAGATACAAACTACTACATACAGGGTAGATAAACGAGGTCCTACTGTAGAGCACAGGGAACTACATTCAATATCTTGTAATAACCTGTAATGAAAGGATATGAAAAAGAATATATATGTGTAACTGAATCGCTGTGCTGTACACCGGAAACTAACACAACACTGTAAATCAACTAAACATCAATTAAGACAGGAAGGAAAGAGGAAGACATGCATGATTACAGAGAAAATAATTTTCATTTCTAAACCGTATTTACTACTCATCGTGTTGTGGCCATTCTAGGCTTTGTAAAAGCCCAGTGCCTAAATTTGAACATTTCGAATTACGATGCATAACCCAGTGAGCTCATACTAAAATGGGAAATTCCCTGGGACGGCGTGAAGCCCGTCAGATGCCGGGGCAGCCGGCACGACGAGGCAGAGAGCCCGTCCCCACGCAGCGCGTCCAGCCCGGAGGCGGGAAAACTCGGGCCGCGCAGCGCCCCCATTTCCATCGTGCTTCCCGGGGGGACAAGCGGCTTCTGTTACGTCACAGTGTTTTCCTCCCAGAGGGGCCCGCGGACTTCCATTGGTGTCACTGCCCGCCGACAGATGGGGCAACAGGCTTGGCAGAGTTGGTGCCACGCACGGGGTCGAGGGGCACAGAGCAGCACGGCTCACGAGGTCACCTGACCGCAAGCGCCCCCCCCCCCGCTCCCCCCGCCCCCCCTCCGTGGTAGCAGCCCCGCCCCTTAAGCCCCGCCCTCCTCTTCCTACTCTAGAGCTGCCCCTGGTTTATCAGGGCGTCTTCATTTTGGAGGAAGGTTGTGCAACCTTTTCCCTGTAACCGTATCATTTTCCTTCCAAACATTATTGATGGAAAACAAAAGCAAGCATGTGGGCTTGAGAATAGATACAGGAGTGATCCACAGCCTGATATTTTAACCCTCCAATCTTTTATTTCCTCAATTAACTAATTGAGTCCTTTTGGAAAGTTCTGGTTTAAGGTGCAGATTTTTTTGTTGTTGTTGTTCCATCTACATTAAAGAGAGGAGTGGTCCGAGGAGGGTAACTGTCGGTCAGTGACATCAGGACACAGTAACTTCGTATGCTAAGAGGTTTACCCTGATCTGTTTAACCTAAAGGAAAATTGTTACAGTCTTTTCCTGTAGGTGTTTTTCCATCAGAGTTTGAGATGCAAAAGTCAGTAGTTATTTTTCTCATGACAGTTTTCAACCTCCAGGAGAACAATTGATAGAGTCACCAAACTTTAAAAAGCTCAGAAGTGCTTGTTTGTAAATCACGTCATGTTTACAGGGAGATTAACATTTAGATGTTGCAAAATAAAAAGAAGTCTCAGATGTTTGGTGTTGAGAGGCAGTTTTTGCAGTTCTTGAGACAAAACTGCCTTTATTGCAACTCTATTTATTAAAAAGATAAGATGCAACTTTAACAAAATAGGAATCCAAAAATGCTAAGAAGAGTGTGGGCTTCAGAATGAGGTATGCCTATGTGCTCATCTGGCTTGCCTCCCACCTGAAACGTGCCTTTTAGGGGCAACTTAGCTGCAGCAACGCCCTGTTTTTATTCTGGGGGTGGGGGGTCGAGGGGAGGTAATCAGGTTTATGTATTTGTTTTTTTAATGTAGGTACTGGGGATGGAGCCCAGGAAGGCGGGGAGGAAGACCAGGACTAGCTCTCGCGATGCTTACGTGGGTCTGGTCTGGCTGCTATCTGCGCGCCCATATCCCTTCGGCCTGGGTAGGGGGGCTTCTTGGACTGCGAATGGTGTAGCCCATTCACCAGCTCACCTCTAGTGGGTCCCGGAAAAGAAAGCTACCTTGAGTGAAACGACCAAGCTGTGCAATGTAGGAGGCAGGACCAGGGGAAAACCCGGGGTCCGTCTCATCCTAAGCCTGTGTAATAAGGACCCTCCGCGGCCTGGGCACCTCTGGATGGATGCCCTGAAACACTGTCGTAATTCCCTCGGCACACGTGGGGAGGAACCGGTTTTCAATGGTTATGATCCAGGGAAAACGGGCGAGAAGATGGCCATGTCCCAGGTCCCAGGCGAGTCCCTGGGACGCGCCCCACCAAGTGAGGGTCCTTAGCTTTGTGCAGGAAAAAAATTTAAAAATGAGTCATAGTTGAGTGAAAGTAAGTTTATTCACAGAGATGCACACTCCATAAACTGAGTGCAGGCCAGAGAGGCCACAGGCATGGGGTGGGTGTTTAGTTTAAAGTAAAAGACAGGACAGAGTGCCAGCTGTCCCAAAAGGCAGGAGAAAGGCCGGCCTAGGAGGCACATGCTACGGGCAGAAGAGGGGCCGTCTCACTCAGAAGGGAGAGCGATGGCCCCCGAGCCTGGGGTCGGCTAGGGAAAATGAGATCGGATGCGAGGTGTGGGCGTTGTCAGCTTCTACGGGCTCAGTAACTTCAGATGCCAACAAGTGTGGGGATTATTCCAGCTACTCTGGGGGAGGAGCTGGGAGTCCCAGAAACTGGACCCTCACCAACTTTCGGACCTTTCATGGTCAGCCTGGGAACCATCCTGGCCCCTGTGGGAGGGCCACTTCGCAGCTACTGTATTTCAAGGCGCGTATGTTGAAGCGCAAGGTCCACTGGGAGTTGAATCTTCCTCCATCGTGGGGCTAATTACCGTGTCATTCTTTTCACGGCTGTGGCCCACCCCCTCCCCTCCTGTCTCAGTTGAGTCAGTGGTGAGGATGCCAGGGGATCCCTGCTGTCCTGGGAAGTGGGCTGGAACAGACCTCAGACAAGAGAATGAATGAGTACCCGCACCTGTCTGTCCACTCTCAAAACCCAGGCTGAGAATGGCTTCCCCGGGGCTGCCCCTATTCGTGCAGGGCTCCCCCACCTCCCTCCTAAGACGGAAGCCAGGTCGTCCTCTTATTTGCACCAGACAGATGGAAATCCTGAGGCCCAGAGCGGCCTGGAAATGCAGATCCAGTGTGTGTATTCAGATTTAAAATGTGCATTCACTTAGCTGAGTGAATGATAGCACAGACCGTACTCAAGCATGGAGACGCAGGAGTAATTAACGAAATGCATCACTCGGAGAGGGGGAGACGGTTTTAGAAGCATTTGTTTTTTGTTTTCCATCACTTTATGGTGAACATTTAAAAAGTAAAAAAAAAGGAAGAAGAGCTGAAATCATCGTAGAGTGAACACCCTACATCCAACATGAAGTTTCGAGGGCTGTTTATATCCTGCTCCGTCTGCTTTCAAGCTTTGTTTTTGTGTTAACAGCTAGCTTTATTCTAATTGACTTGTCAGAGAAGAACTATAATTAGCACATGATGTGAATCATTCCGTGGATATTTTGACTTAGGACAAACTGAGAGTGAATATTTCAGTAAAGAAGGCAAGTCTGTTTAAATGAAAGCCGTCCGGCGACCGAGCAGTCGGTACCCACCCAGGGCAAAAGTGGACGGCGGAACCTGAGACACTGATTCCGGTTTGAGGAGCGGAGTCTCAGACAAATGAAACACCTGAAGTGGGGAGTGTTTTACCAAAATCTTTGGCTTTTGCCTTAAAAAAAAAAAAAGTCTGTAATACTAAAATCAATGGTGAATGCCTCTATGGTGTATTTCAAAAAATGTTAACATGATTTATTTGTAGATTTAAAGCCCTTTCTTTCCAGCAGGGCCTGACATCTGCTGACACACAGAAGCCAAAGCGCTCCCAAATCTGACGCGTGGACCCCTCATCACTGAGAGGTCTGAGTTCTGGGGGACAGGGAGCGGGTACCGGTTCCAGCGTTCACAGGGATTCTCAGCAGCGGCAGCTGGACGGGGCACCTGCTCAGCCTTGCGCAGCGGCCGTGCTTTGTTCCCGAGGACTGGAAGGGATGCCACGCAATAAACCTTGTCACGGGGCAGCTGTGGTCCCCACTCCCCTGACCGCCCCTCACCTCCTCTGTGGAAACACCATCCATTTTTCCCTTCTATTTATTGTCTCCTGTAAACACAAGAATCCGGATGAACATAACAGTCAGCAAACAGCCTGTGACCACATTTCTATAACTGAAGGAAATCAGTGCGAGGACAGATGAAGTCTGAAGGCATCATGAAATTCCCTGCATTGTGGTCACAAGGGATGGTCCACAGCCATTTATTCAGTGATGTGTTTATTGCCTGTCCTCTCCTGCTGACCCCGTTAATCCTTTTTGCCTAAGACCCCTAGGAAGAAACGCAGGTACAGAAACTTAAACCCAACATCTTTACAAAATAATGTCAAACATTGTAACGTACAATATACAACACACCTTATATTCTATTCTATTCTATTCTATTCTATTCTATTCTATTCTATTCTATAAGTTCAATTGGTTGAAGTGTCATGTCCCAGTTTGAAAGTTCCACGGGACTCTAAGCTGGAAGCTGGGACCCGGCTAGATTTGCACACAGTCGCACCCCATTAGCCACCTCCCTGCCTGTCATCTGGCAGGACCTCAAACAAATGTGTGTTGCCAGTGCGGACAAAGGATGTCACCGCCACTTCAGTAAACAAAGGATGTTGCAGCCTGGCTAGTAAAGCCCTCAGCCACTGCAGTCACCTCCCCGCCAGGGGACTCTGGATGGAGAAGACAGGACACTGGCCCAAGATAGGTGCCTTTCAAAGGAGTAATTTCAGTCAGCCCAGAGTCTTGCATCCTCCCATGCATGGAAAAGCGCTAAATTCATTAACTTGAGATGCCTGGTTTTTCTTCAATTAGTGGTAATCTCCTGATGTTTGCCTACCTGTTTACCTGTTTGGGGTTTGTTTGTTTTGCAGAAACTCCTATACACTCTGGCTCCTTCCTTACCTCTTCTGAGGGGGTGGTCCCTCAGAGGCACCTGAGAAGCTGGGTTCTGGGTTGAAGTCCTCAGGAGGTCCACAGAATAAAACATAATTCTCAACTTTCAGATTGTGTGTTTTGTTTCAGTCAATGCCTGCATGAGTGAAGGAATGGATGACTCTGTGCTGGGCCAGGCACTGGGAATTACTGGTGATAAGTATAGACTTGCTCCAGTTGCTTTCAGGGAGCTTACTGTCTGATGAAGAGACTGGAAAAAAAAAATAAGAAAACAAAATAGAAATGATTACATAAAATACCATCAGATAGTCAGTCAGCAAACCTCAAGCCACCAAAGAGCTGGTGGTTGTGTGAGACGATGCTAAAGTCAGTGCTTGATGAGTTGCAGAAACTCTTGTTCAGACAAAGTGTCCTCCGGTGGCATACTGATGACTGTTTCTGCTCAGGGGCCCTGTGGGGTCCGGGACAGACACACCTCATGTGGCCGGCAGAATTTTCAGATGACCTGGGATACCCACCCCCGGGTGTTACTCTCAAGATTATTCTGTATCACAAGGCAGAGGGCCTTTTGCAGCCGTAGCTGAGGATGCTCCTCAGTTGACCTTAAAATGGGGGATTATCAGGTGGCCTGATCAGAGGGCAGGCGCCCCTTAAAAGCAGAGCGCTCTCTCCAGCAGGAGAGGAGGAGGAAGTCAGAGAGGATGAAGCGCGGGAAGGTTTGACGAGTTGTTTCCGGCCTTGGCGGTGGAGGGGCCACGCGCCAAGGAACGTGGGTGGCCTCCAGGTGCTAAGAACGGCCCCTGGCAACAGCCAGCAAGGCAAGCCCTGCAGTTGCAAGAAACTGGACCCCGCCAAGGTGCTGAGTGAACCCAGAAGCAGAATCCCCCCCGGAGTTACAGGTAAGAGCCCGCCCTGCTATGTGCAACACTGGCCTTGTGAGAGCCTCGGCAGGGAGCTCAGCTGTGAGATCAGGAGCCAGGGGTGTGCGTGTCACTGTGTTACCAGCAATCAGAAGCTAATACGTTCCTTTTACAGGTGGAGCCAGGCTTGGTGGGACCTAAAAGCAACACAGTATTGGTAGCTCTGTTTAAAAGAAGAATACAAGAAGCTGAATACAGAATTAAGTATAGAAACTGGGAAGGGGCCACCTCGGTGTCACAGTGACGCTTCCTCTATGTGTGGTGTTCCATCCCATCCAGTCCCTTTCCTCAGTCTCAGAAAAAAACGAAGCTCCTCCCTACACGGGGCCTCGGACATGCTGTTCCCTTTATCCGAATGCTTGTCCCTCTCCTCTCAGCTGTGTTACCTGCCCTCCCGCTCTCAGACCTCAAAGGAAGCCTCACTGCCTCAGAAGGACTTTCTCTTCTCTCCCTGTCTGGATCCAGGTCCTTGGTCCCCTGTCCTCCTCTGTCCTTGTCCCGCGCAGGGTCACATTTGTACGCGTGATCATTCAGTTCAGGTCAAAGCCGTCCCTCACCCCCCCCACCCCGCCCCCGTCCCAGTGCCTGAAGCAGTTCCTGGGGTTGGAGTCAGCCTAGGACTGGAGGTGGTTTGTCTTTCAGGATGTGGTCGTGAGAGCGCTTTTGTCAAGCACGCGTTTGAGAATGCTCATTATTCCATATGAGTCAACTCCGGCTGGTTTCCTGGGAGCGCTCACAGGAATGGCTGCAGGTGCGTGACAACGCCTAGGAAATGTACGTGCAGGGAAGGCGAGACTTCGGTGTACAAACCACAGCACGCACAAGTCAGTTACTGTGTTTTGGCTTGAATGTTTGCAAAGTGAACATGCCCCATGTTCTAAATTGCTTTGAGCACAGCCCAGAGCCTGGGGCGTCCTCCTCCTGCAGCTGCGGTTTGAGTCTTGTCCAAGTGGATCTCAGCACTGCTTCTACTAGTCTTCTGCTCCTGGCCATTGCGATGATGTGTCTGTAGAAGACGACATGGAATTTGTTCCAAGTTTGAGTTGAAAAGTATTCATGGGAAATGGAGAAACATTTCTCTGTGGGTCAAATGGCAGTGTCACTCCCAGGCTGTCTTGGCCAAGCCTGAGCCACCTGGAGATATAAATGAACCCAGTGACAGATGCCACCCTGACAGTGAACCAGTGTCATTTTCAGAAGTTACCTGAACCTTGGGCAGCGGTGGTGTGCTAGATTCTGTACAGGCGGGGGAGGGTCTGAACATCACACACTTCCCTCACCCATAAGCTGTGGGGCCGATCCTGTTACCGAGTTGCCAATAAACTTGGAGACAAGGTGCTGGGACAAGGAATAGTGACCTTTTTGGAAAGCCAGCAGACTGAGAAGATGGTGGACTCTTGTCCCAAAGAACCATCTTCCCTGAGTTAGAATTCAGGCTTCTTTTATACCAAAAGGGAGGGAGTAAAGTCAAACACTTCCTGTTTCCAGTCACCCTCCAGAGGGGTGTGTTAATTTCTCCCTTCCTGCGGTCATTCCCAGGGGGGCCTGGTCAGGATGCTCCCTGTGAGCTCAACCAAGGTGTTTTAGCTTAACGCTCATTACCTGGGATGCAGGGCTCCCAGAGACGGGCCAGCATGTATAATTTAAGTTTACAGGCAACATCTCCATAGTGATTAACTTGTAACAATACAAGTTTCGTCCCCCTTACAGTCCCTCCCGAGGACAGTTGAAGACAAGTTGATGTGGGTTTACAGAAGCTCGGGGGAGGTTCGACTGTCTTAAGAATTGGCGGGTGGTGGTGATTGGTGATCCCGGTTCAAACCCAGCCTTTGATTCTTACCGGCTGGGGGGTCTTAAGCTACTGAAGCTTCCGCACTTTTTTTTGCCCTGGATGAGAATCAGGTGCCCCTCTCAGAGCTGAGGGAGCTAAGTGAGAGCTCCCATGTCAGTGATCAGAGTCACTCAGGAAACACTAGTCACGGTTAATATTACTGTTTTCCTATTGGACCCATTTTTTTCTAAAGCTTTGAAACCACCGTGGCCTCTGTCACATGGATGTAGGTTTGCAGTGTCAGGGAAATGCTTTTCCCCTGGGGTTCCGGCCTTAATTGATCCACATGTAATGTCTAGCAGACCCCTGACACCGTTTACCAACAGTTGGACAGCCTTCAGCAACTACTTTTCAAAAGACATGCGTAACAGGGGGCTGTATTCAGTACCTTGTAATAATGAAAAGGAATGTATACACATGTAACTGAGCCACGAGGCTCTACACCAGCAACTAACTCAACATTGTAAACCAACTGCACTTCGATTAAAAATAAATTAACAAAAGGCGCGTGTAGTCTCGCCCTCAGGAGGGTATTTATTTAGTAGTTGGCCAGCTGGTTTTCTTTGGGCACCGTATTCATTACCTAGGGTCCCTGCGACAAAGTACCGCAAAGCGAGGGACTGAGAAAGACAGAGGTGATTCTCTCAACAGCTCTGGGGGTCAGAGGTCCAAAGTCAAGGTGCTGGCAGGACTGGCTCCTTCTGAGGGCTCTGGGGGAGAACTTCTGCTCCAGGCCTCCCTCCGGCTTTTGGGCTTGCCCACGAGCCTCGGTGTCCCTTACCCATTTCCACCGCTGGTAAATTTCTTCCAGTTCCACAGGGCCATCTTCTCGTGTGTCCTCTCGTCTTCTTAGAAGGGCACCGCTCGCTGGATGTGCAGCCCGCCTCCATCCAGTAGGACCTCGGGTAGACTAAGTTCAGCAGCAAAGACCCGAGTTCCAAGTGAGGTCACGTTCGAAGGTTCCAGGTGGACACGCGTCTGGGGGAGGAGGGGCACCGTTTAACCCAGTACAGGCACCGGGCTCTTGATCTCGCCGGTCACCACCCAGACTCGAGCTTTTCATAGGCCTCTTTCTGGGGATGGGAAACAACGTTGGTATCGCTGCCCGGCCGGCTTTCCTCTTAATTAGGAAGCGGGGCTCACAGCTTACTTGCAAGTGGTGGTGGTGGAGGATAAGAAGCCCCTGACAAGATAAACTAGAAGATAAACTTCAACCAGGCTCTTTGGAAGCCTGTTTCCCCACATGTTTCAGACTGAAAGCCGACGGCAGTGTCAGCTGTAATTACCTGAGCCCATTACACAGCCGGGGGCAGGTGGCACTTAAAGAAATTGTGCAGAAGCTGAAACTGGTCTCACTGGTTGGAAACGCATCCTAAAATAGACCGGAGCCAAATCTGCAGCCAGCAGGTGAGGGAGGGGGTGCGGAACAGGAACGTGACAGGCAGAGCGGCTCCAGAGCCTGGAGGAAAGCGGTTTCCTTCTGACCCATCACCCGAACTCCTAAAGGGGCAGTTTCGCGTCCTTCTCTTTCAGACCGTTTATCGCCATCATTGCCCACACTGTGCTCAGGACGTCTGTGTCCCGCCCTGATCCCCTGCTAGGAGCGCCCCCAACTACGGGTCTTCAGCGCCAGCCCCTCCAAGGACAACCTGAGAGTTGCCTTTCCTAAGGCCAGGCCCTTCCTTCCTCACGTCTTCTGACTGGTCCATGCAGGGGTCTGTAAGCCCAGCCCTCTCCCTCGCACTGGGGACAGCTCTGCTGGACCAGCCGGTCCCAGAGGTGATGGGAGGGATCCGTCAAAGCTGCCTCTGGGCCTGCGGGGTGATCACATCTCCCCCCGGCTCTGTCCTTCATCCTTTCCACCCTCCCACAGGAGATGGTCCCAAGCATCTCCGCGCTAAACGTCACCTGAGAGACTTTCCCCGGAGCCCGACCTGCAACGTCATCACTGCCGACGTTTCTCGAGCATTCAGCCCTGCCCGCGGCCAGGCCTGGTGCTGAGTGCAAGGCGGGCGTGATCTCCGCACAAAAATAATCTGTGCGGGGTGTGTGAAGTGCGTGTGACACTGAGGCCCAAGGACTCTAAGTGACTACCTTGTACGTGGTGGATCTGGGACTGAACCAGCCCTCATGACACCAGATCCTCGCACTGTGAACGCTCCGCTCTCCTGGTCCCTGACGCGCGACACCAGGTGTGTGCTCGCAAGCTCAGGGGCTCGCGCGTCGTGCCCCTGGAAGGGCGGGCGGGGAGGGCGGGGAGACGCTCTTCCGCCTTGCGCAGCTGCCTGAACTGCTGTGAGCAGCCTTGAACTTGCGTCCGTATCGCAAAATGAAAGAAGCCACTCTGGAAAGGCCACATATTGTTTGATTCCCACTGTATGACATTCTGGAAAAGGCACCGTGTTGCCCACGGAGAAAAAGGCGAGTGGTGGCCAGCAGTTGGGGGGAGGGGAGGCATGAACCAGTGGCGCGCGGAGGACTTTCAGGGCAGTGAAATCGTCCCCATGAGGCCATGGCGGCGGCTACATGGCATCAGACATTTGTCCAAACTCACAGAACGCGCAGCCCCAGGCGAGAACCCTCGCGTAGACCGCGCCCTTTGGCTGGTGCTGACGTCGGTTGTAACAAACGCGCCCCCTGGTGGGGGTGTCGGCAGTGCGGGAGGCTGTGCATGGGGGGGCGGGGGCGTAAGGCAATCTCTGTCCCTTCCCGCCAGCTTTGTTGTGGACCCAAAACTGCTCAAAAAAAAAAAAAAAAAAAGTCTTAATAAACAAACAAACAAAAAATCAATTGGCAATGGGGAATATCTAATAAAGGATATGATACATTTTATCATTTGTAAATCACGTGCTATGTGGCCCTTATCAGTATAATGTCCAATAAACTTCAGAGAGCTCATCATTATTAAATAATCTGTACGTCACTGTGAAGGTATTATTTTGGATACCTAATTAATTCTAATACATGCATGAATGGGTTCTTTAAAAATAAATCTTGGTAGAGCAATAGCGTATATTAAATATGTATCCAATAAATATTTGTGGGATGACTTTATAAGTAAAATGAAAGTCAGTTCATCATAGATTTGATCAGCCGTAACCTGCTTAGCCGCCCCTCCTCCTGCAGCCGCGGTACATGGGCTGTCCCTAAGACGAAGCAAAATGCCTAAAACTGGTCATCGATGGTAATGGTTTTAACCTGAAGAGCTATGCAGACCAAACGGCCCATAAATATACTGGAGAATAACGCATATTTGTCTGAAATAGCGTTCTCTGAAAAACATAACACACATCTGGTTCGTTCAAGATTCGAGGGCAGAACAGCTTTCAGGTAAAATATCTCATTCTTCTGAAATGGAACAGACCGCTTGTGAAACGAGAAACAGTTTAGCGTAGAGTTATTAGCCCACCCACGCAGAGCTGTGGTCAAGCCAGTGCCCCAGGCAGCGTGGGTGCCCCGGAGTCTGATGGGGACTTGGCATCCCTGAGTCCGGCCTTTCCCCCTCCCAGGGGGTGGCGGGAAGACGTGGATCTTCCCAGGAAGCTCAGATACGACCCGGAGCACACAGTGAGCATGCTGCTGCCGTTTCGTTCATTTGAGTCTCTCGGGTCACACTGAGATCAGTGTAGGGCTCATGTGTTGCACTTTAAACCCATGAATCTCCCTGTTCGCAAGATGACAGCAACTTCCAGCCTCGAGCCTACATCCAGCTAGAGATGAGCAGCAGTTGGCTTCTAGAAGCTTGATTTTCATCAAGGTTATCCTCAGAGCTGTTGGGCCCCCCAGCTCCAGCCACCATCTCTCTGCACTCTGCCCGTGGAGATCTGACCTGCGTGGTCCCTCAGTATCGGCTGGGTTTGGTCGCAAGCCCCAGCAAGAGACCGGAAAGAAGGGGGAGCACGACCAGTGAGGTCATCTCAGGCTGGCTCTGTCGTGGCAGTGACAGCTGCTCCTCTGATGGCAGCCTGCCTCACACGACTCTTCCATTTTATGGGGACTCTCCTGTCCTTCACCCTCTGGGACCATGGGTGGTCTCAGTGATGCTGGTGTTCGCTGCAAATCCCTGCATTGTCCCAAGCATCTCCCTGCACCCGGACGGTTGGCATTAGCCCCTCTGGAACTATACTTCCCTCCTGTCTTCCTCACTGGCGTGTCCTGGTGGAGACCCTGACTGACACACCTACTACCTACATCACTGATGTTTGGCACCCACTTAATTTACTGGCGCAGAAGAAAAGACACCCTCAGTGTCACGATCGGATACAAAAACCTGTTCATAAAAGAGAACCCACAGTTTATCTGAGGCAAACACAGATCCTCCAATTACAATCGCTATCAAAGCATAGAACTTTCTAGAACAAGGATAAGCGTGCCAGCCTCTGTCCCCAGCCTCCTCAATCTGCAAGCACAGATGTCAAACCTTAAGGAAAAAAAAAAACAGAACCTTTGCCTTGTTCTCTTAGCTCACTGCACTTACTGTTATTTTTTAAATGTCTTAGATTGCCTGCCGAAATCTAAAAATTTGAAATTTTCATCTAAAAATCCAAATTTCAGCATCCTCTTGAAACTGAAGAAACTGACCGCACTGGGGCCCTGCCCCACCCGACAGCCCTTCCTGGGACTGACAGCGGCCCCTCCCCAGCCGGCGGGCACCGTGCCCTGCAGCTTAGCTGTTCTGCAGCAGGTCCCCCACTGGCCCAAGGGCAGGCGGGAAGTGGGCTTTGCTGCCTCTGCTCCCTTAGGCTCCCGGAGGTCAGGTAACCCTCAGTCCTGCCGAATGGGCCCCTGTGTCCTGAGGCTCCAGTTCTGGTGTGTCGGTGGGGCGATGAGCCACTCCCCGTGGATGTGTGGTGTCATGAGAGTCTTCCGTGCATGTCCTCGGTAGCCCTCCGCACCCAGATCAACACTTTTGCCTAGAATCGTATCCATTTAACAACAGCCTTCCTCTGTTCCACTTAGGTTAGGCTGATACGATTTCCCCACTGCTTCCTCGTACCTCTGTCAAATACATCCATTCGCTGTCACCGTGGACTTTGAGCCAAACCCAAAACATACACTAATCTTTAATTTATAACAATCCAGTGGTGCCTGGATGTCATTAAATCATACAGGACTAAAAGGCAGGCTTAGGTTTTAATCAATCCCAATATGCATTCAGTAAGACCCACTTAATTTCACATTTCTTCAGTGACTTGAATAAAAACTAGCCAAGGATTGTCGTTGGCTGCCAAGGGTGTCACCTTGCTTAGACCCTGTTAACAAATCGGTTGTTGGTTCCCAAATTTGATTGGAGAAAACATTTTCTATTTCAAACAGAAAAATGTATTTTACTCACTACAGAAACTTTTGCTCTGAAAATGTAATCATAGAACTGCTCATTATTTATTCTGTTATTAAAGAATTACATTCCATTTACTTTGTAATAGTCATTTTACCCACCAAGTGAAGAAATGAAGCAGGATTACAGGAATTATAATGATTGCTCGCTCTCTCTCTCTATATACTTATTGTGTGTATATATGTGTATATACATATACATACAGGTGTGTATATAGGTGTGACCATTACATATGTATGTATATTATATATAGCAATATATAACACTGATGTATCATATAGCAGCAATATTATTTTGTGTATATACATACATATATGTATATAATATATAGCGATGTATATTTAGTGCCAGTATATAATATAGTGGCGATATTACTCTGTGTTTATACACACGTATGGACAGGGTGCCCTCCACGCCAGGCACAGGCATAGCGCTGAATCTCCGCTAGGAAAGACCCACATCTCCCCCAGGTGCACGTGGAGGGAGAACCCGCCAGGAGCGGCACCTTTCTTAAGCTCAAGAAATTCAACTTCAGTGGTGACACTCACCCACGTGCCTGCCTCACAAGGGGACGTTGGCTGGCAAGAGTGTTCCAGGATGGATGCAGAGGGCAGGTGACCGGCCGGGCAGCCTGAAGGGGACATGGACGGCCAGTCTCCACTTGAAGACACGGATGTGGAAGATCACTGAAATGTTTGGAGGTTAGGGGACCAGCCTCGTTCTGGACTCCTCACCGCAAAATCGCTGAAAACAAAGCCATGATGTGGGGGTTTGGTTCTAAAATTGTATTCCCAATAAAACTGACACTTTCACTATATACACTTTAAAAGCAAACACACATGTATGCGTGGGCGCACCTACACAGCATGAAAAATCTGCTCGAGATTGATTTATTTTATGAAGAAGTTGCTCTTTTTTTAAAGAACTGACTTAAGAGTCTGAACTACAGCAGTTGAGGCTGAAATACTTTAACTGGGAATGTTTTGCTCCCTGGGAAAGGGCACGCTGAACGGCCATGCATTTTCCCAGTTGAGGGCATCACTTCTAGGCCATTAACTTGGGCCCAGTTCAAGTTCCCCAGGACGGACGGGCCCCTCCCACCCTTTCCTGGGCTGTTCATCACTGTCTGCAGGTTTGTGGAGGAGTCAGGGATGGGGCCCGGGGCCCGGGGGACAGGGCGTTCCAAATCCCACACGGCCCTGCTTGGGGGCCCTGGTCCTCGGGGACGCCTGTTCCCGGCAACGGTGCTGAGAAGCGGGTGGTAGCCTCCATGGCGAGATGTGCCGACTGAAATGAGTGCACAGCCTGAAAGTTGAAAGTTATGTTTTATTTGACGGGAGGACTCGAGCAGGATGACAGCCTCTCAGATCGCTCTGAGGGACTGCTCTGAAGAGGTGGGGGACGAGCTAGGATATACAGCAGTTTTACAAGAAAGACCAGGTAGTTGGAACAATAAAAGATTACTTGTTAACTAAAGAAACCAGGCATCTCAAGTTAAAGAATTTAGTGCTTTTCTGTGTATGGGAGGGAGCAAACATTTGTGCTCATTGTATTCATTCCTTTGACAAGCACCCAGCTATCTAGGGCCAGTGTCCTGCCCTTTCTTGTTCTGAGCTCCCTCAGAGGGCACCACTGGGAGTGGCTGCACAGGCCGGGCTGCAGGCTGGTCTTCACTGGGGGGTGGCGGCAGCCGCTGAGGACTTGATGGCTTCAGCATTCTTTGTGTACTGATACGGCTTGCAGTATTTTTCGATCACAGATGTCAGTCCCTCCCGCCCCGTGTGAGCAGCTCCCACCCCCGTGCTTCCACCAGGAGGATGGGTTTCATGTGAAAAAGAGGAAAAAAACCCAGGGAATCCCTGTTCCATGAGGCTTGGTGCCCAGCAGCTGTCACTAGTCCATGGCTCGGGTTTCTGTTTGTGTCAGGAATGATGGAAAGTGGCTCCAAGAGCCATTTACAGTCCTGGGACTCTGGCATCCACAGAAGGAGGAGGCCCCCTGAGCTGCTGTGCCTGGGGGGTTTTATGACTTAATGCAGAATACTGAGAATCCCTGGAACATTGAAATAGGGTCTCACCGCAAAGGAGCCTGGGGAATGTGGTCTAGCCCCAAGGGAGGCTGGGAAATGTAGTCTAGTCCCAAGGGAGGCTGGGAAATGTAGTCTAACCCCAAGGGAGGCTGGGAAATGTGGTCTAGCCATAGGACTATGGGAAAGTGAAGGGAGTTTGATGAAAATACTGTCCCTTTCTCATCCCCAAACTAAAGGTCTTGAGCTCGTGATTTCTTCTCTCCCAGCCCGTAGTTATTAGGCCCCCCTTCCGTCGACCAAGTGTCTTCCATCAGGGCTGGACCACCACACAGCCAGAAAGCCAAGTGTGGCCACGTCGCACTTTGGAGGCCAGGAAAGTTTCCCTTGTTTGCTGCCTTGCAGCTCACCCTGGGGAGAAGGTAGAACTATCAGAATTTCAGAATGAAAGGCACTCCTGTAGGACCTCAGTCTTATCAGACCCTAACATTCCTTAATGGTTTGAACAAACAGGGGAACCTGGATCAAATAATTAATTGCTTAAGTTGACGAGGGTGGTGCTAGACCTTACTGGGGAAAAAGCAGTAACGTTTTTAAAAGAGAAAATCTAACCCACCGCTGCAGATCTGGAAATAAAACCTCCTTCTTGTAATTCTCACGGTGGCTCAGTGTTTATCAGACAGCAGGACTAGCAGAAAAAGAAAAAGAAAGAAGAGTCACATTGAGAGTCGCCATCACCCAGAAATTTCATCAGCCTCTTTTGGATTGGACATTTCTGAGAACCTTCACACCAACCAGCCTGCCATCTGCGATGGGAGAGCCGCATCTAAGGTCCTGGGTTCGTAGGCTCAGAGTAAAATCCCTCGTCCTGGGACGTGTCTGTTTGTTTGCTGAGCCTTTCTGTTTCGTTCTTTGATCAGGAATGACGGGGGTTCAGGCGGCCACACACCTTGCTTCCCATCATCATGGTAGGATGGCCTGAGGCCCCAGTCCTGCTATGGTTTCCCTTCTCAGAATTCCGTCATCCTGACGCCTGGCCCACCAGAGCCCCCTTTCGGATGCATTTCAGATATGCCCTCCTCTCTTAACTTTGCCAAGAACACAGTGACGGTGTGTGGATGCACGTCACCCAAACGTCATTCACTCCAGGTCATACTGTGTTTTACAGTCTTTACCCTCAGAACCGTGTTCTAAAAAGCTCCCCAGGCTGCTCTCGGCAACTTTAATTTACTTTTTTGTGCCGGTTCCAACTGATAGAGTCTGACTCATCAATCCTGCCCCTACCTAAACAGTCCTGCCCACCCCACCCACACCCAACTCACACCCCACTACCCACCCCCATCCCCGCCCACACCCCGTCCACACCCCCGCCCCATGACTGCTCAGGCCTCTGGGTTCTTGACGCCTTAAAGCTGTTTCCAAGCAGAGAAAATACTGTTCACAGCTACTTGTTTTGTTTTTGTTCTTTTCAATATTCTATTTGCTAAACAATTGCCAAAATGATTTTACGAAAGCCTTGAAGTTCAGCTGAACATTTTTAAGATTCTATTTATAAAACTGTTATTTTATAACCTTTTAGGAGGAAGTTTTAATACGTTAGCAAATTAAACGCCTTTAAATGTTTCAAAATACATTAATAAATTTAACATATCTGGCTTCTTTTTAAGCAATGTATATGCCTCATTAGCATGGAAGGCTCTCTTAAATACTTAAACAGCCCCAGCAACTCTAATAAATAAACGTACAGAGGACCCTCAAGTTCTCTTAAACATTCCAATCTTGTTTATACTTAGGTAAATTATTGTACAATTGTCAACTTTAAATCGCAAACTAAAATTAATTGCTGGGGAGGGGGTGAGTATAGCTCAGTGGCAGAGCGCATGTTTAGCACGCAAGAGGTCCTGGGTTCAGTCCCCAGTGCCTCCATTAAAACAAACAGAAAACAGAAAAACTTTTTAAAAATTAATTGGTAAATTCTCTTTATTAGCTGGAATCACAAGTCTAATCTCTTAATTAATGTGACAAATTATCTTTAATATTATAAGCACTTTACATACAAAATATTCCCCAACAATATTTAAGCTTAACACAAAAATATTAATAAACAGGCCTGAATTACGTCAGCATCCCTTTTTTCATTATTAACCTTTCTGGATTTTAGACTCACTAAGGAAATAATTTTACCCTTTCCAGCAAATTGAGGTTAGGGACCTAAACAAATTGAGTTTTATCTCCTAATAATTAGTATGTTCTTCTCAGTGGGCTGACATTGCTCGTGGACAAAAAATTTTTTTGACCAGAACAGGTGATCTGGAGCCTCCAAGCAGCCAGGTGACGGTTCTTCCCACCCGGACAACCCCATTCATCTGTTAGCGAATTCCAACTTGAGTCTGAACCCTGCCTTCCAGGTTTCTTCACCCCTGACCAGATTCAGCCGATCTACTGACTTGTTTCTTCTGTTCTGAACTCTCGCCATGTTCCTCCTGCCTCGGCAAGGCCAGTGTGCCTTCCGATACCGGCATGACTTCCACGTGGACTTGCCGTTTCTCCCACGCTTAGCTTACGGGCTCCTTGCATGCCTGGCGTGTTCCCAAAGGCAGGTGCGTCTGGGGCTTCGTCCGCCCACCCCCACCTCCCCACGCTCTCATGAAGACCTCCAGGGTCCTCCTTTCAAACCCTCACTTGTTATTCCTCTGTGGCGGCACCACCTCCTGATGGGAGGGGTGTCCAAAGATTCGCGGATCTTTTTAAAACATCTCCACAGCTTCCACTGACCCAGTTGTGATCACCTTTAGCCAGAACAAAATAAAAATGGCAATGACAGTAATTGTGGTTTATTGAACTGCTATTCAACAGAGAAAAGCTGACACAAAAGGGAGAATGTGTATAATGTCTTACTTGTTTTAATAAGTAGTGGGTGATTGTACGCAGACATTTCATTTCTACTATTAATTGCACAGCTATATTCCTTTTTTTAAATTATTTTTTTAACGGAGATACTGGGGTTGGGACCCAGGACCGTGTGCACGCTAAGCGTGAGCTCTACCACTGAGCTCTACCCTCCCCCTGCCCTACCCCGTATACCTATATTCTCAAAGATTGGAAATAATGATGAAATGAACTCATTCCACTGAGCGGAAGTTTAAGAATGAGTTGGAGTCTGAAGTACTAAATCGTAAGGGCTTAAGACTACTGGTTATAAGCGAGTCACTAAGGTCAACCAGGGTCTTGAGATTTCAGTCATTGCGCGAATATCTGCCAGTTTCATTTCTACTGTTTAATTTTGAATTCTGAAATGATTGCAGATTTTACAGGAAATACAGAGAAGGGACACGCGCCCGTCACCCTGTGGCTTCATTTGGCGTCGAGACAATCGCAGACCTGGACGTTGAGGTGGGAGTGGCACACAGACCTCCTTAGATCCGCTTCTGCGTCACACTGTGTGTCCCAGCAGCACAGGTTCCCGTTCTCACCACTGAGGGTGCTCCTTACTGCCCATCCTACCCCACTCCCTGGAGTTCCTGCCCACCCCAGCCTCCCTCCCCTTCCCTTGAATCCATGTCTGGTACTAACCTGCGCCTCCAGCCTGCACTCTGCGCTGTCGGGAGGCCTTTGTGGGTCTGCTTGTCCCAGCACAGTCTCCCCCACACCCTAACTATGGGGTAAGGACCAGGTTGGATCCTGCTCATCTCTGAGCCCCCATCTGCTGCGGCATCGAACACGTGTCCCATAGATCCATGTCTGTTATGAAGAGGGGTCACCGGGGTCTCAGAGGAACCCGTGCAAATCAAAATGTCCCCCTTAAGAAACCTCAAAAGAGTAGCAGCATCAACTGGATACAGAGCACCAGGACGGAAAATTGTGTTCTTGGATAAAATCTCCCATAAACAGCTAGCCCTTCAGCACATCGTGTGACGAGGTCAAAAAAGCTACCAGGAAAAAGGGAAAACAACTTTACATTTACAAAAAAAACCCAAACCAACAAACAAAAAAATATGTTTTCACACACAAGGGGGTGCCACGTTTAGGATTCAGAACTGATTCCGCAAATTAGATGAGGTTCTTTTAAGACGTGATTAGTTATCCACACCAAGGCTATTTCCTCTCTAGCCCCCTAGACGTTTAAAACGATGTTTTTGACACGTAGAAAAAATATGTCCCACACTTTACTTCCAAATAGGCAAAATATCAACTTGAAAGAAATCGTTTGTTTGCACAACCCAAGGGGAACAAAGAACAGGGGTGAGGAAGCTGTGAAGACAGAAGTTCCATCTGGTGGGGAAATGTTACCTGTTGTTTCGTTGCTTAAACAAAGCAAAGAAGAAAGAAGAAAAGCACAGAGGAAGAAAGGAGGGAGGGAGGGGAGGAGGGAAGAAAATTCTATGGGAATACTAAGGGAATATTTTATTGCCTTTCCCAGGGAGCGAAGATAAAGTGGAAGAATGGCTTTCCCCTGGGCGTAGTGATTACATGGAGCTCGTTGTCTTTAATCGATGCCACTAAAATTAGAAATAGACTCAGGCGGAGTTTAGATAAATATGTTTAAATTACTTTCAATGAATACTTTAAAGGTATTTCATAAAATCTTCTGGAATACCTTTTGTCTGAAGGATGTCGTGCTGGAAATCCTACCGCAGCCTTCCTCTGGGGCTGCGTCCTGTGACTCTGCATTACGTAGTCAGTGTCCTGAATTGAACAGTGTCCGCCAAAACATTCCTGTCACCGGTAACGTCAGAATGCGACCTTGTTTGGAAATAGGGTCTTTGCAGGTGCGATGAGTAAACATGAGGTCATGCTGGATCCAGGTGGGTCACAGAGACAGTAACCGGTGTCCTTATAGGAAGAGAAGACACACAGAGATACGGACCCGGGGACGGGGGATCATGTGACGATGGAGGCAGATACTGAAGTGGGATGTGGCCACAAACCAAGGAACACCAGGGCCACCAGAAGCTGGAAGAAACAGGAAGGATTCTTTTCTAGAACCTTCCGAGGGAGCACGGCCTCCCAATGTCTTGATTGCAAACATCCAGCCCCCAGCACCAGAAGAAATAAATCGATGCTGTTGGAAGCCGCCCCGACGGAGGTAATGTGTTACAGCAGCCTATGGAGCGCATGTCATCAGACCACAGATGTTTCTGGAGGAGTCAAGGCCAGGCTAGAACGTCTTAAGTGGGGACGTCAGGTGTCAGGTCAGGTGGTAGCCAAAGGTTAAGGACACTTGGGGGAGATAAGTTCTTTCTTCACTAAGGATCCGGGGGAAATTGCCCTCCTTCTGCGCAGGGAAAACACGATCCAGGGCGGCATGTGAGTTTTCAGCACAGGTCCTTCTTAAACCCTCTGTCTCCTGACTCTGCCCTCACGTGTGTAGAAGACAGACGGGGGGGTGGGAGCGGGGCTCTGCAAAGCCGGGCTTCCCTCTGAGTTGCCCCTGACCATCCTCCCATCCAGGAAAGCTCGGAGCCATGCAGCGTGACGCTTCCTGGGAGGGGTGGCCCCCGCTCTCCCAGCGGGAGCCTCAGAGGCTGGAAACAGCCACAGCCGTTCTCCCTGGATGTGGGGAGGCCTCGGTGAGACGATGGCTCGAGGTGTGGATGGACCAAGTGTACGCGGGTGGGAAGACTGCCAAATCAGGAGGTGAGAGAGCTGGGGGCCAAATCAAAGTCTCCCACGGGAAGCCAAAACAGAAACCAAAACACCAATTAAGGAGAAAGGTACTGTGTTGCTTTCCAAAGCTGCTGTAACAATGGTGGCTTAGAACAGTAGAAATTTATTCTCTCAAGGTTTTGGAGGCTAGAAGGACAGAATCAAGGCGTGTGCAGGGCCGGGCTCCCTCTGAAGGCGCTGGGGAAGGGCTGTGTCCCAGGCCACCCTCCTGGTTTCTAAAGCCTTCGCTTGTAGCAGCAGAAACTCAATATTCCCCTGGCCTTCCTCCTGCGGGCATATCCGTCTTGACACCCAAGCTTCCTTTTTTATAAGGACACCTGTCATAGTGGACCAGCCCACCCTAATGACCTCACCTTACCTTGACCATCTCCAGGGACCCTATTTCCAAACAAGGTCGCATTCAGAGGTGCAGGGGGCACCTTTCTGGGTCACACAAGTCAACCTCCAACAGGTCCTAAACTCTACGAGACCTATATATATATATATATATATATATATATATATATATATTTTTTTTTTTTTTTTTCCTGCAAAGATTTCTCTCTCATCTTAAACATACAGCTTCAGGGCATGCAGCTCAGTTACTTAAATCAAGGATTATGCTAATTGAAAATTTGCAAGTTAGGAACATTCTGAAAATTCTTAACGGTGGGGAATGAGAAGCCCTGATGGAGTTGAAACGTTTCAGCCGTTAAGGCCACCATTTGATTCACGTGGCCTCGGGCGAATCAGTCAACCTCTCTGACCCTCCCTCCCTTGTCTGCCAAATGGGAATAACAGGTCGGGTTCTTGAAGTTGCTGGGAAGATTAAATGGGATGACATGTTACAGAAGGTCTGCGACGCGGCCCATGTCTGTAAAATATCCCTGCTGTTGCCAATATTATTAATAACATGGCCCTAATGATATTATCACTATTGCTAATAATAATAGAAAGAAATACGGTGAAGGGCTGCGTGGTTCAGCTGGAGGCACCGCGCGCCCCCTGGTGGCAGCACACGACAGCCCGGGTTTTGGTTCTTTCCCAGGAGAACGGGCTGCATCACGGCTTCATCTCCAATTATCAATTGAAAAAAACGAGAACCGATTGTCATTGAAATTCACAATTGAAAGTATTAAAGGGGAGGTCTTGATGCTCCCACTGGGTGCTGCTCGGCATACGTCAAGGAGGGGGTGTGCCTTATCTTCCCCCAAACCACCTGTCCACGTCCTGGTTCCCACGGATGGAACCTGGAAGGGTTAACCTTAGTCTGAATGCACTGCCTTTTCTTATGTATCGGGCCTGGCGGTGACGTAAATGTTTAATAAATATTTGTGGCGTGAAATAAGGAAGAATTTACTATTAATAATATCAATACCTGATATTTATTGAGCCCACTTCTCCTCTCAATGGATTATCTCAGGTGTCCCGGGGGCTGTGACATGTCAAAGAAAGTCCGTGCCCAGAATATCCGTAGGAGCAAAGAACTCGGACTAAGTCATGACTCAGTAGAAATTAACTTCAAAGTGGGCTGACCATGTGCATTTCCAACCTTTACAAATGCTGAATGACTGCATTGCAAAGCGGATTCCCGTTAAGCAGAGCCAGCGGGGCAATGATGCCAAAGAATTTATCACGATAACTGAGGAGCGAAGCTTATAACCCATGCAGGACACGTACATTCCCCAGGTGGATCTGAGATCCCACCCACACCCTGGCCACAGGTAGGTCACTGAGCTCAGAGCGCCTTCTGGACCACAGACCCGGGCTGCATCCTGAGCTGAGGGCTGGAAGATTTGGTTGAATTCACTGGGCTTTTTTTTCTGTGAGTCAGGAAGGGATACCTGCCTGTGTCATCAAGATGTGCACCTAAATTTTAAATGAACGGATTTACAGTATCATCCAAATAAATGAAACCCATGGGATCTAAGAACATAACCTTTAGGGTTCTGACTGGGGCTGAGTTAAACTGGAATCAGACCTCTGGACTCCCAGAGGGGCAGCGGCCACACCGCAGCAGGGAACCATGGGGGAAGAAGCTTAACAGGTGTGTGAGCCCCAGTTTCCCTGGCGTCACGCTGGCACCTGCAGATGTGACCCCTAAGCTGAAGTTATGAGCAACTTACTACAAAGGAGAGCGGCTGAGCAAGAAAGGAACCCACAGACAGAAGAGTAGAGTCAAGAGACTGAGGGCAAAACACCAGAATGGGCCAACGAAGACCTTTGTGAGTTTTAACAGTATTCATTAGCAATTCCCACTTCTTAAAACTGAGACCCAACGAATACATAATCTCCTTTAATTCTCTCCCGCCAAAATAAGTCCTGCTGCCCCTGCAATTGTTTGTCTGCATAAATAAATCTTTCCTTGCATGTATACTCCTGAACAGTTTGGATATAATATAAATAATTATAAAACCTATCACTAAGTCAAAAACATATTCTAAGCGAGACCCCCAGGTCCAAAGACCATTTGGCAGAGATCATTCTGAATCCCATCCAAGGGCCAGAGATATAACACGTGAGAAGGCCAGGGGCTGGTTGAAAATTGATGTGGTCACAACAGGGTAATAAGTGAATGGGAATTTGGATCCTTCACCTGAGGTTTAATTTGATGTATTCCTTGTACCAAGGAAGCAAGAGCTGAGCGCTTCCGAGTTCAAGGCTCTCAAGGAAGCCGCCCAGGACCTGGAGGAAGGGCCTGACCCTGTTTCACCTGTGAAGCAGACCAGGACTCAGCCTTTCCTTTGAACAGATCTGGGAATAATGTAGCTTTCAAAGTGTCACGTCCCGCCTGCCCTTGTGGGAAACAGCACGCGTCTGTGTCCCGCCCTCTGCCCCTCAGCCGGCTTTCTTTGCTTCTGCTCCCGGTCCTGGCAGTTCGGGTGGGGCGGCCTGCTCGGAGACCCCAGGGCCCCCATCCATCACCGTCCTGCTGGGCATCCTTGCTTTTTACAGCAGCCAACGCATCCAAAATCTTTGGCACTTCCGGCAGCTCCCGCGGAGTCTGGAAGCGCACCCGGACCCTGAAAGAAGCCCCTCCCCACCCCAGCAGATGAGCTTTGCTCCCAGAAAAGGCCCAGGAGGGGCGAACCGAGGATGAGGCTGGGCGGGGAGGAGAGGAGAGGAAAACAGAGGACGACGCTGCTATTTTTAAGTGGAACATTCTTTTCTCTTTAGACTCCGCGCGCGGAGCGGCGAGAGAGGCGAATGCCTGCTGAAAACGGATTTTTATTGACAGTGAAGCGCTTGTAAATGGGGGTCTATTTTTACTCGCGCTACAAAGTCCTGCTTTGGGGAAACAGGCCTTGATTGGCATCAAGCTTTGTTTATCTTCTCTGCGCCATTGTCTCCGGCAGCACGAGACGCGTGTGTGTTTTATTTGTTTAATCAGGCGGTTCCGTCTCCTTCCCTTTGCCGGATTCCAGACTCCCAGTTCGGCAGCGTCCTCTGAACAAGGAGAGGAAGGTCCCCCGGGCTCTCGCAGTTCTGCCCTCGGATCATTTGCAGCAGGACCGCCCCTGCGTGTAAGGCTTCGGCACCACCATTAGCTGCTCCAGACCCCGGCTCATCCCTTGCCATCTGGAGGACACCGGGGCGGGGGCGGGGGGGGGGGGCAGCCAGGGAGGAGCGAGGGTCACGTTCCTCAGTCGGAAGCTGGGGGTCCGTCCAAGTGTGCTCGTCGCGGAAGGATCCACCGTTGTCGGGGCTTCTGGCATGTTCCCCTGCTGAGCAGCCCTTTCCTGTTTCATCTGAGTTCTGACCAAGTTGAGACTAAAGGTTGAAGATGGGGGAAGAAATGCAGCCTTGGGGGGGAGGGCATGTAGAGCGCGCACTCGGCATGCGCGAGGTCCTGGGTTCCAAACCCAGGCCCTCCGCTAAAATAAACAAGTAAATAAACCTAAATAAATAATACATAAGTACATAAATAAAACCCTAATTACCTCCCTCCCAGACCCCCTCCAAAAAGGAAAAAAAAATTTTTTAAACAAAAAAAGAAATACTGCCTTAATAGACGGAGTCTGTTACTAGGTGAGCGATGCCCTCCCCTCCCCCCACAGCCACGCCCACATTTTCTAACCCCTGAACCCCGTGAATATGTCGAGTCACTGGGTGGAGGGGCGCTCAAGTTCCACACGGGGATTAAGGCTGCTCCTCCGCCTTAGGGGGGTCCTGGGGTAGCCCCGCTGGGTCCGCGGGCATCCTTGGAGGAGGGAGGAGTCGGGGGGCGTAACTGTGGAAGAGACACACGGGGATGCGCGTTGCTGGCTTTGACGTTGGAGGAAGGAAGGACTGGGAGCAGCCCTTAGAAGCTGAAGGAGGCACCCCAGTCCAGAGCCCACTTTCCTGTCCCTCCATCCCAGTAACCCCTTCCCTGCAGGTAGACGCCGGTCTGTGTCGCCTGGGAAGACAAAGGCACTTGGAGCCTGAACCAAAGCAATGCAGGGTCAGCCATTCAGAGGATGGATCCAGCCCTCAATCGGAAAGCATCCCTTGGATTCTCCCAAAGCGCATTCATCCACCTTCAGGGAGAACCTGAGTCTTGTAAATGCTGACCTCCTGACTTACTCTTGTTTGGAAGCTTGACACTGTCTCTGGGAAGTTGCAGACCCAAGACACCTCACTTGGTGACAATAGTGCTTCAGGTGAATTGGTAAAGGGCACCAGCCTAAAGGATGGACTCAGCTTAAGCCTAGGCCCTTGGTTTGGCAACTGGAACACAACCAAGATTTAAGTTCCACTCATCCCTTGAGCTGAGCACCCTTGTACAGTGAACAACCTGCACAACTGTATGTGGCAGCCCTCTTTTGTGCTGACTTAGAGCCAGATTGAGAAGGCTCACTGTTTCCATTCCAGACCCCTCAGAATCTCACCTCATGACCCTTCCAAGGCCTGGCTCGTTCTCAGCACTGGACCAAAGAAGAGTCCTGATTATTTTACAGATAAATCCTGCCTCATCCACCTCCTCCCACCTCACTCCCCAGTGTCTTTCAAGTGACTCCTCCCTCACTGAGTTTGCCGCACACCCCCTTCAAGGGTTAACTCTCAATAAAAAATGGAAAGATTAGTGTTGACTGAAAAAAACAAACAAACAAACCACACACACACACACCCTAAAAGTTGAGTTATTTTTTATTCGGCTGACTTACGACGACTTCAAGCCCAAGATACAGCCTCTCAGATCTTCTAAGAGATGGCTCCCAAGAGGTAAGGGGGAGCCAGGAAATATAGAAGTTTTTGCAACAAAGACCAAGTAGTCAGAACATCAAAAGATGACTGTTAATTAAAGAAAAGCAGACATCTCAAGTTAAGAAACTTAGCATTTTTCTATGTGTGGGAAGATGCAGGAGTCTGGGCTCACGGAAGTCACCCCTGTGATGTGCACCTCAGCTGTCTGGGGCCAGTGTCCTGTGCTTTCCCATCCTGAGTCCCCTCTGGGGGCACCATCGAGCGGAGGTAGTGGCTGAGGACCGATGGCTGTGGCGTCCGCTGTTTACTGATATGGCAGGCAATATTTCCATTCATATTAGCATCTTGAAAATAGTTCTTTACTCTGGAAAATGCTCTGGTCAAGGAAATGTAAGAGACTTGAAACTGAGGGAGGCAGAACATTCTAGGATCCTTGGGTCCTACTGAGACAGGAAGGGGGCAGGGCACAGACATTCAAGGAGTAACGCAGCAATTAACACCAGGATGGCGGAAGATTCAACCCCAGGAGGTCCTGAGGCTCAGGATGGTGGGAGATGTGACGTCTAGCAGACCTTGACCTTCATTATACGCCCATTGTAATATACACGCCCACGGGCACCATGGCAGCCCCGAGGCTAGCACAAAAGGTCAGAGTGGGAAAGGGCCAACTTCCAGGGAATCTCAGCCCCTTCCCCTTAGACTGGTCCTTCCACTTATTAGCATATGAAGCCACCAAGCCCATAAAAACCAGCAACATGGCGCCTTGCGGCCACCCCCCTCTCACTCTTCGGAGACGGCCCGCACTCTGCCCATGGAGTGTGCACCTACTTGTACTCTAATCTGAGCACCCAACCCCCACACCTCGTGGTCCTTCTCTCGCCTTTTGATGTCTCTCTCTGAATAAATCTACCTTCACTCAACTGCGGCTGGTTCTTGAATTCTCTCCTGCGTGAAGCCAAGGACTCACGCCTGGCAGGGCACGTCCCAGGGGCTCAGCCGAAGCCTGGGACCCAGCCCTCCTCACGCCAAGCGTCCATTTTTCCTGCATCACCCCCTCAGTGCATTTGGATCCTTTATCTAGTCTTCGCTTTGGGGTGTCAGGTTCCAAGGAATTAGGGATGCTGGGCCGGGATGCCAGAAAAATCCCAGTCCCCAGTTGAAAAAAGAAACGTTTCCGGTGGCTGTCATGGGGGTGGGCGACGCCCGGAAAGTGAGCACCAGGCGGGATGTGGCTTCGTACCCACCGCGTGTCACCTGTCATCGCTCTGTCTGCCTGGCTGCCCAGCGTGATGCTGTGAGCACAGCATCTTTGCGTGCAATGGGGTCGGGACAGCACAGGAACAAAGCCTGCTTGAGCTGAATCCTGCCATCCCGCGCCCTGGCCCTGCAGCCCCTGCAAGGTTTTGACAGCTCTGTGCCTGTAACGCAGGAGGAATGGAATCACCCACCTCTTCGGGAGGCTGGGAGGATTTAAATGAGTTAAAATGTATTCACATCCTGTGATAAGGAGCCCAGCGTGGAAGTGAGCTCAGAGCGAACACGACGTGGAGTTGGCTCCAGCCCTCTGCCCGCTGTCGCTCACACTGAACTGTCTAGGTTTTTGGGTACCTGGAGGGCATCGCAGAGGATTTCAGGACTGGCTGGTCTGCTGAAGCTTCAGGAAGTGTAAGTCGTCACCGCTGCCTCCCTGTGCTATGCCCAGCCTCCCTCTGCCGATGACATCTCCATCTCAGACCCAGAGCTTTGGGTCCTCGCGGCATGTCTCCATTTGCAGGGAAGGGTCAGCGACCCCCCTTAGCTGGAGCCAGGCTAAGCCAGCGGGACTCCGACCGCGACTCCGACCACTGAGAGGGTCTCCTTGCCCGCCCTCTGGGAACAACAAACATGTGAAAATGGGGTCACCGTGGGAGCATGGCCTTTACGGAGAAAGTCAGAGTTCAGTGCCAGACGCAGCCAGCGACGCCTCCGGGGGCCAAGAAACTCCCCTGTGTGCCAACTCGGTGTCTGCAAGTTGTCGCAGCGCCTGGAGAGCGGCTGTCCTGTCTGTTCAAATCTTCTGCCGCCGCATTAATTCTAAGAGGACCCACAGCTTTCCCCACGTGGGGCTATTTGCGATTCCTCTTGGGCCGAGGGTGGCTGAAAGGCACGCCGCTCGCCGAGCGGGCGCAGGTAACGCCCGGGGCGCCACGTGGGCCGGAGGGTGGCAGGCGTGCGAGGCTCTGATCCGGGCAGGTAAATCCCATCAGCGCCACTCCAGGCGGCCATGGTCAAGTCCCTCCGTCTCTCTGAGGGTCAGTTTCTTCAGGGCTGAAAGGGCATGAATTTGAGTGTCCGTCCTGCAGGGCAGCTCCCGATGGACATGCTTAATTCTTCCCAAGGAGACAGAATGGGCGTTGTCACACCTGCAAACACTTGGATCAGATCATTCTCACTGATATGA
Organism: Camelus bactrianus; assembly: GCF_048773025.1. Lineage (NCBI taxonomy): Eukaryota > Metazoa > Chordata > Mammalia > Artiodactyla > Camelidae > Camelus > Camelus bactrianus. Next base: position 3,086,756 of record NC_133570.1, on the reverse strand, counting down.
AGTGCTCCTGTGTCCTGTCGCTCTGTAACAGACCACCATGGATGCAGGCTTAAAACTGTAAGTGTGTTACCTTACAGTTCCAGCGTCCTAAAATCAGAGCGTGAGCAGGGCTGTGTTGCTCTTGGAGATTCTCGGGGAGAATCTGTTTTCCTGCCTTCTCCAGCGTCTAAAGGCTGCCTTCCTTCCTTCCTTCCTTTTTCAAAGCCGCAATGTAGGGTCACCAATACCTCGATGTTAATCTCATCTCTGACTCTGATCTCTGACCCGCCTGCCTCCCACTTATAAGGACACTGTGCTTGCATCGGACCCGCCTGGACAATCCAGGATCATCTCTGGATTAAGATTTTAGGTCCTTAAATTAAGATTTCAGGACCTGTAACTGAATCACATCTGCAGAGTCCCTTTTTTTTTCCCCATGTAAATGAACGTCTTCACAAGTTCCTGGGATTGGGACATGGGAGTCTTTGGGGGCACCGTTCAGCCTACCATAGTACTCACTAGTCATGAAATGACCGGTAACCAACCCAAATAATTATGAAAAAAAAAAAAAGAAAGAAAGAAAAGAAAAGAAAACAACGATCTGCAGTCAACAAATTCCTCCAGTCCTCGCCCATCTGTACACACGTCAGTCACCATGAGAAACAAGATCACACCCCACATTTAGTGTCAAATTAAACAACTAACTATTGATTAAAACCATATAGGGGGAGGGTGTAGCTCCTGTGATAGAGTGCTTGATTAGCATGCACGAGGTCCTGAGTTAATCCCCAGCATCTCCACTAAAAATAAATAGATAAATAAACCTAATTACCTCCCCCCCAAATGTTAGCAAAATAAATAAATAAAGATTTAAAAAAAAAAGAAAGAAAGAAACCATATTGATCCACACAAAGGCCTGTATACAGCTGTCCATGACTGCTTACTTGTAAAAACCAAAATCAGAAACCGCCCAGGTGTCCCTCACCGGGGAAACGCTAACCATACCATGGCATCGCCACTGAGCACGGTTCGGCAGTCAAAAGGGCTGGATTATTCGTACGCGTTGAGTGAGTCTCAGAGGCATTGTACTGGTCACAAATCAACAAAAACCAAGAGCAACAGATCGAAAGAAGACATGGAAAAACCAAACAAACAAAAAAAGGAACACCCACAGCCCTCCGCTGAGTTGGGGCAGTCCAATTTTGGCTAGAATTCCCCCCAGTTCCTTTAACTAATCAGGCCCTAGACTTGTGTTTCCAAACCAGCACTTTGCCTTGTCAAATGGAAGCCTTCTCTCCTCATTTTGTGGGCACCCCAAAAACAAGATGATGATAAAAACTGAATTTTTTTTACATTTTGTATTGATCACAGAGCAACTACATTAAAACACACACACACACACACACACACATACTGGTAATTTATTTGCAATGCAATTTCTTTAATTACAGATACACAGCAAGTTTCTACTGTAGAACGCAGGAACGCTATTCAATATTTTGTAATAACCTATCATAGGAAAGACCTGAAAAGGAATGTACAGGTACATGAATAACTGAATCACTCTGCTGAGCACCTGAAACTAACATGGTGTTGTAAATCGACTCTACTTCAGGAAAAAGAAGAAGGAGAGGAAGAGGAAGAAGAAGAAGGAAGAGGAGGGGAGGGGGAAGGGGAGGAGGGGGAAGGGGAAGGGGGAGGGAAAGGGAGGGGAGGGGAGGGAGAGGGGGAGGAGACTGGTCTGCTGGGCCTATTCATTTACTTTCACCACTCCTCATTTCTCCCTTCCTGCTGTTCTTGGAACCCAAGCCCAGCACGAACAGTGACCCCCGTGACCAGAGCTCACTCACTGTGTCCAGAACTCGCTGTGCATTTACTCCACGAGGAAGGAGCATCCTTGGGGATGCTGTGAGGCACATCAGAGTCTCCTGTGTCAAGCTCTGTCCCACCGCCGGGAAGCACTGTGTTGGCTTCTGCAGGAGGAGACAGGTAAAGGCCACGTGTCACGTCACGGGGTGGTGGTGGGAGAGCGTCTTCACAGCAGGTGCGCACAGGGGGGTGCAGGTGGCCCGTTGTGACAGCCAGCTGCAGAAGGTGGCTTTGGCTGAAGAATCAAGCAGTGACAATGTTCCCTCTTTTCCCCAAGGTCTTTGGAGAGCCACAAACTTCCCGAGAGTTAGCTCAGACTGTCAATTGCTTCAGGGGAGTGTGGCCAGGGTGTGAGAAAAAGAAAAATCTTGTCTAAAACCCAAAGGTCCACTGAAGGGTCTCTCACTGGCTCACAAAAAACAAATAGTTCAGCACAAGGTAAACTAGAGAGTCACAGCTGATGGCCGCCACGCCGGGTAGTGGACCTGGGTACCAGCTTTGAGTGGGGTACCCAACGCCGAGGGAATGAAATCTGGGGCAAAAAGCTTCAGAATGGGGTAAGGGCTCCACCCTTGAGTGGGGAGACCTGGCTTTCCAGGGGACTGAGGACAAGGGGAGGGTGAAGACGATGGCCAGTATTACCTAACTGTCTCAATGGCAGTCAAACACCCTTCCATCCCGATGCCGCACCTGGCCGCCGGGTCCGAACTCTGCCAGCTAGTCACCACGCTCCCTCGGCGGACCCTCATTTTCCTGACTTCTTTGCAGCAAGGAGGTCACGGGGCCGTAGAGAACAAACCAGACATTCTGCTGAGAGGCTTTGGGGAAAACCTCCTAATAATTTTATATATATATACATACATACATAAAGCTCATGTGTTTTTCTTGCCCACTTCCTTTCTGTTTGTGGCACGGTTATTGGGACCTACTGCTTGGCGCTCCGCCTGCTCGCTTGTGACCACGGGTGACCACCCTGAGGATGAAGGCCCACAGGGAGGCAAGAGAGGGTTGGTGGGGATGATATATGCAGGATGTTTATTCTTTCAATCTCTTCTCTTTTTTTTCTAACTGGACAAATAACTCATGTTTACCGCTGAGCCATTAAAAAAATACAAAACAAAAGGAAACAGCAAACAATCCATCAGTTCTAACCTGAAGACGTTAATAATTTTCTTTCTCTTGATCTTTTAGATCATCTCCCTCCCGTCCCAGAACCAGGGACCACACTGCATTTTTCAGCCTCTCTCTTCTGTCTGGTCCAGCTCCCCCACTTCCCAAATTAGGGGGAAAAAATTAGCTCTAAATAACCTCCAAAGCTTAACTTCAAAAACACTCCTCCGGGGGGCTGGCCTCCTGCACGGCGTCCTGGTGGTTACAGGCAGGGAGGCCCCCGTGGCTGTGCCCCAGTGCCCCCGGCAGCCCCGCAGAACCCCGGTGCCCCCCGGAGGGGCTTCTGTGCGCACGCAGATGCTCACTTGTTTGCTTCTCGCTTGAGTCTGAAGCACCATCTCTTCGGAGGCTTGGCAGGCGGAGGAGGGGACGGCAGTTTAATGCCAAGATAATCCAGTCCTAGTGGCAAGCCAGCCGGCTGAAGGACTGAAGTCGTTGTGACCCGAGAGCTGGCTCGGAATGCTAATTAGGGCAGGAGCACGGGGGCTTCTACGGGACCCTCTCCGGCAGCACAAAGAAAGCAACCTCACTGCTGATAAGGGGCGACTTAACAACCGTCGGTGCAGCTGGCCATTACGGGGCCTGGACGGAAGGTTTGGATGTGTTCTGATGCGGTGGGAAGATTGGGTTGAGAAAAAAATAAATAGATAAGGAGAGTAAAAGAATGTTAAGAATTGCCTTTAGAACTACTTTGATGTCAACATAACTCGAAAACATGCTGCTAAAATAAGACTCCCAACCCTTTATGGAGGCACCGTCATAAACACGTGCTGAGCTGAACAAAAGCCCAGAGGCTACTCTGGTTGAGCTTGCTAATGTTCGTGTGTGCTGCACTGTTGCACTTTTTAGGTCTGTAAATCTGGGCTTAGTAAGGAGGGAGGCTTGCTCATTTAGCAAAAGCACAGACAGAGCCCCGACGCCGGCAGAATGGAGCGACAGGGACGTGGCCAGAGCGCGTGGTGCTCGTAGCATCTCTGCCACGAGACGGGGTGGGGCCAACGACAGGCACAGTGAACACAAACGCATCACCCTCTTTGGGACAAATGACGCTTGTGAAGTCAGCGATTAGCTTGTTTATCAAAAGCGAGGCAGTCCTTATCAGCGCCACTGTCTGTGCAGGTCATACTTATTACAGGCTGCAAACAACAGGGGATGATGACATGATGAGTTTGGGTTGGGGGAGTTAGTCCGCAGAGGCCGGGTTATCTAGAGACAGGGCAGTGCCTAGAGACAGGGCAGTGCCGTGGGTAAGAATTTTGGGGCAGAATCCCCCGTGTTCAAATCCTAGCTTGGCAGCTGCTAGCCATGCGAACGTGAACACGTCTTGATCTCTCTCCACCTCTGTTCCATCCTCTGCAACATGGCAATGATGATGGCAGACTGAACTCAACAATGGACAGTGGTGAGACCATCGATGACAGTGGAACTCTGACCCCCCACAGCCTGGAATAGTCAGGACTTGATCAGTGACTGTCAAATTCTCTCTCTCTTTTTGAGATATGAGTGACATACAACATTATATTAGTGTCAGAGGCACAAGGTAGTAACTAGATATTTGTATCCGCTGAGGAATGACCCCCACAGTAAGCCTGCTACCGTCTGTCACCAAAGCCACAGATTCTTTTTCCTTGCGGTGAGAACTTTTTAAGACTCGCTCCTTAGCACCTCTCAGATCTGCAGCGCGATATTACTAACTGTAGCCACCAAGCTGTACACCACGCCCCAGGACTTGTTTATTTTATACCTGGAAGTTTGTGCCTTCTGACCGTCTTCATTCGTTACACTCAGCCCCACCGCAGCCCTGCTCTGTTCTGGCAGCCAACAGTCTGTTCTCTGTGCCTACAGATGTGTTTTGTTTTATTTATTCATTTGTTTTGTTTCCATACTACACATGTATGTGGGGAAATCACACAGTATATGTCTTACTCCGTCTGATTGACTTCACTTCGCACAGTGCCTTACGGGCCCATCCATGCTGCTGCAAACGGCAAGACTTCACTCTTCCTTACAGCTCTGCAGTGTCCTATTTTATATATACATATAAATATGTGTGTGTGTGTGTGTATATATATGTATGTCTAATGTATTGATGGACATTTAGTCAACTTCTCTTATTTTTTTAACCCTACCTTCTGGTTAGTCCTTTCTGAACCAAAAAGAGCAAGTCAAAATGTTCCCCAAACCCATCACACAGGTCGCCCCACTTCTAGAGAGCCCACCTCCGGCTGCCCCAGCCAAAAGCCTCCCATCTGGACACACCTGGAAGCTTCCATTTTTTCCCACGATAAAGCTTCCCGCCCCTCCAGCCCGCCTCGGAGGGGCTGTGTCAACCCGATGCAAACGATGGCGGCTGACGCCCCGGGGGCGAGCTCCGGACAAACAGGCTGTGACCGTCCGTGTGCGCGGCCTTCACTTACCCCTGCAGGGTCACAGCCGTTCTCGAGGCCGCCGCGAGGATGCGGGAAGCGCATAAACATAAAGGGCTTTCGGCCCCGCCCAGCCCCGTGCAAGTACCTGTGACTCCTGAAGGACACGGATTTGAACGGCGGGCGTCTGCTTAGGTGTGGCTTTTCTTCAGGAGTCAACACCACACCGCGGCAGGGCCCGCGGCTGGCGCAACCCGCAGGTGCAGGGCCGCGGGTACGGAGTGACCGCAGATACCGGGGGACCACGGATGCGGAAGGCCCACTCCTAGGGTAAGCACGGATTTTCAACTGCACAAGGGTGGGCGACCCTAACCCCCCACCGCACGGTTCAGGGGTCAACTGTACTGGCTCAGCCCACCCGATGGTCCCCTAAGCCCTAGACCTTTTGACAGTAGCCAGCAAGGATGAGGCACCCGTTTTCCGCTCTGCCCAGCATTCTCCTGAGGCAATGGACTGAAAGCTTAGCTGCTGCTTGAAAGAGGAAAGGGGAAATAGAAAACAAAGCTACAGGAAAAAGTGAACACTTCTGAATAACATTTCAGCCACCTCCATGGAGACAGCCGGCGGGCACCTCCGTCCTCTGTGCACACATGATCACCCTCAGAACCCGACCGCATAGGAAAGTGACTCACTCACAGGGCCGGCGACTTTATCCTCAAAAGCAGGGAAACACATCTCTGCTGGGGCCAGACGGAGGGGGTGAGCCGCATTCAGGGGGCTTCTCTTGCTGTGACCATTTGATTTTCCTGGAACCACTGAGGCTCAGGATGAAGGTCCCACAGGTACAAGAACAGATCTCCCGAAATTGGTTTGTTGGCCCCAGTGTTTTTGTTTTTTTTTAATTTATTTTATTTTTATTTTATTTATTTTTGAAGGGGGAAGGTAATTAGGTTTATCTGTTTACTTATGTTTTAATGGGGGGATGGGGGACGGAACCCAGGACCTCCTGCATGCTAAGCACGCGCTCTGCCGCTGAGGTACACCCTCCCCCATGCTGACTCCAGTGCTGATAAAGTGTGTTGCTCTCTCCTCTGCAAATCAGAAAGTGAAATCGAAGAAGCAACGCTTGAGAAAGATTTTTGATAATTTTTAATTTTGAGAAGGGTATGTTTGCTGATACAACTATTCCTGGAACTATTAAGAATGATGAATATAGATAACAACACCGTATTATAGTCTGGAAAGTTGCTAAGTGAGATCTTAACTGTTTCCACTACAAAAAAAAAAAAAAAAAAGAAAAGAAAAAATAGTAGTTATGTAAGACGGTGGACGTATTAAGTGACCTTAATGTGGTCATCATTTTGCAACATATACCTGTATCAAATCATTCACATTTTACACCTGAAACTTATACAATGTTCTAGGTCATTTATATCTCAATAAAGCTGGAGAAAATATTTTACAGATTGTGACAAATGTGCAGGATCAATTTCTGGAAAACTATGGCGAGACATGTTTTAGTACATCATGAGGTGATCATTCTTGCAAAATAATTTTTCCAAAAATATTTAACTCTTTCTCCAAATCATTTAGGTATGTCTGAATTTAGTTTAAAATGTGAGTTGACACCAAGGCATTTTAACGTTTCCTTGCACATCTGTAGTTTATGGAAATCTAACAAGAAACCTAAAAGGGCTTCATGATTCGTTTATAATTCAAAACATGCTCGATCTTCCATTAAAAGCAACACTTAAATTTAAATGGTGTCTCATTAATAATTGGCTCATCAGAAAGATCATATGAAAATACTTTTTTCCTCCATTGAATGCAATGATCTTTAAATTTAGCATCTGTGTCTAAGCCTGTGGATATTTGGTTTGCAATGTGGCAGGAGTTTTCAAAAGGAGATTCTAAGCTCAGAGGAATTCTCTAACTCCCTGGCATGCTTTATTGAAATGTCCAAGTGCACACTTTCATTTGGTAATAATTTACTGGCAAGTTGCAGTCTTTGCACAGATGTCAGAGAACTGGGCTCCGGGGACTGGCAGGCAAGCCAGACTCCCACTGCAGGTCCCTGTGCCGCCATCCTGAGCCCAGTCCTGGCCCCACTGCCCGCCCCGGGCTTCTGGACCCCCTGGGCTGCCCCAGGCAACCGTGTGTGTGCAGGTGAGGCAGCCCAGCCAGGGCTCGGTCCCCACACTGCCCGCGGCTCTCATTCAAGCCTCACAGCAGTTTCCTTCTGCTCATTTTTCTTCCAGAATTTGTTCAGCTCATCCCCCAGAGTCACAGTTAACCCTGCCTCCCCGTTCTCCTCGTCAGCCACGAGCACCATCGGCGGACTCTGCATCCCAGACGTCTGGGAAAGGAAGGAAAACGCAACCCAGGCTCTGGCACAGGACCTTCTCTCAGGCCACGTCTAGGGGGCCGAGAAGGCTGCCTTCCCCTTGCACAGTCTCCAAGGGTGGTGACTTGTAAGTGGGTGGAATAAAGGTTGAATCATGTACCTGGCCCCACCCTATTAAACGCACTGAGCATCACCACTGCCTGACAAGGGTCCCTGGTGCAGACACAGGGTAACACGGGCCGGCCGAGGACGACTTTATGTTCCGTGAGAGAAAAGTCTATTTTCACAACAAAAGGATCCTGACCTTCCGCTCTCAAGTAAGACTGTTGATCGAAGCCCGCCCACTGGGCCTCCCTGCTTGACGCTGACCACCATGGGGCTCCTTCTGTTTAAAAGGAAGAAAACCAAACCCTGAGTCCCACTGGAGCCATGATGGGGGGACAAAGCAGCCTGTGCTCTCTGCTCTGGAGGCAGCGCGCCACAGGAACCCAACTGCGATGGCTTGCGATGCACACTTTGAGGCAGAGACCTGGGAGACCGCTGGGCACGAATTCTCTCTCCCTGCCTCTGGATGCAAACCTAAATATTCCGAGTTCGAGACACACTTCTCTACATAAAACGGGTAAGCAACAAGGTCAGACTGCACAGCACAGGGAACTGTATCCAACATCTTACCGTGACCTAAAATGAAAATGAGAAAGAACATGAAAAGGAGTCCCCGTGTTACAGGCAGGACTGAAACAGTCCGCTGTCCCCCAGAAACGGACGCCACCCTGTGAGCGGGCTGGCCTGCACCAAACAGGTATGCAAGTAAGTAACTCTGAAATTAAAAAATAAATCAAAACCAATAAAACAGTTAAAGAATTACTAGCTTTCTATAAAACAATTACTTCACCTTAAAAATCATTTTTTTTTCTAGGTAAAAGAACTTGTATTTATTTTTTATATCAGTCATAAACTTTGTTTTGGAAAAACTGCCCTGAATATTCAGCTGTTGTTTGAACCTGTACTTTTTATTTTATTTTATTTTTTGGTGAGGGGGCAGAGAATAATGACTTTATTTGGAAAGCCAGCAGACTGAGAAGATGGCAGAGTAATGTCGTGGAGAATCATCTTACACAAGTCAGAATTCAGGCCCCTTTTATACTAAAAGGTTGGGAGGGCTGTGGTTGGTTGTTGCAAACTTCTTGGTGTCCGAATCCTTTGCTTTTGCAGCTGTCCGCGTAGGTCAGGTCACGATGTTCCTGTCAACCTCCAGTAAGACAGATGTTGTCCTCTGTTGAACCTGTCCTTTTTAATTGTTCCTCTCAGTGTAGAGTAATTTACCTGTTAGGATCTCTGAAAACTATTGTTTTTTAAAAGTTGCATCACACCCGGAAAATCACAGAGCACGTTTTTCTTTGACAATATTCTATGCGTTCATCTTTTAATGGTCTGCACATCTACCCAACGCTTGTATCTTATTTTTACTTTGAAAGATGTTCGTGAGGATACAGAACTGAATAGCACCAAAACCAAAATGACCGTGGCTCTGGGGTGACAAATTTCCCAACGATCTGGAGTGCAGAAGAACCAGACGCTTTTCTCGCTTTTCCGAAACCCTGTCCCTCCCTCATCTCCAGTCCTCCAGCCAGACCTGCCCCACCAGCCTCCCCATCTCAGTCAAGGCCAAGTCTGTAAGGAAATTCACCAGGCCAAGACCTCTTTTACTCTCATAGCCTACAACCCGCGACCCAGTCCAGCCCCACGGGCACATGGCCTGCACAGCCACAGAGGGTCCCTCACGGGGAAGGGGTTTCCTGCTCTGCGCTGCCATCTTGAAGTTCTCCGTCATCTCAGAATGAGGGGCCGGACGCCTTCATCTTGTACTAGGCCCCGAAAGTGATGTAGCTGGCCTGGACGTCACCTTCAAACTCTGCGTGGGCCCTGATGGCGTCTCAGCTTCGCATGTGCTGACACCCGGGTCCTGGCCCCACCATCTGTGCCTTGGGTGGCCGCAGTGGGCCCTTCAAGAGCTCTGTGCTGCAGCCCTGGTCTACGGTCTCATCTCAACAGCAACCAGATGGTGTCACCCTAGTCAGATGCGTCCATCCACTGGCCCCCGGCTCACCAGAGTCCAGGCCAAGGTCCTGACGGTGGCCTGACCTTTCTTGGCCCACAGTTTCCCCTCTAACTTCATCTCCCTCCAGTCTCTCCCTCTGCCTCCTCACAGTGCACCAAGCAAACTGCACGAGCCTGCCCCAGGGCCTTTGCACGGCTTATGAACATTCCTCCTCCAGGCACCCACGTGACTCCTTCATTTGCCTCTTCAGGTCTTATTCAATGGTCACAGTGAGGCCTTCAGACCCACGTGATTAAAATGAGAAGGATTCCAAGGTTAGCAAGTCAAAAAATAGGACCCTGATTAAATTTGAATTTCAGATGAACAATGAATTTTTTTCAAGTATAAGTATGTCCCCAATATTGCCTGGGACATATATAGACTTAACACAGATCACTTTTTCTGACTCTTGTATTTTAAACTCAACACCCCTCCCACCCATCAGCTGTGGCCCTTTTCTCCTTCTTTATTTTCCTCCAATTGGACTTACTGCCGCCTGACTGGCTATGTATTGGTCTTAGTTATCTATTTTTATTCCCTGCCCGTCCCACCACCAACCTTGTGGCTCGAGGAGGGTCTGTCACCATTCCAGCAGGACTTAGAGCCAGGTATCAGGGACAGCCAGCTGCCAGCCGCTCAGAGTGGTCCCTGAGATGTATAACCACTGACCCAGCGCTCCTGGGGCAGCCGTCCCCTGCCTCGTGCTCAGACAGCAAAGAAGGGAGGTGGCGCTGGCCAGTCCCTTGATGCTGTCTCAAGTTCCTTCCAGAAGCTGGCTGTGTGCCCACCCCAATTTCCCCCAAACACAGCCTTTTTATTAAGAACCCTCTGGTTTTTTTTGGCTTAAGCCAACTCTAGCTGGTTAATACTACTTGTAACCAAAGAGATCTTTTTAGCACTACAAGGACCCCAGGGGAAAGGACCATAGAATCCTGCTGAAACTCGGGACACTTTTCCCTCAGTCTAACCCTAACTCGTGCAGTCGGTTCCTTCCTTCTGCGCACAGGTCACAGCCGCCGTTCCTGCAGCTTCTGTGGACTCCTGTGTCTCCAGAACGGCTCTTGAGAGTTAGCTTAAAACTGCTTTTAAAAGGTGAAGTTTATTGTCGTTTATACGGAGCACGGAATAGGATTCAGCTTTAGAAAGGAAACGGACGCATTGCAACATGCATGACCCCCGAGGACGTGCTGCTGAGGGCAGGAAGCCAGACACGGAAGCTCTGACACCGCGCGGGTCCGCCGACGGGCAGCCACGCGGGAGTCCGGTCCGGTCCACCGGGAGGCGGGGGCCGGGGGCGCAGTTTGTGCCTGATGGGGAGGCGGCTGGAGTGCGGCAAGACGAAAAAGTTCTGGAGAGGGATGGCGGTGATGGGCGCACCGGAGCGTGAATGCCCTTAAGGCACTGCACGGGGCATTCAAAAATCACTGAAATCCCAAATTTGATGTTATGTATATTTTGCCACCATAAACAAAATAAAGCTTGGTAACTTTTTACAAATGGATCACGTGAGGACCCAGCTCTTTGGTGTTCGCCCTGCCTGTGTCGCCTGCCTCTCTTGTCCCCCAACCACCATTTCTCTCCTCCCCCTACTCCTGCCCCTTGGATCCCCAGCTGGCGCTCATCGGCTTCCCCTCGCAGAGCAGGAAGCCCACTGTGCATCCTCTCTTGGGACCTCGCCCCCTCCTTTCGGCCTCTGTCTTCTCTGCACCCTCCGTGGGGCAGGGACCGCCTGGAGGCCGCTCAGACGCTCCCCGTGGCGTGCGTTAAGCAGGGAGCCCTCCCACGCCCCGCCTTCCCAGGTTCAGGCATGCATCGGTTCCAGGACTTCTCCTAGCAATTCATGGCTTTTTTTTTTTTTTTTTTAATCTTTTGGGACCCTTGCAGCCACCAGCACTCACAGAATGCAGGGACCATCCTGGACCGTGGGACGGGAGCCTCCATGTCCATCCTGGAAGGGAGACAGACCCCAGGACGTCTCCTGGGTTTGTTTCTCGTTTTAAAATTCTTCACAGTCTCCTCTCCACGCAGAGAGAAACCGGGAGTGTCTCAGGTGACTCTTTTCGGTTCTCCTGCCCTCGCACCAGAACCGTGGGGGTGCCCAGGGCTAGGCCAGCCTGTGGAGGGAGATGCCATCGGCTGTGCATGCGTTTGCTGGGCAAGATGCAGGCTACCTGTGCTCTGAGCAACACCCAGGGGCCCAGGGTGGCAGCTGTCAGCACAGAGGGGAGGGAAATTCAAACCTTCCATGCGTGTGGATGGTGACCCGTGTGCCTGGGGACATCATTCAGCTCTACCTGTTTTTGTTCAGGAGAAACAGGGCGTTTCACTGCTGGCTGGGAGCATTTATCCCAGAGCCAGCCAGATTCCCCACAGATAGCGTCCCCGCCAGCACTGCCTCTGGAAAACAGAAGTTACCTGTGCTGCAGGGAAAAAAAAAAAAAAAAAAAAAAAAGTGCAGTGGTGTGATTAATCCCCAAGATGCTCAAAGCAGTAACAGCCAAAATACAGGTGGAGGAGGAGTGTGAGGTACCGTTCTGTCCATGAGTGTTTTCCCTAATGTAAGAAGGAGGAGACTGACTCGAGCACTGGCAAGAAGGCTTCTGTAAAGTCAGATGGTCCGCACATCACGCCAGGGAAAGTCGCCTGGAATTTCAGAAAATGGAAGGAATGATTCTTCAATCTTACCCCTTCTTATGCTTGTTCTAAGAAATTCTTGAATAAAAAAAATAACACCTTCGCTGACTAAATGAGGTTTCTAAGCAAAAAAGGCATTTTTGATAGTTAAGGTTTCTTTAAAAAAAAAAACCCCAAAACTGCAGTGGTTCAGAGTTTGGAGCAGAGAAAGTTTTATTGCAGGGCTGGCAAGAAGGGGCAGCTCATGCTCAAAAGACCCGAACCCCCCAAAGATTTTGGGGGGAAGACTGAAAATATAAAGGATGGGCTGAAGAATGTGTGACCTTCCCCTGCCTGGCTGGTCGGGGGGTAGCGGGGTGCTGTCCAGGCATCTCAGTCATCAGCCTTGTGGCTCCCGCCAGTCCGAGGTCCACGTGCCTGTGCTCAGCCTGAAGTTAGCATCCTCCACCTTCGTGGGGGCCTTCGTTGCGGTAGGAGATGTGTCTCAGACTGCTCTGCCCGCCCCCCAGGAGGACCCAGGACCCTGCTTCCTTCCTGCACTGCTGTTCCTTGACAGTTCCTGCTTTGCTTCTGTGTTCCCTCGCTCCCCTAACTGGTAACTGAATCTGCCCTTAATACTCAGGGAAGGTCTAGGAGGCTGAAGCCTTTTTCCTACAAGCAAGAAACAGGGGACACAGAAAGGCTTTTGTGCCTGGGAGAGCCCCCCCCGCCCCCAGGGTCCTGCTCAGCTTCACTTCAGTTTATGGCCATGCACGTCATACACTGGGGAACTGCAGGCTGTGGGAACCGTGCAGCCCCACACTGGGCCGCATCCCCGCTTGCAGCGCTTTTGGCTTTTCTGTTTTTACTGCTCTTCAAAAACAAGTCCGCTCTGCAGTCTCCCTGAGGCCACCCCCAGAGGCCTGTCCCTCTAATTGGATGCTTAGCAGCTGCTGGGAGCTAAAAAAATCCAGATAACCTAGACGAGTGATGTTGTGGGTAAACAGACTCTGAAGTCTTTTGCAGAGAAATGTTATAAAATGTTTTTTTTCTTTTTTGGGGGGAGGTCTTTCTTGTTAGGTCGCATTTTCTCAAAATGTTCAAGATGATTGTGGTGAACACATTCAGTGATGACTTCTCATCACCAACTCCAAGGAGCTTGAGGTCAGAGTGGAGAGGGGACAGGTCTGGCTTCTGGGTCCTGCAGACCCAGGCAAGGCTGGATTTTTCTCAGATTGTTTTGCGCCCCCCATCTCTCAGCAGTGCTTAGCTAGGTTGTCTGCAATCTCAGGCAGCCTCACGCTTGCAGCCAGCATCCTTCCAGCTCAGCGGCCCCTGGAGGGAGCGTCTCCGTGGCGGCAGGCAGAGCAGGAAACCTGGGACTGATGCTTCTGTGTATCCTAAACCCAGAGCCGTGAGCAGCAGAGGGAACAGGCAGAAAAAACGTCGTGGGAGCTGTGAACAGCTCTGGGGCCAAGAGGTGGGTGGTGACCGTCCCCCACAGCCCCCACCAGATGGACCGGGAAGACGGGAGGCCGGGTCCTCACAGGGATTTGAGCCACCTTTACTGAGATGTGGGGGATGTTACCGAGTGAACAAACACAGATGTTCACAACTGCCTTTAATTTTTCTCTTTTGCCAGATTCCCCACCCTACCCCATCATGTGTTTGTATATCAGGAAGCTGCCCGGGGCTCTAATCTGAGCTGTAAATGCAGATTTGGTGTCAGTGAACCATTTCGCCAAGCCTTAGTTTAAGCGTTTCTATCATGGAAGGTATCAAAGGAATATTCTGGACTGCAGAGAGAAAACCAAAGGTGTTGCTGTTGGCCGCGGCAGGTGGGCGGGCGGCCAGCCCAGGCTTGTTCCTGAAGTCCCCCTGGGCGATGTGGGAAAGCACCCCTCGGTGGAGACGTAATCTCAGCTCGCCTCCGGGGGCTCCAGAGGCTGAGAGCAGGAAGGGGCAGGAGCCAGGCAGCCCCTCGTCCAACCCTGAAGTCCTCTCCTTTCATATTCTTCATCTTACCTGTTTGCTGTTTAATAATACACGCTCATGTGTCTTTCCCTTCTACTTCCTAATTTGTACCCTAACATGCAGCTGGATTTCTTAGAATCTATGCAGGCAGAGCAGAAAAGGCAACAGTTCTGTTTCTCTCTCTCGATTTGACCACGCAGCATGACCTTAAACGACTCTAATACTATTTTGCGTTCGCAGCAGAAATAAACCGAAGGCGACAGATAACATTTAGGTCATGCCAAGTTATTTTGGTTTTTGTCTTCCCCCTAACCCAATAAAAGTGCAAGTCCTCTAACAAAAAAATCTTTCCAGGCAATTTTAAATATGGCAGAATAATAGAAAAGGGTGGCATTTGTGATTCAGGCTGTAGCCATCATTTAAAAACCGTCACTAACACATGTGTGAGTAAACAGACCCGTTTTTATGTGCTGCCGAGAGCTGATGTCATTTCTGAGACGCTCTTAAACTGAAGCATTGTTGGCTAAGCAAGTTGGTAGGATCAGATCCGTGGGTGGAAAAAATATTAATGTCGCCAGTGTGAGTCTGAGTGTGTCGTGGGGGGAGCTAAGACCTAGGGGTGGCAGAGTCTCTTCCAAAAGAAAATTCTGAGATTCTTGGATGTGAAATGCCCAGTTTCCCCAGGACTTGGAGTTTACCTGTAGCATCTGTGCAGGTCAAAGAAATGAAAGCATTTAGACTGGAATGAATCAAAATCAGTTTCAAGGGGGGTGAATTTCAGCTTGCAGGTTAAAGCTTTGTTCCACACGAGCCCGAACAAACACGTTGGTTTTCCAGAGTCAGCAGCCCAGGAGATCTCAGAGCCATCCTTTCAAGGAGGGTTGACAAACGTATTCCATAAAGGACCCGAGAGTAAATCTTTTAGGCTTTTCAGGCCAGAATGTTTGTTGCAACTACTTCGTTCTGCAGGTGCAGCAGGAAAGCAGTCCTAGACAGCAAATCGGTGAACAGGCACGACCGCATCCAACAGACCTCACTTACACAACAGCCAGGTGCCGGCTTCGACATGAGGACTACAGTTTGCTGACTCCGATTGAGGAAACAGTCCTCTGTTTGTTTCTGTCTATTTTGCATTTTTTTAAACAAATGTATCCACAAAAAAAAAAAAAAAGAAGAAAAGAAAGAAAGGAAATCCCCTCTTGTCCACCACTGCGCAGAGACTGGAGAAAAATAATATTTTGTTTAGGGATTTAATAGGAACTTGCAAGAAGTAATTTCCAAGCTTGGGTCTTGATTATCAAGGCTCAGGCTGGGGTGTGAGCTCCACTTCAGGGTAGCTGAGGGAAAGGAATGACCGTCGTGGCAAAGGGAGACAGGTGAATTTTACTTTAGGGTTAGGGTGAGATTGGGGTTCAGGATGGGGTTAGCAGAAGGGAGACAGGTGCAGGCAGGGATCGGCAAGCCAAGAGAGGCCAAGGCTCACGGCACAGACATGACCCTGGGATCCTTTAAGAATCCAGATGCCGAATGTCCAGTTTTGAGTTCTCTGAGGGTCTGAAGGTTCCAATTATCCACGTCTCCAGGTCTTCAGCAAAACCTGCGATACACATCCAGAGGCTTTGGGAGGGTGGGAATTAGATCGAGAATTAAGGAAATCTAGATGTCCAAATCCAGGATATCTGGGAGACAGTGGCAGCCTCACCGACAATCGGACGATTCACAAGCTGATCTGAAATGAGCCGGGGGAGGAGGCTGAAGACAGGGGCGGGGAGGGGGCTTGCAAGGTGGTGGAAAGAGCACTGAGCTGACCACCACCCGTGGGGCCGGGCTGGAGACCCCTGGACCTAGCAAATCCGTGTACTCAGCCTCCATCCGAGTGACGGTGCCGGTCCTGTTACTCGCTTGTCGGTTTGTTAGGAAGGGCGCTTGCTGGACTACGGACAGCTGTTTGCACTACGCGGTTCTGCACTGAAGGGAGATGGTGAGAACCATCGTGTCCACTCGTTTTCTCTTTCTCCAGCAGCTACCAGGCAACTGCGCTGTGCCCCGGGGCGTCCCTGCAACATTATTACCCCTGATTTTTTTAATGAGGAATGAAAAACACAGAGATTGCACGTCATGTAAGTCCTACATGGAGAACGGAGGTTGGATTCTTTCATACCTTTTGTTGGGTACCATCAGTCCGCCCATCCTTGGAAGGAGCCCCAAGGGTGGAAAGGTGGACAGCACACACTCCCCGCCCTCAAAGAGCTCACCCTACACCAAGGGGCACAGACACACCAAGAGGTACGTAGGTGTCACTGTGGAGGGTCTCTGAACCCCAGATTTCTTGGGGGGCAGGACCTGGGTCTCTACTTACTACTAAGTCCAGTGTTCGGTGTCCTGAGAACCCAAGAAATAGCCAGGGTGTGATGGAATGAAAAACACACATGCATACCGGAGCTAAGAAGACACGCCTGGTACACACTCCAGACAAATAGTTATAGTGAGGTTAAACAAAGTGAAACACATACAGCTCCCAAACTCCACCATGCTGCGTGACCAGGGTTGGCAAAATGATGTCTTATATGCAGGGAAATCAGATGCTGAGTGACACCACCACCCCGCCTGTCCAGACCAGAGATGTCTGAGAGGTAAAGGAACAGGATGCAGCCGAAAGCTGGAAATAGGCCTTATTATTTCCATTTAACTGGATCACCTGGGAGCACAATACAATGATGCCTTTATTTTAAAAGATGATTTTTGTTTTAGTTTTTTTTTTTTAATGCTACTGATGGATGTTCCTAAATATTGGAGCAAATGAAAAGCAGAGTAATACTATTTTTTAATTTTTTACACAGCCAAGTGCACCAAACCAAGGGCTTTTCCCTCCAAGATCCCAGAATATTAAAAAGGAAGACTTGCCAAAACAAGATTACAAAAAGTGGGACATCACTTGAATATTTCTATTTAACAAATTAACTCTTGTGATAGAAAAAGAAAATACTATCTAATTGTGAAATTCCCCAAATAACAAAAAGATTGGGAAAAGGTATTTATAGTACACCTCAGGCAGTATCTGTTACAGGTTTAAGGGTGTATGGGATGGTTTCTCTCAGCCCTGTTAGTATATCTCTGAGACAGAATGCATAATAACCACATGTCAATCATATCTAGTCTAAATCTTCAGACTTTTGTGAATAGGAGGCCTTAGAAAAACAGATCCTTCCACCATCTTTACTCAGTAACAGGCTTTGCAAAAAAGGGGAAAGGGCTTCTATTCTTTAAAAATCTTATAGAAAATCAGGTACATTTGAAAAATTTCTTTTTTAAAAAACCTTTCCTTTAAATGAAATAATATATGTGAAAATTCTCTATAAATATTCCTGCAAGTTTTAAGTGTCCTTATTACTTGGTTTCTGGAGAGGAACTTTAGCTCCAGATAGATACTAAATATTACTACACTGGAATAATGTAAATCAATAGTAAAAAAAAAGGTAGAGGGTTATCCTTGACACTGGAGGACATCCTGGGTTTCCAGGTGGTAAAATTATGTATAGACAAATAGATCTATAACTTATATGAAATGTGAAATCTTTGCTTTATGCATCAACCAAGAAGAACACTCACTCCTGAGCACTGATGAAACTGAGATATATAGGCAATGTGCATTCAACATGAAATAATCTTGTTTTAGTCACTTCATCTTTCATAATGTTTTATATTTTCAAATCTTTATGTTTAGTAACCCCAAATATAAAAGGTAGACCTAAAGCTTTTTTACTTTGACTTTGGTAAAGATTTTATAAATAAGGCACCAAAAGTATCATTTATAGGAGAAAGAAAATGGGTAAATTTAGTCATGATAAAAACTTGAGTTCTAGGAATGATGCTGTTAAGGGAAGAAAAAGCCAAGCCACAGGCCGGGAGAAAAGAGTTGTAAAAACGTATTTGAAAAAGGGTTTGTACCCAGAGTATATTAGGAACTCTCAAAATTCAGTAAGAGGAAAGCAAAAAGCTTAAAAAAATGAGCAAACCATTTGGACACCAACCCAGAAGATGCACAGGCAAAAAATCTTCATCATAATTAATCACTAAACAAATGCAAATTAAAATCATGAGATAATACTACACACCCATTAGAATGTTGATTTTAGTAACAATACTGAGTGCTGGCGTGTATACAAAACACGGCAGCCACTCAGGAAAAGTTTGGCATTTTCCTATCCAGTTAAACATACACACGTTCTCTGACCCCCAAATCACACTTTCGATATTTACCCAAGTGAAATGAAAACTGTGATGCCACCAAAACCTGTAGGCAAATATTTGTAGTAGCGTTATTCAGCATCACCCAAGACTAGAAACCACCTGAATGTTATTCATTTGTTAAATGGATGAAGTATGCCATGCGCGGCCAATGGAATACTACTCAGCCATTAAAAAGGATACGTGTGAAAACACAGATCAGAGGTTTTTTGAGATTTGAAAAAAGCTAGACTCAAAGGTCCCCATATTGTGTGATTCCATTTATTGGACTTTCTGGCTAAGGGACAACTCTCAGGACAGAAGCATCAGAGGCTACCAGGGTTAGAGGTTGAGTTCCAAGTGATACAAAGGAATTTGGAGAGAGTCCTGGATTATGGTAGTGGTTACAAAACTATAGACATTTGTCAAAACTCAGAATCGTGCACTGAAGTGGGTGACTCTTACTAAGTATAAATCAAGCTACAAAAGAACAAATTCAATGCCACCGCCAAAAAAAGGAATAAGGAGATGGACTTAGGCAGGGGTGAAAAAGATTAAGAGGTAAGAGGAAAGAATGAACATAATGTATTTATCAAAAGAGAGGGGGTGAGGGAGAGAGGAAAGGAGGGAGGGGGAGGGAGGAGGAAGGGAGAGAAGAGAATGGAGAGTTAATAGAGGAAGAGCGAGGTCAGCAACATTTTGTGGTTCCAGATACGATGGCACGATTTGCATCACCAGCCAACGTCCTATATCCTAAGGTTATGCTCAAAGTCGTTTTCCCTAAATCCAGATTCCTGAGCTACCCTGGCAAGGTTCTGCAGCCCCGCCAGGTCCCTGCCCAAGGGCACAGTTCTGATTGCTTCTATTTTCCATCCTATTAATAATATGAAAATCTAATCATCACTTCAGATACTAAAACACTCTCCCGTACATTTCACAATGTGTCTCATTGATTTTCTGGCTTTTAACTGTTCCATCAAATTGGTAATATTAATAATATACCCCCCCACTCAGATCTTGGCTCAGGTGAGCCCCCTTTGCTCATGAAGAACCCACCGGCTCCGGATGGGTGACAGTCGGAACGGGCTGTGGGCTTTGTCCACACCCGGCTATTCACCCCGAGCTTGGCTCTCCGCCTGGCCACGGACCTGAGGATGCCATGTCTTTGGGTAGATTTCTGTTATCAGCTCTTCCCCAACTAATTAAAACCAGTTGCAAGTCAGTCTGATTGGTACATTGGGTTCTAACCAGTCCACAAACACCATTTTTCCTGTGCCTTCTTTATACCCAGATGCACATCAAGTCAAAGGGTAGAAGAGATGTTCCCTTCACTGAGGTCGGTCATAACCTTACTGGGAAAACAAGATTCACTCTGAGTAAGTCAACGCATATACCTGATTATTAAATGATGTCGTACAAACTGCAAGTAACAGAGGGGGTTCAGGGAAGAGAGGTGAGCCCGGGGTCAGAGTGCGCCTTGTGTGAAGCCTGGGCTGGGACTCGAGATGAGATGTGCAGGGAGAACGGGGAAGGGAATTCCAGGAAAGAGAATCTGATCCAAATTGATTCTGTACCTCTGTTCAATTTTCCTGCTGAGGACAGTCATGGTTGAGAAGCAGAGGCTTAAAAAACCACGGACCAGCTCCTCCCTTCCCCAAAACACACCCATAGCCACCGTCTGCCCCACATGCCCTTCTCAGCCGAAAGGCAAGGTCGACAACTGATTTGTCCAAAGGAGCAGTCGCAGAGCGACAGGAGGAAACACTGTCCCGTGCATCTCCCTCCCTGACCGCAGCCCAGAGATGCTCGCCCGTAGCACACACTCTTACTCACTGGGTGGAAAAGCAAAGGGCGGTGTTGCCTTTCGAAGTTCGTGTCCAAGGCGTGGGCTTCTCCATGCCCTTACAAATGTTCAGGTGGATATAATTCCTTTAAAAAAAAAAAAAAAAGAAAGAAAAAGCCTTGGCTGCTAAAACCACCCTCTGTCCGTAGCCAAGTCCTGGGCACCTTCTTGGTTTGGGACGTCACCATCGTTTCATCGCCAGGCACACGCACCACGACAGCTGGCTTGTTTTCCAAAATGCATCCACCCTGCTCAAAGCACCAGCTACCTTACCACTTTCTCAGAGATCACCATCCCACGGGGGTGGAACTCAAGACAATCAAAATCCTTAGGACGGAAAAAAAATAATGAGAAGTCACTGCATACCATTTTGACTATTAAACTGAGGAGAATGAACATCTCCCAATTACTGGGATTTTTTTTTTTTTTTCCGTTTCAGGATTCCCAGCAAAACCAAGGACTTAGAATTAAGTCCTGCCTCGTACAAGGCTGGTTTAACGTAGTTACTTTGGCAGGTAACGATGATCCGTTGTAGACGTAGTGAACACGCTAGCTTTTTTCTACAATGCTGGTGGGTTGTAATTTAGTTTGTAAGTCATGCCACCAAGCTGATTACTTACATTCAGACATCACAAGGCAAAAATTACTGGATCTTCTAAACTCATTTACTAATGCTAACCTTCATGAATATTTCATGGAGAGCCCGGAGACTGAGAATAAGTGTGTGAGAGAGGGAAATTTATATGTGCGGAGAGTAAATTTTGCATTCTTTGACATTTAGAAGGAGAGTCGCGGTGTTTGTGTCCATAGTCTGCTTTGAATCCAAGTGCCCTTTGAGGGAAACTCAGAAGTGACATTTACTTGCTTGTGCTTCTAGGTTTCGTAGCTTACGCGGATAATGCATAATTGATGCCAGACGTCATTCGGCTCAACAAAAACTAATTTCGTTTATCCCCTTCCAGCGCAACTTCAAACACACATACGACAAGCCGTGTGGATTCGGGGCTGGGGTGGAGACATGTGTCAGAGCACAGTAAAGCTAGATGAAATGTTTCACTTTGGTCTTTTTAGGCGTCTTCAAATAGGATTTCTCTTGTTTTATGAGTGTCTTGATTTATTTTCTTTGAAATCGATCTTTACTCATTAGCAGTAAGCAAAGTTAGATGTTCACGTATCAGAGATAAGAGACAGTGAACCAGGGTAGCTGTCCCATGCCCTGAAATGTCTATAACACTCATAGCATTAAAGTGTAATTACTGTCCTCTTTCTATAATGACAATCTTTGTCATGGAACCCTAGGTGTGCCTGACCAGTTTAAACACTCAAATGTTTAACAGATGACTTCAGCAAAATGGTAGGACAGGAGTTTTTTAAAAATTGAAGTACAGCCAGTTACAATGTGTCAGTTTCTGGTGCACAGCACAATGTCCCAGTCACGCATACACTTATATATATTCGCTTTCATATTCTTTTTCATTAAAGGTTATTACAAGATATTGAATATAGTTCCCTGTGTTGCACAGAAGAAACTTTTGTTTTTTTTTTTAATCTGGGGATAGGCATTTCCTACTGTCCTCCCCCCAGCGACACCTCCATGTTTATGGCAGCTTTATTCACAGCAGCCAAGAGGTGGGCTCAACCCAAGTGTTCACTGACTGATGAATGGATGAAGAAGATGTAGCATGGCCATACAATGGAATATTATTCACCCTTAAAAATGATAACATATGCAATACCATGGATGAACTTCGAGGGCTTTGTACCAAATGAAATTAGCCAGATAGAAAAGACAAATACTGTATGATCTCACTTTCATGGGGAATCTAAACCAAAGAAAAGGTCAAACTCATAGAAGCAGAGAGTAGAATAGAGGTTACCAGGAACCGGGGGTGGGGGAAATGGAGAGATGTTTGTCCAAGTGTGGAAACTTCCTGTTAGAAGATGGATACAATCTAAAGTTGTAAGGTATAGGATGGTGACTACAGTTAATTACACTGTGTGTACCTGACACTTGCTACGAGAACAGATCTTAAGTGCCTGCACCACACACACACACACACACACACACACACACACACACAACGTACCTAAGCCTGTGATGGATATATTAAGTAACCTGAGTGGTGATTGGTTCACAAAGTACACATAAGTCAAATCACTTTGCACTTTGAGAAGGTACAATTTTATTTGTCAATGGTATCTCAGTGAAGCTGAAAAAAAAAACATTTAGGAAGGGCGGTGAGTTGGGAAGACTTTCACCAACAACCTGAGATGTGTCAGTAAATCCCTGCGGGGCACTTCCAGGAGGTCAAGTCTGCGGAAACCCACCGGCTTCGGCAGCTGAATTTACGACACTGGAACAGACCCCCAGGTGCTGTGTTTCAGGCGTTTGTTTTTTTTTTTCAGGGGGAAAAAATGGAGTTGGCGTTTTGAGGGCTGTGGCATGTCATTGCCTCCCTAATTCTTCTTCCCCATCTGGGAGGAAAGCTGTGTCTCTCGGCAGAACGAGAAGAGTGGGTTCAGTAGAAGGAAACGCACCTGTGGGGGAAAAAGGTGATTTTCCGCAGGTCTGAGGGTCACCCTGCTCAGCAGCCATGCTGGGCTCCACGAAACCCTGAAATAAACGGCACCCCTGGGCTTCTCCAGCTTAAAAAAAAAAAAGATGAAGCCTGTATCTGTGCTAATTAGAAAGTCATATACATCCATTGTGTTTGGGGAGGAGTGGAATCTCAGAACGAATAAACAAGGAGACGCCACATCCTTACTTCTAACCTCGAGATAAACGCAATTTAAAGTCGTGACCTACTTCCTGCCAGCCGTTCATTTATATAAAACGATGTTGTAAAGAGATTTCCGTATTCTTTTTTTTTTAATTGCATGGCAAGCATTTTGTACACTGGGAAAATATCTTTGAAGTGTTGATTTGAGGAATCTGTTTTCAATGTCAGTAACTATGATAAAATTATGAGTTTGAAAAAAAGCTGCCAAGAAATGAATATAAGACAGTGTTCATCATTTCATGACACGTGTCCAGTATCTTGCAACCACCCAAGCATCCTCCTCCCTGTACACACTTATTCCACAAGGTGATGTTTCTGGAATAGTGACTCATGTGACAGAGGAACAGAGGACTCACAGCCTAACCTAGGCGCCTCTAGCAAAAAGCCTGCTGCCATGTGTGACCCAAAGTGAAACACCCTCTGGCTTCCAAGGGGGCCCTGCTACCTCCTCGATGCTCAAAGTCCTCTCTCCCTGCACTTCCCAGGCTGCAAAAACCCAGAAGCCTGGCTCAGGCTGCAGAGGTGAGGTTGGGAGTTTTACTCTCAAAATAGCAAAGTGGTTGTTTTTTTTTTTTCAAGTTTCAATGATCAAGCTGATTTTCAGAGCCATGGGCCTCTAATAGTAAACAAAATGGGTCTTTGATAATAACTCTATCACATCTAGCTTGAAAAAGACACAGACACAGCGTCTTCCCTGCCCACAGCCCTCTCAGCCCCACATCCAGGTTCGCTGTTTTGCCATTTACAGTAATAAGCACACGACTGTTTCTAATGGAAGTGGAGTCGATTTACAACATTGAGTTTCTGGTGGACAGCACAGTGATTCAGTTATACATATATATATTTTTTCTTTTCATATTCTTTTTCATTATAGGCCATTACAAGGTATTGAATATAGTTCCCTGTGCTCTACAGTAGGACCTTGTTGTTTATCTGTTTTATATATAGCAGTTGGTATCTGCAAATCCCAAACTCCCAATTTATCCCTCTCCACCCCTTCTCCCCACTGGTAACCATAAGTTTCTTTTCTATGTCTGTTATATATCTTTGTTTTGTGAAAAAAGTTTATTTGTTTCCTTTTTTTTTTTTTGATTCTACATATAAGCGATATCATACGGTGTTTCCTTCTTTCTCTTTCTGGCTTACTTCACTTAGAATGATGATCTCCAGGTCCATCCATGCTGCTGCAAATGGCATTATTTTATTCCTTTTTAATGGCTGAGTAGTATTCCACTGTGTGTGTGTGTGTGTGTGTGTGTGTGTGTACATATATACATTTTGGTTGCTTCCAAAGACATGATTATTAAGTCCCGAGAATCACTGGGCAAAATTGTACCCTCTTTGGAAGCCCCCAGGCTCCACCTGGTGATTCCCCTCTGCCCCCGCCACACTGATCTCTGTCTCCCGCTTGGCTGGGAAGGGAGGGAGTGGGCTGTCTCTGAGTGGACCCCGTGGCCCTAGGATGGAGGGTGGAGAGTGCCCAGGAGTGGCAGCCAAGGCTCACTGAGCACCGGAGTTTTCCTTAGCTCCAATGGAGAGTTTAAAGCCTGTGCCAGAGAATCCTGCAAGAAAGAGGAGAGAGAGCCCTGCCAAGAGACCAGACTTCCTGCGGGTCACTGCCTGGGAGCTGAGACAGAATGGATCCCGTTTAGAAACAGAAGTAAGCGTGGCGCGGGGCAGTGGGGGTGCCTATCAGAACCCGCGTTTAGTTATGTATTGCACTATTGGGGCAGTGTGATAGGCAGAATGCCCACCGAACTTCCCCCCAAAATGTCCATTTTCTGACCCCTAGAACCTATAAATAGATATGTTATCAGGGGCTTAAAAAAAAAAAAAAAGACTTTACAGATGTAATTCAGTGTCCAGACCTTGAGATGGGGAGAGGATACTCAATTATCCGGATGGAGATTATCCAATCCCACATCCCACAAGCCCTTTAAATCAGAGGACTTCATCCAGAAGGAGAAGAGACCACCAGAAGCCAGAGACTGGAAGCCGGAGAGGGAGCTGAGGTCAGCCACACGAGGAGGCGGGGGTGCCGGCTGGACTTCTGACCCAAAGAACCAAGATGACCCAGGTGTGCTGTGTAAGCAGCCATGTCTGCAGCTGAGACAGGAAACCAGTCTGGGGAGGGGAAAGGACCTAGCCTTACACCTGCTGCCCGGAGCAGGACTGGAGCTGGATAGGGCGGAGCCCTCCCAACACAGCATGTGATACACCAGAAACCCTTCTTGGACTTCAAGTTGTTTCACCCCCAAGACAGCACAGACGCTGGGCCTTCAGAGAGCCTTCCAGAAAGCTCTGCGTTTTCCTGGAGGAAGCAGGGGTCCCTACTGGATGATCAGACTCTGAGAACGAGGAAGGAGGGGAATCAGTGAGTTCAGTGCAGGGAAATCCTTATCTCATCAGTTTCTCTACATCCTTCTAGGGTTTAATGCTGAAGCTTTTCATTGAGTTCAGCTGCCTCACGCAGCTATTTCTTTGGGGAAAAAAAGATATTTTTCATTGTTTAAATAGGGAGTAAAAAAAAATCAATCTACATAGCAAGGCCATTTTTAAAGGCTAATTTGGTGGAAATCATAGGAAGAATGTAGAAAATCAGTTTTTCCCTCCTAGTGTGGACCTGAGGTCTTTTCTATTTATATGCAAATATCAGATGCCTGAACTCATCTTATGTTTTACAGTTTTGAAATACGGCCTATTTCATAAACGTTAGATTAATGAAGTCCTGATAAGATAGTGAGGGCTTTAAGAAAGCGGTTTTAGGAGATGCATTCTTAGAAGTACATTCTCCAACAGGTATGTCTTTGTATTAAGCCACAAAGAGAATTTTAACTTTTAAATGTGATCTATTCTGGTTTTTTTTTTTCTTTTTTTGTGTTACTCTAAGAACACGTTGATCCTTGCTTAAAGAAAAATAATTAAATGTGACATTTAAAAAATAGACACCAGCCTTGTAGCAGCAAATCCAAGTAGCCGATACTCCAGCTTTGCTTGGAAATGTCTGCAAACTTCCCTTTATGTAATGACCTTCTGTTCAGAGTCTTTTCTTAGTTCTGCAGTATTTCCCTGGGTTCTAGTTGATTGCCTGAGCTTTAGCCGTACTTAACTCCCCTCCTTGAAGAAAAATATGATGCAGATTAGCTGAAATACTTGTTTTTAACCTACTGCCACATCATAATAAGTTGCAAAGCGCTTTGGTTCAGGCAGAAAGATGGTTTACCCCAGAGAGTGGCTACTTGGAGAAAAGTCGGCCTGATTTGTAACCACCTTGCTGCAGGAAGGCCGTGCAAGTGAATTCAGCCTTATTTCTATGGCTCTGGAATATGGCCGGAATATAAGCCAAAGAGAAAACAAGAAAGGAGGCCTTTGACTGGTGTTCCAGGTAGATTTCAAACCCAGAGGCGGGCTGGGGAGGGCGGGGCTGCTGCTGGAGGTTCTGCACGGACTTCAGACCCCGCCTGGCCGGCCACATGCAGCAAGCTTCCGCCCCTGCTCCTGGCAGCTGGCCCTGCTGAGTCTGAGCCACGCGTGTGTTTGCTTGCATATTCAGGTTCAAAAATAATTTTTTTTTAATTTAAGTATAGTTGAATTATAATGCTGTGTTAGTTTCTGGTGTACAGCACAGTGATTCAGTTATACATGTATATCCATATTCTTTTTCATATTTTTTATCACTATAGGTTATTATAAGATATTGAATATAGTTCCCTGTGCTGTACAGTAGGACCTTCTTATCTATCTGTTCTGTACATAGTAGTTTGTATCTGCTAATCCCAAACTCCCAATTTATCCCTCCCCCCCTTTCCCCTTTGGTCATCATAAGTTTGTTTTCTATGTCTGTGAGTTTATTTCTGGTTTGTAAAAAAGTTCATTTGCATCATTTTTTTTTAGATGCCACATATAAGTGATATCATATGATATTTGTCTTTCTCTGTCTGGCTTACTTAGCATGATCATCTCTAGGTCTATCTATGTTGCTGCTAATGGCATTATTTCATTCTTTTTTATGGCTGAGTAGTATTCCATTGTGTGTGTGTGTGTGTGTGTGTGTGTGTGTGTGTGTCACAACTTCTTTATCCTTTCACCTGTCAATGGGCACTGAGTTCTGTATTCCAGCTGCAGGGGAGTCTAAGAAAGCAAGTCGCTGGCATTTTCAGTTTTTATGGCAACTGACAATCTGCAACTCACATCAAGATTTTGCAGGTAAAGAATTACCCAAGCAGAAGAAAGGATTTCAAATGCTTCCCATGTTTGTGAAGGAGGCCATACCAATGGCTTCGTCCCTGCTAATAAAACTCCAGTTTTACTCCCAATGGCAGTCACATAGCCATGGAAGTAGGTGACCCCCAAAGTTGCAAAGAGGAATCACTGGTCTAGACCGGTCCTGGTGACCCTCTTTCTCTCTGCCCGTCCTCGGTCATGGAGCAGGTAAATATGAAATCGGCTGGAGGCATCTGAGAAGACTGTGGATAGAAGCTTTCTTCTCTGCTTGATCCACCCCAGCCTGCCTGGGATGCTTGGGGCTACATCACCCAGAGAAGAAAGTCAGGAGGTCACGGTCTGGGGAGCCACTGCTGTGCTATTACAGAGCTTCTGAGCCCCCTCACCCTGCTCCCTCCACACTTCTGAGTTTAAGCCATTATTAGTTGGGGATTCTGAGAGGGAGCCGGGATGGAAATCAGGGAATATGACCCCAAACCCTTCCCTCCCCAGTGAACATCCCACCCGTTCATTTGCATGCTCTATGTAACCAGCTTGCTGAAGCAGCTCAGCACAGCCGCTCACCTGAGTCTGCCCGCACGCCCCGGAGAGCATCACTCAACATACCCTCACTTTGTTTTCTTAACCTCCGCATCTGGTCTCGGAATTCTTTCTGCAACAAGACAAGAACCTAATCTCTGGCAACTCCAGCGGGCCTGGCCCCAGTCAGGTGGGTCCGTGAAGTATGGCTCCCCCCACAGGACAGGAATCCAGTGTCACTGGACTCCTACTGTCATTGCCCACCAGTCCCTGGTGACTCGCTCATTTGAACTGGCCCATCTTCCTCACTGTGAGCATCCAGGAGACAGCTCCACACTGGCTTCTTGGCTACACCGTCCAAGGCAAGTTTATGGGAGGCAGGTAGCCATTTGTCTGGACAACTTGAAGCTTTCAGGTCAAGAGCCCATGGGGGCGGACTGGAGTCATCTGGTCGTGAAGAGTGATCAGTCAACCTAGGACCCCCCCCCCAGTGCAGACAGGGCATGCTTTGGAAGGGGACAAAGCAAAAGTCACATACAGGGCACCTACTCTATGCCAGGCACCGAATTTTCAGAGGGGAATTTGACTTTTCCCACTGTAGGGGGAAGAAAACACAGGCGCATGGGTGTTACCCGCTGAGACACTGAATAGACACACAGAAAGTGAGCAGACTGTGGATGACTCTAGAACTCCGAGCCCCGGTCTTTGCAGGAACCTGGACAGGGAGCCAAACCGCCACCTCCACCCCAGCAACCAGCTGAGAACGTCCGGAGCTTTGGTCAACAGCCTCCAGCGTCCCTGTTTTTGCACCTCCTTCCAACTCAGAACCAGAGGAAAGCTAAACTTCAGGGGATGTCGATTCCTGGGCAGCGTGGACATCAGCTTGGCAGTGTGAAATTTCAGCAGAGAATGTAAGCTGCTTTATTTCAGTAAGATAACAACTAGCTTGTATAAATGTTTCTGGAAATGCTCTCAGTTCATCCTCATGATAATCCTTAAAGGCAAGTTCCTTGAAGATCCCCATTTCACAGGGAAGGAAACAAAGGCTCGGAGGTGCCCACGTGTTCAAGACTGCAGAGCTTGGACCCCGATCCAGGGCAGGCCAATTTCTCCTCCCTCGGACACTTGTCACGAGGAGGCTGGAGGAGTTCAAGAGCAGCGAGCATCTCCTCTCAGCACCAGCAGAGGGCCCAGCACTCCACGAGCTGGTACCCGATTCTAAGCTCTCTGCCATCTTCTTGCCTTTCAGACAGGGTCCATTTTGCTTTAGACGAAGTCCTTCACGATGTGGGGAACCATCTACAAAACCAGGAAGACTGATGGATGGGGAACGAACCAGTGGTGCTTCTGGTGTCTGAGCATCCCCACAGGACGTGCAGGAATAGAGAAACGGGTCATCGTGCGGCCAGAACAAACCACAGGCCACAAATTCAGGCGGTCAAGATGAAAAACTGTTTTTATGTAATTCCAGTTTCTGCTCTGAGCCTCCACTCTACCTTCATCCATTTGGATGTCCTCAAGCAAGATCCTTGCTTCCTCGTCTGTGACCCTGGGCACTGCAACCGGACCCACAGCACGGGGCCAATTGGGTTACCTGAACCCGTGTACACAGAGCATTTGCAAGACTGCAAAACATGGTCTTCATTGTTCTCCATCACTATTTTTGTTTTTGTTTTTTTATTGTTGGGTTTTTTTGCTTTTGCTTTTTGGGTTTTCTTATTTTTCTTTCTTGTTTTCTGGGTGGGGAGGTAATTAGGTTTATTTATTTATTTTAATGGAGGTGCTGGGGACTGAACCCAGGACCTCGTGCATGTGAGGCATGCACCCTACCACTGAGCTACACCCGCCCCTCACCCCCATCATCATCATCATTGACATGGGTCTCCCCTGCTTTTTCTAAGAGGTGTTTCAGAATTCAGGGAAGCGTGTATGGACTCTTGGTTGTATGGTCCACGTCGGCATCTGGCCCACGTGGCTTCCCCTGAGGTTCTCTCTTCCGCCCCTGCATCCCAGGTAACCGGGGCCCGCAGGTTGCTCTAACTAGCCACCTGGGGCTAGCTAAATTAAAATTCAATAATGCTAAAACTTCAGTTGTTTGGTTACACTTGCCACTATTCAAGTGCTCCGTTGCCATGTGGGGCTAGTGGCTGCCAAGCTGGATAATGTGCATGCAGACGTTGTCATGGATGGTTCTGTTGGACAGCCCTGGTCTACACTGCTCTTGTTTCCTGAAAGGCCCCTCCCTGCCCAGTAAGTCTCTGTCTCTTTGCTGGTGTTACTGGGCACACAGGGATCCATGCTGCCAACCCCATACCACTATCGGCAGCTAGAAACTCTACTTTTGTGAATATTGTGGTATATGAGATTATGGAAGAAATTAAGAGAAAATTGGCTTTGGGAAAAATGTAAAGATAATATTAGCAAGTATAATTATTTTTTGAAAAAACAAGCTGGAGTCTTTTTTGTAAGAAAAATGTACAATTCAGTATTTAGGAAATATTTATGCTGCGCTCTGTGTTCAGTGATACAGTCGCCATCTTCTCTGCCCATAGCACGTACTGGATAACAGTTCAAATGAAGATTAATTGAAAGATTTTACTTTGCCAAGAAAACAGAAGCCTGCGCTCATTAATCCTGGTAACTCTGTTCTCTCTTTCTCGCTCTTGTGATCATTTCTTTGGGTTTCGTTTTTCAGCATCTTTACAATTAGATTTTTCAAAGTTTTAAATGCATACTTAAGTGGACTGAATAACGAAGGTAGAAAAACATATGAGAGCAGAACAGGTCCAATATTTACAAAGTTTTGCTAAGAGAACTTATAATTGGTTTTTTAGACTAACTACAGCTTTCTTTGTTTTTTTTTTTTTAATTGCCTCTCCAGAAGACCGTTCTCCAGCCTGCTCTGTGTGCCAGCACACAGACCTAAGGATTTCATGAATGAGTCCCATACCTTTGGTTTTCCATGGGGTTTGGTCAAGGAGGACCTTGGCTGGAGAAGGGAGGGAAGCAGAGAGATGTCCTGACACCCCTTCCTCTGGCTTCTGGGCTGCAGAGGTCCCTCAGGCTGGCCGTGTGCCACATCAAAGCTCCCTGCCCCTCTCAAGAAGGTCTCCTCCTTTCCTCTCCTAACCTCTCCCTGCCCTTGACCCTCTGGCCTGGGGGAGGGGAGGGCAGCTCCACAGTGACAGTTACTCAACCATCCTTGGCTCCACGCGCCCACGTGCAGGAAAGCCAATCTACTGACACTGGGTGGTGGGGGAGGAAAGTGTAGTGTTTATTTTAAGGCACCGGACAAGGAGAATGGGCACCTGGTGCTCAAAAGACCTAGACTCCCTGATGGGTTTCAGCGAAACATTTTTAAAGGCCGGGCGAGGGAGGGGTCGCAGGGTATGTGATCAGATCATGCACAGTTCTCTAACCGGTTGATGGTGAAGTAACAGGGTGATGTCACAGGGGTTAACGTTATCAATTCTCAGGCTCCAGTAGGTCTGGGGGCTACGTGCTCATGGTCATCATGGCGTTAACACCTTCCACTGGGAGGGGGTTTTAGCTTCTGTAAGACAACTCAGGCAGTGTGCGTCAGATACTGTGATCTGGGTGCTCCAGAGAGGAGCTACAGCAGAGGACATGGGGGTGGGGGTCCCGGGAAGACCCTGTAGGGTCCCGTTTGGTTACAATTTGAGATGATTTCCCATGCTGTTCTCTTTCTCAGAGATATGAGAGCCCTTGGACCCCAGGTCTTCCTGTTTTGTCCCTTTCATATCTCATTTTTAAGAAAAACAGGAGCTGTTTTATTGTGTATAATCTTACCTGTATTAATACATAAACTTTAAAAAGTTGGAAGAAACGATGATGTTTACCAAAAATAATCTAAGCTACTGCAGCAAGACCAAAGTCAATTACTTAAACCCCAGACAATCATTGTCCACCCATTCTTCAGCTTATCAGGAAGCCATCACTCAAGCTTTATGTTGGGTTATGAAACCATTCGTCTTACAAACTTCATTAAGTCAAAATAAGAAACAATGTTTTCTTCAGCCGATGCTCCCTTTTTGTCACCCAGACCTGTCCCCTAAATATTAATCTACTGTAACGCGCAAGCTTTATATCCGCAAGAGTTGCCTCCAATTACTTTCACCTTGGAAAGCCACAAGGGCAAAAGGCTGCGTTCCCACTGAGTTTTTAAATCGCAATAATTCAGGGCAAAAACAATTAACTTCCATGCAGGCAAATACATGGTGTGAAAGTAAAGTAAATATTCAATAACGGGAGATGGAGACAATTTCTCAAGACGAAGCCCGGGTTGCTGACGCCCACAAGCGCACCCAGCGCCACCCTGTGCGGACGGAGGGCGTGCACGCCGGAGCCGAGCTGTAACGACGGGGAGGGCGCTGTCGGCCCCGGTGCGGGCTTGCTGGGCACGTAACTCATTCCACAGGAGTGGCCCAAGGCGAGGTGAAGAGACCCAGGAGCTCTGGGCCACCTGAAGCCCCCTTGTCACTCTTCCTCTGGATTCTTGGTGAGGCAGGAGGGGAGGCGGCGGGGCACAGCCATGAAAAGAATGACACAGCAATTGGCACCAAGGTGGCGCAAGCCTCAGCTCCCAGTGGACCTTGAACTTCAATACACGCCCATTGAAATACAGCAGCTGCTCAATGGCCCTCCCACAGGGGCCAGGACAGTTCCCAGTCAGACCATTAAAAAGTCAAAAAGTGGGTGATGACCCAGTTTCTGGGACTCCCAGCCCCTTCCCAAAGTAGCCGGAGTAACCCTCGCACTCGCTAGCATGTGAGGTTACCGAGCCCGTGAAAACTAACAACCTCGCACTTCGTGGCCTTTCTCTTGCCTTTGGAGACGGCCTGCACTCTGCCTATGGAGTGTGCATCTACTTTTACTTTAAGCTAAACACCCCCACACCTTGAGGCCCCGCTCTCTTGCCTTCCGAGGCAGCCCCCACTCCGCCTCTGGAATGTGTGTCTCACTAAATAAATTAGCTTTCACTCTGCGATGGCTCGCTCTTGAATTCTTCCCTGCGCGAAGCCAAGGACCCTCCCTTGATGGGGCGCATCCCGGGGACACCGCCGTCCTCTCATGCCCCACTTTCCTCTATCGCTGGGATTCTGACTTCAGCTTCAGCATCTGCGGTTTGGTACACTGTGTCAGCTGGGTTCCCAGTGTGGTCTTACGAATATGTTCCTCCATTTCTGTTATCAGTGTTTGCTCAGTGCCTTTAGCGAAGGCTCTTACATCACAGCCTCCATCAAAACAGCCAGAGCAGCTCGTCAAGTTCGCCAGCTCCTGGATTCACCGCAGGAGAGCCTGATTCAGAGGGTTCGGCGGGGTGGGGGCGGGGGCGGGGACGGCCCCAGGACGTGCATGCTTTTTCCACAACAGCCCAGCAACGTTCTGATGCAGGTCAGGGCAGCACGGTGGCCCCCGGAGTCGGTCACCAAGTATGTCCAGGTCTCCACCTGTGAGGTGTGTCCTGCCCTCTGTGGCCAGTACAAGAGCCACATAACGACTTCTGGCCAGTGGACTGTGACTGGAAATGACATCTGCTGTGTCAGAGCACGACGACTTCATTATCAGTTGTCCAGACTCTCCGCAGCTCTTTTTCTCCTCTTCTACGGTGACTGGCAAAGAGGAAAGGATGGACACACATGCCCCGTCATACTCTGTAAATATCCTGTAACTAAGATACAATCTCACATAAAAATGGAGAAATTCGTCAATTGACTAAGATTATGTTTTTCTGCCGTTTTGAACAATAGGTGCTTAAAACCGACGTTGACTTGTATGAAAAGAATGGTTACATGTCTTCCAGTTGAGCCGATGTGCTGAGTTTCAGTCCAGGACCAGCCGGCGCGAGAACACCATTTTCTCCATCTCATCACACATACTCCAACTGATACATGGTTCAGGGAACGAGGAAGACGCAGCAGGCGAAGATAAGTCTTAACATCAGGGCGTTAAGCATCACTGCTCTCCCCCGGTGACGGATGAGGACAGCTTAACACCCTGCGTTTGCTTCAGCACCAACTTATTCAGGAACAGTCTACAGTTGGATCATATCCACTCAGGGCTTCCACTGACCAAGCACATAGAAGGGACCAGGGAGCCCTTGTACATTGTCTCACTTCGCCCTCAAACCTGTGGACTCCACATCTACTCAGGTAAATGCCATTCAGTATTTTTCTGCTCTGAGTTGACCTACGAGCAAAGTGCCAAAGCCGTTGTTATGTGTATGGAATGGAAAGTAGGTGGTAATAACCTTGGAACTAAAAGGTGTGGCCGGCAGAGGGCGGAAGTTAGCCTGGGTAGGGAAGGAGGAAGAGGGCGCTGCAGAAGCTCTGTTATCTTCCCCTCGCACACAGAACCCGAGGCCCTGACTAGCATCGGTGGAACAGGACAAAGAATTTAGAGGGGCACCAGGAGGACGAGCAGCAGGTGACCATCTCAGAGCTGCCTTTCGGAGCTGGAAGGAGAAAGGCATATGAACATGAATAATTCCCATCTTTCCCAAAAGGGTAAATGTTCTCTAAAGCTGTTAAACATGGAAATGACATTATGAGCATATTAGAACATCCTGGAAGAAACAGGAGAAGCAGAGCTTCAGAGCTTAAAAGATGCTTCACAGGCATGGAGCTCAGTGTGAGGAGGGGTAGAATGGTGACTTCTGGATTTCGTCAAACTTCTGAATGATGAGTTAGCTACCATATACAAACATACCAATACCACAAATATATGTCTTAAGGAGGCAAGCAGGCAGTGGTTTGTTCAGGTGCACACAATCTGAAAGAGTGAGTGTTTTGGGGAAGCTGTAAGTATTTTAACACACTTAAACCGTGAAATATTACAAGATACCCTTAAATTTTCTCAACATTTAAATTTCATCTCAGTTGTGTGTGTGTGTGTGTGTGTGCTTATTTTTTGGGTGTCTATTGATACCTAGCCTAAAATCCAATCATTTTCCTGGGAGAAAAATTCTCCACCACTCTACTTTTCATTCTGAAACGTGATTTAAAATTTAGCATCCTATTTTGATACGCTCAGGTGCCCACCCGAGACAGAAGCGGTAGGCATCTTGGGGGAAGCCCCAGTACATGTTTCCACTTCTGGAGTCCTAGGTGGTGAATCTCTTTCTCCCATGGCCAGCTTAGCTCTGAAGGGTCGGGGGAGAGAGACAAGTGGACGTTTCTGCTTTGTTAACCAGCTGGGTGGAGCTGTTAGCATCACCATACCACTGCGGGTTCTGAACTCAATTCCAAGCCAGATGAGGGTGAAAATGGCCTTTTTCATTCTTATTCATGTACTGGCAGGGTTGTCTAAGGTCTCTGGGTTGAAAAAGAGAGAAGAATCTGGCAGATTTGAATATGCCAAAGTCTGCAGGGTGCTTGCAAGTTTTACAAGATCACCATTTCTGTCTTACTGCCACGTTGTCTTACTTGAAGTCCTTTCGAGTTCAGGGAGCAAGGAGATTCTGGAACCCACAGGATTCCCATAAGACAGATGCTCATCCACAGAAACTAGTAGGAACCCAACTCTAGATGCCTTGTGCTCTTCTGATTTCACTCCGTATGCCTCTGACATCCCTTAGAGAGGGCAGGCGCCAAAGTTGATTACAACAGTTGATTTAATTTTCTATGAATCAAGTTCTTGCAATGTGAGTGACTCCAGACTAGCTGCATCAGCTGTTACATTGCCTCTCCCAGACCAGGGACCACACACATTCAGACTGATTTGATTCTCTCTGGTCTCCTTGAGTCTCAGCCTGCAGCCCACAGAGGTGATAAGCGATGAACAGTCTTGAGGTATCTAATTTCTTTTTAGCGGGTGATGTGAGCAGGAGGGGGAAACAGAAAGAATCCTTCAGTCACAGGTTACTCGGTGACGAGACGGCTGATTAATTTTTACCTTGCACAAAGCCTGGGGAAATTAACTTGATAAGCATCTCACCTCCGCAGACTAAGTGAAACTTCCCGATCAAAGGAATTATGGGAGGGGATTGTTAAAAAACACAGACGCCAGGTGCTACCCTGGGAGACCCTGGTTCCTTAGGTGTGAAGAGGGGCCCAGGAACTGGTACATTTACGGAATCTTAATGTAATTGTGAAGGTCGTGCCAGTTCAGGGAACCCTGCCCCGGGAACGTGGGCAGGTTGGGATGGGCAGACAAGCCCATTTCTCTTCCCTCTGGGCTCACCCGGCTAGTTC
The DNA here is from genome assembly GCF_048773025.1 of Camelus bactrianus. NCBI lineage: Eukaryota > Metazoa > Chordata > Mammalia > Artiodactyla > Camelidae > Camelus > Camelus bactrianus. The sequence goes on along the minus strand of NC_133570.1, from coordinate 3,050,534 downwards.
AGGGTCCTTCTTAGCTGAAGGTCCTTTCCTTAATTACCTTAACTGTTTAACCTTGATTACGAAGTTCCTTTTGCCCTGTGAGACAGCATTCACAGGTCCTAGGGATTAGGGTGCAGGCATCTTTGGGGGGATGTTAACCTGACCACCATCGGCAGGATTTGGGTGGGGTGGTCAACCTCTTCATACAATGGAGAGAGAATGTCCCGAATTAGGAGGGAGAGTTCTAGGAACATTAGGGATTTTTGCCCCACTCTGACCCCCAAGAGATCAAGCCAAACGGAGATGCTGAGTGATTCTTTTTATACCACTTCCAGATCAGATGTGCGTTTCAGGGCCAAAGCACTGGTCCCAGATACAGAATGAGCACAGAAAACATGACTATAGACTACCCTGTTGACTGCTTTTCTCTGGCTCCTTTTGGTCTCTAAGATAAACTCCAAAGGAGCCACAAGCTTGCGGCCAATTAGATGTGTTTCGTTTTGCCAACCCCATGTTTATCTGAGCACAGCACAGGCAGCCTGAGGTTTGCTGCAATCCCCACCCCTCCCTGGTGTCTCCCGTGGCCGCAGACAGATGCCCGACACCAGCTGAAGCCACTCAGCCAAGCCCTCCGGCCCACCTCTCAGCTCCATACCCTCTCGTCCTCCACATCCTCCCCCTGGGCTTCATCCTCGTGGACCGCCTCGCCATTTTCCAAAACATGTCGCCTTTCACAGCTCACTCCCTTCTCCTCATCCATGGCTACCCCTTTCTCCACTTATTAAAACCCTCTTTATCTCTCGTGGCCCGTTTCAAAAGCCGTTTCCCGTGGCAAGGTTTCCCTAACTCTCCCGAAGCGGGGGCAAAGCCCTCTTCTTGGTGTTACCACCCCCTCCCTGTCTATACACCTGGGACCCCAGGCTGTTCCCACGGGAGGGTGGTCGTCTGTGCCCACGGCGGTCCGCACGCTGGAGACCAGCGCCTCCGTCGTGCTCACTGCACACAGGCTCAGAGCCGAATTCCAAGAAGAGACGATGACAAAGTGGACGACGCACCGAGGAACGCGGTTGTGATGACAGTGAAAGCCAGCGAGAGAGAGAAAGGACGGAGCTAAGGGAGGCGGAAGAAAACATTAAGGACAGAGAGAGTGATTCACACTAAGTTGTCAAAAATACTGTTTTTGGATTTAAATCTATTCAGATGATTGAATCTCATTTAAAAAAAAAAATCCAGAGCGATAATAGCTTCACCTGCCACGACCCAGCCGCACGCAACCTGCAGGGTAGGATCTGGAGGCTCGTGAACATCAGATGAACCACTTACTTCAACCCAGTAACCGTGCTCATCCAAACCCCAAAGCACTTCTCCGCTGGTCACTCCCCAGGTCCAATTTCAATCAACTGAGCAACACGTGCGGAGAAGCCAGACATGAAGTGCCCAGCACGGGTGAGGGAGCATCTGAAATATTTCTCAAGTAAAGGAAATGCTAACGGCCCTTTTGATGGATGGCGAGTGACTTGTGTCACCTTTCTCCGGGCTAATGGAGAGGGGGCCATGCTGGGTACCATCTTCTCCACGGCCCCTGCCCTCCTCCATCCGCGGACATATCACAGTTCCAGCCAGGCTAAAATTCCAAAGGCCACGATATGTGTTTGATTTAATAGTGTGACACCAACCAAGAAAAACAAGGCCATAAAAAGAAAAAGACACGTTGCTCTCCTAATTCATGTCACTGGAAAGACAGTAACAAATGGACACGGAAAGAAGAAGGAGCAATTAGGAGACTGGACGCCCAGAGTGGCCCTGTGTGAGTCTGCGGCTGGTGATGGACGGCTGTGCGAGCGCCTTTTAAACCTGAGTTGAGGACCCTTCCTCTGCCCTGGAGGCAGATAAGAGTAATAACCCTTATGTATCGGTGCCCAGCCTCCACGTGTTAATGCTCAGGAAAATCTATGAATGGTTTATTCGATCATCTTTTCTAGATGAGAAATGGAGACACAGAGAAGGCTGAGAAATTTATCCAAAGCCACACAGCCAGGAAGGGGCAGAGGATGGGTTTGAACCTAGGTGTCTGGTTCCAGAAATGATGGCCATAACCACCACACAGCACAGCCTTCCACAGGATCAGAGCTTTGGGGAGCAGGCGCCCGAATGATCAGAAAATAGAAGAGTTCAGGTGGTCCTTTGACCCCCACGGAGCCAGGTCCGGTGATAAACGTGCCCAGTCGGCACTCGTGCTTACCTCGACCGCCTCCCCAGGCCCCCCCAAAGGACGGGAAGGACAATGGGGGAGAAACAGGGCATAAACACAGGGGGATGAAGCAAAAGGGGAGAGGGGACATGAGCACAAATGTGGGAAATTGGGAAAAGCCTGGACCGAGGGTAGCTGATTCTAGAAAGAGCTGAAACTCAGGCTGCCACTGGGGAACCCCCCACAAAGCAAGTGCGCTGCAGGTCAGGGTCCAGACGTTCGAGGCGCCTGTGTGTCTGGGTTCAGCAAATTAAACAGAGCCAGATCATGCAAGTCTTAGAGTCTGAATCACACCCTGGTGACTCTTCCATGGGCATCTCCATCAGCCCTGGAGGCAGAGACCCAAATTCTAGTCCTGTATCAACGAGACAACATGTGAACATCGAGTGTTGCAAATTAAACATACTGGGCTGTGTCTCGAAGTCTCAAGCATAACCTAGGTGAGAAGATACTCGACATTATGAGCTATTAGGGAAATGCAAGTTAAAACCATGATGAGGTAACACTACACACCTATTAGAACCGTAAAAACAAAACCAAATGAAACGAATACGATCAAGTGGTAGATAAAGGGCCTTATACAAAGATTAAGTATGTCTTGAGACACGGGTGATGAACATTTGAGAATATAGTTTTCAAAGAATTTAAATGTATAGAATAGTCAGGGATGTATTTCATGAAAAGACCTTTACAATGAAAACAACAAAACAATGCTGAAAAAATATTTTAAAAGCCTGAATTAAATTAAGGGAGAGATGTAAAGTATATTCATGGACTGGAAGACTCAGGATTGTTACATTGTCAATTTCCTCCAGAGTGGTCCTTAGAGTAAACACACTCCCAAATAAGAGAAATACCCCAAGGTATGGCGGGCACACATTTTGTTTACATGTCCATCAGGTGATGGGCATGGGGTGCTTCCTCTTTTTATGAATGAAGCTCCCAGGGACATCTGTGTACAGTTTGTGTGTTCTCCTTGCTTCTTGCTATATGTTTTCAATACACTGTGTAATTCGAGCGTTTTAACTGGGTCTGCGAGCCCTTCTGATTTGTGGCCCCTAGAAGGGCTTGTTTAGCGGACTGTCTGGAGCCTCTCACTGCATCCTGATCATTTCCCTGTGTGACCAGCCGGGATGCTGCCTTCCAGTTCCTACTCGGCTATGAGAAGGTAGGGCCAGTTCGTGGGCTGTGACTAAATGCAGACTTCAGTGCCTGGCCCTCGGCGCAATGAATAAGCCTTCACGAGGAACCGGAGAGGAGCAGGATATGAATGAAGGCTTCCAGCGCCAGCGGATCACAGTCCAGCTCCTCTGACCCCGGGCTGGCGAGACCACACACACTGTACCCTCACGAGCCTTGGCAAATGCTAAGCGCAGTCTTGCCTCCCTTCGTGCAACCAAGAGGCTCCTCCTGCAAAGCCAGCGCGCAGAGAGCAGACACCCGTGTGCGCAGGCGCGCGGCTGCAGACAGGCTCCCTGGTTTATGAATAGAATTCCTGAGCGGAGCTCAGCCAGTGGGAAACTCGCACGGGTCACATGACCACGGCTGAGCCAATCACTGCAGCCCAGGGGCAAGCCCTTACCCTGATTGGCCCGGCGTGGTCCAGCGACCACCTGGAGCGCGTTTGGATTCGGAGTCCGGCGGGGATGGATCCCCAGTGAAAATCTTGGTTTGTTTCCTTAACCCTGGGAAGGAGCTCAGGCAGGAATAAAAAGTACTCCCGTATCCGTGCAGGATACTTGTAAACATCTCTCAGTTTTCAGGAGCGTTTGGCAGTCTGAACTTAATTTCTGGAAGTATTCATTAGACAGCAAACCACAGTACAGCCCTTCAAGCAGCAAACGCTTTTCATCAGTTTATCCTGTAAAGTACTTCCTTCCGAAGAAAACAGTGACAGACAGACATTTTCTATGGAGACGCAGAAAAATGAGTGCATACACATACATACACACACACATGCACACACACATACACACACATACACATACACACGTAGACACAGACACACATATGCACACATATACACACACATACATATACGCAAGCACGCACATACATACACACACACACACACAGACACATATACACACATACACATGCACATACACACACACATACACACACATACATATACACTCATGCACACACATACATACACACATGCACATACAGACATACACACACATACACACAGACACACACATACACATATACACACCAACACACACGTACACATACATACAGACACACAGGCATACACACATACACAGACACACATACACACAGAGACACATACATATACATACACACATACACGGACATATATACACAGAGACACACATACATACACACATACACAAGATACATACACACATACTTACACACACACACACACACACACAGACAGGAGTTTGAACAAAGACCTATTCTAGAACATCAGATGCCCGGACGTGCTTTATTCCGGGGGTCACTGCTATCTGACGCCCCACTGTCCATCACCAGTGTGTGCACCTTTCTCTCCCCAACCCTGTTTCTGAAACGCCTGCTGTGATTAAGAGTTTGTAGGAGATTTTTCCCAAAGCCGCCTGCATGGATGCATCTTTCAGAATGTTCAGTAACCCAGTTGTGACACATGCCCTTGGACCGAGTCTTTAAAGACCCCTGACATTTATTGACAGACAGTAATTAAGAAGAGATGACTTCTGCCACGTGCGTGACTTACCTCTGAGTCATCTTCTCCATCAGCGTTCCCTCCACATCGTCCTCTTCAGGAAGGCAAGCTGCTCTACTCAGTGCCACGGCGCACTCACCCCGGTGCACACTGAGGACCGCTCTCTGCTCTGTCTTCCTGGATGGGTCTTGAGAATGTCCACGTGGGGGAGGGAGGCCCCGGTCGCTGGTACTGAGGGGTGTGTTCCCAGAGAATCCAAGCCGTGCAGTCAGAACTGCTCAGAATTAGGGTGTCAGGAAATGTGGTTTTCTCAGGCACCGTAAGCAAAGGGTGATGGCTTAACTTAGTGTCCCCATCTGAGGGGGAAATGTTGGCTTTCGACAGCGAGGCCGTGAGAGTAGACTTCACCGGATTCCCCGGGGTGACCCGGGTGGTCTGGACACCCGTCTCAGTGACAGACCACAGCCCCCCATCTCACCCTTCTCACCCTGCGGAGTCTCTCTTCTCGTGATGAGCTCACTGTGGTGAGTTCAAAGGCCGCATCCTTATACGCCGTCCGCTTCCAACAGTTTCTTCATCTTCATGGCCCTAAACACTTTTCCTCGTGTTCGTTAGGCCACTCTTGGTTGCAAATGTGAGGAACACGTTTAGCCTGATGATCAAGTATTTTGCTTCCAATTCTCAGGCTGAGGGCACACAGCACCGAAAAGGGTGAGCCCTGGACAGAAAAAAAATCAAACTGATGGTTACCAAGGGTGAAAGAGGGCGGAGGGATAAATTAGGAGTTTGAGATTAGCAGATACAAACCACTACTTATAAAATAGATAAACAACAAGGTCCTACTACTGTACAGCACAGGGAACTACATTCAATTTCTTGTGATGACCTATAATGGAAAAGAATCTGAAAAAGAATATATATGAATATAGTATTAACTGAATCACTGTGCTGAACACCAGAAACTAACACAACATTGTAAATCAACTCTACTTCAATTAAAAAAAGAATTAAATAAATTGATGCACATAAAACAAACAAAACAAAATAACAACCAAATGGATGAGAAGTCATTTTAGGCCTAATGGCTATCAAATGCCTTGAGTGTCCTGTTTTCTTCTGAAAGTTTTATGGTTTTACATTTTTTTGGTCTCATGTATATTTTGTGCACCATGAATGTTGGTGCCCTGCGTACGTTCAGTGGATCTCAGACTTTTGGCATTTGACACACCTGGTGGTCTTCACTTGGTCCTTCCCTCCGTTTTTGTCTGTTTTTGCAAGCAATGCTCTACTTAATTTTTCTAAGCACAACACACCCCATGTTTAATTTCTTTGATCTGCTGCATTTGTTTCTTTCTCTTGTCTTCCGTAGCAGGATGGAATATTCTCAACTAACACCATAAACGCACAATGCAAGTCTCGAGCCAGCTCTCCGTCTTCTTCCCTTCGGGGGACGCCATTTTGGATGCCTTTCTTTGGGATGAACACTCATCCCATCTGGAGAGACGGAACATTCCATCCCTTCTATTGAAGAAGCCCCCAAAACCCGTCTTCCTTCTGTGCTGGTTCTCCCTGAAACTGGAGTCCGGCCAGTGGCTGGAGGCAATGAATGTCCTTCCAAACGGCTCTTCCCTCTGGGAAAACCCATCAGAAGAGGGAGAGGACTGATTTCAACTGGTTTCAGCCAGATAGGGGCTGTTTAATAGACCTTGGACACATGGCTTCTGTCCATGAAGAAGTGGCAGCCTCAAGGGGTCTCCCAAGCCGACCGGAAAATCAGGCACCAACCCAATAAAAGAGTCTGCGGTGACTGCTTCGAAGTCTGCGTGTGACTCCAGACAGCAGAATGCCAGGCCAAAAGAGGCTTACACATTGGGTTTAAAATAAGAGGCTTAAATAAACAGGTGGTTTCAGGGTTGGTTTGGTGACTCAGTGAGCTCAGGGCTCTGGATGAGCCTCTCTGTGACGCTCTTGGTCTTTTCCTCATAGTCACAAGAGGGTTGCCACAGCTCCAGCCATTCAGTCCATCTAATCCTCATGCAGCACCACACAAAAGCAGAGCTAAGGGAAGGAACCTCTGTTACATGTCTCTCTCTCTTTCTATTAGAGAGGATAATGGTGCTCAGAAGCTCCAAGGATTCTTTCTGTTCCGCCAGCCAGAACTGAAGGAATTCTCAAGCCCCAGCTTTAAAAGCAGCTGCAGTAGTGGGTACCTGGCATTTTCACCCTCCATAGAATGACAGAGAAGGACTCTGAAATAAGGAGAAGGGGCTGGGAATAGCTTCTGGCTGGGGAATCACAAGCCCTGAGGTCTGTATGGGCAGGCCATGTTTGTGTATGTCTGCATCCCAGCTTCTTCCCAGGAAAACAGGAGGGGCTCAGTGAGTCCACACCAATATGAACAGCACTGCCCCTCAGGACAGGGAGACCAGACCCTTTGGGGTCACTTTCCTGCAGGGCACCCATCAGCCTGAGACGCCCCCATTGGTCGGGTTGGCTCCCAGTGAGCTCCAGACCCTCGTTCCCTTGTTCCCACGTTTTCATCCCCTGCCCCCCGCCCCCACCCCCCGTTGGACCTGCAGCATTTTTGCTCATCACCTCCGACAAGTTACCAGGCTGGGAAATCTTCTAAGTTCGGTTTGGAGTTTGAAAACAGATTTTATTTTCTAAATTCATCAATAAAGAAACTCATCCATAAAAGAATAACCACCACCGAGAGTTTGGGAAAAGGCTGCTCTGACTGGGGAAATGCATTCCTAGGCGTGGTCAACAGCTGGGTCCTGCTTGTCCAGATTAGACTGAGCCCCGAGAACCTGCCTGCCATATTTCTGCCTGGAGAGTCGGGAAGACAAAGGGAATCCTCTGATTCAGGAAGAACCAACAGAGGGGGAGACGTTTGTCACTAGCTAAACTTGGGCCTCGGTCAGTCCCTGTCCTTGTGGGAATACACTCTGCGCCCTCCTGTCTGACCACATCCATCTTCTGATGATCCCTGACACCTCCTGGTGGCCGTTCCCCCTGGACTGACGGTGGAAACCAAAGTACAGCCTGCGGGAGGCTTCGACCCGAGAGAGAGGAGGAGCCAGGCCCCCGCCAAGCCCAGCAAGGTCACTTCCAGATGACCCGCTGGCCTCGGCCTTCACCGCAAGGAACCCACACAGACAACAGGGGCAGAACAGTGGCTTGTGCCCCTCACCTGATTCGCCACTCGCCCCAGAAAGGTCAGACGCACCTGCTTCTGGCAGGAGAAGTTGCTCACAGCTTTAATGAAGTGGGCAGGGCGACCCTGGGGTCTACCAGTTAACAAGGACCATATTTCTCAAGTGAAGGCCAGTCATCTGGCCCTGACAAGCGTCAGATAGCATTTCCATCTCCTCCTCTTCCCTCCTGGCACGGGGTGACAAGTACCGTCAGAGCTCCTTTTATTAGTTTTTGTCCAGTGTGAAAACTGAACCCTCCTGCGTGTCCATTAAGCCTCAGTCTCCCTAATCATCTCTCTTTTCCAGAATAGTGTTCTCAGGCCTCTTTGAGACAGAGGAGACAACTGCCTTCCTAAACAGAGCAGGTAATTTCCCTTACCCGACCCGCATCATCCCCAACATTGAGGTATCTCTGACCTCCCTTGATCTTGGCTTTCAACACCTCCGTCTGCAGGGAGGAAAATCAAGTGCCGACAGTGTCTGCCAGTTCCAAACAGCACCTGTAAATGCCTGCAGTTTCTTCTTACCTGGAAAAACGGAAACCACCCAAATAGAGCAACGCACTGGGTGGCTACCCAGATGGTGTGGTCATCGAGAGAAGTGCTGTATGTAGATGCACCACGTAAGGCATCGGCTGCTGTCATGAGAGCATGGGTGAGCGCCTGCCAGGCACCGGCCCAGGGCCAGGCATCCTTATGTACCAAGCGTGCTCCCGCCATGAGGAAGAGCCTTGGACAAAGGCAGCCATGAGGAGACCTCAGCCCTGAGTCTAAGGGAAGGTATTTCTGAATTGCCTTTGGAGAAAACTGAACTGCACAGAAAGAAAAAGAATCTGACACCCCGAGTCAGAGCTTAGGGTGCCAGGGACAAAGCGAATTCGGTGATGCACGCACCAAGGGAGGCTGCGAGGACACGGAATTCCTGTGCACGTGGGTCAGGCCGGGCTAGGGAGCTGGCGCTGGTTATTCCAAAGTGGGGTGGGGCAGGTGAGTCATGTCTGGACAAAATCTCCCAGTCACTTGGCACTGAATACCCAGCCCCGATCCCAAAGACTCAAGTACCTTCCGCTGGTGGTTAATTTAACTCCAGGTCACTGCTGAGAAAATAACTAGGTCTTTTTGATGAAGGTGACAGACGACAAATACGCAAAACAGAGAAGCATCACAGATCTCAGTGAACCTCCTCAGCGGTCGAACTAGCCATGTAAACATCTTGTGAATTCGGACTGACCTCATTAACCGTCTCTTAGTTTCAGATACGAGACACAAGGCTCTGAAATGACTGATTGTTCCACTGACTCCTACTGGGCACCTGTGAATGACGGGGTGGCGTTTAACAGACTGCAGGTTTTCTAACAAATGTTTAACCCACACTTGAAGCTCTGGCTTCAGGGGGTGTGGGAGGCTCAGGGAAGTGAGCTTCCAAAAGTCTGACTTCGAAGAGAGACTCGGTGACGGTCAGATGCAGGCAGGGGCTCAAGGCCATGTTTGTCTGAACGTGATGAGACCCGTCGACTTGGAACGAGAGGGGACCCAGGAGGCTAACAATGAAATTCTGTCCACGAGTGCCAGTGGGTGGCAACGGTGCGGGCAGGTGCTGTGGTTTTTAAAATGTTTCCTAATTAAAGGCCTGTTAAAGTGTGACAGTGTGCACCTCGGAAGAAGGGAACACAGGAGGAGCCGAGGGCACGCGGGTGACAGTTGAATGCTGCCTCCTTGATGGTCACTTTCTTCCCTGTACCTCTGGGCTGCATTTGAGGTTCTGAACCTTCCCCCATGTCAGTCCACGTGTTCAGAGTGAGCCAGTCCCCCTGCGAGCCCCGGGACCCAGGGGTGGGCACCGCATGTCCCGGCCGGTTAGTGTCGGATCTGCTGCTCTGACTTGCGGTCTTGGCTCCAAGATCCAGGGATGCACATTCGGTGAATTTTGCTTGTCAGACGTACAGCCATTCCAGCAAACCCTACAGCGCTTGGCGGTCCCCAGATGGACCCGCAGCTCCTTCAGTCCCTCTTTATGGCCCTTGATGCTAGTCATGAAAGGTGGGGGAAGGCACCACAGAACAGAGGGCTATGGGGTCTTGAAACTCTGAAACAGGGATCTGGGGGGCTCAGATCTCAAAGTCAGGCGTTTGTGGTGAAACAGAGCAGGACCCGAAGGAGCCCTGCCAGGGCCAACCCCACCCTCCCCACCCCGAGTCCATCGCCTGCCTCTTGCCTGTAGAAAACCTTTCGTCAAAGAGTAAGTTGAATCAGGGAAATAAGGAAATACGGAAGCAAAGGGAAATCATCAAGCAAAACAAAATCATGATAGCTCAGCCGTTAGCCCAAGTCGGCGACCTTGAGTTCCTCCTCTGGGGCTGTAGGCAATATTCTGAGCCACGGCCTCTGAGCTGTCCTGCAGACACGGGAACCTCCACCAGGTGGGAGAAGTGAGCTCCGTGCTGACCAGACTGCAGCCAGGACAGAAGCTGCCACAGTCCTGAGAAATGGGAGCAAACTGACCCAAGAACTAAAGACGAATGTGCTTAAAACAGACAAGGCGACGCTGATCAGACCACTGCATGGCCAATGGCAGGATGACTGTCAGAGCCAACTGTGCGGTTCTGCGCGTAGCCCCCTCCCTCCCTCTGCCTGTGCGCCCCTGAAGCTCCTCTTTAAAAGCTCTTGCCCCCTAATTGTCAGTGGGGGTTGAGGGGCAGCTGCCCTTTGGACAGGAGCCTGCCCTCCCCGGGTTGCCAGCCTCCAGAGCAAAGCAACCCTTCCCTCCTACCCGCACGTGCCTCTGTCTGTGTTGGCCCTCCAGCAGCAGGCAGCCAGACCTGCGTGTCGGTAACACTGGGTCCTTCTGACCACGCCCAAGGATTATTATAAAGTACACGTTTAGCTGCACTTAGCGAGGGGCTACAGTCGCTTACATATAAATTGGGGTCCTGGGAGGCTCACTGCACAAGCGACCTTGGCGGTCAGCTTGTGTAAGCCCTTTACTACAAAGACAGGGAAGCGGGGCCCACGTGGCAAGTAAGTAACGCGAGGTCCAGGCAAAGGCAGAACCAGGAAGGACCTGAGGTCGCCTGGGGTCTGGTTTGGGAAAGTTACGGTCAGTGCAAGGTGCAGGGGAACACCGGTGGAGGGAGGTTATGCAGCGGGAGAGGGTGAAAGCTGAGTGAAGGGGAGAGGGACCCTCACCCCAGCCCTTCCCGAAGCCGAAAGAGAGGAGGTCACTGGGAGGTCCCTGGGGACTGGCTTGCCTTTGTGCCCGGCCTCCTTCCAAAGCAGACCATTTCATGTCGCCGACACACCCTCGGGAACAAGTTCTGATACACTGGCCTCTTCTCCTTCACGTGCGTTTGTCACTGGTGTTTCCTCACCTTTTATAATTGTCCAAGCAAACCTAACTCCGAGCTCTCGATTCCTCAGCCTCATCCACCCCAACCTTTCAATCCCTCTCGACCCAGATAACAAGTGAGCCTTAGCCCAGACGTTTACAGCTCGTGACCCAGAAGCAGCTCCGGGGCCGTGCGCGTGAAGAGGTGACATTTACAGAAAGGTGAGGAGCGTCTTCAAAATGCAACCAGCCAGCCCTGAGTTTATGAATTCTCCAAGGGCGAGATTTAGGACCTTCTGAACCTTGGGTCGGGCTCAGGTGCAATTTGTCCCGTGGTAGATCAATTCTGCAGGTGCCCTGACACCCAAGACCCCAGGATAATTACAGACGGACCCTAGGGGCTGATGGTTATTAGCATTTTTTAGCATTATAGTACTGTTTAAATTAAGGCATGTACGTTGTGTTTTTAGACATAATGCGATTGCTCCCTTAATAGACTACAGGCTCGCGTAAACATAACCTTTACACATGCTGGGAGACCGAAAAAGGCGTGTGAATTGCTTTGCGGTGATAATTTTTTATTATTTATTTATTTGACTGCTTTACTGTGGTGACCTGCGACGAAGCCCCCACTATCTGTGAGGTCTCCCTGTAAATGCGTTGATGTCCACTGGCGACAAGGACAATAAAGGAGTTAGAAAAGAGAATTCAGCAGCGCCGAGGCTGCATTTTAAGGGAGGTCAGGGAGGGTCTTACTGAGAAAGTAGTGTGTGAGTCCTGCGTGATCATGAGTCATGCAGGGACCCAAGGGGATAGGGAGAGAGGGCCGAGCCTGAGAGTGCAAAGGCCCTGAGGCAGGGAGGAACCCCAGGGAGCAAGATGGCCCAAGAGGAGAGGAAATGGGGAAAGCAATGGGAAACGGCTTTGGAGGAGTAACAGGGGTCCACCTGGGGTGCATCTTTTAGGTCATTGTAGAGACTGCTTTTTCTGGGGTGAAATGGGAGGCACCTGGGAGGTCTGTGTTGGGAAGTGGCATGGTCTGACTTATTTGTATCAAGATGACTCAACAGTATTCTGAGATAGAATGCTGCAGCAGAAAGAATAGTGGTCCCCTAAACACATGTCCCCATCCTGACCCATGGAACCTCTGAATCTGCTAGGTTACCTGGCCAGGGGGAAGCTAGGATACGGATGAAATGTAAATGGCTAGTTAGCTGACTTTGAGGCACACGGATTCTCCAGGGTTGTCCGGGTAGACCCAACGTAATTACAAGCGTAAAGATGGTAAGGCATCTTTAAAACAGTAAGAAGAGAGCAAGAGAGAGTCAAAGTGGTGCAAAGTGAGACAGGCTTGACGGACCGTCGCTGGCTTTAAAGGTGGGGGAGAGGCGCCAAAGGATGTAGGAAGCCTCTAGAAGCTGGAAAGGCAAGGAATGGATTCCCCCCTAAAGCCTTTAGAAAGGGGTGTAGCCCTGCGAATTTGATGTTAATCTCAGCGACACCCATTTCATCAAAGGTTACAGTTCTGGCTTCCAGAACTCTAAGATGATAAATATGTGTTGTCTTCAGCCACTAAATGGGTGGCAATTTGTTCAGGAGCAACAGGAGACTAGAGTAGGCATGCTGGGGCCAGTTTGCCACAGTCCCCACCATTACCTATTACCCCTCTCCATTTCAGTTATTTCTATTTCCTGCCTGGCTCCCATAGGCACGTGAGTATTCAAACTCTACCTTAAGCCATCAGTCTTTCCCTGAAACCTTGACAGCCATGTGCTTTCCGATGACTGCGGGAGTCAGTATTTCTTTGCTGCATAGATCTTCATTGGGGAATGGGGAATTGTCAAAAAATGGATATCAGTCATTGACATTCTCATTACTGTGTCACCATTTTAGTGTTGCTGAGGATTTCCTAACATTTCACCCCAACTTCCCAGCCCTCCTCCAGAGCTGCTCTGTTCAGCTGGGTTTTCTCAAATAACTAAGTCTCACAACAGAGAGAGAGAGACTATTTCCTCGGGGGTGACCCCACTGGACATGCGGAAGAGAGAAGTGAGCTCATAACATAAAATGCAGTCCTTGGGGCATGCTCGTCCAGCAGACTGTGCGGAGAAGGCTCCTTTGAGGCGGGGGTGGGGGGGTGTGGTACAGGTGGAAAGACAGTTTTATCCACATTTGATGGACAAAGGAATGAGCTACCTAGTCTAGCCAACTTTGCGAGAGCCACACAGCAAAGCCACCACGGAACCAGAAACTCCTCTCTCATCCCAGAGGCTCCCCCACTACGTTCTGCCCTGCATCTTGGCTGTGACTTTACAACCAACTGCAAAACTCCTGACCCAGTGTCCCAGAGCCCACCCCGTCCCTGGGGCGAGAAACAGCTCCGACGTGGCGGGCAGCCCTCTGCCTAGCTACCTAACCCCCAATGCCCCCCATATAGTCATTCTCCACTTCCCAGATTCTTTATTTTTATCTTCTTAAATGCACAAGCTGTCCCAAATGCGACTTAAACGTTAACTGCATGTGTTTCCTCTCCTTGGGGGAGAAATCTTGCCGCAATAAAATTGAAGCTGTTATGGGCACCCAGAGAGTCTGTCTTTCCAATCCCAAATATGGCATAAAACGGCAAATATGATGTGCCTGGAATCTTCATTGTAAATGACAAAGTCTTGAGGATGACGCCCCCGGGATTTTGAAACACTCGAGGAATCTACTTAAGATCATCTTTCGGCAAGGTTTACGATGCAGCTGGTTGAATTTACATGTCTAGCCACGCGGTCTGCACGGTTGTCTCTTTGAAGAGGCTTAGCACGTTGCGGTGGCAATGTTAGAATGGATCGCCAGGTTTGGGAAAGGAAAGGCATGCATTGGAAAAATCTGGATTCAGCTTGCTCATTTAGTACAAACTATCATAGTCCAAGGCATTTCCCTGACTGGAAAAAAAAAAAAAAAGCAACTAGTAACTACTTAACAGATCCAGGCTTTCCTTGGGGGGTGATGAAAAAGTCCTGGAACTAGTTAGCAGGGGTCGCACAATCTTATAAGCGGTCCCCTTAAAAGGGTTAAAATGGCAAATTTTATGTTGGGTGTATTTTACCCCAATTAAAAAATAAATAAAACCACAGGTGCTAAAAAGATCTGAAAAGACAGGGCTTCATTCATTCACCCATCCAATCAGTGAGGGTGGAACACCCGGGGCCTCGGGGACACAGCCCTGCACCCGCTGGAGGAGAAGTCCAGACTGTCCAGGCGGGTACAGCGATTGGACCCTCAGCAGCTGGACTACATGTGAGGTGAGGCCATGAAAGGGCTGGGAGGGCAGCACAACCAGGGAGGGCGATGAGGCTGAGACGGAGCGAGGGCTGCCGTTGGGGGGGGGGGGCTTTAACACCGGTGCTGGCTCCCCCGCCCCCATCGGAGGCGGGCCGAGAGGGCAGGTACCAAGCAGGGAACCTCCTGGTGAGCTCCAGGAGCAGGGAGGCATAGCCTCCTAGGATGCTGCGTCCTTCAGAGGGAAGGAGGCCCTCTGAGAGGTAACTGGGGTTCCCTCCTGCCCCACCCTGCGAACCACAGGGATTTCACAGCCCTGAGCCCCGAGCCCCACGCTGGAGACTCCAGCCTCGGTCCTTTCCCCAGCTTGTCTGCAGCACCCAGAGCCCCCGGCCCTGCCCGCCCACCCACCTGGGCTGAGCCTCATTCCTGCCTCCCGCCTCCTCCTTCAGCACGGATGGGGCTTGTGCACGTAGCTCAACGTCAGGTTCACAGCCGGGGGCGGGGGGCATTAGAATGACCAGGGGAGCTTTCGGAAGTGTCTGACCAGTGAGTCGGGACCTGTGGGGCACACCCTGGGCGCTGGGCCCGCCAGACAGTCTGAAGGTGTCACCGCGGTTTCATAATGAGCCACTCTGTTCCGTCTTGAGAAACACACACACTTAACCGCTCTCTTTGGATAACGCATCTTAACCTGAAAGAATGACTTCCTTGTGGAGAAGGTGAGATTCAGTGACACCCGGCAGGGAAGAGATTCGTCGGGGGGAGAGACACCGGTAACCCCACTCGGACACGCGGAGACGGGGGCTGTTTTCCCCGGGAGCTTTGCAGAGCCGTGTGTGGAGGGCGGCTGGAGTGGCTTCTGTGCCACTCTGCTGCGTGCACCTCGGGTGGGGAGGCGAGCGGGCCTGGGTCCTCCTCCAAGGAGGAGCACGCGTCTGCCTTTCTCACTACACCCTGGGCAAATGGTGCTCCCCGGACTCGTGCCCTCAGCGGCCCCGTGTGACCTCATTTCCCCCTCGCAAGAGCAATGAGCTAGATCCTCTTAGTTATCCTCACTGGCTGACCAGGGAGACAGAGGCACAGAGAAGGCTACTAACTTGCAAAGGTCACACAGGCAGTGAGCTCAGACCCACAGTTTGGATGCAGGCCGGGAGGCAGCAGAGCTCACCCTCTGAATTGCCCCACGATGCTGCCTCTCCCTGACTGTCCCTGGCTCCCGGCAACGTGGACAAAGTTCCTGGGGTTGAGGATGGGCATCTCAGTGGTCCCTCCCAACAGAAAGACATGGACTTCACAAAGGCTGGGTTTCTCGCTCACTGGGTGGTGGGACTGAAATGCTTTCTGCTCCAAATGCAAATCAGCGGGGTCCCTCTCCTGCCCCAGGCTCCCTCCCCTTCCTCCCCTCCTCTCTGCTGCTTCTTCGTCCATCTCACAGTCTCCCTTGTTCAGTGGCCATCAGGGGCTGTCTCTTTCCAAGTCAATGAATCCTCCCGGCAAGCTTATGAGATCAGATTTACGATCACCCCCATTTTACAGAAGGGAAAACTGAGGTTCAGAGATATAAAGGAAACTGCCCAGAAGTTTCCACAGAGAGTCAAGGGCCAAGATGGTGCCCAAAGCCCAAACGGTCCTGGCCAGAGCCCTGCTGTAGCTGCCTGACTGTCCCCCCCCCTTTCCTTCCTCCGCCTCCTTTTGCTCTTTTCCTTCACCCAGGGTGGGTATGTACGCCCTTATTTTTTAATAAAGGAAGATGAGGCTGGGTTAGGGAAGAAAGGACGGGAAGTGAGAGGGAGTTAAAAATCACTTCTCCTTGTTAACTGACTACAAGGTTCTTCCGGGTGCCCTGCAGCTGTGGCTCCTTACGCAGGCAGCTCCAGGCTGCACCGTGGCGAGAACGCCTTCGCAGTCATCACGCAAAATCTATTTATTCTTGCCTGTTCGCGTAGACGAGGTCCACCCTCCTCAGAGCTGCGTGATTAAAGGGACAGCAGAGGAGAGAAGGCGTTCTTCGCAGAAGCGAATCTTGCAGACGCTGGGGCTCTCCCCTGCGTCCCCAGCACACCCTTGGGGAGCTGTCGCTCCTCCACCTGGAAGAGGAGCGGGGGGGGGGGGCCGCTGCTGGGGGTGAGACTTGCCCTTGGAGCTGCCGTGGATGCCTGTTGGTTTCGCCTGTCCGCTGTTTCCCTTTGGGAACCGGCCCCACCCTCGCCCCCCAGCCAACGCCAGTGGTGTCTTCCTGTTCCCCACAGGTCCTGCCAGCTGTGCGCTCAGGGAGGCTGTGCCCTCTGCATCCAGCTGGCCTTGGCGCATGGACATAGGAGCGGGGGATGGGAGCGGGGCCAGCAGGACCTCCGCTCCCGGCCCTCCCTGCGAGGTCTTCCCAGCTGGGCTGCATCTTTCTACCACACCGCCTACCTGATGACCTTAACTGTGTGGCCAGGGGAAAAAAAATGTGATCACCCACCTCTACTCCTTCCCCAGTCCTGCCTTCAGATCCTGGGGCGGGTTGAATGCTGCCCGCCCCCACCAAAACTTACATCCAACAGATAAACAACAAGGCCCTTCCGTACAGCACAGGGAACTCTATTCAATACTGTAAGAGCCTATAATGAAGAAGAATATGAAGACGAATGTATACACGTACAACTGAGTCACTCTGCTGTAGACCCGAAACCAGCACAACACTGCAAACTGACCACACCTCAACAAAACAAACAAAATACGTCCACCTAGAGCCTCAGAGCGTGACCTGCTTGGAAACAGGGTCTTTGCAGATGTAATTCAGGTAAGGATGGAACTGCGACCACCCTGGATGAGGGCGGCCTTGAATCCTGCGAAAATACCCTCCTAAGAGGCCGAGAAGGACACGCAGACGCACGCAGGGAAAAGGCCGCGCAGAGACAGAGGCAGACGTCGGGCGGATGCGTCTGAAACCAGGTGAGGCTCGGGGCCACCAGGAGCTGCAAGAGGCAGGAAGGACCCTCCCCTAGAGCCCTCAGAGGGGGCGCGGCGCAGCCCACACCTTGATGTCGGACTTCTGGCCTCTGGACCTGGGAGAGGGGAGATTTCTCTGTTTTAAGCCACCCAGTGTGTGCTCACTGGCCGCAGCCCGCTCAGAACGCTGTCTGACACACCATGTCTTTGTACGGTGTCTGCGTTTCCCCCAAAACATACCAAAATCTTTTTCTCCACGGGTGACACTGATGAGAAGACATCTGTTTATTCACGGAAACGGACACGATGCGCCCCCCCGGAGGGACGTCGCTGGCAGTGCCAGCCCCCCTGTGATCTGTGCAGCTCAGCCTGAGCCCGGGAGGGAGGGCAGCCCGGGCTGACGGCAGCGCCAGGTCTGCGGGAAGACCCCGGACCCCCTCCGCTTCTGTCTTCCCAGTTCCAAAATGTGCTTTTGTCTGCTCTTCATTTGTGACAGAGTCTCAGGCAGCCTCGCTTCCTGCCAGCGCCCAAACCAAGACAGCCCCCCAGCAGGACCCCAGGACCTTCGTCACTCGTGCTTTGATTGCAGGCAGGAGCAGTGATTCTAAGAACCCACAGGGTTTTATTCCACTGTCGCACCGAGGACGGGCAGGATTCTACGCCCTTGCACGGTCGCCGGCACGTGCGAATGGGGAGAGTAGCTTGCTGCTAAGTTTTCTCTGAGTATTTTTGGGCAGTGGTTTCCCAGGGGTTCTGTTTGCTTCTTTGGGACAAAGATCACAAAGTAGGAGCCAGAAGCAACCTCATAGGCTCGCAGGTTTTTTTGTTTGCTTGTTTGTTTGTTTATGTTTTTTGGACTTTTTTTTTAAAAAAGCTTGTTTCACACCAGAAACTAACATAATATTGTAAGTCAACTATATTTCAATTGAAAAAAAAAGAAAAAAAAAAAAAAAAAGAAGAAACTGCCAAACAGTAAAATAAATACATGAAAATTAAAAAAAAAATCAAAAGCTTTTTTCATGTTTTAAAGACATTAAATTAGTGGCCAACATTCATGCCTTAGGACACGTTACATAAAACTCAGGTCAGTTCAGCCACTCCAGGCCGTCGCTCACACAAGGCAACACTGGCCACAGTTGAACACGACCTGCCTTTTAACCCAGACGATGTATGTCAATTTGCCACAGACCCCACCTCTCCCTACTGCCTGCTGCCTGCTCTATTTGACCCTACCCGACGGGTCTCTCTAGATCAGAGGTTGCAGTCTCGGATCCAGGCACTGCTTTATTCACATCTTTTTCACCAAATATATCTTTAAATATGGACATTGGGCCAAACGCTGTTTTATGTGCTGAGGAGGCAACAGTGGGCAAGACAGGCGTGGCCCCTGCCCTCAGGAGGCCTCCATTCAGACAGATAACTCAGCTCCCAGCGTTATGTGACAGAGGGGCAAAACTCAATATTTGCAACGCCATCCCAAAGGTTTGGAATTTGTCTTACTGGTTTCGCCATAAACATAACGAAGTTTCACTTCTTGGGAGCAGGGCATAAAGTTGTAGCCAAGCCGGAAAGTTTCTCACCCAATTTCCGTTTTATTTGAGGTTCTTATTGGTCTCAGGAGTGTTCAATATTCTGTCTGAATTGCCAGCATCCTTCTGTACCGTCTGGATCCCTGTGATACCCTACTTGGTCCCTCGGGATCACAGCGATCCTAAAAAAGGGACATGCGTTTTGAACTTGCTGGCACTCATTAAAATTCTAATCCAATTAAAACTCCTTCCTCAGCCTCCAGAAACTGCAAACTCGGAATCTGTGTTTATCGTCTAATCAGAAGGTTGACTAACAAAACTTCATAACGTTTTTAGATGGCTCTTTGATGTATTTGAGGAAATAACCCGTCTTAGGGTTCATCAGTGGTTCCTTTCAATTAGGAGAGTGCCTTATACATTCACTAAAGTTGCCTGCTCTTCTCAGCATCCCTCTGTGTGGGTTCACACCCTTGGGAGCTTCCTGGCTGGAATCTGAAACTCGTCCAGGTACCCGGAGGGCGGAGAGAGATGGGAAGAAAGACAAAGGCATTCCAGGTGGCAGGTTTAATAAGTAGGGACTTCTCTCTGGGGCTTGTCTTGGTCTTTGCCAAACAAGGAGCTCTCAATCCACCTGCCTGCCCGGCAGCATCTTAGAGTTCACAGAAGGGCCGCCTGGGTTCAGGCACCACCCTGTCCCGAGGTCTCCACCACACCTGCTCTATTGATGTGCACCCTTGAAACGGCTCCCACAGTGGGCACAGGAGGCCACCCCAAGGACAGGGCAGGGGGGAGGGGCCTCCAATGCCCGGAGCCAGCTCACGGGTCATCCGGAGGTCCTCTCCGAGACCTCTTCCAGCTGTAACTCGTACCTGTTATAGAAAAGCAAAGCATTTCTGAAAAGTGCTTCCTTCCTGGAGACCTCGTATTTGAACAGCATTTGTAACTTCTCTCTGAACTTTCATGTCTCTTTTTCCAACGTGAACTTCAAAACCACCCCGTCAGTTACTACGGCAGGTGACATCGCCCTTGCTTCCCGGGAGGTGACCTCTCCCCAGGGATGGAGGCTAACAGTGGGGGGTGTGGCCGCCCCGCCCAGGCTGATGTGAATTTCCACCTTGGTCAGAAGGTGAAGTTTTCTCTTCTCACCCCTCACCCCAAAAGGTGTCCAAACCCTCCACCTGTGTTCACAGTGCTTGCTGTGTCTGGGGCCATTAGGTGGGGTGACATCTGCAGGTGACATGGCCGTGGGCAGGGGGTCCCCATTCAGGCACAGCTCAGCATTAAGTCACTGCAGCTGAGTTAGGGCCCCTCCTCCCACAGGGAGCCCCGCTCAGCCCCTCCGTCCCTTCCTTTCCACTCTCAGTCTCCCCTGCCTCCCACCTCCTCCTTCCCCTCCTGTCCAGTCTGCGGGGACAGAGAGCACTCCACCAGCAGGTATCTGGAATTTTCTGTCTCAGCCCAGCTCAGCGTGGGCTTGGCCTCACCTCTCGGGGGTGGACCCTGATATGGCTCTTCTGGCCGGGCCACGCGGCCACAGCCTGGCACTCCGCTCAGAAGGGCCACGAGGTGTGGCTACTGTTCCCTGCCCCAGGCACCCCCGCTGGCCAGAGATAAGAGATGCTGTGGGAACGAGGACCACTGAAGCATCCACACGTGCACACCCAGACGTGCAAGGGGTTCACACGCATGGGGTGCAACTATGACCAATGGGCGGTGGGTGTCGGGGGTAAATTCTTCTTCCCTGTGGCCTGCTCTCAGACCCCCTCCTCCTCACCCCCTCTCAGAAGCCAGGCCCACTTAGTCCTGCCGGATGCCAGTGAGCAGCTTGGCAAAGACCCTCCTCCCTCCTGCCTCCCCCCCGTGTGCAGAGCCTAGTGAGGGAAGCCTGCTGAGACATCACAGGGGTCTCACCCCTGGGCGTAGTCATCAGCGGGCCTGTGACCCAGAGTCTAGTTAGATGCCCCGCAGGAGGACATCTCTTCCTAGATAAAAGGCCAAACCTCGTAGGAAGGTATATTAAGTTTCTGTCGCTGCCACAACCAGTATCTCAGACACAGCAGCATAAAACAACACCGACTTGCCAGCTCCTAGTGCTGGGTGTCGCGGGTCCAGGTGGGCTCAACTAGACTCCCGGCGGAGGGTCTCCAGCAGCTAAAATCGAGGTGTCGGCGCGGCTGGACTCTTACCTGGAGGCTCTGGAGCAGCACTCCCCTTCAGGCTCACTCAGCTGGTTGGAATTCAGCTGTGTGCAGTTGCAGGACTGAGGTCCCGCTCTCCCTGCTGGCTGGCTGTCCTCTGGGGCCACTCGCTCTCAGCTCCTAGGGAGGCCCACATTCCATTAGATGAGGCCTGAGGTGGGAAGCCGCATAAAAAAAGACCGGCAGGACCCCCGGGCAGGGCCACTGCTCTCCTGCCGGCACCATCCGGTTCCCTGGCCCAGAGGCTCTATCTCACATTTTGCCTCTGAAACGGCTTAGTTCTAGGAAAGTGGAACTTACCCCTAAAATTCTATTGGTTCCCTGAGCTCACTCGTGATTGGTCCATTTGTAGTACTTCATTTGCATGGAGCTCACTCCTGATTGGTTATTTCTTTCACTCCTGATTGGTCCTTTCCCTCACTCCTGATTGGTCCATTTCTCTCACTCCTGATTGGCCCATTTCTACAAAGCTTGTTCCTAATTAGTCACCTTTGTTATACCTTATTTACATACGATATTACAAAATGTTACAAAGTCTAGACTGGTAGCCTATAAAAGCCTGTGTAAACCTACAGATGGGGTCCAGAACTTGGAGTGTTAACTCCTCTGGGCCTGCTGGCATGAAAAACTGAGTTCTCCAACCCTCCAAGTGCTGCTTGGTTTCTTGCCTGGGTCTAGGTTGCTGTCACAACTGAGCTGCAATGCTGAGCTATAACACTGAGCTGTCACACGCTTTTATGCAACAGGCCCACTAAGAAAACCTCCCTTTCGATTCATGCAAGGTCAACTGATTTTACATCTTGATTATCTCTGCAAAATTCCATTCATCATGTAAATATAATCACAGGCAGATAGTCTATCGTATTGACAGTGTCTGAGATGAGGGTGGGAAATCTCTGGGGGTTATCTCAGAACTATGCCTTCCACAGAAGGCCTTTTGATTTTTTTTTTTTTTCCCCTTCCCTTTTTCCTACCACCTGGAACACAGGCTTGATGTCTGGAGACACAGCAGCCACCTTGCAACCCTGATGCAGTCAGATGCTAATGACGGTGGCAGAAAAACAGAACTTGGGTCTATGTGACACAATCAAACCACGGTACCACTTCTGAAATCCCTACCTCTTGATTTTTATTAAATGCTTCAAAGATTGGTGGGGGAGGGTATAGCTCAATGATAGAGTGCGTGCTTAGCATGCACAAGGTCCTGGGTTCCATCCCCAATACCTCCATAAATAAACAAACAAACAAATAAGTAAAAAATTAAATAAACCTAATTACCTCACCCTACAAAAAATTTTTTTTAGTACTTCAAAGAAACTCTGATTTACTTCAGCTACAACTTATCCAGTGTTGGGTGAATTCCCCCCAATGCAAGCCTCTCTGATACTCCCGACCTGGCCCTTTCTGCTTTCCATAGATGTGTAAACCCACCCAAAGCTCGCACAGGTCTTCTTGATCAGGGATGGAGTTGGTGGTGAGAGAAGCTTCCAGGCCTGCTTCTCCTTCAATCCTCGGGCACTCCAGTGTCCTCAGCGACGGAGCCCACAGCGAGGGGAAAAGAGAAGACACCTTCTCCAGGACTCCAGTTTCCGCAGGTGGCTCGGTCCAGCCCAGTTTACAGACCCACCCTCTCCTCCTCCCCCCTACCCCCTCATCCCACTGCACGTCTGAAATCAGAGCAGCAGCTCCCACTGCAAATTGCATCATCTTGTTCTATGCATTTGCCAGCGAGGAGCCTAACGAGGTCAGACAGGTAATGTAATTCTCTCAGGCTCCCCTGCCATCTCACTAAGATGGAGCTTGATGTGATTTGTATTTTATAAAGCAGCCTCGGCATCGTGGCTTAACAAGAGCTTCCCTTTTCAATTGGAGCGTGGACTCTCACCTCTGCGTTTGTTTGTGTCATCCAAGAGGAATCTTTGGTCTTTCTTTTTTTAATTGAAGTATTAGTCAGTTACAATGTGTCGATCTCTGGTGTACAGCATGCTGCTGTCATACATACACATACACACATTTGTTTTCATATTCTTTTTCATTATGAGTTACTGCAAGATATTGAATATAGTTCCCTGTGCTGTACAGAAAAAATTTGCTTTTTTAATATAGATTATATATGTTAGTATTTGCGCATCTCAAACTCACGATTTATCCCTTCCTACCCCCATTCCCCCTGGTAACCATATATTTGTTTCCTCTGTCTGTGAGTCTGTTTCTGTTTTGTAGATGAGTTCATTAGCGTTTTCTTTTTTCTTTCTTATTTTTTTATTAGATTCCACATTTGAGTGACAGCATGTGGTATTTTTCTTTCTCTTTCTGGCTTACTTCATTTAGAATGACAATTTCCAGGTCCATCCATGTTGCTGCAAATGGCATTATTTTATTCTTTTTTATGGCTGAGTAGTATTCCATTGTATAAATATACCACAGCTTTTTTATCCAGTCATCTGTTGATGAACATTTAGGTTGTTTTCATGTCTTGGTTATTGTAAACATTGCTGCTATGAATATTGGAGTGCATGTATCTTTTTGAATTAAGGTTCCCTCTGGATATATGCCCAGGAGTGGGATTGCTGGATCATATGGTAAATCTATCTTTAGTTTTCTGAGGAGTCTCCATACTGTCCTCCATAATGGATGCACCAATTTATATTCCTACCAACAATATAGGAGGGTTCCCTTTTCTCCACAGCTTCTCCAGCAGTTATCATTAGTGGGCTTTTGAATGATGGCCATTCTGACCAGTGTGAGTTGACACCTCATTGTGGTTTTGATTTGTGTGTCTCTGATAATTAACAATATTGGGGGGAGGAGAGAGGAGGAGAGAGAGAGGAGAGGAAAAAGAGAACATGCATGTATTCGAGTCCCCAGTTCTAGAAGATGCTCAGCCCAGCTCCACGCTGCTCTTCCTAAAGCTGGTAATGCAGGATAATTTTTTTCCCCCATTTTTTGGTGGGTTTCTGCCAATTTCAACCAACCAGCCTGATCCAGCCAGCAGGAGGAGGAGGGGTGAATAGCCAGTTTTGCAATTAAAGAATGCGTTAATGACTGCCTTCATCTCGTCCGGCACATCACAGGAGGCTGCCCAATTTCAGGGGGAATTCTCATGCAGATGCTGGAATAAGTATCAGTGCGCATCTGTTGATAAAAGATGACACCACAGGCCCTCCCTTCCCTGCCGGGTCTCCCGGGTGCTGACTGCTGAGAGGCAGCCTGTTAAAAGGCAGCGCTGTGCAAACTCCCATCCTCACACGGAGTCCGTGAGGAACTCCCGCTGGAATATTACAGCACAGGGAACAAATGCAAGTCTACGTGCCCTTGCCCCCTGCCCTGTCTCAGCAAGCGCGTGCCTCATCCGGGCATTCTGTCCTTCACAGCTTCTAGAAATTAAAATATTTCTCATTATAGGAAATTGTGACAGCTGCTGACTGTAATTTGCAACTTGCTGTGTATTTGAACCATAATCTGCAAAATAAAACATTGGCACGTATTGACAGCCTCATTGGGAAATGTTTCTGGAGGATGGTTTTGCTTGCCCGGTATTAATTTTCCTCCTGTGACAAGCATCCCTGCTTTCCTTTTGGGGAAAGACTCTTCCTTCCTTCTCACTCTGTGTGGCGTGTAGGGTTAAGTCTGTTTCCCGGGCATGAGGGGATTGCAAGACCCAGGCCTGGCCAATCAGAGCTCAGCTCCTGACGGACCGCGGTGATTGGATCAGGATGAACACGTGACCAAAGCTACAACCAATGAGATGCAGCCCCAGGACTTGTGTTCCAGTTGCTAGGAAACAAAGTATGCATCTTTACTGAGGCTGGCGAGCTGGTAAGGTGCTCCTCTGGAATCCCCGTGGAGGGCCACGTCGGGCCATCCCACCTGAGAGAAGAGCCAACTGAGAAGACAAGAAAGGTGAAAGGACGTGAAAAGAGCCTCGGGATCTCTGGTTGAGCCCCAGGATCCAGGCAGGCTTAGGGCCACCCAACCTCTTGAATAATAGTGGCAAGAACCCATAAAGTCCCTTTTTGGAATCAAGTAGTTTAGGTTGAGTTACTGTCCTGAAAGCAAACAAAATTCCCAACTGGCACCACACACCGTTGTTCCGTGGAATCTGAAAGACTATGGAGAACTCAGGTTCAGTGGAAGGAGTGCCAAGCCAGAACTTCGATGATCTGGAGTTACTAGCTCTCTGGGCCTCAGTTTACTCATCTGCGAAATGGGTCGACTAATATATATATATCACCTCCTGTTCAGTCAAGAATTAACTTTGTTCTGGTTTGGGAGGACTCTGTGGGGATCCCTGCATGAGAAGTTGGGAGACTCAGAAAGATTCAGCAAATTCACCCCTGGTCAGAGCTTAAAACAGAACCTGGCCTATTGTAAATGTTAACACATATTAGCTCTGGTTATTTTTGTTTATTGGGATTCGGAGGAGGAGAGCATGGGCAGGGGCTGCAGGGAGGGGCCAGGGTTGCTGAGGGCAGGAGGGAGGTTCTGACCTTCAGAAGCGGTGGGTTCTGTTTGCCATGGAAGATGCACCCCAAGACGGGAAGTGACTCCAGAGTCAGGCATCCCCTTCACAGGGGCAGGGGTGCCCCTGCCCTGTGGTCCCCTTATCCCAGGCTCCGTGGTTCAAGGGCACAGAAGCCACCGTGCTGACGGGGCGGGGGAATCTCAGGAATCACTGTGCTGTCTTCTGGCTCCATTGTCAGCCTCTCCGGAAGCCCTGGGGCAGACTTATTTCTCGCTCTTAATTTTAGTGCTGACCTTCTTTGCAGACCAGTTTCTGTGCCCACACAGACCTCCTGGAGTATCTTTTCAATTTCCCTCTCCGGGCACAACAGGATCAGTGGGTGTTAGTCACCTCCACCTTCTCGCAGCCATTCAGCTGTTCACAGTAGCGAAGTTCTCAGGCTCAGATTTAAATGAATATTCTACACTTTCCCCTCGTGCCACCAGCAGCTTCTAAGGTCCCTGTATCACCTAAAAAGGGCCCAGCGAATGTTTATTGTTGATGCAATGGGCATATGTCCCACCTTTATTGGGATAATAATAATAAGAAGAAGAAGTAAGATTTTTTTCACCACTTACTATGCGCTGGTCACTGTATTTCATGAGTCACACATATAAGCCTCATATAATCCTTAGAACCTTCCTATGAAGACAACATTATTAATATTCTATGTTACAGATGGGCAAACTGAGGCTCTGGGAGACTAAGTAAACTGTAGAAGTGAAGCTAAGAGGCAAAAAAGAAACAAAAGTCGGCGGAGGAAGAAAAAAGAGATACATCAGACACATGATCCTTTCACTGACTCTGGATTCAGCCATACCTAAAGCCACCTGCATCCCTGAACTTCTCATTTGTGGGAGCAAATCAATTTTCCCTTCAGTTTTAGGTTATCTGAATGAGTTCTAACAAGAACAACCTGAACGGTAAGTATAATTACCCCAAATTTTAGTAATCTTTTAAAATAAGGCTGAGAGGCGAAGTCCCTGACCTAAGGGGTCCACGAAAGCTGGGGTTATCCTTATCTTGCTGACCGTGAAAGCTTCATCTCCTAACCAACTGCCTGGTACTCGCCTTTGGCAGAGGTGAGAAGGAGGGGAGGACAGAGAAGAGGGAAAAGGAAGATTCATTACACAGCTAAGACGTGGAAAAGGCAGGATTTTAATTTAAAGTTCATTTGCGTCTGTGGGCAATTTGAAAAAACATATATCATCCCTCTGTCTGAATGTATCCACCTCTTAGGTTTTCCTCTTGAGCCGATGATCACTTGCTCTTAACTGCAGGAACACAAAGCACTGGTTTCCCCTTGTCTGGTCACCATGACCTTACTGCTGCTTTCAGCCCAGGAAGCAGAACCATCGCTGATTCTTTAAGCATAGTTATCAAATGCAGGAATGAGAGAAACCACTGGGGTGGCCAAAGGAGGGGTTTTAGGCTCTGCTTTCGCATATGCCTGGCTTTTGAATGGCAAATAATTTTGGATTGTTTTCTGCACGTTGTAAATGTTATGCTGTGGGGATTCTGGATTCTGCTATATTCCTCAAAAAAGTGTTAGCGTTTTTGTTTCGGCTGGCGATCAACTTAGATGGATGCCCAAAAAATGTCTCCTGGCCTGTGGCTCAAATCAGCTCAGCACCTTTAGTCTGCATGAGGTTCACGGGTCCTCCAAAGACATAGGCGAAGCTGATGCACAGAATTTGAGGAGCTTCCTTTCTGGCTCTGACCACGATTTGACTCCTCCCCTTTCCTGTCCGGTGGCTGTGATTGTTCCAAACTCTGTCCTCTGGTTCTTCAGACCAGAAAGGGTGAGCTTCAGTAGGAGTAACAGTTGTCCTAGGCAGCAGTGACCGTGACTTCTTGGTGGAAAAGCCACAAACCCGGAGAACTTTCTCCATGCCTTTTCCTTTTCCCAGACGTCAACTCCCTTCCGGAATCTGCCTGCCTCCTTTCATGCCCCAGAACCGTCAGGAAATCTGTCGTGTTCACGTGTGTGTTTTTGTTTTGCATCGGAGGCAGAATTTCCCAGGGTCACCTGTGTGGAGATCCATCCAGTGGGCATTTAGTTGGCCACAGCGGGTGCTGAAACGCTTCGTATACACTTTGAACAGTGGACCCTGGAAGCTGGGCACTTCTGCCTTCCCAGATTTTCCTGCAAATTCCAGTATGTTCCCCTGAAGATACTGAAAGCCGAGCCTTGTCTTGAATCATGGGTCAGTGCTTCAGGGAAGCGGGCTGGCGATTTTTGCTTATCCTCCAACTCCCCCTTCTGGACTTTTTAATGTCTCTACGATTATATAAGGTCTCATTCCTCAAGCAAGTTCCCTCTTCACAGTGGTTCTGCTTCTCTCAATGGACCTCAGCTAACAGTGGCATTGGCGTTCCATCAGTCAAACACAATGCCAAGGACAAAGAGAAAAATCTTAAAAGAATTACTGAGAGAAGACTTTTCAACAGAAACAACAAAAGGCAAAAGATAGTGGAATATTCTTTATATTTTCCAGCTCTTGGCTAAAAATGTCACTCTGTACATCAGTCAAATACAAATGCCAAAGAGCTTCTGGATTTATGTGTAAATGATTTTTCTTCTCACCAGCTGTGTTTCTAGTCCCGCTGGCGGGGGCTTTAATCGCTCTCCTGTCCACTTAGGCAATGGCTTCAAGTGGGAAATGCCATCTGCAGAAATCCTATCAAAGATGGGCCCCCCTCCCCGCCCAGGGAGGATCTCGACCTGACCTCACAAGTCAGAGGCAGAGAAGCCAGTCGTGGCCAAGGTTGCCTCTGGGGAAGAAAGACACTCAAGAGTGTGAGATGCTGCTGAACCTAATGGCGCTCTTAGGACGTGTCTGCCACTTTGCTGAGACCCGGAAATCTCAGCTTTGCTTGCTTTTTTTTTCCCCTCGGCCATCAGACTATGCCAGCAGCTGCCACCAGGGGGCACTGTTGACTCTGTAACCATCGGAGGGAGCAGAGCTGTTTCTTACGTAAATTAACGGAATTGGCCTTGCATTGTTCCCTGTGTCAAAACAACACGATTTGGGCAGTTTTCCATTTGAAGCTCAATCTTTTTGTTGTTGTTGTTGTTGTTGTTGTTGTTGTTGTTGTTGTTACAGGCCATCAGAGAGTTTTCAGGGGAGTCAAAAAAAATGCAGGGGCTCTGGCTACAAAGCTCCTTTCGTTATGTGAGAAAGATGGTTGAAAACGGTGAGTCATAGTCATAGGTGAGGAGTGTCCCTCCTTCCCAGAAACTGGCTTGCTCTGCCGTGAATCTTAAGCAGCGCCAGAGCTTAGGACGCCGATCACGGTCGGCCAGGATGGGCTTTAAAAGGCAGATTAATATTGGAACTTAAGAGCTGTGTTGCATCCCGCAGTGGTGGATGCGTTTGGATTGAATTATTTCTTATGAAAAATGCAAAGTTGAGGTCCTAATGAGGAATGACTATAAAATTGAAAAAAACCAAAACAAAACCGAACCCTTAGAGGTGAAGAGGATGAAGCCGATACAGCAGCCGAATCCATCACAGCTCCATGTCAGTGACCTTGGAGCTGGTTTCATCTGTATCTTCTGCCTGGTGGTTACGGGGATCACCCGGGAGTAACAACTGCTGTTCCTGTTTCTGGGCCGTCCTATGTTCCTGTCTCATTCTTTCTCCCACAAAGACTCTGTCCTCCTGGCTTTCTTTTCCATCTTCACCGTTAATCTCCCAGCATCTCTGAACCCTGTGACCATACCTCCTCAAACGTTATCATTCTGAATTTATTCAACAGTATTTCTGGAGTGCAGGGTGTGTTCTGGCTCTGTCCTGGGTTCTGGGGAAATGGTTGTGGGAAGAAAGACTTTGCTGAGTGGGGACATTTGAAAGGAGAGGATAAAATAGCCAGGACATGGAAGCAATCCCACTCCTGGGCATGTATCCAAAGAAAACTCAAATCCAAAAATATACATGCATTCCAATGTTCCTAGCAGCACTATTTACAATAGCCAAGACATGGGAGCTACTTAAATGTCCATTGTCAGATGAGTGGACAAAAAAGATGTGAGATATATATATATATATATCTATTCAATATATATATATATTGAAATATTACTCAGCCATGAAAAAGAATGAAATAATGCCATTTGCAACAACATGGGTGGACCTAGAGATGATCATACTAAGTGAAGTAAGTCAGACAGAGAAAGACAAATATCATATGGTATCACATATGTGGAATCTAAAAAAAATGATACAAATGAACTTATTTACAAAATGGAAAGAGACTCACAAAGACAGAAACAAATTTATGGTTACCCACAAAGATAGAAAAAAGTTTATGGTTACCAAACGGGCAACGGGTAGGGAGCGATAAATTAGGAGTTTTGGATTAGCAGATACACACTACTATATATAAAATAGATAAATGACAAGGCCCTACTGTAGAGCACGGGGAGCTATATTCAATAGCTTGTAATAGCCTATAATGAAAAAGAATCTGAAAAAGAACATATACATACATATGTATAAATGAATCACTACATGGTACGCCAGAAAGTAACAAAACATTGTAAATCAACTAAACTTCAATAAAATAAAATATGTTTGAAAAGGAGAGGAAATTAGAAGGAGGCGACATCAGGGAGGGAGAGCAGCAGGTGCAAAGTGTCTGAGGGGAGAAGGAGCAGAGCCCGCACAGGGCAGAGAAGCGCGGGCAGAGTCGGTGGGGTGAGGTGGGCAAGGAAATCACTCTCACCTTCCCCGGCTCTTACCACATGTCCTTTGTGCCTGTTTTCTGGTGTCTATTCAAGGTGTTTGTATATGTCTGTTATCTCCCCCATGGCACTCTCTGAGGACAGACCCTTTAGCCCAATGCTCATCCAGAGCAATCGCTGAACAATGGCTTATAATCAAAGAATGGTGAGACGTGGAGAGTGTGATTCCTGCAACAAGACCCGATCATCCAAAAAGGAACAGGGGCGCAGCTGAGTGGGTGTCATGCAATGGATGTCCATGCCTGGTGTTGCAGTGAGGATGGGTTATGTTACTGCTCAGTAACAAACAACCCCCAAATGCCAAGCAGGCATCACTCATTCAGTCTGTGTGTGTGTTCGCTACTGCTTGGCTGGGGACTCTGCTCACCCAGGTCATGGGCAGACACCACCCTGACTCAAGGCAGACGCCACACTTACTCACTCTGAATATCGGGTTTAGTGACGGGTGGGTACTAAATGATTTTTATTAATGGACTGCATGGCAAACTCTCCAACATCCTGCTGCTCCTGGAAGGATGCGATGCACGGAGTGTGTCTAGGATTGCTTTGTGTTGAGACGCAGGAACGAGTTTTAACTTTGGTGAACTTTTCAAATATTCATAGTTTGGATAATAGGACTTTGGGTAAATAGGTAGGAAGTAGAATGAGGGAAGGGTGCAGGCAACTGCTGCACGGAACATGGCCCACTGAGGCACAGCGTTGAGATGATCTGGGGGCTTCTCAGGGATGCAGAGCAGTGAGCGACTGAATCAGAATCATCACGTTAACACGTTCTCAAGGCGACACATATGCACAGTGAAGACTGAGAACCGTTTACTCCGAGCAGGGATCCTAAAGCCAGGGTAACTGAGTCTGAACCCCAGCTCTGCCAGTTACTAGCTCTGTGACCCTGGATACGTTCCCTGAACTCTGTGTTTCAGTTTTTTGGTTTGTCTATAAAGAAGCAAAGTCATAGGGTTGTTGTGAGGGTTCAGTGACTTAACACGGCAGCTACCAGGAGGGAAACAGGATTAGCATCAGGTGTGGGGACG
This sequence comes from Camelus bactrianus, assembly GCF_048773025.1. Classification (NCBI taxonomy): domain Eukaryota; kingdom Metazoa; phylum Chordata; class Mammalia; order Artiodactyla; family Camelidae; genus Camelus; species Camelus bactrianus. The sequence goes on along the minus strand of NC_133570.1, from coordinate 3,018,899 downwards.
TTTGAGCATTGGTCCTAGAAGTTGTTCTCAGAGGCTGAAGTTCACCGCATCCTACCTGGGGAAGCTGGGCCTACGTTCTCTCCAGGGGCAACCAACCTCCCTGGAGGCCGAGTTCCAGGACAGGCGCCAGAGCAGCCCGAGGCAGCGGGAGTTGTCTGCGAGGTTAAGCGGAAATCTGAGAGGAACTGTTTTTCAGAGCTTGCTGAAAATAGAAAGGTCTGGCAAATGAAACCTGATACAAGGCGCTGGCCTAAGCCGGGGGCACCTCACGCAGGTGACCAGGACACCCAGTGTAGGGAACGGGCAGACCTGAGCACACTCTTGAACACGGCTCCGTGGAATGAATGATTCCAGATTCAACCCCACTTCTCCCACTTCCCGGCTGGGTGACCTTGAACAAGCCACTTAACCTCTCTGACATCAGTGTCCTGGTCCGTAAAATGGGATAAGAGTATGGATCCGTAGGGTTGTCAACAGGGTTATTTGGCAATTAACAAGCACCTAATAAATGTGATTGTCATTAGCGTGGCTGTCAGTCAGCATCATTACCGTTACCCGCGAAGGGAGCCGGAGGTGGACTGGGAATCTCGGTTTCCGCGTTTGTGTGACGGGGCTGGTCACCTACGGCTTCACCAGAGTCATTCTTCGGACAAGTGCTTCTTTTTGTGCACATACTCACAGGGTTTGGGAACATGGGGTGAGCAGGTCAGCCTTCCCCGCCTCCCACCCCCGAGCTGACCCGGGATGGGGGGAAGACTCAGAGAAATAAACACACACATGATCAAGACTGAGGTGGTCATGGCGCCCAGCGCAAGTTCCCTAAGAGTTATATCCTTATCGCACGGTCCGAGGCTGGAATGTCTATCCGCGTGCAGGAGGGGTGGGGGTGTGGAGGGAGGCAGGACATGTTGCCTTTGCATCCTGCTCCCCCCCACCCCACCTACTCAGCCCCACCTGAGCCAGGCTGAGATCCTAGAATTTTCTCAAAGGAGAGAGGATACAAAGGTTACGGCTCTTATCAACGGAAAGTCCAATTTTAACTCCTAGTTGGCAGCTGCGAGCTGATGACGCCCCTTCCGGGGCAGGCGGGGAGCTGATTTTTCAGTGCCACCCCAGCCATGTCCAGGCAAGTGAGTGAACCTCCTCCAGGCACCTCAGTTTCCTCACCTGTCCCAGTGAACCCCCAAGGCTGCTTCCCCACCCACACCCCCCAGTCTTTCCTACCTCCCTAAAGGGTACCTGGGCCTAAACCCTGGACTCTTCCTACTTGCCCACAGCCCACACCATCCATCGGCAAGGCTTTGCCTCCCCCTTGAGCAGGCAGCACAGTGGGTCCCTGCCTCCACTTCGCCACCCCAGCCTGCCTCCCCAGTCCGACCTGGATAGAGCAGGCGGCCCGCCCACTGTCAGCTCTTAACTGGCCTCCAGGCTTCCTCTGCTGCCCCCTACAGGCCGTGCTCTGCCAGAGGCCAGAGCGGTTTTTCTGAAAGAAAAACGTCTTTCCTTCCCCTCCCTCCTGGCCTTGGCGCTTTTGGTTTTCTCCTCCTATGCCTGGAAAGCGCTTCTCCCAGAAACCTGCGGGTTTACCCACTCCATCTACCCTCGCTAAAGCTGCACCCCTAAATCAGACTTCCCCTTATTCTGTTTTACTTTTATTCATCGCACACATCACTGTCTTGTGGGATGGATTTTTTGTATATTTCTTTAGCGTCTGTCGCCTAGATTGTAAGAGCCACGAGTTTTGGACCTTTGTCTGCTTTGTTCACTGCTAGAACCCCATATCTGGGCCTGACGAGTGACAGGCAGTAGACAAATATTTGTTGAACGAGTGAGATGTCAAAGGAGAGTAATGGTGCTCCCATCACTATTAGTGTGAGCATTAAATGAGATGGTGTCTATGTACATTAACAAAAATGCCAGCACAGAGTGCTGAACACATGCCTGCCTGCCTGCCTGCCTGCCTTCCCTCCTTCCCTCCTTCCTTCCTGTTTTTCGCCTCTAATAGCATGCACCGTAGTCAGGACTTGCCATTAGATCTGCAGGACAACCACAGCTGCCTTATGAGGCCAACATATAGCCGTTCTTTTCCACGTTCTTAGTAATGCACACCAATGGGCCCCTGCCTAGAGGCAGGCCTTTTAAGAAGTTCCTGAGCTAAATTCACAAGTTCCACCCCTCATTTTAGGCAATATTAAGAATCTGGAATTGAAGCACGAAGAACAACAACAACAACAGAATAATCTGAACTTGCCTTTTTGACTTACAAACCCCGGGCAGATGTGGAAGCAGTGGGTTTCCTCTTTCCAATATCTCCTCTCTCCTATAAATCATGTTAATTGTCTCCATGTGCCCACAGCCCGCAGGGAGTTTTGCAATAGCCTTTGAGGAGATTAGTGGTCTCTGATGTTGGTTATGAAGTTCAGAAAAGCATCTGGAAGTAATATAAGTGAAGGAATTAATGATTTGGGGGTTAAAAAATACATGCCTTAAAAAAAATAAATACAGGAAACTGTTAGCTCAGGGATGTCTACCTTCACACTCCTGTTTGCGGGGCGGGGAGGGAGTTAACTAAAAAAGAAATCAACCACATTATCCCTTTTATTTTTTTGTTTGGTTTTGTGTGTGAGTGTTTGGTTTTTAGAAGGCCACGTGGTAGATTAAATGAGATTTGCAGAAGAGAGGCACCCATTACCTGCGTATCCTTTTGTGCATCCTGGAAGAGGCAGGAAGGAGTCTCTCGTAGGTGATCCTCGGAGACTCCGTGGTTTCAAGGCACATCCGAGACTCGGATCACCCGAGGAAGGCAGGTGTCCCCGGGGAACTGTGAAGAACATTTATCTGATGGAGGCTCCTCTTCTCCTTTCAAATTTTTGCATATTTCCCTGTGGTTTGTTCAGTGTCCCTGTTTCTGATTATTTGAAGCATGGTGTCCCGGACCACAACCTGCATTTGGCTTTGCATTAAAGAGGGTGATACTCTGTTAAAAGGAAAGAAATGATGTGTGGGTGGAGGGTCTGGGAAGGGGACAGGGAAGCAAATTGTGAACCTACAAAGGAGAAGAGCAGGGGAGCAGTGGGCATAATTTGAGGCCTTTTCTTTTGTTCCCATAATCAGACAGGAAGGAGAGAGAATGCAGTGGACCCAAGCTCTCAGGAATGATGGGGTATGCTGTGTTTCTCACTGAGGCTGGAAATATTTAAATGAAAAATATTTATTCTCCAGAGACTTTCAGGCCAACAAATAAAAATGAGAAGGAAATGTGCCTTCCATTTTAGGAGCCTGAGTCTGCTTTATGACTGCCTCCCAAAGTTGTGTGTGAGCTAGCTGGATGAACTGAAGAATTGGGCAATTATCAGCCTAGTTCATTTAAAAAATGAAGTCTCTGCTACCCAGGACTGTCGGAACCAAGGTTTTACGGTTGTCTTTCTGGCCTGGCTAGTTTTCACAGCTGCCATCCCCCGAAATCAGGCAAGCACAGTGGGCTAAGAAGACCAGAGAGCCCCCTTCCTTCTGCAGGCTGTCGGGAAGCCCAGGGGCACCCAGCTGGGAGGCGGGGGTCCGGGGGTGGGGGGTGCCCTGGGAGCCTTTGCCCGCCCCCAGGTTCTCCTTATGCTCGGCTCACGATCCCCTGTAACTGCACTGGGATGGGAGAAAAGGATTTGCGGGGCTCACAACCCTTCACTTCTGTTTTTTCTCATCCAATCTGGGATTTTTTCTTTTCTTTTGAAATTCATTCCTGGCTCTGGTGACCAGGAGTAATGGTGACACGTGACCCAGTGGGTTTCTTTTCCTGGGTTGGACTGAGTCGGCCTGGGTGAGAGCTGGGCCTCTGAGCCCTACCCCTGAGGAACCCAGGACCCCTAGGGACCCCCCAGGCGAGGCTGAGGGGTTTGGGGAAGCGCACCGCTGGGGGAGGGCTGGGGCCCCAGGGCAAGGCGTCTGGGCCCAGAATGCACTGTCTTTCACTCACGGACACGAGGGGCAGTTGGGGTCCCGCATCAGCAACCGTGCAGGCAAACAGCTGGGATCCAAGCGAGGAGGGAGGGCGGCGCTCGGAACATGGGAGAAGGGATATCGGGGACAAAGTGGGGTAGCGAGTCCTTGTCTGAATCTGCAGAGAAATAGCTGTTGCAGGCGCAAGTCTGATTGAGGAGGTGGGGCATTCCCCCGGCCCCTAACGGTTAATAAAAATACACACGTGGGGTGGGGGGTGTTTGCGATATTCCAACAGTACAGAAGGATATGTGGTGGAAAAAGAACCTTTCTGTCACCCTGGCTTTCCAGTCCCCTTCCTGAGACACCGTGGTTGGCTTGCTTCACACACACACACGCACATGCCTCTGTAGCAACTGCGTCCCTCTTGAGTCTGTTCTGCACGTTGGTTTTTCCCACAGAAGCATCTTTCCGGGAGATCTTTCGGCATCAGCTGCATGGAACTTTAAATTTCAGATGTCCCCAGCTTTCAAAGTGAAAAATCGTGGGACAAGCTGAAGTTGAGGTGCGAGGAGTGAAGACCCCTCACCCCCGGCCCGCCTCGACCCCCGGAGGTTGTCGAGGGTCCAGCTCCTTCTGGAGCGGCGGTACCTGCGCGGGACTCTCCCGGACGCGGGGGGAAGGGCGCGAAGGCGGGAGGCCGCAGGGAGGAAGAGCGACCCCGCGTGAGCACCCGCCCGCTCCCCGCGCGCGCGCGATCGCCTTCCCAGCGCGCCTGCTCCCCCACCCGCCTCCCGCCTCAGGCCAGGGGCGGGGCCAGGGGCGGGCCCTGGGTGGGCGGGCCCGGTGGGCGGCCCGGGAGGCGGGGCGGGCCGCTGCTGCCGCGGCGGCTGGAGAAAAGTTGTCCCGGCCAGAGCGCGAGCCGCCGCGGGATCCGGAGCTGCCGCGGCGTGCTCCCGGCAGGGGCGGGGCGCGACCACCGGCTCCGCAGCCCGGCCGGCCGACTCGCTGCCGGGGGTGGCCCCGGGACATGGGACAGCCGGCGGGGGCCGCGAGCGGGCGCTGCGTCCCGGGCGGGCGGCGGGCGGCCTGAGCTGCCTGGACGCAGGATGCGCTCCGAGGGCGCGGCCCCCGGGCGGGTGGCGCCGCTGTGCGGGGCGCTGAGCCTGGTGCTTGGAGCGTTGCTGGGCAGAGGTAAGGCGGGGGGCGTCGGTCGCGCGGGCTCTCGGGAAGTTCCCCGCGATCCCCCGGACCCCGGGCGTGGGGAGCCGAAAGGTGGGGGTGTCGTGGGGACCTGGGTGAGGGCGCCGGTCGCTGGGCATGGAGCGGCCCCTTCCTGAGATGAGCGAACCCAGTTGGGCGCCGCGTAAGTGAGATAGGGGCGAATTGGGCAGCTCCGGTATCTCCGGGTTTGAGGTGCTTCCCGAGGGTGAGGAGGGGGCGTGGTTGAGGGACACTCTGTGTTTGTTCAGCGTCCCCGAGTCCCGTGAGGACTCAATCCAACCCCAGCGCAATCAACGTGGAGCTGGGGGTCCAGGAGCGGGGAGCCGCGTTCTTTGCGTCTCCTTCCTCCACAGCGTGGCATGCCCCTCCTCAGCTCACTGGGACTGGGACTGGTGACCCACGAGGGCAGACCAGGCCCTCTGCGCCCCCTCGCCCCCTCCGCGGGGTCCCGAGGACCAGTGTTGGCCCACGGAGGAATGCGCTGTCACCGCGCAGTTCCTGGGGATCCCAGCCTGGGAGAAACCCGAGACCCCTTCTGGGGACCATATGTGTCCAGTGTGGTCTGCAAGTGCGCAGAGATGCCGCGCGGGTGGGAGAGCCGGCGGTGCATCTCGGAACCTGACCTGGGCCTCCCAGCAGCTGGGCCTGGGTCAGGGGTGGCTTTCGCCTCAGTCTCCTCATCTTTACAGTGGGAATGACCACGGTGCCTTGGGCTTAAGAGAATTCAGGCAGAGAAAGCTGAGTGCCCAGAGAGCTCGCGGAAGGCTGATATTCTTAGGCCGGCTGCGGTTACAGGCGTGTGGGGCCCGGGCCGGCGGCGGGAGGGCCGGCGAGAAGGGCCTGGAAGCCCGGGAGCCGCCGGCGCCCCGCGCCTTTCCAGCCGGGCACGGGCGCCCGGGGCCGCGGGCAGGCAGGGAGGCGGGAGAAGGCGGCTGCGCGCCCCGCGGCCCGCCCGAGAACCGGGACCGAGTCGGCGCGTGGCAGACGGGGGCGCCGCTTTTCCGCTGCCCGCGCGGGGTCAGGGGGCTCAGGACCATCCGGTTAAAGCGAGACGCGCACGAGTGTCCCTGCCCTTCGCGCCGCGCCGCGGCTCCGGCCCCAGCCCCGGGCCCTGAGCGGCAAACCGAGTCCAGCCTGACGAGAGTCACGGCTCTCTCCCGCCTGGAGCTCTCCAGGCTGGGCTGGAAATGCATTCGGAGAGACAAGTTGCCAACTGATGTTAAAAAGTAGCGTTTGCTTTTCAAAAGTCATTGCGCACTGGCTGAAATTCCAGAAAAATCTACTTTCCTTAAGGCTACAGGTTTCCAGACACACCAACCAGACAAAATTGCTGTTTTAAATAATGTCCCTTTCTCCCAGGAGCTCCAGGTAAACAGGAGTGTGTGTGTGTGTGTGTGTGTGTGTGTGTGTGTGTGTGTGTGGGCACGCGCACGCGCGCACGCCTGCGCTTGGGCACGTGCGCGGATGTGAAGGGATGGGGCACACTTTTCTGTTTTATTCCAAAGGGCAAACATATCTAGAATCTGGTGCCTTAATTCTGCTGTTAGCTCTGGGTTCCATCATTTCTAGGACAGTTTCCCCAAATGTAAAATGGTCGTTCAAAAAAACCCCCCCAAATCCTTCTGGAAACACTTCCAGTGATGTTTGAATGGATATAAAGCCTTCTGTAGAGGGGGGTGGTGTCACTTTAAATTGAGCGAAGGGTGACAGAACCCCATCAGGTTTTCTCCCTCTGTGAGAGGTTTTAATCCGGTTAGAACTCTGCTGAATGTGCTTTTTAAAGTAAGTTGTGGACTTTCTTAATCAAAGCTTATATTCCTTTTCTTCCTCCACAGAGAGGATGTTCCTTTTGATTTGGAGAAGTGGCCATTAGAAATGTCCAGGGGCAGCGATTTGTTGGAAAGTGAACTTGGGAATTTTGTTTTGAAGATGGTACTTAGACAGAAAGGGGTTGGGGGTGTTGGAGGTAAAAGGGAGGTGTCCCACCCCTCCCCCCAGGCCGCCCCTCCCCCTGGCTTCCTGCTACCTCCGCGTGGTTTTCTCTCCCTGCTTTTGCTTGACAGTTTTCACCACGTGGTTTGGGGGCTTCTGGATCTGCAGCTCATCCTTTGCAAAATGTTTTTCACTTTCTCATTACGGAAAGTGGCAGTTCACTCCTCCCTTTGAGTCTTCTGCAAAGAAAATGTTTGCTCCCTAAGATTTCCTATAGAGAGGAAAGTCTTCTGACCTTTGTTTACATTCGTGCTGTCTTAAAAAAAAAAAAAAACAAAAAAACCATCACTGACTCTTCCTGCCCAAGGATTTCAGTGCTGATTTCTGGAATCCTTGAAACCACTGGTCAATTTTTAATACCGATTGTAAGTTTATTTTCAACTGTGGATATAAGGCTCTGTAATTCCTCAGGGTTTGGAACAGAATCATTGCTCTTGAGCGGTTCCATAAATAGGCCAGGACATGGGAAGAAGGGAATCTTCCTAAGATGTAAGATATGGGCTGAGGTCGGTGTCGTGAAGTGTCCTTGAGTTACAGTTTGAGGAACTGGCCGGGTGTAGAGCAGAGGAAAGGGCGGTGGTGGGCTGAGACGGTGAGGTGTTGTGATGGTTGTCAGTCACATGGTGACCCCTGGGAAAGTCACACAGGCCCGGAGTCTCTTTTCTGAAATCTGGGGCCAGATGTGTTTCCGATTCGGAAAGCAGGTAGGTAGGTAGACAGACGGCGGCACTGGGTCATACACGAATATTGCCTAACGTGTGGGCCGGGCGTGGGGTTGCACCTGAAATTGCTGCCATGCGGCATTCTGTGTGAAAGAGTCACAGAAAGGAGGATGAAGTCCCCGAGGTTGAGGGCAGCCTTGGTCACCAAGTGAATTAAAAACCATCCAACCTTTGGATTGTCAGAGTTTGGGGATTTTGAACTGCCGATTTGGGATTTGGGGCTGGGCAGATTTCACGAATAGGAGGAGGTTGTGGGCACGGCGGGGAGAGGTCCTTCTTGGCTCCCCCAGTGCACTGACGCCGGGCAGTGCTGGTCACGCCTTGTCCGACGTACACTCGAAGTCCACGCGCGCTGGGCACCCTTAGCACACGTTCCTTCTGCCCAAGTTGAAACTCCCCCCCTGCATTGGAGCCTCTCAGAAGTGATTTCAGCTTCTCGGAAGCCGTGCTGTGAAAACACCAGGCTCCCGGGCTGGCCCCGGTTCTCTGCTCTACACCCACTGCCCTTCGACGAGCGCTTGCAAACTTCAGGACCCGCAGACAAGCACTGTTCTGTGCATGATGTTAAAAAAAAAAAACCTATCAAAACTGAATGGGCTCCCCCAAATTGGGAGAATCCACATAGCAAAGTCGGGACTCCCAATTTCCCCGAAGACTGCGGGTGCTCTGCCAACCGTGGGTGTGCAGTCCCCAGGAGCAATGTCTCGCCAGAGCTATGCGTGGGGGTCCCCTGGCCCTGGAAGGGGTGGTTATTCAGGGCTGCTCTTCCCTCTCCTACCTGCCTGCCCCGTCCCCTTGGCCATTTGAGTTTGCCCCTCCCAACCTTCTTCCTTCATCTCATTGTTAATCACAAGGGTGGCTAGAGTTAGACAGAGGAGAACTCAGAACCTTCAATTATACGAGTAGTTAGCGCTTTCCTGAGCAGGGGTTAAAACGAAGCCTTTGAATGTATTAGATATTTCATACATCCGTAGTCATGAGAAGCAAGGTTAATAAAAATGAATCTTTGGTGTATTAATTGGAGTGAAAGGGAGTACTACTGAATTAATGGAATAAATGGAAAGTCTGATTGATAGAATATTCTTACAGCAACCTACTTTGTGGAAAAGTCAGGTTTATTAATAAATTTGCATATGGCAAAATCCACCGTTTTGAGGCCAGAGTTATAAATTTTGGTAAATGCACATGGCCGTGTAAATACCAACACAATTAAGGTACAGAACATTTCTGTCACTCCCCAAAATTCCTGGTGCCCCAGGCGCAGCCCCTGGCAACCACTGATTTGTTCTCTGTCCTTAAGAGTTTTGCCTTTTTCATAATTCCATAAAAATGGGATCATGTAGTATGCAGCTCTGAATCTTGTTCACGTGGCATGATACATGTAATATTCACCTGTTAGTCGTCTGTTCCGTTTTATTCTTTTTAAAATTGAGATACAGCTGATTTACAATGTTATGGAAGTTTCAAGTGTACAACATAGTGATTCAAAATTTTCCAGGTTATTATCTATTTATAGTTATTATAAAGTATTGGCTATATTCCCTGAGCTGGACAATATGTCCTTGAAGCTTATTTATTTCATGCATAGTAGTTTGTACCTCTTACTGCCCTCCCCCTGTTTTGCCCCTCCCCCTCCCCACTGGTCACCACTAGTTTGTTCTCTGTATCTGAGAGTCTGCTTCTGTTTTGTTTTATTCATTAGTTTGTTTTATTTTTTAGATTCTACATATAAATATTATCATACAGTATTATTGTTTCTCTGTTTGACGTATTTCCCTAAGCATAATAACCTCCAAGTCCATCCATGTTGTTCCAAATGTCAAAATTGCATTCTTTTTCATGGTTGAGTAGTATTCCATTGTGTATACATGCACCACATCTTCTTTATCCATTCGTCTGTTGATGGACACTTAGGTTGCTTTGATATATTCGGTATTGTAAATAGTGCTGCTGTGAACATTGGGTGCATGTATCTTTTTGAATTAGCATTTTCACTTTCTCTGAATATATGCCCTTGAGTGGAATTGCGGTGTCATATGGTAGTTCTATTTTTGGTAGTATTTTGAGGAATCTTCATGCTGTTTTTCCACAGTGGCTGCACCAATTTACATTCCCAGCAACAGTGCACCAGGGTTCCCTTACTTGCTAAATCAAAACTGCAATGGGAATCACCTCACACCTGTTGGAGGTTTATCATCAAAAGGGCCACAAATAGTCTGTTCCTTTTTAATGCTGTATACTAGTCCACTGGATGGATAGACCACCATTTATTCATTTCCTGATTGATGGACATTTGGATTACTTCCGTTGTTAGGTGTTTATGAAAAATATCACTGTAAATATTCCCAAACAGGTTTTCATGTGAATGTGTTTTCATTTCTCTTGGGTAATCCTAGGACTGGGATTGCTGGGTAGTATGATAATAAGTATATATAACTTTATCAGAAACTGTGAACTTTTTCCAAACATGGAAACGTTTTGCATTCCCATCAGCAAGTTGTTTTGTATCATCTTTGTGACTTAGGGGGAGGGTACAGCTCAGTGGTAAAGCAAGTGCTTAGCATGCGGGAGGATGTGGGTTCAATCCCCAGTCCCTCCTTTACAAAACAAAACAAAAAGCAATGATCAGCTTCTTTGTAACTTAATGTTCTCTGTTTTGTTTTGTTTTGTTTGATTTTTGTTTAGCAGTACTAACAGGTGTGTTGCAGTATATGTTTGAAGTTTTAACTTTCATTCTATAAGTAATGATGTTGAGCATTCTTTCTTGTGCTTATTTGCTGTCGTTATATTTTCTTTGGTGAAATGTCTTTTTCAAATCTTTTGTCCATTTTTTTATTGGTTGTTATCTTCATATTATTGATCTTTGAGGGTACTTTATGTATGATGGATACAAGTCCTTTTTCAGATGTGTGTTTACAGATATTCTTTCCTAGTATGTCTTTGGAAGAGCAAAGTTGTTGGCTTTTTTTTTAAATAAAGTTTGGTGTGTTTATTTTTTTTTCTCTTAGTAATTGTGCTTTTGGTGTCACATCTAAGAAATCTCTGCCTAACCCAAGATTCACAAGGATTATCCAAATGTCTATAGTGATGTTCAGGTATCTTATATTCCTGCTTATTTTTAATCTTTTTGTTCTGTCAGTTATCGAGACAAGTGTTGAAATCTCTGACTATGTTGTTAGTTTATTTACTTTTCATTTCAGTGCTGTCAGCTTTTCACTTATGTATTTGGAAGCACCATTTTAGGTCCATGCATGCTTGGGACTGTCATGACTTCTTAGTGAACTGACTCCTTTGTCATTACACAATATTCCTCTTTATTTTTGGGAATAGTCGTTACTCTGAAGTCTGTTTCATTTGATATTAATATAGCCACCTCAGCCTACTTTTGATTAATATTTGCATTGTAATATCTTTTCTGTCTTTTTTTTTTTTTGGAAAACTAATCTGTGTCTTATATTTTATGTTGATTATTTATAGAGGGCATTTATTTGAAGTTTGCCTGTTTATCCAATCTGATAATCTCTGTCTTGTAATCATCATGTTTAGACCATTTATATTTAATGTGATCACTCATATATTTATATTGAAATCTATCATCCAGCTTTTTGCTTTATGCTCCATCAGTTGTTTACTCTTTTCCCCTCTTTTTTCTGCCTGTTTTCCTACTGGATGTATTTTTTATGATTCCATTTTATCTCCATATTGGCTCATAATTTATACCTCTTTAAATTTGAGTCATTGCCCTAAGGTTTACAAAATATATCTTTAATTAATCAAAGGCTGCATTCAAGTTATGTCATACTGCTTTATATGCTGTATAAGAAATTTAAGACAATATAGCACCAATATTTTTTTTCCTTTTCAAGCATGTACATCTTACACCCTGGGTCTAGCTAAGAAAATTTTTACTTAGAGATTATTTGTATATACTTTGAAGAAGGATACCAATTATGTTTAACTGGCTTACCTTTGTTTCTGAGTGGGGACTTCTGATAGCCTTGAAATAGGACTTTATTCTTTCCTGCCCGTATGCTGAGCTGAACAAAAGTGCTTCTGCACCTTAGAGATTTACAAGTTACTGCCTTTAAGGAGAGGACAAAGGTAAAATACAACCCAGCCAGAGTCTGAATTAGCAAAGTTTCCAAGACAGTGGTTATAGGTATCTCCCGGAGTGGGTGAGTCCTTGTCTTCTGCAGTGCGTACATTTCTTTCTTTTTTCTTCTTTTTTTTTCTGTTTAACGATGCTCTCAGTGGTATATTAAGAGTGTTAAGTCCACATTTGCAAATGTCTGGGATCCTAGGTAACTCAAAGACTTGATGTAGAAGACCATGTCTTCTCTACATAAATTTTTATTATTATTAATTATTATTATTATTATTATTATTATTATTATTATTATTATTATTATTATTGTGTAGTTGACATATAGCATATTAGTTCCTGGGGTACAGCATAGTGATTGGACATTGACAGACATTATGGATTGGTCAGAGAAGTCTAATAACCATCTATCACCAGACAAAGTCAGTGCGATAGTGTTGGCTACGTTCCCCGTGCTGTGACTGATTTATTTTACAGCTGGAAGTGTGTACCTTGTAATCCCCTTCCTTTTCTTTTTTGTTTTTCGTTTAATTGAAGCACAGTCAGTTACGATGTGTCACTGTCTTGTGTGCAGCCCAGTGTCCCAGCCACGCATAGACATACATACACTCTTAATCTCCTTCTGTAAAATACTTCGTCTCCCTTGCTCAGCACCCTTCCTGTTGGCAGCAATCTGGCGAGCTCTCACCTATGGATTAATTACGGAGGGTCAGTGTCATCAAAGCAGAAGGATGAACTTGAGCATCTGTCCTGCTAGGCGCTGGGCGAATTGGTCAGAAGCCTCTGGTGCTAGCAGCAGAAACGCATCAGGGCCACCTAAGGAGTCAGGGGTTGGGAGCTTCTGGCCCTGAAGGTACGGAAAAGGACTCGTTTCCTGAAAGTCTGAAATTTCCTGCTCAAGATCCCTTGTAGTTACAACTGTTGTCAGGGTGTCACTGCTGGGAGACAGGGGCCCTGACCGTTGTATTTGGTTTTATCTGCGCCCGTATTTTAGATTCCAGAGAAGAGAAACCCAAGACCTTGACTGAACTTTATACTCATCCAGGAGTCTTGAAGGAAAGCTACTCCCCAGTGGGCTGAACCAGGATCTTTCTAGGGAGGGATGGAGTGGGGTGGGTGGAGAGCCAGGGTTGATCATTTCCACTTTTTAAAAGCTCTTCGGGCGATTCTCAGGTGTTTCCAGGAAGGAGAACAGGTTCCTTAGGGCCGACTCTGTCTGGGAAAGATGAAGACAGTCTGATGGACAGCTCCACCATGAGTATTCAAGAGAGAAGTGATGAATCTCTTTGAGTTAATTCTTATTTTGTGGCTGGCTTTATTCCTTTGGTGACTATGTAAGTTTAAAAAGCGAAAGCTCTGAACTGTCCCTGGAAACAATGAACAGTACATATATGTAAGTTTAAAAACATATGTGCAGTGAGAAAAAGAAAGAGCTATCAAGCCGTGAAAGACATGGAAGAGACTTGAAGGACAAATTGCTCAATGGAAGGAGCCAGTCTGAAAAGGCTGCGAACTGTACGATTCCAGCCAAATGACCTTCTGGAAAAGGCGCAGCTACAGAAACATTGAAAAGATCATGGTTTCCAGGGGGTGGGGGAGAGGGAGGGAGGGAGGGAGGGATGAACAGATGGAGTGCAAGGGATTTTTAGGGCGATGAAATTACTCTGTAGGATACTGTAGTGGTGGCTACACGTCATTATGCATTTGTCAAAACCCATAGAATGTACAGCATCAAGAGTGAGCCGTCATGTAAACTACAGACTTTGGCTGATAATAATGTGTCCATGTTGGTTGATCGATTGTACCAAATATGCTGCACTGATGAGGGATGTTGAGGGGAGGGGAGGGCTGTGTGGGAACTCTGTATTTTCGCTCAATTCTGCTGTAAACCTGAAACTGCTTTGAAAAAATGAAGTCTATTTAAAAAAGGGAGACGTGTATTCCTCCCAGAGAAAAATAAAAAAGCTGTTCCAAAGGAAGGCGGGAGGGAGGCTGGACACCTAGTATGTGGGTGGCGAAAACTAGGGGAAAGGATGGCTTTGCAGTCCTGCTTTGTGGGACTGTGAGAGTATCTCAATGGAAAAACGGGCGTGAGGTACTTAACACAGTGTGTTAGTTTCCAGAGGCTGCTGTGACCAAAGACCACAAGCTGGGGGGTGTAATATGACAGGAGCGTCTTCTCTCACAACTCTGGAGCCAGAAGTCCACACTCAAATGCAGGCAGGGCCCTCCTCTCTCCAGGACTCTGGGAGAGAAGCCTTCTGTGCCTCCTTCAGCTTCTGCTGGCTTCTGGCGTCCTTGCCTGCGGCTGCCTCCCTCGTGTCCGCCTCCATCTGCACGTGGCTTTCTGTCTGATAAGGACCCTGGTCGTTGATTTAGGGCCCACCCTGCTGCAGGATGACCTCATCCTGAGATCTTTAACTCAGTTACATCTAAACAGACCCTGTTTTCTCCAGACAAGACCTCATCCAGAGGCTCTGGGTGGACTCATCCTTGGGAGCCCCCACTCAGTCCATCACACACGTCAGATTTGGCACATAGCTAACGTCCAGTAAACCATCGCCATGATCGTACGCGTACTTATCCGAGAAGAATCATCCCCAAAATCCAATAGAAACTGCACGTGGCTATTTTATAACATCCCTGAGAATAATGTAAGAAGTAAAAAGAATGAGAAGAGGCGTGGACTTGACATTGTCAGGGACCAGGGAAAGCTGCCCAAGTGCGAGGTGTCCGTTTATTATCAGCCCAAACAGAGAGCCAGCGCTTCATATGCTGAGACGTCCCTTGATGTACTTCACGCTTAAATACAGCTTAGACCTAATTCCATTTGGCTTAGTTCCCTGATGCTCTCGATACTGTCTTAAACAGCGCTCCTCCCTCTGGGTTCACAGAGCCATCAGAACCATCCAGGGCAGCGCCCGCCCTCCCCCGCCTCCGTGGTTCACTTTTCCACCCGACTCTGCAGTTGACTCTTCCCGTCTTTCTTGCTCAGCTGGTCCCTCTGGCCCCTTAATTACCACGTGCGCTTTCTGCCGCGTTTCCTCGCCGTCTCTGTGGACCCGGATGCTGTAGAAACGTGGATATAACACTACCTACTTTGGCACATGGCGGCGGATTAGCATTCCTTTGAGGCCATAAGGGATTCTCTTATTCTCCAAATAAACAGAGGAACTTAAAGACCATCACCCCACCCCCAGCACACACACAGGACAGAAAGCTAGGTCTGTTCTTATCATGGAGTTGCAGCTTGGTGATAATTTAAGACAAAAACAAACAAACAAACAAAAAACCTCACACCATAAATAGGAGATGGCCCTGGGAGCATGACTTTGTCTCCGTTGGAAACAATGAGGTTGTGTTTGAGGCCCCAGGACAGCTTTTCCCTGCGTGCTCATTGGAAATGGTCTTTGAATACGCACCAAGTCATTCAGTTACTTAGCTGCAACCCCTTTAAGTTACAAATGCTGAAAAACCCAGCTTAAGCAAATGGTACCAAAGCCAAAAATAAGAATGAAAGTAAAAATAAATAAATAAAATAGGGGGATTGTTGAAAAAAAAAAAAAAAGTCGGGTCAGGTAACTGCAAATATCAGGTAGGCTTCAGGCATGGCTGGATCCAGAGATCAATCAATGTCACTAGACGCTGTTTCTTTGCATCTCTTGTCTCCTCTCTTCTCTGCATTGGCTTCAGTTCTGAGTGGTCATCACTGTCACCTGCAGCTCAAGTTTACATCCTAGCCACACAGCACACTCCAAAAAAAAAAAAAGTGACTTCCCAGATGATTGTAGGAAACGTTGATGGAGTGAATCTCGTGGTGCTCGCTGGTGTCCCTGGCTCAGCCCTGAGCCCGTCACTGTGATGGGAGGGAATGGAGTTTCTGACTGGTCAGGTCTGGGACACATCCGTCTGGGAGCCTGAGGTCATCTCCATCCGAACTACAAGGACAGAGTGCAGAAGGCATGGCTTCTGAAGACAGATTGGGCTGTATCAGCCTCAGGGAAATGGATGCCCGGCAGGCAGGACCCCATCCCACCAACCAAATGGTCAAAGCAAAGGAAACCAAAGGCCCGTTGGTCGGCTGCCTCTCACAGGGCTACTCGGAGCTCTTGTGGCAGCCCCCGCGGGGGAGCCAGCCTGCTCCTCCTGCTGTTCGTGGCATCAGCAGCGAGGTCGAGGACGCCCACCTCCCAGCACACCTCCAGTTCTGGGTGGCCTTCTCTTGGTTTCCGTCTGCTCTGGCTCCCTGCCTTTCATTCATTCATCCCTCCACCAGACACTTGCCAGTGCTGACCGTGGACCACGCACTGCGTCAGCACATCTTCCCTCGCTGGCCCCTCTCGCAGAAGAGACCTGCCTTCGCCCGTGAGGGCTGAGTTCCCGAAGCCGATTGGATTCCAATGCCTCAGCTG
Organism: Camelus bactrianus; assembly: GCF_048773025.1. NCBI lineage: Eukaryota > Metazoa > Chordata > Mammalia > Artiodactyla > Camelidae > Camelus > Camelus bactrianus. Next base: position 3,002,514 of record NC_133570.1, on the reverse strand, counting down.
TGGAAGGCAACCCAGAAGGGCCCCTGCTCTGAATGAAGTCCGTCTTCATTTATGAGAAAAAAACACCCGCGGGCACGTCTCCACCTGGGTGTGCCTGCTCTCCTCCGGCTCTGTTTCCTCTCTCCGGCCTCCTAAGTGGCGATGTGCTCTTTGCTCTAATTTATAGAACTCGTTTGGGTCAGCACGCGGCCTCCGGTCACCATTCTAAACCAAAGAGTTTCCATTTTCAATTGTAACCAGTGAATGGACCCACAGAGCAGACTTTCCTCATCTGCCTTCAAGCTCAATGTTTTCGTGGATTGTGCGAAGGCCCCTGCCATGGGGCAGTCATCCCCCCGGCCGTGGCCTGGCCCTCGGACACCTCTCCCCCCATCAGTGACAGGAGGTGTCTGCCAGCAGGGGCTTTGGCTGGGAGAGTTGCCTGTTAGTCCTGGGGTTTGCACTCCCATTCACAGAGGCAGGAATTCTGCAACCCTCGGCTTCTTACCCATCCTCAGGGTCCGGGAGTCCTCTGTCTGGGGGGGTTCCATTCTCTCGAACGTTCTGACCTCCTGCTCTCCAAGCACGCACGTTGCTAAGGGTTTAGTACTATCAGTTTCTTTTTATAATTTTTAAAAATTGAAGTATAGTTGATTCACAATGTGTTAATTTCTGTGTTACAACATAGTGATTTAGTTATACATACACATATATATTCCTTTCCATATTCATTTTCATTCCAGGCCATTGCAAGCTATTGAATGCAGTTCCCTGCTCTGCACACTAGGACCCTGTTGTTTATCTATTTTATACATAGTGGTGTGTGTCTGCTAGTCCTGACTCCCAGTTTATCCCTCAACCGCCGACCCCTTTCACCCCTGGTAACCACAGGTTTGTTTTCTCTCTGTGAGTCTGTCTCTGTTTTGTAAAAAAGTTCATTTGAGTCCTTTTTTTTTTTTTTTTTTTAGATTCCACATATAAGTGACATCATATAGTATTTTTCTTTCCCTTTCTGGCTTACTTCACTTAGAATGACATTCTCCTGGGCCATCCGTGTTGCTGCAAATGGCATTATCTTGTTCTTTTTATGGCTGAGTAGTATTCCATTGTGTATGTGTGTGTGTGTGTGTGTGTGTGTGTGTGTGCGTACGCCACATCTTCTTTATCCAGTCATCTGTCAGTGGACACTTAGGTTACTTCCATGTGTTGGCTGTTGTAAATAGTGCTGCTGTGAACATTAGGGTGCAAGTGTCTTTTTGAGTTAGAGTTCCCTCCAGGTATATTCAATGGCAGTGAATCCACAGAGACAGTCCTTACTGTAACACCCGAGAGGAAGCCCACGAGGTCCTCCATCCCCAGCACGCGCCGCTGCGTCTTGGCTGGGGAGGTCCCCCACTCAGACGTCTCCTGACCAGCAGTCAGATCATGCTGTCTTCTGCTCAAAACCCTGTGGAGGCGCCTATCATATTTAGAGCAGAGGCTGCCATCTATTCAATGATCTACAAGGTGCTACATGAACTCTGAACCCTTAGCACCTTTCTGACCTCATCTCAACCCCCATGCCCTCACACACACACGCTGTTACAGTCCCATGGGCCCCCTTGCTGGAGCTCACCACCTCGGGTGGGCTCCCACCTCAGGGCCTTTGCACATGCCTGCTGTGGGGTCACATCTGGAAAGTCACTGGAGCTGCTGTAAGCTGCTTCAGGTCCCTGCTCAGAGGTCCTCTTCCCCATCCATGCCACCTGCTCGTCTCCATTATGGCACTTTCTGTGCCCCTTTCCTGTTGTGTTTTCTGTGCGCTTACCGCCATCTGATAGCCCATAGATCTGACTTACGTGTTAAGCCCTCTTCCTCTCCCCTGGAATGTAAGCTCCATGAGAGTGGAATTTCTTTCCTGTTCTGTTCACTGTTGTGTGTATCTGTGCTGCATCCGCCCCGGTGCTTGGCACCCTTGAGCCCTTAGTAGTTGGTGAATGAATGAGCAAACAACACATGACCTAATTCTGTCTTTGGCTTCTCGCAGTGTCTTTCTTTCACCCTGAGCTCATCTCTTAGCTCCTGATAGCTCAGAAAAGTGGGGAGGTAAGTTTGGTGTGCCGGAAGTGTCTGGATAGCCACTGTTTTATAAAGGGGTCTAGCTGAGAACAGAATCCGTCATTACCCTTTCTCTCCGTCCGTCACTCCAGAAAACTGCCCCTTGGATCAGAGCTGAGAGTGTTCATAGCAGGTGCGTGATGCTCAAACGAGCTGGCCAAAGGCAATGCAGGCACTGACTTCATTTCTAAGTAGACATCCTTCTCCGTACTCTCTGCCTCTTCCTTTTAGGTGAGCCAAAGGAGGGCCCCCTGCTTTGCAGATAATGGGTTCCCAGAAATGGCCACGTGAAAGAAATCAAGAGATCAACTTAAAACAGAGACCAGAATTTCGCTGTAGACAAGGGAAAACATCCTTGATTAGGAGTTCCTCTTAACAACTGAGTAAATACCGAAGTAATGGCAAGTGACTGCAGATGGGTATAAGATGCCTTATAAGGTGGGTGATGAAATTATGTTAAAGTAGTCATCAGTTATAGTTTGGTCCAGGTGTCCAGTGATGATAGCACAATGTTTTTTCTTTGGTTCCTTGCTTTGCCCATTACAGTGCTGGCTTCATTTTTAGGCTCCACGCCGTGGCTCTTAGCAGTCCCAGGACCCCACCTTTGCGAGGTCACAATACCTGATAAACCCAGGAAAGGTCATGCTGTGTCTCTCTGGTCCTGTTTGGTTCATATGCCGTTTCTGAGCCAGCTAACCTGGTCTGTAAAAGACAACGTGCTCCAGTTACTCTGTCTGGGAGCTGGGGGAGGAGTTTGCGAGGCTCAAAGTGGGGCACAGAGGAGAACTGGGCTACTGCTCCCAGAAAAAGGATGAGTGATTGGGGCCATTAAAAAACCAATAAATATTCCTACACCACCACATTCGGGAGCGTGAGCGACACAGGTCGGGAAGACAGAGGAGAGTCGTGCAAACGAGCTGAACCTCTTTTCCGCTGAGCCACCTCCCTGAGTCGGTGTCTGCGAACAGGAGGCAGCATCGAAGATGTGTTTTCCTGCTTGGGTCTGTGTCACAGTCGCCTGAGCCAAGGATACGCAAACATCATTTATCACTCACCGGTCAACCCAGCCCTGTCGTCAGTATCAGAGACAAAACGAGATGCAAGAGATGGGCCTGAGTACCGGCTGCAGACACAAAGGTGGGACCCAGGTGGATCTGGGTTTGGCAACTCAGGACCTCAGCCTCACCTGATCATTCCTGATCGGGAGGCAAGAGCAAGGCTTGGCGTTCACGCCAGCCTGAGTCCAGTCTCTGCTCCATTGTGTAGAGATGGGCGTGCTATTTAATCCCCCCCGAGCCTCAGTTTCCAGATCTGTGCAATGGGGCCAGAAAAGGTATCTCACAGAGCTATGGTAAAGGGTCCAATGGGCTCCTGTATATCTGGCTTCCCCCATCCCCCCACATTTGCCCACATTCCAGACACAGTCTCCGTCCTTCTCCAGCCTGCTCTGTGCCCTGGGAGGCTCGCTTCTGCCGGGGGCAGTTCCTGTGCTCGCTGCCTGAAGTGTGGGGTTGGCAGGAGTGTCGGGGGGCACTGGGGGAGGTAGGAGAGCAGGAGGAGAGAGAGGCCACGTGCTCCCTGTGCCTCTGTCCCCCCGTGACTCTAACCCCTGTCTGGAGTCCTCTGTCCAGGGCTCCTGCCCTCCGTGGGGTCGGGAACACTTCCTTCCCCTCCTGTCTCCTTAGATGATGGTGCCGTCCCCCTGTTTCTTATCTTTAGACCCCCAGCATCACTTTCGTATTTTCTCCTCAAGGATTCCCTCCTTCATGATGCTTGAAGCATCTGAGTTGGGTTCTCTGTCCTCCTGACACTGACATGTATACAAATAACACTCGCTCTCGCACAGCGGAGAAGAGGTGGGCGTGCGTCGTTGCTGGGGTTACACGGGCTCCAGCACAGAGACGAGTTGTGCGAACCGGCACCTAGAACCGTGGTCCCCTGAGCTGTCTCAAAGTACGTGACACAATAGATGCCCACCACCCCTGAATATTTGCCGTGCGTTTCCTCATCACAAAGGTGTTCTCTTCCAAAGCCACGATGCCACATGACAATCGGGAATAAACGTTGCCTCCTGACGACCACACAGCCCTCGGACCCTGATTCAGTGTCCCCTGTTGTCTCAGTAATTTCCTTCACGTCACGGGTGTTTTCCTTTAGTCCTGTCCTGAGTGTCGTGACCTTGGCAGTGTTGAAGATGACCGGTGACTTACGTTGTGGCTTCTCCCTTGGTTGGGGTTCGTCGGACGTTGCTTCAAGCTTAGCTTCCAGCCACACACCTCTGGCAGGACTGTCCCGTGAGCGGTTGCTCTGCTCTTCCCGTTGCGTTTAATCCGGCGGCGTATGATTTAAATTTGTCACGATATTAGTGACGCTCACTTGGTGAAGGTGGTGTCTGCCAGGCTTCTCGGCTGCGAAGCTGCCCTTCTTGACTTTAAAGACGAATAAATATTCTATGAAGAGATGTTCAGAGACAATGCAAATGTTCTGTTTCTCATTAGAATTTCAATATTTCATTTATGAGCGTATTGACAGAACGGGCTCATTGCGTTTTCACTCCGTGCCTTGTGCTTCATTACTTCCGCTGTTTATTTTGATGCTCAGAATATCCCAGCTGTGGCCAGTGGGAGCCATTTAATCATGGCTTCTGTGCCCTTCTGAAGTGTCCTCAGTAATTTTTTGAGCACTTCCTTCCTTTCCGGATGTAAGAATTTCCAGACTCATCTTGCCACTTCCCTGCCCCAGTCCTAGAATCAGCTCAGTTCATCCTGAGTGGAGAACGGTGCTTAGGAACCAAGATCTAGGCTCCCGACGTGCTCACTGCCGTCCGGGCGCGCCAGTCCTCTCAGTGGACAGAGCCAGGGAATAGCTGCACACACACTAACACTTCTGTGTGTCTGTGTCTTTCTCACAAACCAGGAGTTCACACGGGTATCTCAGTTCTAATCCAACAGCACGAGGCTCGTTGTAGACGTGTCCTTTCTTTATTTGTATCTCGTATCTGTGTGCAGGTCTTTCCCCCTCCCCGGTCCTCTCCAGCCAACCTGGAGCTGGCTGCCCTCCTCACCCCACCAAGGCTGGGACGCCCCGAGCTCCCCACCCCAAGTGGCCGCTCTTCCAGGCCCTCGTCCTCTGACACCCGCTCGGAGCCACTGCAGCCACTGCCCCCCTTCCTGGACGCTCGTGATGGTGGTGGCCTGGGCTGTTCTGAGAGGGGGAGCGTCTGGTTTGTAGTCTCACCTGGATTTCACTGTTCCCTCGTCTTAGAAAACGTCTATGCGTTTCAGACCAAAGGAGCGTGCTGCAGGCCCCCTGTCTCCAGGCGCCCGTCTCTGCCCAGAGACGACTGTGGGCCCCGTCACACTGACCAGCTGCCTTGCTTCCGAAGCTCTTTGTCCACAGGGTAAAGAAAGAATATGTGATTCTCCTTCCATGTTCCCTGATGTGCATCCGTGATTACTAAGACACCAGGTGGAGGGGACCCTAAGTGAACTCAGTTAAAATATTTTTGCATTTGTAGTACCTGAGAAAGGAGAGGGCATTTTTTTTTTTTGTGCATCTAAACACTTTTTTTTTTAAATAAATGAGTGGGGTTCTAGAAGGATCTTTTATGTGACAGATACACTCACTTATATATGTTAACTGACTGCCTCTTCACAGCAACCCCAGGAGATGAGTGTGGTTGTCATTCCTGTACCTGTGGCCGTCAGACTCTGAATGATTCCAGTAAACCAGGAAATCAGGGTTATTAAAAATGTGAAATGACCCAGCTTTCAAGTTTGGGCAACACATTCAAAATAGGTTAAATGTGTTGTGGCTTCAAACGCCTGGGCGCTGGCCTTGGGGCAGTTGGTTTGCCCGCCCCGCCTTCAGCCACGCAGCTTTGGTAGGAGGAGCGAGGTGCTAGGACGGACTCAACGGGAGCACAGTCGGGCGAGGCTCCGGCAGCACGGTCTGCAGAGGTGCTGCTGTCCCCACCCAGGGCACGTGGTTGGAGTTGGGAGAAGAGCCCGTCCCAGAGGAAGAGATGTGCTGGTACCAGAAGAAGGGAGAGAAGGGTTGTGAGGCAGACCAGATTAGTGTCCACCGAACCGGGTCCTGTTGAGCGTGGCAGAGGCGGGAGGATGCGCAGAGATGCCGGGCGCGAGGTGGAGAGCGGGCCTGAAGGGGACGTTGGCTGTAGCACATGGCGACGCGTCCCCAGTACCTCCGCGCCCGACGTCTGGGCAGAAGCACGCTTCTTTTCCTTTACGTGTTTAAATCAGGGTTTCTCAGCTTCACCATTACTGACATTTGAGGCCAGATGATTCTTTGTTAGGGGAGATGTCCTGCACGAAACTAGATGCCAGTAGCGCCCCCCAACCCCACCCCAGTTATGACAATCAACAGTGTCCCCAGGCATTGCCAGACGTCTCCAGGGGGAAAACTCGGCCCTGACTGAGACATACGGGTTGAAATAATGCCCACGGTGTATAAAGTACTTCCTGTACCACGGTGGGTTTTTTTCTTAAACTTTTTATTTCAAAATAACTTGAGACCTTAAGAAGAGTTGCAAAGCCATACAAAGAACCCCATGTACCTTTCACCTAAACGCCCCCAATTTAACATTTTACCATGTTGGTTTTACCATTCGTTCTCTGTGTATGTCTCTTTGTCTTCCTCTCTATCTCTGTATATTTTAAAAATTTATATATGTTTATATATATATATATGTCTTCTAAACTAATTACATTCATAATTGGTTGTGGACATGAATGCTCTGTATTCAGTGTGTATTTTCTTAAAACGAGGGCCTTCTCTTACATAACCGCTTTTCAGGGATAAAAATCAAGACTGTGACATTGTTTCCAGCGTGATTATCGGTTATCTGTGTACGTACTTTATTTGAATGTTGCAAATTGCCCTGTCTTGTCATTTGGGGCAAATTAAAGCTCAGTTTTCCCTGGTTCGGAATCCAATCCAAGATCACATGCCGTGTTCGGTCGTCAAGTTCCTTCAGTCTCCTTAAATCACAAACACTTCCTCAGCATTTTTTTTTTTTTTTTTGGGCTTTCATAGCCCTGAGAAGCGCAGGCCAGTTTGTTGGCCCATATTGATCTGGAAGTAATAGCTGTCTTCAGCGTGCGTCAGCCTGGCCCTTCCGGACGCCGAGTTCTGCGTTGGGATGATTATACGTTTGGAGTAATCTTTGTGCCACTTACATGTCCTCAGTGGTCCCTGCAGGACTCACTCTTCCCTTTAACGTCCCGATCAACCTGGCAGAAGGCCTCACAAGCGGACTTGCGGGAAACCCCCTCTCCCCCGGCTCCTCCCCACCATTCCAGCAATTTCTGGGATGTTCGGACCTCAAGGACGCTAGGTTTCTCCTGCCTCTGGCTCCTGATGACATCCTCTTGCTGAGAGTCTCCCAGAGACAGACATCTGGGGGCACAGTGGACTCTCTGGCAGGGGCGCTGCATTTCCCCCGGCTGCGGGGAGGGGACCCTGCACCCTTTTTCCCCAGCACAACAGGTCGTGCATTTTAACTCTACGTCCGGGCAGGTGAGAGGACCACAGGGGACCCTGCGTTGCGGCTGGAAGCAGTATCTCTGTTACGGTCATGGATCAGACGCCACCCTGGTCCCAGAAGCCTGGCACACGTGCTCGTACCCGAGCATCACCTGTTATGTGAGCCCGTTGTCACAGCCTTCCCTTCAGTGCCTCCTTCCTTCTCCCCGCTGCCCTCGCTGCCCCAGGCGGGCCCAGCTCTGCTTGGTTTTCCGGCTCCTGATGAAGCTCTTCCACACACGCGGAGCTCACAGCCTCAGGACTAGACGTGAGCTTTTAGCCCCGACGGAATCGAAATTCATATTTGGGAGAGAAAAAAATAAAGTCCCTCTCTCTGCGGGGCAGAGTCCTATTTGTACATCCATTTGCTAACTGAACACAACAGTTAACATCTTCATCGGGTTAAAGGGGACGTCCCCGTTTTCCCCGGGAACGTTGGGGACTTGGTTTGTAGGGATGCAGCTGAAAGCACACGCGCGCACACACACGCATACATATGCACACGCGCACGCACACATGCACGTACAGATACACAATGCACACATATGGACACCCACACACGCGCATGCACGCACGCGCACACACACACGCGCATATGCACGCACGCGCACACACATGAACACACACAAACTCATAAAACTCTTTTTAGAGGATTTTTTGAAAGATTGGAGGTATGCCCAAGAGGTGTATTTAACTTCTCATCTTCAAAGACAGAAAATTGCTCATAACGTTTAAATCCGTGTTTCCTAATTTGCAGTTTGTCCTAAGTGATTCGCAACCATTTTTGCCATAATTAGCATCATCTCTACTTCCATTTACTTAACGACAGTTTTTCTCTATCTCAAATTTTTTCATCTGAGCTTTGCCCTAAGCAACAGTTTCCACGAAAGTCACTGTTTCACATGCTAATTGCATTTCCCCCCCTAAATATTAAAATAAATACATAACTGCTAACATGTTTAAAAGTCCTTCTGAATTTACCCCCACATTCTCCCATCCTCCCAACTTTTGCAAACACTGGCCTGCGGGCAGGAGCAGATGGCAGCGGGCAGATTTGACGTCTGCTGCTTTTCCCCCACCCCATCATTTGAATTTCCCGGTTGTGTCCTCTGTCATATAACTTGGAACCAGAGCTTCCGGGAAAGGTGGGTTTAAAGACAAAGAAAGGAATATTCTTTGCAGTAGGACACTTGGTAACAGGGCGCTGAGAATCATGAGTAATGAGTTATCATACTGGGGCTTTCGTCCACTAAATGGTTACCCGTTTTGAACCTCCTTAATTGGGGGTTGCATTGTTCCAGACCTGGCTGTCATCAATTCACCAGCATGGAAGGCTGCGTTTCTCAACTTTAAACATATATGCTCTTTTCAGATAAGTCTAAAAAGCCAGAGTGTTTCTCCTCACCTTCTCCCGGAGGGGAATACGGTTCCTCAAGAATCCTGTCCTGTCTTCCGCAAGCCCAAAGAACTATATATATATTTTAACTTGGCCTTCTGTGAAACAGAAGTGGTTTTCCGATTTCCCCATAGGAGGTATTGAATAGCATCCTGAATGCTAAACGGACCCCCAGGATTCTGATGTCCACACATCCCACCCCCCAAGTTGAGAATGGCTGGCACGAATGGACGTTTCCATCATTTCAGGAAAGTAACCAGCTGTAGGCGAGGGTGCCGCCCTCCTGGCGAAGACCAGCACTGCAGCCTTTGGACCTGGACAACAGCAGGTTAACCTGAGCAGAAAGGGGGGACCATGAGGGAACTGTGGGATCTTAAGGGAGGTTCTGATGGTCTGAGCCAGTGGCAAGGAGGAGATCCCAGAAAGCTTCCGATCATCCACCCTCGGACAAGTTAGCAGTTAGAGGCGAAATAAAACTCACAGCTGTCACGCACTCATGAGGCGTTTTGAAGTCCATCCCTCCCCACCCCATCTCGCCACCCTGTTAATCCCATAGTTCAGGGGTCCTGTGTCTACCTGCCAGATGCCACCGGCACCCCCTCCGGCTTGTGACAGCCAAACACGGCTCCCTTCATGGCCCGCTGTCCCCCTCCTCTGGTGCTGAAGTGAGGCTAGGAGCCAGGAAGCCGTTCCAGCTGAGTGAATGGAGCCCATCCCTGTAGGAGGAACTGAAGCTGACACAGACCAGAGACAAGGGAGAGTCTGGAAGGGGCTTGAGTCCCTGGCTTACTTCCTCTTTTCCCCAAGGCTTGACTGATCCCTGCGCCTTGATGGCGTGCCCTGCAATTTTTCCCCTGGACGCCTGGAATGATTGACTGCCCGTCTGCCCCCAGGCCCATCTCTGCATCCCCTGCTCACGTCCCATCATTGGGAGCTGCTCCTCCCAGGTTCCTGGATACCTACGTCCAGGAGGAGGCAGCGAAAGGGGCTGGGGAGAGGCTGAAGGGGAGAGGCCGAAGAACCCCTTTCTTTCTCCTGTCTCCCTTCTCATGCAGCCTGTGGCCCGGGCTGGTCCTTCTCAGGGACTCTGGCAGCCGCCAGGCAGCCCCTCCCTCCCTGTCCTGTTTTGTGCCCGGCGGTTGGCTCAGGCCTCGGGAGCACCACTCCCGGCACTGCCTCTCCACCTCAGGAGCTGATGTCTGGGTGCCTCACCAACCATCTTTGGCTTCTTGGCTTTTGCATCTGTGTCATCGAGTCCTGGTGTTCAAGTCCCAGTGTCAACATAACTCAAACAGTTTCTGGTTTTTTTTCACACTGGATCCAGACAAAATAACCTTCTTTTTTTTTTTTTTTTTTTTTTTTTTTTGTCCTCATCCACGTTCAAGTTCACTTTCTGCTTCTTGCAGCCAAAAGACTCCCGACCAAAAAGGGTGGAAGGAAATGTATTTAGGTGAGGCCCTCGGACACAGGTCCGTCTCCTCAGATTCCAGTCCTTCTGCTCTCCGGGCCGGGGCCAGGTACAAGGGGCTTGCTCGCTCTGCCAGCACCTGCGTGGGGCGGACGTGACAAATGGAATTGTCTTGTTTCTCCCACTGGCTCTGTTAGAATGTCAGCTGCCCGAGAGCCGGGATTTTTCTCTTTTGTCTTCACTGGAACGCTGGTACTTAGTGCTGGGCACATAGTAGGTGCTTCATGTATATCTGTTAACTGAATCCATAGGAATGCAGTGAAATCAGCTTCGCGGGTTGCTACCAGCTTTGCTTTTTTATTTTTTATTTTTTTGGTTAGGTGGATAAATGCCTCCAGCACTGGCTCTTTCTTTTTTTTAACTGAAGTATAGTTGATTGACTCTATGGTTGTGATGGCTTCTGGTGCACAGCAAAGTGGTTCTGTTATACACACATGTATGTATATTCTTTTTTCAGTCTTTTCCATTGTAGATTGTTACAAGATATTGAGTATAGTTCCCTGTGCTCTACAGCAGGACCTTGTTGTTTATCTATTTCACATATAGTAGTGTGTATCTGCTAATCCCAAACTTCTAATTTATCCCTCCCCCATCCCCTTTCCCCTTTGGTAATCTGTCTATGAGTCTGCTTCTGTTTTGGAAATAAGTTCACTTATATATATATATATATTTTTTTTTTTTTTTAGATTCCACATATAAGTGATATCATATGATATTTGTCTTTCTCTGTCTGACTGACTTCACTTAGTGTGATCACCTCTAGGTCTGTCCATGCTGCTGCTAATGGCATTATTTCATTCTTTATGGCTGAGTAGTATTCCATTATAATATACGTACTCACATATATATGTATTTTTTAATAAATGGGATAGAACAGAAACTGTCTGAGTATATTTCACATAGTAGGTCTACATATTCTGTTAGTGTGTGTGTGTGTGCATGCTGACTTGCACTGTAAAATGCACTTCTTGTAAATGATCTTGATAAAAAAAAGTTTAAAGGCAAGGAGCAAGACTGCAGGTCAGCTTATTGCACGTACATGGTAGGCAGTTGTGTAAATCTGAGCACGTAGTGTGTCCTGAATTCTTCTCCATCAGCATTGCGGATCCACCTTAAAATCCAGGACCCTGGCCCTTCTCTGGCTTTAGCATGCACTTCTCCCTGGCATGAACCCCATTTTCCAGCCCTTTCAAATAACTTAATTCTGTAACTTTAGGATACTGTTTTATGCAAGGATGTAGCTTGTTCACAAACTTAGTAAGGTATTAAAAAATAAAACCTTTCAGTGATAAGAAAAGTCACAGGGTAAGTAGGTTTTATTTCTTGACTTTAATGCAAACTGTTGCTCCCTCCACCCTGAGCTTTTGCTTAATGGGACATCCCCCTACCCTGGGGGCAGAACACTTGTATTTATTTTTGAGCTGGCTCCATGCAGAATTTCGAACCACCTGGGGACACCCGAGTGTCCCTGTCTATTTGTCTTATGAAACAGGACCAATCATTCCTTCCTCTTTAAGGATTTTCTTTGGCTGCTGGATGAAGACGGAAGCTTGAACTTGTTTTCATTAGAGGAGAACATATCTCTTCCAGAAGTGGAGATCATTCGTAACCTCTCGGGCCTCTCACTGTCCTTGTTTCTCAACCTGCTAAGCTCAGGGATAATTCTTGACGACCAGGAGTGAAGTTTCTGGTGACGGTTACAGCCTCCCTCAGAACAAAGTCGAGCGAGTGTCTTGTGCATCCTCCCCGTCCCCTCCCTGGGTTTTATTTTAATTGCCGTTCTCTCGAAAAGCGTGATTCCTATTAAATTATTCATAGTGGGATAATGTTTATGCGATCAGAGTAATTATTATAATTATGCATTGTGAATTTTCATAATTAATGACCTCACTCCAATTTCATTTGGCACAGAATATTTCCAGAGGGGGATTGGATGATTGGATCTCCTGGGGCACCGGGATAAAATAGAGGGGCGACCTGTCTTGGGTTTTGCTAAGAAGTAGAAATTTTAGGCATTTGCCTCAAGGACTGGGGGTGGGAGCTGTCTTGAGGAGATGCGGAAGGAGTGGGGTCCTTCCCTCAGAGGGCATCAGAGGCTCCCGCTCTGCATCTCTTAGCAACACCCCCCGTGTGAGGTGCCCAAAGACATCCTGGGCGAACAGCAAGGTGACCGGGGGAGAACGGCCACAGGGCTCACTCCCCAAGAAGCTTTTGACCAAGACTGGTCCCCGCCCATCTCTCTTCTTACCCAAATCTGCTAAAACCACCCAGCAGTGGTCAACAGCAGCGAAACCTCTCCCCGTGCCTCCTGGGGGACGTTGCCAAGGACACAGCCTTCAGCTCACTTTCAGCCCCGATCCCTGAAAGAGGACAGCGTGCCCCGTCCAGAGAGATGGCTAGCGGCGTCCTGAGCGTGGAGAGACATTAGACATTTTACAATGAATACTGTCATCAGATCTGAAATATTTGATTTTAATGCCTCAGTTTCTCCATCTTTGGCTTGTATCTGTGGGACCGGTGTTTGCTGTAAGCCCCAAATAAATATCTCGTGGGGCTATTCCCAAACACCTTTCCCCTCCATTATTCCCTCTGGCCTCAAACCGCCGTGAGAGGAAGTGGACCACACTGAACTTCTGACATCTGGGGCTTTCTGGCCCCTTCCTCTCCGCTCAGTGCGACCCAACCCTTTGCTTGACTCTCAGGCTCCTTCCTCCACGTGCTTGTCAGTTTCCTCAAGGAAATTTTCAGGGTCAAGCACCACCTTGGTTTCTGCCAACTCCTGCTCCCCTGATTTCGCCTTCTGGGTCCATGCAGAGCACTGTCCTCTGCAGATCACAGCTGGCTGTGCTTTCTTCCATCTCTCCCTCTGCTCTGTGACTCCTCGAAGGCGAGGACCTTGCCTTGTTAACCTCTCCAGGATGCCGTGGGGTATACAATGTGCAGTAAGAGTGAGAGATTTCTTAGAAGAAAGAATAGGCGGTCTCCCCTGTCCCTCTCCTTGTCTCCATTTCTTCCTTGTGCCCAAGCCTCCTTGTCTCCTATATTTATTGCACTAACACTGCACTTCAGAGGCTGTTTGACGGTTTGATCAACAGACGTATGGCCTGAACCTGGGAGAGAACCCACTGGAGCTGATCTGGTGTTTAGACCAGAGCTTGGCATTCAGGTATCATAATTAGGGTGCTTAGACCAGCCAGTAAAATCAGCTTTAATGCAACCCAGTACAAACTCCAGAAATAGGGCGGTTTGCCCTGAATTGATCCTGTGGCTGATGGTTGCCCTTTAATGGCCAGCACCGTTGGGTCTTTTTCACTACTTCCTCAGGGCCGGCTTCATCCTCAAACTGATTGTCCTCGTGGTCCCGGGATAGTTGCCTGTGGCATTCAGGGTGTGTGATTTATTTCTTTAACGGCTGGAGGGAGAGACTGGCTTTTGGAAGGCTTTCTTTCAAAAAGTGTGGCCGAACCAACACAGAAGTTCCCTCTCTTCCTGTCTTGCTCATCATATTTGAAATTCAGAGCCGTTCCTTAGCCAGTCACAGGGAAGGGAGCTGGGTTAGCTGAGACAGATCAGAACCAACCCCTGAAACTGAGCATGGTGATGGCCTTCAGTTAAATTCACGGCAGAGACGGTGGCAAAGCATCGGATCTCCTGATATTTATCGGATCGCAGATGCTTACCTCCGTGCCCCTTGGGGAATCACCGAATTTAGACCAGACTTCCCAAACCTTTGCATGTTTCACCAAGACTCATTCTGTGGCCTTTGGATGGAATTAATCCCATGGTTTTATGGACGTGGGAGATGCAGCTGTAGGGGTTTTTTTTTTCTTTCCCTCCTCTAACTGCAGTGGACATAGATTAGTCTTTGCCTTTTTAAACTTTCATGATTCAACCAAAAGAGTCAAGAGGTTGTTTTCAGGGGTTGGACGGGCCAACTTCTCACTTGGCACCGGCTTGAAGTGAAGAGCGGCAGGTGGAATAAGTCAGTGCAGTGAGGGAGATAATGTGGTATCGACTGCTTGCCTCTGGCTAATTTTCTGTGCTGTGAATGCCACGCAGAGGCTGGGCTGGACGGGATGGCCCCCCGTTGAATTGGGGCCCGTCGCTGTGAATATGATAGGTTTGTAAACTCAGAAGGGCTTTAGTGTGGAGCCAGATTTATTTAAAGTCATAAATGGATTATTGGATTACTTCTTGGTCATGCCTCTAAGTAATTTATGGCCTCTAGCGCGGCTCCTAGTCTCTCATAAGCAGCGCCTCCCCAGGGTAGTGACTGTCTTGCCTTAATTAATGCTGAATCTCCCCTGCTCTGTTCCTCCTGCGCTGCGTTAACCTTTATCTGGGGCCTGCGGTCCCGGCTCGGCAGGTACCCTGGACCTGAACTGGGAAGATGAGATGTTAATTCTAGGCCCTCCTCTCTGCAGAGAAATCCTTTTGGAGAGCGTAGAATTACCTATTGATTGTCATCTTTTTAAAAATCTCATATGAACTTTTTCCTTCTGACATCCACAGGATGCTAGGGGAAAACTCGCTGAGTGTAATGGTTTGTTTTAATTTTAAAACATAGTTCTCAAAACAGAGAGTAGAATGGAGGTTGTCAGGGATTGGAGAGGGGGATGAGGGAAACGGGGAGGTGTTGGACCAAGGATACAAACTTGCAGTTCTGGAATCTGATGTCCAGCATGGCTACTCTAGTTAAAAGCACTGTATTGTGTACCTGAGAGAGCAGATCTTAAATGTTCCCGTTACAAAAAAGAAAAAAGTCATTCTATGAGGTGGTGGTGTGAACTCACCTTACTGTGGCGATCGTTTCATAAAATACACGTCTATCAAATCACCACATTGAACCCCTGAAACTTACAGTGTTATATGTTAATTATAGTTCAGCAGAGCTGGGGCAAAAAATAAAATAAAATAAACATAATCCTTTACCCTAGATCTGATCAAATCCCTTAGAGAGCCCAAACATTGCAAACAAATTATGGGTCCCTGCTCAACCTGGCTGCAATTTAAAAATACAGTGCTTAGCCATAAAGCAAAAGAAAGAAAAAGTTTAACGAAATATTTATTTTCTCATGCTTCTGACTTTAATATCAAATGCTTTAGAGAAACACTTCCTTGCCCTTTATTCTAAGTTCCCTGATTTGCTTCTGCTTAAAATAGCTGTAGGGTAATGCAGTGTTGTATTTAGCCGTGAGGGTCTTTTTTTTATTTTAATTGAAGCATAGTCAGTTTGCAGTATTGTGCTAGTTTCTGGTGTACCGCGTAGTGATTGAGTTACACACACACATATATGTGCATTCCTTTTCATACTCTTTTTCATCACAGGCCATTCATTGCAAGGTATCGGTTATATTTCTCTGTGCTGTGCAGGCCTTGTTGTTTATATGTGAGTGTGGTTTTAAAGGTTACAAAGTATTTTCAGGTTTTCCTCTTGTTTTATCTTCTCAGCAACTCTTGGATGGGCATCTTTCTTCCTTCCCCGAAACCGGGTTCAGGATGTTGCCGGAGAGAGCCTTCGAGAATGCACGCCCAGTCGTGCTGTTCCCATGCCGAGCCCCTCCCGGGGCTTCCCGGGGCTCTGAGCCCTGGCCCCGGATGCCCTGTGTGGTCTGGTTTCTGTCCAGCCTCTCAGACCTCGACCCCTTCCACTCTGCCCCGCCCCCAGGCCTCAGCCATTCAGCTTTGTTTAATCTGCCAACTTTTCTACCTACTTCTGGGCAACTCGCCGTTTTGATTTTTCTGTGTTTCTTTGCTTCCATTTTTGTTTTGAAATAATCACAGAGTCGCAGAAGGTTGCCAGGCATGGTGCAGTGGTTACATCTCGCGTAGCGAGCGGGTGACCTCAGAGCCAGGAAGCTGGCACTGACACGGTGGCAGGTGTGGACCCCTGCGCAGAGGCAGATCTTAATCGAACACACTTCTCTCTGAGAAGCCTGGGGTTTGGGTGGATCACAGGCTCGACGTGTGGTGGAGAGAAGCTGACTTCTCTCCGGACTTGGGGACCTTGGTGCCATCACCTTTCACAGAGCACGTGGAGGAGGTGTGGGCGGAGGGAGGGAGGGAGGGAGGGAAGACCTTGGAGGTGGGGGTGGGGAATGAAAGAGGAAAGAGGAAAGAGGGAGGGGAGAGGAAAAGAGTCAGGGGCTGACAGGGACGGAGACACAGAGCAGAAGACAGAGACCTGAGCCAGCTGTGGCCGCATCCGGCTGGCCCTCCTGTCCCCGCCTGTGGTGCCTGCCACGCCGCTGGGCTGCGGTCCACAGGTGCCCCTTGAGTAGGTCTTCCCTTTTCAAGAGTGGCATCCTTTTACTTGCATCCAAAGAGTTTTCAACACCAAGCATTTTTTTACATTAAAGTATTGTTGACTTACAGTGTTGTGGTACTTTCTGGTGATTCAGTTATACATGTACACATTCCTTTTCATCTTCTTTCTCAGTATAGGCTGTTACGGAGTATTGAATGTAGTTGCCTGTGCTCTACAGTAGGGCCTTGCTGTTCATCTGTTTTATAGACAGCAGTGTGTATCTGATGATCCCAAGCTCGTGATTTATCCCTCCCCAGCCCCTTTCCCCTTTGGTCACCACAAGTTTGCTTTCTCTGTCTGTGAGTCTGTTTCCGTTTTGTAAATGCGTTCATTTGTGAATTTGGGGATTCCATTTGTAAGGAGGAAGAGACAACATGTTAATTACTGGGGTGCTGTCCCCACCTTGAAAATTATTCTCTTTTCCCCAAATTGGCCAAGCCCCCGAAGGCCTGAATCCTGGAGGTACTGTCAAGCCTGAGAGCTGAACACATTCTCTAGACTTCAAGTTTCCACTGAACTTTAGATGATTCTGTGGCTTTGTGTTGTGGTTTTGTGGCTTTTTTTTTTTTTCATTCAGAATTAAATTATCTGGAATGACGAAACCACAGCTGTTAGACAGTGGGCATTAGATGACATTTAAACATCATTATCTTATGTTCTAGTGGGAGAATGGGGGGGTGATTAAATGCAAGATCCCCCACGGCTATCTGATGAGTTCCCGTTCGCAGATCGCTTATTCTGAGAAGACCCCTCCCGTCTCTCACAGAGATGCGGTGCCAGCTGCGTCTGCGTCTGCGTCTGCGTCTGGGTGTTTTGAAGAGGCTGCTCACTACTGGCAGAGGTTTCTAGTCCGATCCTGAAAGTCCTGAAAGTTTGCCTTAGACGGACAGTGCCTGGACCTGACGGACGCCCGGCGATGTCGATACCGTCAGTGTCAGTATTGCTTTAGGGGCGCGCTCAGGGAGTCAGGACTCCGTTTTCAGGGTTTCCTTGCGACTTGGTTCAGGCGTTCAGAGCCTCTCGGGCGCAATGAGTGAAGTCTGTCTGAGTCTGTATCCACCCCAGGAGTGTCCTGTTCGGTACCAGCGACGGGAGGTACCACCTTCCAGGTGGGAATGCAGATTTGCCATCCCAGGAAAACCTTCTGCCCTATTGACTTCAGCTTAAAAGGTTTACAAGGGAAGAGCACAGCTCAGAACACTCACCTCTTTGCCCTGTTGGAGACATTCTATCATGCAACGTGGCGGTTTATGCCTTTTCTTTTGTAATGGGTTTTTTTTTTTTTTTTTTGAAAGGCTGAAGGCAGACCCTCATCCCTGTATGAGGTGTAACGTTTATGTGACAGCAGGATTTCTGTGGCGAGTATGCACCCTTTGTTAGTGTTCGGGCTCTGAAGCCTTCAAGAAAGGCATGTAGAAAGAGGTGGTCTTTGCTAATGTCCACCGAACCTCAGTTTTCCCATCTGTCAAATGGATTATGGCTGAGGTTTGGGAGAAAAGCAGACATGAAAGGATTAAAGAGGGTTGCCACGGTCTGAGTGTTTGCATCCAGCTGCAACTCCTATACTGAAATCGTGACATCTCGGGTGATAGTGTGAGGAGGTGGGGCCTCTGGGAGGTGACTAGGTCATCAGGGTGGGGCCTTCACGAATGGGACTAGTGCCCTTTTACCAGAGCTCCCACAGGGCCCTCCAGCTCTTTCCACCATGTGTGGACAGCCTGGAGGAGAGCTCTCACCAGAACCCGACCATGCCAGCTCCCTGATCTCAAACTTCCAGCCTCCAGAACTATGCAAAATAAATTTATAAGCCACCCAGTCTGTGCTCTCTTATTATAGCAGCCCCCAAAGGGCTCAGAAAAGGTCTCTCCAAAAAGTTAAATTACTCTGGAAATGTGAGGTGGGTTTTTGCTTGTTTCTTCTTCTGTGTTGCTGCCCCCCGAACAGGGTGGCGTTGCTGGTATGTGGGGAAGGTGTGGGCGAGCCACCGCTGGGTGCGCTGGGGTTCTTTGGCTGTAAGCGAAGAAACAGCTCCGGCTGTTGTAAGCAAAGAGGATCATGGGCTCATCCCTAGCATTGGGAAGATGCTAGAAAACCCTGAATTATTGTTACAGGAATCAAAGGAAGGAACTGGTGGAAGCCTTTCACCATCGCTGGAATGAATGACCTCCTCTCTGGCATCCTTAAGGTTCAGAGACTTTTCGCTGGAATCCAGGTGGCCATAGTGGGACCAGGTGCCCACTGGTTACATGGTGACATGGTTACCATGAGAAGAAAGCAGCTTCCTGGGACCTTGTCAGCTTGGTGGATGGACTGGTGGAGGGGGGGAGGGGTGGCATCGTTCCCCCCTTCCCTCCCCCCAGGAAATCAGTGTGCTGTCCAGAGGGAGACAGGGTGCTAAGCTGTCAAATGCACGAATATTCACCCCAGCCTGGGGCCAAAACGTGTCTTAGAAACATAGGAATGTTTGAGTAAATTCTTAAATTTGATGCTAAGATGTTCAAAATCGTCTGCACATAAAACCCGAAGCTCCAGCTCTCAGAATTTGAAAAGGGAAAAAAAAAAAAGATAGCAAAGCTATCAGGGGCCCATATTTTAATGTGCGTTATTACATTTCACAATTGTTTTTGCAGGATACATTTCTATCAGGTGACAAGAAAATGAGGCCGGATACTTCCATAATCTCCTGTGACCCAAATGTGTTATGAATTCCTTCATCCAGTTTTAATATAACTCTAAATTATTCCTCGATGTCTATTAATAATTAAGGGAAGCAAAAACCGTATTATCTCTTAATGGCATTTTGACTTTTTCGTTTCTTTCTGGAATTAATGTTCCCGGTGCGTTTCTCGTGATGATGTCAGGATTCTTGAAGAACTCCAGATCCCCCTGTGCTGGGACTTTCAAGCCCTTGGTTCGCGAGTCCTGCTCTCACGTGGGAAGTGTCTCTTTCCCACTGACCCTTCACTCCAGTGGATTTTGCTTACACGGAAGTCACTGCTCTCTGAACAACAAACAGATCATCACCTTTTTTTTAAGGGGGGTGGTAACTGCCCCTCCTTGTTCTCAACCCCTTAGTATGAGGGTCCAGAGGCAGTCACATGACCCCAGACCGGCCAGCGAGAGCAGTGTATTTCGTTGGAGTTAGAGATTGGCAGATTCGCAAAGTCAGGCCGTTTGGAGGCGACGGATAACAGTCCTGGGACTTCGGCTACAATAAGTAGGAGATGCCTTTTCTTTTTACCTGGGATGTGAATCTTGGAGCCACTGGTTGCCACCTTGCCTAAAATCACAGCCCACACAGATGGAAGCAGCCTGGAGGGTCCTTTCAACATCCCCTGAGCTCTTCCACCCCGTCCCTTGTGGACCACGGCATTTCCCCCCCTGAAATCCCATGGTCTTCCATCTCCGGAGCTCATGAAATTCCCTTCTCCGCTTAAACCTCACTGAGTGAGTTTGGTTTCTTCTGTGAATTTCTGAGTCTTTTCAAGATCACTGCCCTCCTCCAATCCTTTTTTTTTTTTTTTCCTTTTCATTCTTGTAAATCAGACTCTGGAAATTCATTCCCTTTTGCACATCCTGGGAGCACGTTGCTTAGGACAACAGATGGTGCTGGGGAAGGGAATCGAAGAGATACAGGGACCAGTGTGCAAAAGGGAGGCTGGAACCGTGGCAGGCGAGTTGCTGGCACTTAAGAAGGCTGCGCGGGGCGGATGGAGGGGCAGGGAGGAGGGAGCAGGTGTGTCTTAGTGTGAAGTCAGGCTGGGCAGGGAGGGTGGGCCGAGAGCTGCCGTTCTAATCCTCGGGGCCGGTGGCCTTTATTGAGCACCCGCTGAGCACCGGGTACCCGGCTAGAGATGGGCTCCCTGGTGCCTTCGGAGGCTCTCGGGACAGCTCCGCAGGAGACGCCAGGAGTCTTCCGTTCTCCTCACCTTGGACCCGAGACCTCCCTTCGTGTGAACTAATTAGCTCTTAGGTTCCATTACCTTGCCTCTCTTGGTCCCCAGAGAGGAAAATGGCATGTAAAGAATGTGATGGAAAACCTTTTCCTCCAGCTGTGGTGACGGGGTAATTGCCATCTCTGTGCTGGGATGAGGCACGTCTTTGGGACAAAGCCCAGCGGACACTTGAGGGGGGTTGGTGTCTTCTCTCAAGAAAGGAAAGGGTCCTTTCAGTGATCCCCTGGGATGCTGTTACCTGCCTCTGCTGAGATGTGGCGCGGCAGGGATGGATGATGGATGGAAGAGACTCAGATTCAGAGCTGCCCCGAAGTTTTGTATTTGAGAGTCATGCCCAGGACTGAGAAGCCAGAAAAGGAGAACGATGTACGTCTTGCTTTTTTTTTTTCTTCTCTTTTTGTCTCTATGACATTTGGTAAATTACCTAGGCTCACAGTGTCTCAGAATCTTTGTAAACTAGAAATGTGTAGCTCACAGTAAGCACTGACACGTGCATTTTTTCAAATTGAGGTGACATTCTCACAACATACAATTAACCTTTTTAAAATGTGCAGTTCAGCAGCATCAAGCATATTCACAATGCTGTGCAACCATCACCTCTCTTTAGTTTCAAAACTTCTTCATCACCCTGGAAGAACATGGGTACCCATTAGTGCTCGCTCCCCAGTCACCCCTCCCCCAGCCCCTGACAACAACTAATCTACCTTCTGTCTCTATGGCTTTGCCTCTTCTGGGTATTTCAGATAAAAAGAATCACACAACATGTGACCTTTACATATGATTTCTTGTACGCAGTGTAATGATTTTGAGGTTTATCCATGTTGTAACATGTTGCAGGTTCCCATTCCTTTTTCATGCCTGAGTAATACTCCATTATATGGACCTACCACACTTTGTTTATCCAGGTCATCAACTGATGGACATTTGGGTTGTTTCCACCTTTTGGCTGTTGTGAATGGTGCTGCTGGAGCTTCTGTGAACAAGTCTTTGCCTTTTAATGATGAGGATGATGAATATTATTATTAATCATTTGTATTAATTATATAATGAAGTAAATACTATTTACTTAACTCTATTAAGTTACATTTTTAAGTACAGTTGATCCTTCAACAACACAGTTGTGAGCTGTGCAGGTCCACTTATACATACATTATTTCCAGCAATAAATATTACGACACGTGATCCAGAGTTTGCACGTGACCCGAGGATTCGGACCGTCGGATTGGGAGGAACGGCTGATGCGGAGGGCAGACTCTAAGTGACGTCTGGATTTTTGCTGTTGTTCGGGGCTCCGCTGTACTACTGTTAACTTTTTGCATTCATACTAAGTGTCATACTATTCATACACGTTCACAGAAGAATGTTAATGCTCTTTACCAGTAACCACGTGACCTGCCTGCAGAGCTGGTTAGAGGCAGGCACAAGAAGCCAGCTCACTCCTTGACTCCCCGCATTTCCCGAGGGCTCCATCCAGCAGCCTCCAACGCTCTGAGGCAGCAGGGTCCAGACTGCTTTCCAGCCATGGCTTGTTGACGCCGCTGAGCTGGAGGCGAAGGTCGTGTGTTAGTCGCACAGCCAGCAGTGGGTTGTCCCCCTCCCGTTGCATTCTTCCTGGTACTCAGGGTAATTACAGAATCGTGAGATGTCACCTGCTCAGTGAACTAGATGCCGGCCTTTTCCTTCCCTCCGTTGTAATGTGCCTGGTGGGGAGCTGCTACGATGGCCCTACATGAAAACGAGCCAACGGGGATGGTAAGAAGGGGGCCCACGTCTCTGGCTCTCTTCTCTGCTATTCATTTCTAAAGGTACGAGTCCGATGTGTCGCCATCGTGACACCGCTACCACCAGACGCTGATCGGGGTTGATTAGGTTTGCCCAGAGCTGAGTTTTCTTCACCCACCACACTTCCAGCATCATTAGTGTGGTCTTGCCCTGCCCTGTGGGACAGGTGCCACTGTGCAAGCTGAGGTCAGTGCTGCTCAGCGGCTGCCCGTTCTGCACGTCACCTGCCCCTGCAGAGGACTCACCTGGTGACTGCCTCATCTCCTGGGCTGCCCGCTCAACCTTCTTAGCCAGCAGGGTCCAGCAAGGCCCTGCTTCTTTGAGATCTGCAACCCACACCCCGCCTTCAGCCTTCACCAGCTGCTGCAGAGTGTGTTTCCAGGCGGTGGTTGGCTCTGTTCTGTCAGGGTGACTCGAACTCGGAAGCTGACCTGCATCTCTTGGCCTCATTTCAAGCTTACCCCAGGTTGACTTCATCAGGATTCAGGGTTACAAGACAGAAACCCAACTCCAAACTGCCTTGAACGGGGTCCTGATGGACTCATCATTCTCAAAGTCTGACAGTGGAGATGGTTGCAGGTATGGCTGGCCCCAGGTGCCCGAAGGATACCTTTGAGAGTCTTCCCTCCCTCTCTCGGTTCTGATTTCTTCCAGGTCGCTTTCCATGGTGATGTAAATCGTGCCTCCCTCAAAATTCATGTCTGCCTGAACCTCAGACTGTGACTTTGTTGGGGAGCGGTCTTTGCAGATAAAGTCATCCTGGGGCACGGTGGGCCCTAAATCCAATGACAAAAGCAGGGGGAGACTTGGGCAAACCGACACACAGAGAAAGTCGTATGACAAGGGAGGCAGAGTCTGAAGGGATCCGTCCACAGCCAGGGAGCACCAAGGGTCCCCAAGAACACCAGCACCCAGGAGAGGGGCCTGAGATAGATTCTCCCTCAGAGCCTCCAGGAGGAACCAAGCCTGCCCACACCTTGATTCCGGACTTCCGGCCTCCTGAGCTGTGAGAGCGTAGCTTTCCCTCCCGGTTGGTGGTTCCGTGTCACAGCCGCCCTGGGAAAGTAGCATCTCCATTGCTGGGCTGGTCCTTGCCCAGTGGAACCACAGGTGGCTCCTGCCTGCACCAGGCTCACCACATGCAGACCAGGCCAGGGAGGAGACACGCCTTTTCCCTCTTTGTGATGTTTGCCCAGTGGAAGGACCGCCCAGGCCACGCGTCCAGCCCCCTCCTCAGCCCTCCACTCACTCGCCGCCCGGCCGTGTGGAAGGAAGAGGCGTTCGAGAGGGGGAGGTGGGCCTCAGCCCTCCCTGCTGCCTTCTCTCCAGGCCTCCTGCCCGCAGGGCAGGGTGTCCTCCTGTCTGCTCCGGGCCGGAGGGCAGGCTCCTGGGGGAGATGGGTTTAACCCAGGGGAAGCGGAGGGCGAGCCCCTTTGGAACTCATCCCAAAGCGACCGCTGCAGCGATCCCCGTCGTGACTACCAGCCCTCCACTGTCAGACTCCTGGGTGTAGACACCCCATGAGGACAGCACAGAGAAGCTAGGGGACGGGTCCAGGGTCACCCAGTGACATAAATGGCACCAGGCCCTCTGTCTCTGAGCCAAGAATCCCCACCCTCTCTGCCATCCTGCACACGGTCTCCCGGAGGCAGACTGGAGACCCAGAGGGAGGCAGGGCGCTTTTTTCCTGGAGCCCAGAACTGTCCGTCTTTATGAAGGAGCCAGGCCCCTCCCTGACAGCAGGACGGCAGGTTAGCACAGCCGACAGACGCAGCGCTCGCCTCTCTGCGAGGTCCTGCAGGTCCTGACTAGGATAGGCTTAGGAAAATTAGGACACAGCCCCTGGGGCTGCGGGCGGGGCCGGCAGGGAAGAGGGGAGGACTGGTCAGCCTGGGACCCTGCTGGGAAGGGTGGAAGGAGGGCACACAAGGTGATTTCACA
Source organism: Camelus bactrianus (assembly GCF_048773025.1). Lineage (NCBI taxonomy): Eukaryota > Metazoa > Chordata > Mammalia > Artiodactyla > Camelidae > Camelus > Camelus bactrianus. Next base: position 2,978,044 of record NC_133570.1, on the reverse strand, counting down.
GCGCAGAACCACAGTGACGGTGCGGAGCCCGGAGCAAGCGAGTTACAATAAGGAAGGTGCAGAAATGGCTGAGCGTACGGGGGTTCATTTGTTTTATTATATTTTTTTTCCCCTGAGAGAATCTTTGAGTTCCCACAAAGAAAAAAAAAAAGAAAGAAAGGCCTGCCCCCTTGTCTGAGGCCTGATATTCTCCTTGTGCTGCAAGTTGTCTGAGAAGTTGATTAAATCCATCACTCACAGCTGAGAAGAAAGGGTGGGAAACCTTAGAAATGGTTAGGGTCCCTGGGAGACACTTGAACTTGGAATCCATTTAACGGCTCTTGGCACGGGAAGCAAACAAGAGTCTCTCGGAGATCAAAGGACTTTTATCTCGCGCGTGGAGAAATCTGTTTCTTCAATCACTTGCTGTTGGAGCCAAAAACATCCCCAAAGTGAGAAAAGAAGGAAGAAACATTTTCTCCGTTTCTGTCCTTACGGCCAATCAGAGTGTTTGCGTTCCAGGTGATTTTGGAGCTTTATAAGGAAAAAAAAAAATTCGTGGGTAAAGGCATGAATTAACAGCCGACTTTCCGACCTAGGTGTGGAGCTCACTGTGTCGCTGGCAGAGAGCTCGCTGACTCACCGACTGCTCAGTGTTCAACGAAGAAGCTGCGATGGGAGCCCAGCGCTGGGAGGACTCAGAGGCAGAGAGGGCTGAACAGCGATTCCCCCCCAAAGCCAAGTCCACCTAGAACTTGAGAACGTGGCTCTATTAGGAATCAGAGCCTTGGCAGGTGTAATTAGTTAAGTTAAAACGAAGTCACACTTGTTAAGACGGGCCCTGAATCCAGTGGCTGGGGTCCCTGTGAAAAGAGGACAGGGAGACACAGACGGGAAGGGAGGCCCCGTGGCCGTGGAGGCAGAGGTCGGAGTGACGCCTTTACAAGCCAGGGCACGCCGGGGCGGCGGGGGGGCCCCGAGAGGTCAGAGAAAGGGAAGGGGCCCAGCCTCCCCTGAGCCTTCAGAGGGGGGGTGGTCCGGCCGGCGCCCAGATTTGGGGCTTCTGGCCTCAGAGCTGTGAGAGAGCAGATTCCTGTTTTTGCTAAGGCGGCTGCCTTGTGGTGCCTTATTACAGCAGCCTCAGGACGCTAAGGTGACCCCTCCTTCGGGGGACAAGAGGGTGTCCTGCCACTCCTCCCTTTTTCATGGACTCAGTGACCCCGTTCCGACCAGCCGCCCGCAGACCCTGCCGATGCCCGCGGTCAGGGCAGCTCGGGGCGTGTGGGCCCCTAGGTGGGCTGCCCGTCCCAACTCCACGTGTAAAGGCCCTGGGGCACGTCTCCCTTCCCCTCCCTGCCCTGGTTTCCATTTTCCCTCTCTCTGCAATAAAACAGACCCAACAGATGTCTTTGAAGGTTTGGGGCTGAGTTTTGGAGACACGCCTTTTCCACTCTGGGGGAAGAAACACAGCCACCACTGTCTTTACAGGGGACCTGGGCTAAGGTCGGCTGTGTAACCTTTGAAGGAAGCTGGGCTCTGCATTTGAAAATGCAGCTCTAGAAAGCCAGGGGAACCTGCCTGGTGGCCCTGCGCGTTACAGATGCGGAAGGACCCTGATGCAAACTGGAATGAAGTTCTCCCATGAGCCCCTGGTGCCGGGGAGAAAGCGACTGACGGTGTCTCATTACTGTGAGCAGTTTCTACGTCACTTGTTTTTTTTTTTTTTTAAATATTTTAGTGTTACATCATCGTGGTTTAATTTTTGCCCCATTTTTATTTTTATTTTTTGACCACAGGTGCAGCATTAGCACCATCCCTCCTGTTCCACGACACACTTCCTTCTTTGTGCCGAATGTGTCAGCCACTTGTATTTAGATAGTAATTTAATTAGCTATGTTTTAATAACGTCCTGAGCACCTGTGAACCCCATCACGCAAAACAAAAGCCTGCACCGTGGCAAGCATCCATTCAACCTGAACTTTTTGAGTTGTTATCCCACCATAAGCATTTTAAAATGTAGTTACATAAATATTCTGAAGGCTTGATTTTTTTTTTTCTGTTTTCTCAATAATTAGACTTTTTCCCAGACATACCTTTAAATACCAGGCAGGGGTTCTTGGTGCTCAAAACCAAATAGTTCATGATCATCTGCTGGGTAAACTGTTTCTTCTCTACTGATCTGCACCCAGTGCAGTCACGTACTCTTTTTCTCTTTTTCCTAAGCAAAATTTTCTCCTTTCTCAGCTGCGGAGCAAAGCTAGGAGGGACCCAGGGTGCCGTGTGGTTATATAATAAAAAGAAATAAGAACAGACACTCAGTAAGCTCAGCTGCTAACACGTTTATCTTTTTAAGCCAGAGATGTTTATGAAGTGTTCTGCAGTTCCAGATCGTGGTACTAGACGTTCAAATCCCGGATGATAAAGCCTGAAAGGACAGAAGTAGTTGTCTCGTATCTCTCAAGAGACACACTAACCAACAAATGAAAGATGAACCAATCAGCCTAAAAGAAAGTTTGAGATAATCTATGTTTCTCTTCTGTTTCCTTTTACCTGGATCCCCTTAGGGATTTTGAGAACCGCCGTGCTGTGTGGGGGAATAACTTTATACAGTGGTGGGAATTGCAGAGATTCCTACAAGCAAGTAAATTCTGGCTCTGCCATTTGTTTATTCTGTGATCTCAGAGATCAAAAACACTTTATCGATGATGTGGTATATTGGTGAATTCATGTCTGCCGGAGGGGTTTCTTGAGGATGGAATGGGTGTCAGATGAGGGTTTGGCTTTTGAGGACACAGTGAATAAACTAGACGTGGTCCCAGCTCTCGAGCTCACCAAGGAATGAATCAGGAACAGACGTTTGGAAGGGGTATTGACTTTGACTTGTGTTTGAAGACAGATTCCTCCAGGACCAGTCTGGAGTTCTCCCCTTCCGCTGCACTGGACCACAAACAGCTCTTGATCGGTCATGGAAAACAATTCCGAATTTCTAGCTCTCCAGATCCCCCGGGGAGCAGGTGCTTGGAAAGTTGTGTTGCTCGCATTTCCCTGGCTTTGTAGACGTAACCAACCACTTGGCCAAATGCCCATTAAAAATTATTTTATGTCCTTAAGGGGTAAGTGAAAACACACACTCCCCCAGAGGAGCGGTTGGGCGTGCCAGAGGATTTTGTGCAAGAACAAGGGTCATGATGCGTTCCCACGTGGTGTGACAGCAAAACAACCTCAGGAGTTAATTACATTCTTAATTACCGCTTTGTGTAGGATCAGGGGACTGTCATCTGTAGCGTAATTGAAACCCTGCTGAGATCACGTCTGTTGCCAGCTAATTGCGTGCCATGTTTTCAATGAAACTTTAAATAAAAACCACTATTTCGTTTGTCTGAGCTTTAACTAACTGACAGGAGGAACTTAGTCGGGGATTTGCCAATAGACTGGATGTTTGGAAATGGTCACTGAGAGATGGGTGTCAGTCTCGCACAGCAGCCTTCACCTGTTAAACTGTGGAGGCGCTTATGGGAAATTCAGGAAAGAACCCCGAATAGGAGTAAATTCTTCCTCTGTGAGAGGATGGGTGTGTCCGGAGAAAAGGGTGCCAGTTGGGAATCAGAGGTTGCGGGTTCCAGCCCTGCGTGGCTCCCTTCCTCACTATGACCCAGAGCATGTCAGTCCTTCTGTAGGACTTAAGTGTCTCCATCTGAAGAATGAGAATTGGGTAGGTCCTAAAAATCCCTTTGACTGAGATAGCCTACCTTTGTGACTTGGGGTAAGATGCCCAAGGTAGGGAGGGGTGGGTGTGATGCTGGGCATGTGGGACACAATGGTTAGGATCTTAACTCCCTATTGTTCCTTGGGGTCCTGGGTGGTCAGCAACAGGGACTCTCGGGTTAACCTAATAGAGAAGGAACTCCCGGGAAGTTATTAGAGTCATCAGCACTGGTAGAAGCTGGACACAAGAACCCTGCTACTGGTCTAGTTAACAGAAACCCACCAGCACTGACCCCCACATCTCTGCGGCCCCTCCCTTCTCTCCACCCAAGGTCCAGGATCCCTCAGGAGAGGCTGAGCACCAACCATGGCTCACATGCTCTGTTTTGGGGGAGGGAGTGCTGACCCTTCCCTGACAGCTGACCGCCCTGCTGAGTCTCAGGAGACCCAGGAGAAGCAGTCACCATAATCCAAAGTCAGAGTCCTGTACCTATAAGAGGGAGGATTGAGTCCTGCGCCGCCCAGGCCAACAAACCGCTTACTGTCCTTTCCATCTCGAACCTTCTCAAACAAGTATGTGGTGTGTCTGACTTCTGTCTGAGGAAAAGAGCCCTGCCCTGCATGAGACCTTAGACATTTCCAAGTGATAAAAACGTTGGCAGCAGTGTTTAGAAAAAAAAAAAATTGTCAACATAAAGATGGTGGATCTCAAAGAAAAGAAAAGGGGGAAAAAACCAAACCAGGCTTCCTGAATCATTTTGCCCAATAGTCTAATCAGGCGACCTGAAGCCAGAAATCTGTTGTTAGAGGCACTTCTGTTTCTGTTCTTGGGGGCTGTTTTATCTAAGTGCACTTTTCTCAGATGGATGGCCCTTGTCGTAAAATCAATTGATTTTATTTCGCTCGTCGAGCTGCAGTGAAATGTGAGATTGAGTGAGATTCCGCCTGTAACTTTTCTGATTTTGCCTGTGACTTTCCCTTCCTTCTTTCTTTTCTTTTTTTCCCCCATACTTTGCTTGTTTGTTTTCACATTTTGAGTATCTACAGACCTTCCTTTGGTAGAACTGGAGAAGTCAGGGTTTTTTGTTATTGTTGACTTTGTTGATTTGGGAGCATGACTTTTTCTTGAAGCATTTCTTGTGCCAATATACTTAGGATTTGTACCTCTTTTCTTTCTAGTATTTTGCTGATTGCTCATTTGTCTGGACAAGATGGGTAGACAGTACACCATCCAGAAGGTGGCGATATCATAAGCGAAACGATAACGAGGGGTTTTAAAGTAGGTTTCTGAGAAACTGAAGACCATCATCAGTACCCATTTCTCGGATTGTTGACATGAAGTCCTTGCACGTAGGGGTGTGTCAAATGGGACTCTTTGGTGGCCTGCAGTAGAAACTGACTTGGGATAGTTGAAGCAAATAAAACCTGTCAGAAGCCTGTAAGGGATTCACAAAATCTGGCTTGGAAAATACGACAGATCCAAGGGAACTTCGACCATGACCTGCAAAAGGGATATGCTGTTCAGTGCACCGTTCTTGAAAAACAGACAAACCAATGACCCCAACCATTTCTTTGGCCCTTATGTCACTGTTAATGATTTAAAAACCTGGGGAAGGAGGTCTGTCAGCAGGGGAGTGGTTAAGCAAACTGTGTTCCATCTACGCCATGGAATACTATACAGCAATGAAAAGGAATAAGTGAAGACGTGCCACGGCTTGGATGAATCTCCAAGGACATATACTGAGTAAGGAAAAGCCATTCTCCAAAGGTTATGTACTGTGCTATTCCATTATTTGAAAAGATAAAAATTTAGAAACAGCGGGGGAGGGTATAGATCAGTGGCAGAGCGCATGCTTAGCATGCACAAGGTTCCAGGTTCAATCCCCAGTACCTCCATTAAAAAAATAAATAAACCTTATTACCTCCCCCATCCAAAAAAAAAAAAAAAAAAAAGAAAAACTGGGGGGAAAAAACAGAGGTCCTTAAAAAACAAAACAAAACAAACAACAACAAAATTTCAGAAACAGAACAGCAGACTAGCGAATGCAGGGCTTAGGATGGGAGTGATGCTGGAGGCAGATGGGGTTACAAAATGGGTAGCAGGAGGGAGCCTTGTGACGGAACTCTGTGTCTTGACCGTGGCAGTGGAAACGTGGACCCATCCATGCGAGAAGATCGTGTAGAATGAAACGCAAGCACAGGCACGTGTGACGGCAAACGGGGGCGGCCTGAATAAGAATGGCGAGTCGTATCCACGTCGGTCACCCAGTTGTGATGTGCAGTGTTGTTTTGCAAGATGTTGCCATTGGGGGACTCTTGATAGAGTCCATGGATCTCTCTGCACCATTTCTCACAACTGCATGTGCGTCTATAATTTTCTCAAAACTTTCTGTTAAAAAAAAAAAAGACATTCCAGGAGAGAGTACTCCCTTGGCCTCTTGCCTGCTTTTAGCAGGAGTGAGTGGAGGATGTGGGCGAACAGGAAGCCAGGACGCTGGCTCGTCTAGGGTGGCGGAGTATATCTCCCCAAACAGGCCGTAGGAATATCTGCAGCCCAGCATCCTCCCAGAACCTGCGACTTCCTGGTCAAAAGGGAAAGCTGTTCCTCTTCCCCTGCAGCCTGGGCCGCCTTGTGATCTTACATGACGCCTCGAATATACTGGTGATGCTGTGTGACTTTAAGACCAGGCCATAAAAGGTGATGTGACCTCTCACCGTCTCTCTGTCCTGAATCACTTGCCCTTGGTACGCACCGTGTTGTAAGGAAGCTCAGGCCACAGGGAGCGGCCACCTGCAAGTGTGCCGGCGGACGGTCCCCGCTGCCAGGTAGACCAGCCACGCGTCGAGGGGGTGAATCTCCGGCCGATTCTCATCCCCAGCATCGGCGCCACCTCCCCGGATGGCGTGCGGTGCTGAGATACGATATCGCGGCCGAGCCCCGCCTGGACTACAGATGCCTGATGCAAAACGGACGTTGTTTTAAGTCAGAAGTTTGGGAGAGGGTTTGGAACACCGAAATAAGTAACTGGACCTCCTTCTTTCCGATCGCTGCCTGCGGTGGGAGAGAGGAAGTCTCCCGTTGGGATGATGCTGGAGCACTGAAAACAACATATGGCTGCTCCGTGGGATGTGGACCAGCTCTGTCTCCTCACTCACCCGTCACTTGGAAGAGCTCACTTCGGGGGCTCGGGGAATTTGGAGGACATCAGTGACCTGAAGAGATCAGGACCAAGAAACTGCCCAAGAAGATCTTTTTTTTTTTTTTTTTTTGAAGCACCTAGGGGGTGCTATTTTATTGAATATTCCGTGCATCAATTATGTGTAAGCATTAAATAATCTCTAGCTGCAACTTTCCTGTTTTCTTTATGGCTTCTTGGCTCTTAACGCGGACTATTTCAGCCTGCTGCTTTGTCTGCATCGAAGGAGAGGCATCCACTGAAATGATAAGCAGGAGGAAGAGACTCAGGGAAGGTTAAATATGCAATATTATTATGCAAACTAAAGCAGAAGGCATCCATTCATTCAGCATATATTTTCAAGTGCCTCCGCCGTTCGAGGGCTGCAGATACAGCCGTAAACACGTTGGATAGGGTCCCTGCTCCTGTGGGCTTCATATCCTGGTGGAGGGAGACTGAATTAAACAGACAGAGAAACAGACCAGCTAATTTTTTTTTTTTTTTTTTTTTTTTGGTGAAGCATTGAGAGCATCAGGGGAAAAAAAACTTTGAGAAAAATGCAGAATTCAAACGCCAACTCCAGGAGAAATATTTCAGTGAGGACCTGGCTCCGTGCAAGTCAAACAAAATAGGGGCCAAGAATTCTATCTGTTCGAAGCAGCTAAGTTTCCCGACCCTGGGCTGATGGGGAATGTGGAAGACCGAGTGTGAAGGCCATCAGCTGAAGACTGGCCCAGAGCCGCTGGACGGAGAGAATGGGGGCCCACCGGCCTAAAAGGCGAGGCTGTCAGGCGTGTGGGAGGAGGAATTTCAGCCGAAGAATACCCGCAAATTGTGGTCCAAGAGGGAGGTGGGGATGTTCAACCTCCCTTCACAGCCTTACTCGTTTGGGGGCCCGGCTGTCCTTTATTGTTAATATAAAAATCAATATAGCAAGAGGCGAGTCTTTGCTGCGATAATATTGGCTCCTTTTACCAGGCGTGTGGGACGAGATTACTGACAGACGCACCGCTGTCGCCTCCCCGGGCTCCAGATAGGATCTGCGGGCTTTGCCAGTGAGCACGGTGACAGGGCATGCGTCCTGGGCCAGTGGGCGGCCAGTCGCGGAGGAGAATGCCTAATTCCCTGGCAAGACCTCATCCTGGAGGGAGCAGGGGCGGCAGTGCCTGATTGAGATGCTCTGCTGCTCTCCGGCCAGACTCTTCCCGCGGAAGCCTTGGTACCTGTGTGCCGTGAAACCGCTGCGGGACACAAGGGAGGTGGCAGCGGTTAAGACAGGAAGGGAGGACGAAATGAAAAGAAAGAAGGGAAGGACAGGAGGGAATCCACCTCCAGAAAGGAGGGCTGGCTCTCAGGCAGTGCCTTCAGAAAACTCGCCCTGAAGACTCGCCCTTTGGTTAAGATGCAGAACTTTAAATAAAGGGACCTATCGTGGTTGCATTTACCCAACTGGGCCCTGGGCCACATGGAGACTCGTTTTTAAACACGTGTGTCCTGGCTTAGGGAATCCCTTGTGGGACCACCTTGATCATTGCCAGCACAGTCCCTCGTCGGTCAGCCTGTCCCCAAACCCTCCTCCCTGGGGTCAGCAGTGGAAGCACCACAGGGAAGAACACATCGCAGTTTGTGGGAGCTGAGATTACACAAGGGCACTTTTATTGTCTCTTTTCAGATTATAAAACTGATAGAATAAAATAAAAGCCAGCAGTCATCCCCACCCAGGAACGTCAACTGTCAATACTTTTTATGTGTTTTCTGCCAATTTTTCTTAATCTCATTTCTTAATGCTCGTTTGCTCACTCATATATGCGTGTGTATATATATATATATATCGATGTATCACAGAGGTGTGTGTGTACATATGAATGACTGTACATTATTACATGCATGTGATAACATGCATGGAATATCTAACATATATATATATGTGAACAATATATACCAAGTTAAAACTGGATGGCATTTAAAGGTTTTCAGAGGCTTGTTGGTTTTTATTTTTTATTTCTGGTCATTTAGCATCATTTGGGGAGCATGCCTGACTTCAAGAAATTATCTTTGGGAACAAGACTTTGATGAGTATATCTTAGATTCAGTCACATAGATGGATGTTTTTGTTTGTTTGTTTTTAAATGTTTAACTTTTTTTAAAAAAAATAAAGTTACTGAGGACGGAACCCAGGACCTCGTGCCTGCTAAGCATGCACTCTACCCCTGATCTGCACCCTCCCCCACCTGGTATTTAAATTATTTCCAATTTTTTACCCTTCTAACAGTGCATAAACAGGCTTCGATGTGCGTCGCCTGTCACATTGTTTTAGTCAATCAGTACAAATTCCCAGGAGTAAATTCCTTACGTGAAATTCCTAAAAGCAGAACTACTGAGTTAGAGCTGGGAAGCGGCACCTCGAAGACCCTGCCGGGTGACGCCTGATTGTCTGCAGAGAGGCCACGCCGGGCCGCACGCCCACCGCCTGTGAGTCGCTGTCTCATAGGGATTCCTTTATTTCTCGCTTCCATTCATTGTCTTAGTAATTACTAGTGTTGTGGTTGTGCCTTTTGTATGGGGAGATACAAAGAGATAAACTTAGAATAGGCTCATGAATTCAATGCCCAGATAATCTCTCGGGAGTTTAAAATAATGGCACAACCGCCACGGTCACAAGTGTCTGCATCTGGTCCAAAATTGGACTGCGGCAGAGAGCAAAGAGGGAACCTGAAGGGTGCCGCGCTCATCGCACATCATCTCCCCTTGTGATCACCGTCAGGGGTTTGTTGTGGTCCCTTCAGAAAAGAGAACTACGTTTGTGTGTATGTGTGTGGGTTATATACCTGTACAGGTATATATATATATATGTATGTATATATATATATATTTAAAATATGCAGTTTATATATATATACTCTTCTTCACTCTGATTTTCAATGTGTCCTGGAGATGTTTTCATTTGAACTTCCCTGCATCCTTTTAGCATCCTTGGCCAATCCCTTATCGAGGGACAACTTACCTTGATTTCCAGTTTGGAGCCATTGCCAACAGGGACCTGGTGACCCCCACGGTACCACCCTGTTGGTCCCCCTCATGATCTGGGCATGCTTTGCTCCAGCAGCCTGACCACCAGGCTGTCCTGCCACCCCACACCAAGTAGGAAAAGCATTCTAGTGACATAAAGGCATCTCCACTGGGGTTGTTGGACCGCTAGAAGCTTCTTTCTTTGAGTGTGGGTCCTGCTGTGGTGACTGCTTACGCCTGAGTTCATGGTCCCACATGAACAGGACAGGTGTGAACCCTCCTTGACTGCAGAATTTGTGGGATAAATGAATGAGTGAATGAATGCACACTTTTTTTTCCCCCCAAAGATAAGCATCATTTCGTCCAGTTAGGTGGAAAAAAATATCATGTGTTCCACTGTATTTTTTTTTTGACAAGTGTAAGGGAAGAGTTCATTGCCTTAAAAAATGCCGAAGAAAGCGATAAGGCACAAATCTGTCTTGGCTTTTGATCTCCACTCATCCCCACCGCCTCCCTCAGCTAAACGTCCAGCCTCCTTGGACCGTCCCTTGTCTTGTCTTCTGGATCTGAGAAGCTCGTTTTACCTGGCCTGGCAGGGCTGTGCCTTTCAAGCCACCAGATCTGCTGGAAGCAATGTACAAAGATGAGTACTTCTGGACTGATGCTCACCCACTTCCGGGCCACGTGTCTCTCCGAATGCAGACTCACAGATCGTCCCAGATCTTCCGAGGGGTTTGTGTTGTGGGTCCTGCCCCAAGCCTACTGGTGCTTAAACAATCAAAGAATCTCAGTGTCTGTAATGCAAACTGTAGGGGAAGGGAGGAAAAAACGTGCTTGGACACAGCTCTGACCAAGACCTGTCCAAAGCCTGGGTAATGAGTCTGTCACCTTCAGGGAAGGAATATTGGAACGGCCTCTCTGTTAGCCCCTGTGGGACCTGTACGCCCAGGGCTGTGCAGGGTGGGAGGCCGGGAGCAGAGAACTTTGGAGATTCATCCTGTGTCTTCCTGGCTCCAAACTCTCATTAGTTCACTGTGTGTGTGTGAAGTAATATATATATACACAAACACATATATACACACACACACACACACAAACACATACACACACACACACACACACACACATATATGTATATATATATGTTTTTCTCTCAACAACTTAGTAAGACAGCACTCAGGAATTAATTATATTTTCAGTAAAGCAGAGCCTAGTTTTTAATTTTGATTGATTGATTTTTCACTGGAATTTGCTTCATTCTGGGAAGCTGAAGATTGCTTGTGTTGTAGGGAAAAATGTTAGAAAATGCAGAAAAAAAAAGTTAGAAATTTTAGTGGGGGAGGGTATAGCTCAAGAGGTAGAGCACATGCTTAGCATACATAAGGTCCTGGGTTCAATCCCCAGTACCTCCTCTTAAAAAAGAAAAAAAAGAAAAAAAAAACTAAATAAATTTTACTGATTTTTCTTCTCCCATTTAGGTTTTCTCCCCAACCCCCTTGGCTGTGTCCCATGTTGCCTCTGGAGGCAGGTGGTGATTGGATAGCTATGTTTTCAAATCTCTTTTTAAGCTGAAGTGTTTCAAAATAACGAGCCCATCAAAGCTTTAATATCATTTTTTTGGGGATGATCTAGTAGAAAAAAATAATCAGTAAGTGAAAAATATTGGTCACATGTGGACAAGGCCAAATTGGGACTGTGGATTTCCAGTGACTCCAGGAAAGGAAATACCGCTGTAGAGCTATGCCTGCCCCGAAGCCGGTTATCACATAGGAGGGCGGAGACGCCAGCTGCCTAGGGCGGGGACACCCAGCTCTGGAATATGCCGCTTTGATTTCGGCCAGCTGCAGAATAGCCAGGTTGGTTTGGAGTCCGGCTACCCAGAGCTCCCTCTCCACTCCTAGGGAGCAAAGATTCGGCTAAATGCTGTGATTTACCTTCTGTTGTCCTTGTCGCTCTGGGCTTTTTCCGCATGGCTCCCTCTCTGGTGGTTTCCATGGGAACTTTCACTGCTATCTTCTTGAGTCTGAGCTTTCTGCCTTGGGCCCCGGGACTTAGAAGGGAAGGGACAGCCCTGCTCCGTGAGTGACAAACCTGGTGCAGACGTCATCGGCCGAGGAGGAGGTTTGGTAACCCAGGGATGGGAAAAGCATTTCTCTTTGCTTCAGTGAAGTCATTCCGTATCTCGCTCTTAAAGGCCCCACTATGGCTGAACTTGGGGATTATTTCGGAGATGAGAACGCCCGTGTTAGCAGAGTTTGATTTTTTTTTATCCTTTCTGTTAAAGAAAAAAAATTTCTAATACCCTGATCTCAGTCAACTCCATTGGGGAGTTGGGAAGAAAGGAAAACAGTTGGGGAGGCTGAAGAATAATCTTTTGAGAGCCTGGGACCGCAAAGCCTTCTGGGCCATTTGTGTAGCGCCAAATGCATGGGGTCGAGGTAGGTCCACAGGGGGAGGATTAACTTTTATTGGTTGGTGAAGGTATCAGTTCTTAGTGGAGAAGTTGCTCGCGTCTGCGGCGGTGCCGGGCCCCCGCACTTCCTTGCTGCTTTGTGTTTGGAGACAGGGAGATGGTTTGAATTATCCTGCAGATGGACGGCCCTTGATCTTCTAGATGGTATGCGAGGTCTGGCAGCCCTGGAGGCTGGAGGTTTGTGCAGCCCTCCTGCTGCTTCTGTGATGGAGAGTCAGGGATGTCGGGGGCTGGGGAGGGGCGCCCAGCTGGACCCCGTGGAGGAGGCATGTGGAGGCCATTAGGCTGGTCCCGAGATGTCTGGGCAGCTAAACAAGAAGAAAAAATGTTCCTCAACTGTATAAAGCCAAGCGTTTGGCTCAGATCAACCCCGTTAGAGGAGCTGAGCTTTGGTTCAGGGTGTTGGAAGGTTCCCGGGGAAGCACCGGCGGTGGTCGAGCTCCTGCCGGCTGCATCCCCGAGATGCGTGCGTGTGTGTGCTTGTGTGTGTACGTGTGTGCGTCTGCTTCTCTGTCCTCACAGGGCAGGAAACTCTCTCTTTGCCCGTAGGCGAAGGCCTCTTTTGTTCCACTGGTGTCTGCACAACACCAGAGAGAAGTGAGGGTCTGGTTGAGCCAGAGAGCAGAACGAAGCATCGCTCCAACCCACCTTTGTGTGTCAAGCCCTAAGAAAACAAACTGCTTATTTATCTGAGTTCAACTTGATCTTAAGGAAAGAGAGCCCCTCCTTTGGAGCAGACACAGCCCCTGGGTGCCTCTCCAGGGAGGCAGGCCCGTGTGCACATCAGCACACTCACATACAATGTGCCAGGTGACTGACTGCCCCCAGCTGAGGCCTCCGGGAAGCTTTTAACAGCTGCCCACGTGGTGATTCTGTTTACAGTTCCATTGTCCCTGGTAAAGAATTTGATTGAATAAACAACTTGATTCTCCAATCTGAGGGTTATTCCTCTCAGCTGTGTGTCCCCTTCTCAGCTAACCTAAGGCGTTGGACTGCAGACCCAAAGTGTTTTTTTTTAAGTGTCTGCCTCTAATACATCTGTGGTCACCTGACTGCTCTGCTTAATTAGAATCTCTCTGTTACCTTTTGTAAATCAGCCTCACAGGCCTGTCATCACGCTTGTCCCCTGCCCCCACTTTGAATCCCTAGCAGGAAAAAAAAACCTCTTATTTTAGCAGAAAACGTCATCCATTGGTTTTCTGTTAGGAGGGAAGAATTTAAAAGGGAGCTGTTAGTAGGGGAAGGTATAGCTCAGGGGTGGAGTGCATGCCTAGTGTGCATGAAGTCCTGGGTTCAATCCCCAGTACTTCCATCAAAAAACAAACAAACAAACCTAATTACCTACCCCCTAAAAAAAATTAAAAAGAAAGTGAAATATAAAGGGAGCCGTTAGAAACAGCAGATTTCCATAGGCACAGCTGGTACCATTTTCCTATTATAAAGATGAAAAAAATGGCTTTAAAAAAAAAGCAATTAAGAAATAAAGATGCTGTAGAGAATGTTACCGCAAATGTCCATCACAAAGCTACAAACGTTAAAACTGCATCATGTTGGCTTCAGATCTTTTTGTAATAAAAAAAAAAAAGAGAGAGAAATCAAACATGGCTGACGGTGTTGAAATCCGCTTTGCGCCCTCCCCAGAACGGCTCCTCCTCCTTCCCTCCGTCCCTCCCTCTCCAGAGCCAGCCACCCACGTGGATCTGGTGTTAATTTTTCAGCCTCTGTCTTGGAACTTTTGCTAAGAGAGGCATCTCCCCCAAGTAACAAAGTTCTTTAGCTTGTTTTGGAACGGGGCGTACGCAGTAACACCGTGTGTCTCTCCAGTTTGACTTGTTACCCAGCAGGGATGCGCTGAGGCGCCAGCCTCGAAGACACTAGCTTGTGCATTCCCGCCCTTGGGCCTCCCTCCATTCTGGGACGGCGCCCTGTGCCTGCAGCCAGTTCTTTGGTGACAGGCGCCTAAGACAGTTCTGGGTTTTCATGATTGCATTTAATGATGCTCCAAGTAGCAAGAGCACATGGGGGCGGCTTCTCAAGGAGACTGTCACCCATGTTTTCTTTATGTCACCGAGACATCTGAGCCTCTCGCAATGAGTTCTTCTGCTTCTTGAAAGGCCGAGCCAGGTGACTTGCGCGAGGAAGGTCGGTCTCCTCCATCCTCCGCTGTCCTTTTCCTGTTGTTAGAAAAGCTTTTTCTACCCCCCCAGCCCCCGGGACTGTCATCTCGAAATATTAATACTAAGAGCCACGTCAGTTTGCTGCCTCCTGTTTCAAAATTGTTAGCAGCTCTTCGCTGAACAAGTATTTTCTCTCTCTCATCTCTCTCTGCTGTGAGCAGCAGTGCTGTTCTTGGAAGTGACAGACCATACAGTTCTCACATGTCAGGGTTCTAAGCCAAACCCCTCCAGCGCTGCCTCTGATTTTCTTGAAGGATTAAAAATAAAAGGCGATCGCCCTCTCCCCAGCCGTTCCTCCAGCAGCTCCTCAGTGCACCTGTCAGCGACACCCCCCCCCCCCCCCCCCCGCCGAGGAAGGATGCTGTGTCCCGGGGACGGGCGCTCCCTCCCTGGGGCGTCTGCCGTGGAAACAGGCGGGTGTGTCCCAGAGCCCGTGATCTCGCTCTTTGTTTCCTCTGGAAGGGAGATTGGGTGTGTCTCCGTCGTGGCTGAGATTAGCTTTATTCTTCAAGGAGCTACAGTTGCCTCTGGAAGTCTTGCCACGTGGCCTGGGATCTTGGAAACCTGCCCAGCGGCTTTGTGGAGGCCCTCCACCCTCTTGACGGCACAAAGTCCGCTGTAAAGTTGTGGGTCTCGGAGGCCAGTGCTAGAAAGTACAATGCGAGGGGTACACAGGATTCTGCTTTGGGAAGTCAGGTTTAGAGGTTTGCTGGTTATTTCTGTGTGTGTGTGTGTATGTGTGAGTTGTGTGTATGTGCGTATGCAGGTGTGTGACTGTGTGGCCGTGTGTGTTTGCAGGTGGGAAGAAGAGGTGGGAGAAGGAAGCCACTGCCTTTCTCTCAACTCCCTGGTTTTCGTGACCGCCTCCATCCCACCCCAACTCAACAATTCGGACACCTCTGGAGTTCCTAAAAAGCTGGAAGCAGTCTTAAAACCACCTCATTTCATCACAGAGATTCAGCTGCTATGACCAGTTGTGGCAAAAATATTGAAGCAGCCACTGTCCTAACCCCCCTCCCCAGCATCAGCCCAGCCTCTCTCCTGGGACCCCCACTCCCACCCATGTCCCCCCAGTTCAAGGCATGAAGGGGCCTGGCAGGAGGGGCCCAGGACTCCACTCTGATTCCTCAGTGCTCACACCTGATGCATGTTGAATAGTTCCACTCCCTCCCTGTTGAGCCTGGTGTTTTAACTCCCTGTAGAGAATATATAAACAGTTACTTCTAATTTCATTAGCAAAAACCTTTCATCACGTTTAGTTTCTTGACATTAAGCATTGGTTGTTCATTGACATTCTTCTTCAATCTTCTGATACACAGATCTAAGGCTACGAATTGTCCTTTCAGTGCTGCGCTGGCTGAGTCTCACCGTGAGTCTCTTAGTTCTAAAGAGAGGTTTCCATTTTATGTTTCTTATTTAACTCAAGAGTTATGTGGGTGTGTTATGAATTGCTAAAGTTAGGGTACTGATCCAGAATTTTTTTCTAATTCAGATCTGCAACATTGGATTCATGTAAAACTTTAAGGAAATCCCATCCCTTTCTGTATTTTCAGCTAGATTTTGTGCAAACCTAGATGCTGCTCATTGGGGAATGATTAATATACCTTGTGATAATTATGTGATAGTGAGATAATTTAAGGACCTTGGAGGTAATATCTGACTTTTTAACTTTTGCAAAGAATTGTAGCCATGTGTGTATCCAACAAAATATCTTATTTAATTGATCAACCATATAATAATCATTTTGTAAATTTGAACTTTATACAGTAGATGCATAGTGCCTTTTTAAATGTTTTATATATTGGCATTCGATTTTTTTTGGAGATCAACCACTAAGAAGTCACTGATACATCCTAACTTCCCATCATTACATGGAAGGAGGCCAAGAAAGATCAGGAACAGCCAACGTTTGTAAAAATGCTTGCTATATTTAGTCCTGCTCATACTTCGATAATCATGTTCAATTAACATTGTAGCTAATGAAGAAGGTCCAATAGTGACCTTCATTTTATAAAGGAGGAAAATCGAAGACAAAAGAAGTAAAGTAACTTATGTGGTTCACTCAGTGGCTGAGTGATGAAGCCAGAATGAACTTGCCAGTCCTCACAACAGCCGCCCTAGGTAGGTACTTGAATTCCTCCCATCTACAGATGGGAATGTGGAGGCACAGAGAGGGTAAGACACTTGACTAAGGACACTCAGCCGGTAAAGAGGCAGCGGGGTACAGTGAGAAGCTGGGATTCCAGTCTAAGCAATCTTCAGGCGCTTCACCCTTTCCTGGATGGACAGGGGAAGAGCCCGAGCCTAACTGATCCCCCTTCCCCTGTGTTCTTCCTGTCACTCTGAGCTGTCTCTCCTGGGATTATTTCATTGGAAACACAGAGTGGAGACATTCTCTTGGCTCTGATCCTTAATTATCCACAGTGCTTCATCCCGGCTCGTTAAATTAGATCAGTGGGGGGAAAACGTGTTATTTTGCCTCTGTAGTATTGGAGTTTGAGTGATCAGGGTAATTTTCCATTATAATTTTGTGTTTTAAATAAATAGAACCCAGCTTCATTGTGAAAACACTTGTCTAATATTGGGCAATAAATGTTTAAGTGATTTTCATTTAATTACCATTCCTAGTATGGCTCTGGATAAAATAGAATTGTTTTTGAGCTTGTTCATTAGACGGGGAGAGGCTGAATTTATAAAAATGTGTGCGTGCCTCTATTACTGCATTTGAATACGCGCCTATGGAAATAGATACTTATTTATTTATACACATGGTCGTTACAGAATTTGGTGAGGAATAGAATTTTTCTCCACACAATCTGTAGTTCTATGGGAGGGGGGATTTTGCTGACACTTGCATGCCCATTTCGTAACAGAATGTCTCCAGTTAAGTAATTACACCATGAAGACGTCCCAGCTGCAACTCTATATTTAAAACCGGTTACTATTCCTAGCAAGACCATTCTTTTGAAAGGTTGATAAGTCATTCCTTTTTATTTTGCTCTCAAATTTTAATATAAAATAGGCATCATTTTTTCTTACATATGCAGCCATTCCTCCAAAGGGTTTACTACTGTTGTTCCAATGCTGAAGGATGAAATACACCAACCGTGATGAGAAAGAAACCATCTTGGTTAGCCATCTGTCTGTCCCTAAGTTGTGTTCCCACTTCCTCTTTTCAGGACACAGACCCTACGTAATTGCTATTTCTTATGCAAAAGTCCCCATGACAGAGCTCATCAGAAGCAGTTGAAAGAACCCCACGTCTCTGCCATCCTCTTCCTTTCTCTTCCAGGAGTCTGGAGCGAGCACACCCCCGTCCAATTTCCATGGAGTCCAGAGAGGCTTCCTGGAGGAGGTGGCACAGAGCAGTGTGTGCTCCCCTCCCCTCCGGGCATTTGTGTCGCCATGGGTCTGAGACTCCGTTGCTTTGGGGTTGAAAGTTGCTATTTTATCTAGAGTTTGGCCTCTTTCCAAGTTGGCGTGACAAGCTGTAGTCGAAAGCCATGGAAATCAGAAACCAGTCAGCCTTGAAGGGAGCAAGAGGAACAGACTGTAAAGAAATTCGGCTCAAAGGGAGGGAGCTGCAGGAAGAGATGGGCCGGGAGTTTCTTGTTTGCATCATCTTCTTCTTCCTCTTTTTTTTTTTTAATTTTTTTTGGTTTTCATGGTCTCTGATCTTGTTAGCATCTTCTTTCATTACTACAGCTGTTTCTGCAACATTCTGCCTGAGGATTATAGCGTCTGGTTTATTATATTCAACGAGGGAATGACATGATGGCAATAATTAGCACTGTGCTGGGTGCCGAGTCCTTGATTATCCTTTCCCATTGTTCCCGGAGACTCAGGGTGTGTTCACAGCTCAGCCTCCTCAGTGACTGGGCTTTTGAGCCGACGCCGAATCACGGGGAGGCTTTAGAAGAGAGTGTAGATTTTTCCAAGGTGGACCTTCCACCACATTTCCATCCTTCCTCGGTTTCTCAGTTGGAATGTCACTGATACATAATGTCTTGAAGCCATGCACCTTATCAGCATAGAGCAAAAACCGCAGAACCTTATCATGGGGTTTCTGGAACCCAAGTTAGCCCCTGCCTGGAGCGGTTCTGAAAGTCCAGTTACAGGGGCAGAGCCAAGGAGGGTCCTGGGGTTTGAACGGTCCTCGCCTGGCGTCTTGCGTTCTCTTGTTCCCTGCTGCCCTGGTAATTACATCAGCCTCTTCGCTGTTTCTTTTCTTTGGGAGAGTTCACAGCACCCCTTCTCGTATTTCAAACACTCTCTGTCGGGCTCCTTATCCCCATGTTTGGATGATTTCCTGTCTGCTTAATTCCTTCCTTGTGGAGCTCTGGAAATGGATGCATTAACTCAAAGGTAGATTTTTTCACCCCCATCCCAGTTCACAGACATGCGCGACTTGGATGCTGTAGTAACACTGAGGATTGTAACACCCCGGGGAAGATCAGAGGTGTGATGTTCCTGAAACATGCACCAGGAAGTACACAGCCCGCGTGTCCCTAGCTTCACACTTTTCTCTGCGTTAACCTCGTTGAGCTGCAGGGCAGTGTTTGACACCTGCCTTTTCTGCCTTGGCTTTTTAAACCTGCTTCTTGGAGAAGCTCTCAAAGCCATATGACCGATTCCATTAAGGACCAGACTTCGTGTTTCCTCTTTCATAGGTAGACCAGGTGGGCTGAGCAGCTGGGGCGATCTAAACATAGCGCCCTTTGGATGACAGTGAGGGGGTTACTGTTTGTCTTTACAGGTAGAGGCAACACTCATGCGCGTGGGCTGATTGGACCGTCACGTGAGTGTGCACGTGGAATAGTGCAAGCTTAACTCTCCAGTCGCCAGTGTTGTGAGCTCAAGGACTCAGGTTAGAGATGGTTGCCACACACGTGTTACAGACTGCTCCGACCGCGTAAATGGAAGATGATTATCTGGCGCTCGTTCTGTTCTGGTCCATCGTTAGTACCTCTAACGGGGAGACAGGGCTTTTATTAAAACCTGTTGAGACTTGTTGCATAGGGTTGTTTATCCTTGTAAGAAATGCCTTCACATGACTTGGATTTGGGAGCATCTCAGCAAGTACCTGTCTGCTTTCCAGACTCCTTCTCAGCGACAGGTGTCGCTTCCTACCATTGTCCTCTAGTGGCCGGAAGGACACCCTGGATTTGCCACCCTGAATCACCCATTTTAATAAACTTTGCCCATGAAGAAAATCAAACGATCAAGCTACTTAGAATTACCTGAGAACAGTCAGAATTAAAAAGGATTGCCTTCTCTTCCTAGGTGTTTCTGGAAGAAATCAAGTCCAACATTAAAAAAAAAAGTGCTTTTTAAGAAAACTTTCCGACGCTCAGACTCTTGGTGTTTGGGTTGCCTAATTCTGGGTCGGAGCGGTTCCTGCCTCGCGTGAGTTGATGTCGCAGTCCGGCTCTCCAGGCAAGTGTGCCAGGAGTGACGTGGAGCCCCAAAGACAGCGTGTCTTGGGTAAAGGTGCAGAGAAGAAAGTAAAAGACAAAGCTATTCAGAGAGGAAATTGACGGTGACAGCCCTGGTCTGCTGGGGTCCACTGTGACCCCAGAGCTTGTTTCTGGCACTTGCGTGGAAGGAAGTAATGTATGTTCTCAGAAGCCCGGGGGTAGAAAGGCAGGTTGGCTTCTTGACATGACAGGAGTGTATAAACCCAACAGGAGCGGCAGGGGGACCCGCCACTGGTTTTTCCCCCAGAAGGGCCCCAGGCGGTCACTCTTGGGTTTGAGTGGCATTATTGCTTTACAACATTCTAGGCACGTTTGTATACTTTGGGGGTGATGGCCATCTCCTTGCCACTCTTCTGAAGAAGCAACATTCCCATCACATCCAATTTATATACAAAGAAAAAAAAAATCAACAATCCGCAGAATTAGACTTTTGGTAATTTGCACGGCTTCCTCCTTCTTGTCCATCAAGTGTTTGTTCAATGTCACCTTCTCAGAAATCACCTTAATTAAAATTGCAGCCGATAATGTCTGTACACCTCCTGGAAGGACTCAGATCCAGAACCCTGACAACACCAAATGCCGGCGAGGATGGTGGAGCCACGGGAGCTCTCCCTCCCTGCCGGTGGGAATGCAAAATGGCGCAGCCACTTTGGAAGACAGTTGGGCAGTTTCTTACAAAGCAAAACATAGACTTAACATTATTCCACAGCCATGCTCCTTGGTCTTTATCCAAATGAATTGAAAAGGTAAGTCCACACAAAAACTTGCACACAGATGTTTGCAGCAGCTTTTTTTCCTAGTTGCCAAAATTTGGAAGCTACTAAGATGTCCTGCATTAGGTGAATGGATGAACAAACTGTGACACATCCAGATAATGGAATATTACTCTGTGATAAAAAGAAATGAGCTAGTGAGCCTTGAAAAGACCTGGAGGAATTTTAAATGCATGTCGCTAATTGAAAGAAGCCAGTCTGAAAGTAGGCGACCTACTGTATGGTTCCAACTCTGTGACATTCTGGAAGAGGCACAACCATGGAGGCAGCGAAAATGATCAGTGGTTGTCAGGGGCTTGGAGGGAGGCGAGGCTGAGTAGGTAAAGGACAGAGGACTTTTAGAGCAATGAAACTATTTCATATGGTCCTCTAGTGGTGGATTCATGACCTTATGCATTTAACAAAAGCTTTAGAACTGTGCAGCCCGCTGAGTGAGCCCTAAAGTAACCATGGACTTTCATGAACAATAACGTATCAGTGCTGGTTTGTCAGCTGTAACACATGTACCACATGAATGCAAAATGCAGGGAATAGGAAAACCTTTCTCGGTGTGTCTGAGAGGGGAGGGGGAGGGGAGGTACACAGGACCTCTCTGCACTTTCCGCCTGATTTTTCTGTCAACCTAAAGCCGCTCTAAGAAATTAAGTCTGTTAAAAATGCAGCTACACGCACCTCCTCACTTCGCTTCTCCTTATTTTGCCACAGCACTTAACAGTTTAGCTGTTATAAAATGTGCTTATGTACTCAGTGCCTTGTTTTTTTTTTTTTTAATTGAAGTATATGATTCATGATGTCATGTTTCTGGTGTACAGCACAGTGATTCAGTTACGTGTACATAGATTCACTTTTGTATTCTTTTCCGTTACAATTTATGACGTGATACTGAGCACACAGTTCCCTGTGCTTTACAGTAGGACCTTGTTGTTTATCTGTTTTATATACAGTAACGTGTATCTGCTAATCCCAGACTCCTAACTTATCCCCTTTGGTAACCGTGAGTTGGTTTTCTATGTCTGTGAGTCTATTTCTGTTTTGTAAGTAAGTTCATTTGTGTCATTTTTTTGATTTCTCATATAAATGATATCATACAATATTTGTCTTCCTTTGACTTACTTCACTTATATAACATGTAGGTCCATCCATGTGGCTGCAAATGGCATTATTTCATTCTTTTTCATGGCCGAGTAGTATTCCATTTTATAAATATACCACATCTTTTATCCAGTCATCTGTTGATGGACGTTTAGGTTGCTTCCACGTTTTGGCTGTTGTATATAGTGCTGCTATGAACATTGGGGTGCATGTGTCTTTTTCCAGTTAAGAGTTTTTGTCTTTTCTGGATATATGCCCAGGAGTGGCATTGCTGGATCACAGGGTGGTCTACTTTAGATTTTTAAGGAATCCCCATAGTGTTCTCCGTAGTGGCTGCACCAAACTGCATTCCCCTAAGTGCCTTGTTAATATTTTCCCCAGTCCCTGGTAGGATGAGAGCCTCCTGGGGCAGGAGTCTGTTCTGCTCATCGAGGGAGGCACTGTGTGCCTAAGCCCAGTGCCGAGTACGTGGTGGGCATCAGGCAGATATCACGCAGGGGGCAGACAGAGGCCCAGAGCAGGCGTTCTCGGTGTGCCCCTCGCACCCCTGCCCAAGCCTTTGCCTGCCTTTGCCTGTCTCTGAGCAGTCGAGTGGTTTCACTAGATCCTGTTCTCCTTATTTCCCTTCTTAAGATAAATGCATATGTATGTTGTGTGAGTATATGTACATTTTTTCTTTTTTTTTTTTTCCCTGCACAGAAGATGAAATCCATCCCAAGGTCTTAAGATTTATTAACTGTTGCCTGAGCCGTTCCACACGATGTCAGGGGAGGAGGCAGGCTGAGTCTCCACTTAGAAGTACCCTGCGCAGAGGTCTTTGGGTAATTCCCCCCGATTTTGTAAAGATGTTGGTTGGCTTAAGTGATTAGCTTGAGATCCTTAAGGAGGACTTAACGTGAGCATTTAGGGCTCTTCTGTGTCTCTCTGAGTGCCCCTCCTGGGTTGCCTGGATTTTCACATCTGGAAGGCAAATTTAAAAAGGGCTTCCAGCCTCTCCGCCTCGCTGCTTATTTTCGGAGCCCTGTTGGAGCGTGTGTCTGGGTGGGGGGTGGTTCCTTCCTTCAAAGCGCTGGAGGTCAGCCTCCCCCTGCAGGCATGCGGTCTGGGTTCGGGAGACCTGCCAGGCACCTCCGAGGGCCCCCAGCTCTCAGAGGCAAAGAGGATCAAGTTACGGAGGCTTCTCCTTTTAAGTTCATCCGCGGGGGCAGGATGTCAGCCCAGGGGGTTGGAAGTCTGTCTCTCGCCTGGTCTAATCTCGCCTTTGCCGGTTTATCCAGAGGAGCCAGGAAGTTCAGGGCAAGGAGGGGGGTCCCCAGATTTCATTTCACTCCCCTATCAAGTGCTGTGGGTCAGAGCAGTCTGCTGTTCACATCATGTACCTGTTCTGCCCGGGTCCAGCTGAGGGCCGCCTTTCTCCCCTACCCACTTCCAAGGAGGAACGCGGTCCCCGCGGCCGAGGGAAGTCGGGTGGTCCAGGGCACTCGGAGCTGCTCCAGCTGCTGTTTATTGTCTCCCCACAAAGATGTGGCTGCACAGGGGGGTCTGCATCCCGTGTGCCCCACTGTGGGTCCCTCCACCCCCCACCCCGTCTCAAATACCAGTACTTTATAAGAAACTCCCTGCGGTTTTCTGTGCATCGGAAGAGGTGGTCCTTCAGAGCCTGGACCCCGAGCCAGGGAAGAAGGAAAGCCATGGAGACTTCCTCCCGCTCCAAGCAACTGCTGGGCAACTTCAGACTCGAGGACCACCAGCACACCCCCCCACCCCCCGCAGCCCAGAATGCTACTCAGAAGTTCTGGAATCTTGGCAGAACTGTGTCCAAACAGCTGTCCTCTGGAGGACGATTCGGGACCACCTCCTCTTCCTGTTGCTCTAACGCAGACATGGTCACGGATGTACGTCTTTGTGCAGTTGCAAAGCAAAAAGCAGGCCGTTTGGATTTTTCTTTTGAGTTTACAGGGAGCTTTCACATATCTCCTGACACTCAGGCAAGGTGCCAGGAGCTCCTTAAAATGACCTTGCCGCTATTCTGTTTGGTTTTTCATTGACAAGAGACACTGGGTGGGAAATTTGATGCACTCAGGGCCTTCAGAGTTAGGGGACACAGTAGTCTGCACCATCAGGGAAGCTTGCCCAGGAGTGACATTCATACGGAAAGGTTGTTTGACCTTTACCCTCCCCTAAAATCATCTTCTCAGGTTTTCTGCCTGCTTCTGTTTACCGACTTGGAAATGCCAACTACAGCTCCTCATTCTGAGATTTTTTTTTTTCAAAAGACCCATTATTTTATTAAAGCTAATGTTGACGTCAGCAAGATGACAAGGGCATTTTATTTTTAATATATAAAGAGCTGCTGCAAATAAAGAAAAAATAGAAATAATGTTGTAGGGACATGAACAGTCAAAGCAAGGACCCAGTATATTAAGCAAATCAATTGACCAATCACTCTGCTAATTTTGGCATTAGTTGTCTCCACTGACCCAAACTGTTTTTTTTTTTGGCTTTTTAAAAATACTTTAAAAAACAACTTTAACTTCTTTTTTGGGGTGGGGTAATTAGGTTTGTTTGTTTTAAGTATGTTTTATTTATCATCGTATTATTTAATTATTTTTTTTGTCTAAGGGGGTGGGGGAAGTAATTAGGTCTATTTATTTTTGGAGGAGGTACTGGGGATTGAACCCAGGACCTCATGCATGCTAAGCATGCACTTTACCAATTGAGCTACACCTTCCCCCTGTTTGTTTGTTTTAATGGAGGTGCTGGGGATTGAACCCAGGACCTCGTGCATGCTAAGCACACGCTCTACCACTGAGCTATACCCTCCCCCTTGACCCAAACTATTAACTGTGTACTGGAATGGGGTTCTGTGAAGACCAGAGGAAACGTTCATCCTTTGCGGATATACACGTGCTCGTGATCTTGGTACCGTCTGCTCTTTCTTTGAGTCTC
The DNA here is from genome assembly GCF_048773025.1 of Camelus bactrianus. Lineage (NCBI taxonomy): Eukaryota > Metazoa > Chordata > Mammalia > Artiodactyla > Camelidae > Camelus > Camelus bactrianus. Next base: position 2,953,234 of record NC_133570.1, on the reverse strand, counting down.
TGCCGGTGGAGACTCTGACCAGCTTCTGTACTGTTTTTTTCCTGGAGGTCTAGGATGGAAAGGCAAGCTGACCACGTTTGCTCTCTTTCTTGGTTGCCAGGAGAATTCTCAGGAAGAATTTTAATTTGGAGTAGTAAAGGAAGATAAAAATCTGTTGGTGTAAAAAAGAAATCACTGTCATTAGTGACTTTGTATCCTCCAAAGGACTTAGACATATTTTAGCTCCATGTTTTTAAGCTCAAGGAAAATTGTGTAGTTTATCAGGGAAAAAGGCTACGTTACCCAGTCTCTCCTGGAGCTTTGTGGAGCTAATTAATCTTTACAACAGATATAAATGGATGTGGGATGTGCAAGTTTTAGGAAATGTCTTTAAAAGGACTGGGGACGGGCTTCTTCTCTTTTCTTCTTGCTGCCAGTTGGAATGTAGACATGATGGCTGGGACTGGTGCAGCCCTCTTGGGCCATGAGGTAGAAATCACAGGCAGAGAATGTGAACCTGTGGGTCTGTCCCATCGTGGAACTGTCACACCATCCTGGACCACTTCGCTTCTTTGGACTTTCAACGAGAAAGAAATACATTTCTATCTACTTTATAAATGAGTTTTGTTCTGAGTGAGCCTCACCAATATGTATGTATTATTCTCTCCCCGTCTCCCTCCTTCCCTGCACCCACATCTGTCTTCAGTTCCAGTGCCACAACCAGCTCCTCCTCCCTGGTTACAGGTTCTCCCAGCCACAGTTTTTTCAAGTTGTTTGATAAGAAGAGGGAAGGGAAGGAGAGCCTCCTTTGGTACTGAGCCCTTTTTCAGAGCACCTTTCTCACTCCCACCGTGTGGAAGTATCAGTAGGAGTCAAGCTATCTTGACAGCGTAAGAGAGAAACCCCCCCAGACTTGTCTGAAGCCAGAGAACGGAGCTGGGGCACCGCTCCCAGCTGAGCCCCCCCCCCCCCGCCCCCGGCTGAGATGTCACTCGTTGCTCTCAGAGGGTTTGATCAACGGGCCACCATTTCCTCCTCCTTTCTCTCCTGTGCTGCGGGGGTGCTTAAAAAGCCGGGCCAACGTCGAGAAGCCTTTACATCTGATTACACTCTGAGAGCCGAGGCTCCTCTCTCGGCTCCTCTCTCGGCCAGATGGGTTTTGTTTCTCCCGGCTTTGATCCTCCCAGGGCCGGGCGCGGGGATGGAGTTCTGCTGCTCCCCCTCCCCCTCCCCCGGCCCCTCTGCCTGGGGATGTTTTCTGTTAGTGGGCAGACAGCTTCCCCCCTCCCCCCTTCCTGCGCGGTGAGAACCGGCCCTGGGCAGCGGTGATGTGAAGGCACTCTGACCGCTGAGTGGAGAGGACACCGAGGGAGGGTGTGTTTGTGCTTTTCCGAGGCTCCCAGCATCCCGTTCCTGGTGCCGAGTAAGCAGGGTCTCTGAGACGTCCCCGTGGAGCCTTAGCAGACGGGAGTCACAGGCTCTGGGTGCAGGTGGCCGAGAAAGTTGAGGGTCACAGATGCCATCAGGTGGTGGCCGGAGAAAGTTAAGGGAGGTTTGAGGGTTTGGGAAAGGAGCTACTTTCCTATTTCTTTAGATATTCAGAAAATGCCTCTGTACTAGTCCAAGTAACTTTTTCAGAAGTCTGGAGAATTGTTGGACCTTATCAGGTATCCTAGTCTGTGATCCAGGAAGTGATTGAATTACTCCACTGATTCTTTAAAAATAGTTTTATTAAGAGGTTTCCTGGCAGCCCAAATGAAAAGGGAAACATGATGAGATACCCGATTCTCTCCTCCAGAGGAAAAAAGTCAGCAATGTGGTGGCAGCGAAAGTTTCCTGGACGCAGGCTTGGAAAGGGGGTGCGGGTGTCTCTTACAGAACTGAGGTGCTTCTCAGACTGTCGTCTGGGACCCCGAAAGCCTGCTCCTTCTTACAATTCTGTCGGTGCTCGCTGATCCAGGAAATGCAGCTGTGGCTTTCCAGAAGCCCTCTTCCAGAGCACTTTCTTAACAAAAGCCCAGGAAGTGGCAACAAAGGAGAGTTCAGGAAGAGCCCTTTCATTTAAGGTCCTTACTTTGCTGGATTGCCCCTCCCACAGAGGCTTTTACTGGGAGGCACGCTTCCCAGGGGACGGTGTCACCGGAATGATGCTCTTTGCTTGCCTGTGGTGCCCAAGGGCAGAGCGCAGGGACAGCCTGGCTCTGGGCCCTGTCTCTGCCCGACTCTGTCACCTGGAGTGGGTGGCTTAGGCTCCTGGGGTCCTGCCTTTCACCCCATGGGGGCAGCATGAGGATGAATGAGGGACACGCTGGGAAGTACTGAAAAGCTGCCCAGCGCAGAGACCCACGGGCACAGAGATGCCTGTGGTAAGCATCCCTCCATCGCTTCGTTATTATTTGCAACCTGTTTTTCCTTTATAAAAAGATACCTTGTCACTGGAGCTGCCTGATACGAGGAGACACATGGAGTTTGACACATGGAATTCTTAGAAAGATGGGTGCTCTGCTGGTGTTTCTGTGCAAGTGTCGATGTGAACAAGAAGAGAGGTGGCCCCGTGGTGGTGGTGGGGTGGGGCAGGGGGAGGCGGGGGTGAGTCTCTTCACCTCCCAGGAGCCCAGTTGGAATAATCTCTGTCTGCAAACTGGGGCGTCCTGTGCACACTTAACTTGGATGAAATCAGCTGTGTGTGCTCAGGCAGAGAGACGGACAGATGGAGGGACAGACTGTCTCCCACTCATGCCTGCGCCCATGTGTGTGCACCCAGGTGAGCACCTGTGAATCAAGATGCCTGAACCTTCCCCCTCCCGTCACTGCGCCCAGTAGACGAGGGCAGAGGCTTCCTTCTTCCCTTCCTTCCTTCCTCCTCTCCTTCCTTCCTTCCTCCCTCCCCTCCTTCCTTCCTTCTCTCCTAACATGGTACCTAAACTCAAATTTATGGCTTCATCTGGGGCTCCGTCAAGAAGAGGAGGCTCTGCTGGGTGTAGGAAGCCGAGGAACTGCCCTGGCCTTCGTGGGTGATGGAAGAGGATTTTCAGGAGTCCTTTTGGCTCTGTGTGGCTCGCACCTTCCCTGCAGACTTCCGAACATGCGGCGACATGCTGTGCGGGCCTGTGGAGCCCTGCACCGGGGCTGAGAGGCTTTGTCGAGACTAAATGAGGGTTTATACTGGCTGGAAGCTGCTGAGTCTGGGGAGCTTCCCCGCCGCCCATTCCACCTCTCCCTCCACCCACACCCACCTTATAACCAGGTGGCCTGAAGCCCAGACCACGTGGGGCTGGTGGCAGGTACCTCTTATGAGCTCTGCTACCGGAGAGAACCGCTCCTCGTGAGCTCTGCACACGGCCGGTGAACCGTCCGGTGGGCAAACCGCCCTGGTTTGGGGAACTTCTTTCTTGGTGATGGCCACCCCCTGTCCCTCCCAGTTAAGTCGAAAGACATGACGTCGGTAGGAGGAGAGGAAAACTCTATGGGTTATTACGTGTTAAGCCAGCCAGAAGCCCCGGAGAAGAAATGATCTTAGCATTGAAACAGAGAAACCTCCATTTTCACAGGCAGGTGGGGCCACGAGGATGAGTCGGAAGTGCAAAGCTGGCCGAATTCTCGCAGCTGTTGGCCTGGAAAATCAGGTCTTATTTGAAACAGCTCTGGTTGCCAGCCCTTAGTACATCTAGGTAACGAAGGATCAGGAGGCAGAGACGGGGAGCTTGCCAACAAGGGGGACGTGCCAATCCCACACGGATGCTCTGAGAGGACAGAGGTCTCAGCGGGGCGCGGCGCACAGGGCTGGACCCGAGGACCGTCCCTCTGGCTGCAGGGAGACCGTAGCCCCTGGTGAGGGATGCCCCAGGGGTTGCTTCTTACACGAGGCTACATTTGTGGTCCTCGGAGAAATCCCGTAGTGCGAAGCCCACCATTGTTTCTCACCTGGGCGGTCACGGAGCCTCTAGATTAGTTCCCTGCTGGCACATCCGCTCGTGTTCATGCTGCTGTCAACCCAGTGATCTCTTAAATCTCAAGTCAGTCCATGTCCCCCATCTGCTTGACACCTTCGACACCTCCCCCTCACTCAGAATAAATCCCAAGTCCTTACAATGCCCCGCTGGCCATGATCTGCACCGACCTCCACACCTGCTCCCCATCTTCTCCCCTTCTCCCCTCCACACTGGCCCCACACGCTTCAGTCAGGGTCCTACCCCAGGACCTTTGCACGTGCTCTCTCACTTGCCTCCAAAGCCCGATGTGCTCTGTGTTTGTGTCCTCTGGGGCTGTACGTAAATCCCACCTGCTCAGTGAGGCTTCCTTGTTTAAAGTTGCCTCCCCACACTCCTTTCCCCGCCCCGCTGCCTTGTCACCACCTCGACCCTCTGTGTTGTTACTTATCTTGCTGAGTGTTTGTTTTCCACCACAAGCGGGTCGGTATTTTGTCTGTTTTGTTCTCTGCTGTGTCCTCAGCACCCAGAACAGCACTAGGCATCCAGCAGACCCTCAACAAACATGTGTGGGATGAACGGATAAGTCTGTGAACGATCGCACGCATGACTCAGCCCTGAAATTCCTTAGGGCTTGAAAAGTCGGGTTTTGTTTTTTTTTTTCCCCTACTCTTGGAATGGATGGCTTTTTTTCTCAGATGGTGGTCCAGAAAAAATATTTAGCTTGCATTTCACCACCACGTTGAAGAAAGTTGAATGAAAAATGTGTCTTTAAAGACTAGAATAACCAGACACCAGGGGAGGTTGACACTGAAAGCAATGAGGGTTCTGAGACCGACTAAGTAAATGAATAAAACTCCAGATCCTCTACCTCAGCCCTCTCCCCGGAGCACAGAATCACAGCGCGGGGTCCCCGCAGGATGCGTGGCACTCGACATGATTCTCTTTCCTGCAGAGTTGAATCTTCCATCAACCCAAGGCGGTGACCCCACCGTAGACACACGTACAGAAACATGGCCTTTAAACTGGGTGGCTTTCTTGCCTGCTCCCTCCGGAGGAAATAAATGATTTCTCTGACCGACCTCAGCTCCCAAGAGGAGAGGATACAGACACCCAGAAGTTACCGAGTTGAAACACAAAGCGGGAAACGGCGGTGGTTGGTGGGGGGGGGGCTTTGCATTTAAGTAGCTTCAACACTGTAAGTAGTGATTTTCCAGCCCTGGACAGGGTGCTTCCTGCTTCCATGGGAAACTCAGGTTGCTGGTGACCATCCCTAATTTCTGGAGCGCTGAGGAACCAGCTTCTAATTCGCTTGTAATGAACCGTGTGTTAATGCTACAGCCTTCTGCCCGCCCCGGGGCCCCCGCGCCGCGTCCAGCCTCGTAATGAGTCTTGTCGGCTCTGCGGCTCGCCTTTCTGGGGAGGCTGCTTTTGTTTTTCTGCTAAAAGTGCACTTATGTCCACGTAACGTAGAGATGGGTTTTACAAGATAAAACTAGGGCATGGAAAAGTCTCTCTCTCTGAGTCTTTCTCTCTCTCTCTGCCTCTCTCCATCTATTTCTCTCTCTGCTTCTCTCTTTCTCCCAACCCACACACCTACCTTAAATATCTCCAACGTTGTACAAAGAAACCCAATGAGTTGAGTGTGGAATAACAGTGTGCCCCTCCTTCAAATGGAACAGGTGTTTGGGCATCCAGGTGTCCAACCTGAGTGCATCGAAGTGAGAAGGGAATTCTCCAGGGCGGGGAGTGCGGACCTGAGGCCCAGCGCCCAGGACCTCTCTGTCCCCCTGGCCGTCACTCCCACGGATCCCTGACTTATATCTGCAGCCCCTTTGCAGGACTTGCTTTCTTCCCGAACCGCACCCCTTGAACTCATGGAGGCTGCCACCCTAGGGTTTCCCACACCAGCTCCATCACCCCCAATATGTGTGGGTTAGTTTTGGTCCTGATGCAATCCGATTGCTCAGTTAAGAGAGAGGGGTCCCCGCCCCCATCGCCAGGAACAAGGCCCATCCAGTCCTGTGCTTCTGTGTATTTCTCCTGCGCTTGGAGACGACAGAAGAAATGTGCGCCCCCAGCCCCTCGCTGGTGCCTCCCGGCCCTCCACGGCACGGCCCGTGCAGCCCCATCTGAGCCCCTGCTGTGGAATTTGGGGGTGCCGTGGATGGGACACGGGGACTGCAGCCCACGCGGGCCCCCGTGGTTCTTGGTCCGCGGGGCCACTCACGTCAGCGTAATCGTGCTGAGGTGCCGCCTCCAGCCCTTCTGCGTGGCAGGCTGCCCAGCGGACCTCCAGCACCTTAGGAACGTTCTCTTCCTTCCTGGGCACTCACATTGCTCTTGCTTATCCAACAGACGCCAGTCGACAGACAGGCCCTCGATTGATGCTAGCTTAAAGAGAGCGGCTAACTAGCCTTTAAGCAGGATCAAACTCATTTGGAGGATGCTAATGGGAGTGAGTGACGTTTCAGAGGAGGGAAGGCCAAGTACGAAAGTAGAACCCAAGAGGGCTGGTCATGCAGGATGTTTTAATTTTTAAATAATTTCCGTTCGATGTTGAAAACAAACTGATGGTCACCAAAGGGGAAGTGGGAGTCTGGGGTTGACAGACACACACTGCTCCATATAAAGCAGATAAACAACAAGGAACTCCTGGATAGCCCAGGGAACTATGTTCAATATCTTGCAATAACTTATTTGAGAAAAGAATCTGAAAAAGAACAGGTACATATGTATGTGTAACTGAATCACTTTGCTATGCCCCTGAAACTAACACAACATCGTAAATCAACTGTACTTCAATTAGAAAAGAAATTATTTCTGTTAAATTGCGAGAATGATCATCCCGGCGGCGGGTCTGAGTGAGCCGTGTGTTGGTTGGCAGGGATTGGCCGTGTGTCTGCTTCGTGCTGGTGTTTCGCTCAGCACCAGATGTGCAGGAAGAATGCCTGCCCGCTCTTGGTGACCTTTAGTCTGACAGAATAATCTAACGTGAGATGGAGAAATCTGCAGTAGTAATTTAGATCGATGCATCGCGCTTGTGTGCGCACACACAGCCACACACCGAAACCGGTGTGGTGTGAGAGGGAGTGAAGGAAGCAGCCAGAACTTCACGGGATGGTGGAAATGTGCTTGGTCTGGACTATCAGAATGAGGCTAGTGACCCCGAGGAGCTGAATTCTTAATTTTATTTAATTTAAGTGTCAGCGGCCGTGGGTGCCGGATGATGACAGTCCCCGTGTTCCCGAGGGAACCACGTGTCCTCCACGCTGGCTCCCTGAGATCAGGTGGAATCCACCTCCCCGTTGACTCCTTGGAGGGGCGTGGATGTCAGGCCCGAACCATCAAAAAAATCGGATAACACGGCTGCAATGAGTGGTGAAGAGAAATCAGTCAGGTGCCCTCTTCGTGGAATGTGACTCTTCTGCAAGCGTTCGGAACTGACTCATTCAGGGCTTATAGCCCAAGGGACTCCCCGTCAGTGGAAGCCCTTTGGATCTCAGGAGCTACCCTAGTGGCTCCTCCTTTCCACGCCTGCTTCCGGGACCTCCTCCCCAGTTCTCCAGGTGCCCCCCTCCAGCTCTGAGGGTGCACAAGTCCATTCTTCCTCTACGCACATGAGCCAGCATTGCGTTCCTCTGCCTGCAAGTGAAGACTCCAGCTCCCAGCATCTCCTCGATGGCCATTCACTTGCTCAGCGTCCACAGGCTGTGTGCCCGGCGCAGCTCAAGGTGTGGAGGACCCAGAGGTTAAGACAGAGTCTTTGCATTTATGAAGCCCAAGGTGCAGGATCCGGACAGAGAGGACGTCGTGATACCTGATTTGGATCCTAGTAATTCCCAAGTAACTCACCTCGCCTGTGTGGGCCTGGGTTCCCTCCTCTGTAGCCCAAAGGGTTGACCAAGGTGGACCGGAAGGTTCCCTCTGTCTCAGAACCTGCGTCACTCCGAGGCAGAGAGAGGGCGGATGTAACTGAAGGTGTTCCTCGGGAGGGGAGACACGTGAGGAGAACGCTTGCAAAGTCCCAAGCACGGCTGAGTTCTGCTGCCGGCGTGTCGGCCGGAAGTTCCAAGGATGTCTGTGGATCTGTGCGGGCATCTCCAGTGAGCGGGGACCAGGGAAGACAGAAGGTGCCGGCCTGGCCCTTGTCGTCACGTCGCCCTCAGCAAGAACGGGCCTTTTGAAGTCAGGACGTCCCTCAATGGCAAATGTCTCCATTGGTGGTCTTGAAACAGCTAGTAATTGGGCAGAGAAAATGCAGAGTGACTGGCGGGCTTGGCGGGGAACATCTTGGACTGCTTTCAAGCAGTTCAAGGCGCGACAAAAACTGAAATGTATTTCTGCAAGCTCCTCTGTCTTTTAAAATTTTTTTTAATACCCTTGTGCCTGTGGGAGAAGGTGGAGGACGTATGCTTCCAATCCCAGAGGACTTAGCTCTCCAAATTACACTCCGGGAAAAGGTCTTTGATGTGTAGCCATCCTGAGGCCTCGTGACTCGTTTTGTTAAGTCCCTTTCCTCCCAGCCTTTTTCTTTTGGAAAGAGGAGAGTGCTCTGGGTTTTTGTTTTTTTTTTTTTTTTTTTTTTTTCCATTAAGAGACAGATGTGAATTACAGGAAGGTTTGAAACTCCAAGCTCAGGCGGTTTCAGCAGGTTTGAACCGTGGGGAATTTGTTCATCAGAGTGAGGAAAGATGAGGAAGCCAGGCACGCTGCGATCTGGGAACTCTGGGGTCCAGGGACACCGAGTTTTGTCTGTCTGTCTCCCCCGGATTTCTCAAGGAGAGGACCGTTTGCTTCAGACTCAAGAGCCAGTCCCGCCCCCGGGATGCGACTGCCTCCATCCACGCCGCACTCTCGTCCTGGGAGATGGTCGGTTTAGCGAAGCGGTGGTTAGGGGTTCGGCTCAAAAACAGCCCCAGTGCCTTTCCCAAGGGCCAAAGGGTAAGTTGCTAGCAATAGACATCAAGCAAAACGGTGCCTGAAATTCCACGACGGGACAGTAAACGTGGTCTGGGGCTGGGGCGCAGGGGAGGGCGGCCTCACCTCCCCTGAGTTCTTTCAGCCTGTTCGAGGACCTCTCGGTAGCCACCCATCCGTGATCTGATCTCCTGTTATGAGATTGTGTTAAAAGGTGAGTGTTTTCATCTCAGGAAGAGATTCGTTAATGATGTGACAGGTTAGAATCTAGTTAAGAGCTGCAGCGGTCGCCTGCTGAGCGTGTGTCCTTGACCAACCTCTCATTTGGGGGGTACTGCAAAGACCCACCAACAGAATGCAAAGCAGTGCGGTGTCTTTTACAGAGTGAGTTTTCAGATGGAAACGAAGAGGTTCCTAAAACCCTTGAAAGTGACTTGCTGTCTTGGGTGAGTTGCTCCGATCATACGCAAAACCGCTGCAGACAGAGGAACGTCTGGTGGTTTCTACCAGCCCACCACCGAAGGAGGGAGGATAAAGCCAGAATGACTCGATTACTGAGAGGTTCCTTCAAGAGACTGATGAAACGCCCGGAAGCCTTGGCCGGAAAAGGCCTCTGTGACTGAGCTGCGAAAGTCAAAGGTAAATAAAAACCTGTTTATAGTGCGAACCGCTCAGTTTTGTACGAGTAAGTCAAGTCGCCATTTTTTTTTCCCCTGAAAATACCATTTCATTCTCTGTTCTGAAAGTGAGCACATGGTTTTAATTACAACCTACGTTTTGTTAAAAGGCAGATCGAATGTGATTATTTTCATAACTTTGACTTTTCAAAAGAAAATCCTGGTCGTAGCCCTCTCCCCCGACCGCATGTCAGCTATTTAAAATGAATTTGAAAACCTGGTCGGTTCTTCTGCTAAAACAAGCCCTCTCAGGGTTCTGAGAGGGAGAAGACAAGGCAGGTGGCATGGGGCAGTTTTCCTGGGGTGAGGACTGGGAGATCCACGTGGAGTCACATTGGTTTGTCTGGACGTGGAAACAACCCAAATGTCCATTGATGGATGATTGGATAAAGAAGATGTGATATGTATAGTATTCCATTGTGTATGTATATGTACATATATATACACAATGGAATACTACTCAGCCGTAAAAAGAATGAAATGGTGCCATTTGCAGCAACATGGATAGACCTAGAGATGATCATGCTAAGTGAAGTAAGTCAGAGAAAGACAAATATCCTATGTTATCACTTGTACGTGGAATCTAAAAAATAATACAAATGAATCTATTTACAAACACACATGCAATGGAATATAATACAGCCATGAAAAGAAGAAACACCTGCCATTTGCAACAACATGGATAGACCTTGAGGCATTATGCTGAGAGATAAAAGTCGAACAGAGAAAGACAAACACCATATGATCTCAGCTATATGTGGAATTAAAAGCGTTGAACTCACAGAAACCGAGAATACAAAGGTGATGACCAGGGGCTGAGGGATGGGGGAAATGGGGTTACAAACTCCCGGTTGTAAGATGAATGAGTTCTGGAGATCTAAAGTACAGCATGGTGACCACAGTTAACAGCACTGCGTCATATCCTTAAAAGTCTGCAAGAGAGTAGGTCTCAAAGGTTCTCACCAACTCTCCCCAGAAAGAGAACCGTGTGACATGACGGAGGTGCTACGTTACTTACTGAGGTCAGCCTTTAACAGTATATACGTGTATCGAATCATCACATCGAACGTCTTCAGCTTACACACTGTTATATGTCACTGTATCTCAATAAAGCTTGACAAAAAGAGGGGTGAAGTTTTCGGTGATGTCGAGTGTTTGAACATCCGGCCAGCGGTGCGGGAACGCTCAGTGAAACTGTGACTTGCTGCTGTTGCCGTAGTCCCCGTGCTGTTACACACTACACTTCACTATTACACTATTACCGTTTCTCATTAAAGTGTAGTCAGTTACAATGTGTCCGTTTCTGGTGTGCAGCATCGTGTTTTGGTCACACGTACACATACAGGCATTTGTTTTCATATTCTTTTTTAAATACTAGTCCTATTATCAACTTACCAACATAACATTTTTACTGTTAATTAGCGTCTTTACGAATTTGAACCTCATCGCCGTCCGTATACTTGCACCCTTGCCAGATCCCTTCCCTTTGAACCCAAAAACGTATTACATCTGGAATTTAGCTGTTTCCGTCCTCCCTCTGATCGTGGCGGTGTATTTCGGAGCACCCTCCTAACTGGGAGCGAGGGTTCCCTGAGCCCTCAAACCAAATAAAATGCAAATCTCCAAGGCGGGCTTCCCCCCCCTGCCCTCGTAGTCGTGCTCCGAATGGTGTCTGAGCTTGTTTTTTTTTTTTTTTAATAGGGGGCCTTTAAAAGCTCCCAGGGCCTCCCGAAAACCCCCAGCCCCCTTTGTCCAGATGGGGACGGAGGTGGCCGGGCTGCCCCGTCGATTGTGTGCCCGAGGAGCCCTCCCCGGGAGGGCTGTGATTTATACGCGCAGGCTTGTCACCGGCTGAAAGGAAGGGCCACTTTTTCATTTTGATCAAATGTTAGGTTTGAAAGCCACCCACTGCTGTAAACTCAGCTGGATCCGCGGGCCGAGATGAAACACATTGCCCGCTTTGTTGCCGAGGTGGCGTTTGGGGAAGGGGCTGTGAATCACTTCCCTTTGCCGGGCTCACAGAGACAAGATGTGTGCTGGCAAGGGTGGGACGCGCCCCCTCTCCCTCCCAGGGCCCAGGATGCAGGGGGCGCCGTGATCTGCTCCTCTTTGCTTCCCCTGGGTCTGTCCCCCGCCGTCAAGCTCCCAGGGCCCCAGCCGTTGAAGGAATGGGGCTGTTTGGTGCAAACTGTTAGCACCCTTCTCCCAGCATGGACACTGGCACGAGGCAAACTTGCTTACTTCGTTTGGCCCTGTCCAGCAGGATGGGGTTTAGAAAAAGGGTACCAGTGTGTGCCCCCAGAACAGGCAGTCCCCCTTAACGACATCCCAGCTTCCCAAGTGGACAGGGCTCTGTCCCCAGATCACAGACCTTTCTGATGGCTTCCTGGATCCCTGGCGGCTGTCTGACCTTTCAGTAACCGGGAGGAGAGGTAGGTAGCTCTCGTCTCCCTCCCATTCATTGTGTTTGAGCTTGTGTGATGGAAATGTGGTCCGGCCCCCCCAGGCAGCAGGGGAAGTAGTGGGACAGCCCTGATGATCCCTTTGGGGGTCTCAGAATCCCCCCTGTGCAATTCAGACGCTTCCTGGCTTTGCTCATCTATTGAACAGGCATTTCTTAGGCGCGTGTTGTGTGCTGGGGGCTGCATGATGGAAGGGGGCCACCAGCCTGGAGTAAGAAGGGCGGGGTCCCCCAGGATGCCCCTGTGGACAGAGACAGAAAATAAGCATGTGCCGAAGTAGTCAAGGTGAAGTCAGAAAAGTCTAAGCAGTGGGAAGGAGATGACACAGGTGATGGGACAGAGAGGACCTGGAGAGGGCCGTGGATGCGAAGCTCCTGAAACAGTGGCGTCTGGGAAGGGCTTCCTGCAGAGGGGACCTTGGAGCTGGGAGTAGACAGCCAGGGGAGCGCATCCCAGATGGAGGCAATGATGGACAGAGGCCTGAGGTCGGAGGGAATAAACCCCCCTGGGCTGTACCGAAAGGCAGCCAGTGTGACGGGGCTTAGAGCTGGAGGGAGTGGCGAGGTCCGACTACTGAGAGTTTTGGAAAGAATGCAGGTCTGTTTCAGGAACAGTGGGCTCCAAAGACGTGTCCTTCTTGGAGCAGAGTCTTTCAAGAGAGTTTCCCTCCAGAGGCGACGTGCCTGTGCTCGTTGGTGCAAAATGGCCATCTTTCGGGGAGAAAGCTGGCTTTTCTGGTGGGTCATCTCTGGTAGCTGAATCCAGGCGGCAATCTCCTCTCTGCTCCCTGACCCCAAGGGCTGGGAAGGGATGCTGATGTGTGTGTGGATCCGCACAGCCCCACGAGACACGCCCCACCTCGGGTTGCTGACCTCCCCAGCACACGCCTGATGCTCTGCAGACACTGCCCTCTTCTTGGATGATGACATAACCGGTTAGCCGGCCCAGAAACCTTGGAGTCACCCCGCCCCAGCCTGCCTCCCGCGGGTCACAGTCCTGTGTCTCCAGCCTCTTTGATTTCTCTTGAATCCTTTCTTTCCCTAAATCCACCGCTCTGTTCAGCTCCTCGGTATCTCCTGCCTGGACAGTTGTCTGCATCCTCTGTTCTTTTTTTTTTTTTTTTTAAATACTTTTATTTGGACATAGTTGTGGATTTACAGAAGAGTTGTAAGAATAGTGCAGAGAATCCGGTGCACCCTTCACCCAGATTCTCCATCTGCAAATGTCCAAGTGTTAACGTCACCACATTGGCTTCTTTTTCTCTCCCTCTCTCCATATGCATGTGTGTATAAATATATATATATACACACACACACACCGTATCTATAGTATATAAACACACACACGCTTTTGTTTCTGAACCATTTGAGAGTATGTTGAATACAGTCCCCTCTTATCCCTAAGTTTCCTAAAAGCAGACTTCCGCTTACATCACCCCTGTCTCATTCAAATCAAGAAATTAACACTGACATCATACCGTAATCAAGCTACAGACCTTACTCAGGCTTCCCCCGCTGTCCCGCCATAACCGTCCCCGCCAGTGGTCTTTATGGCAAAGGAAAGCCCCAGACTTGCCTTCGATGGTTCCGATCCTCCGTTCTCCTTCAGTCGAGACCAGTCCCTCGTCTTTCTTGCTCCTTTTGACGAGTAGGAGGCAGCTCACTTCCCGGGATGTTTCTCTGTCTGGGTCTAACTGATGCTTCCTCAGGCGTGGATGCACACTGTGCGCTGTTGGCCGGCACACCTCGTGGGAGATGGGTGTTGCACCCGCCGTGTGTGCTGTCCACCCGCCCCCTTCCAGGCAGGCTGATCATTTTTTTTTTCCCCCACTGCAAGGTCGCTCGGTGGAAATACGTCGCTTTATCGTACTAAATACCAATTAAGTATTTTATGGGGAAACACTTCAAGACAACATAAAGACCTTGTGTAATTCCTCAGACTGTTGGTTTTCACATCCATCGATGATTTTTAATGCCTAAGATAATTATCACGGTGGTGGTTGCCAAATGGTGATTTTTTCCCCCCCTAACTTGTCCCTTCCTGTCTTCCGTCTACACATGTCACTAAGTTTGGGGCTGCAAGAGTCTCCCTTACCCCCGTCTGTCTGTGTATTTAATTGTCTACTTATCTCTGTATTTAGATTAGCTCATGATTCCTTATTTTCTTCAATGGCCAGAAGCCTCTTGGAATAGTCATTTTTGCCTTTGCAACTGCAGATTTAGTCTGAAAAAAGGATGTAAAAATCTCATGAATAATGCATACAGGGGTGTCATGCTGAAACACTAATGTTTTAGATCTATTGGGTAAAACAAAATGTTATTTAAATTAATTTCACTAGTTTCCTTTTTACTTTTTAAAACGTGGCTACTAGGAAATTTACTCTATTTTGGCCCATAGGTGAGGCAATGCTAACTGCACTTCCACTAGACCTGGGACGTGAAGGAGGTAATGTCATGCAGGATGTTACCAGGGCCCTTGCTTTCTACGTGGTGACTTGGTGTGAATTGGAAAAGGCTGCTTCTTCTGTGCAGGATAATACTGAAGGAGAAAATAGCCCATCTTCCAGGAAGACTGAGCCCCCAGCTGTGGGCATGTGGAGCGTGGAGCAGAGTTCAACCCCAACTAGGGTCCTCTTGGCCGGGAGCCTTTGTGCAGTGCACAACCTGCACAGCTGCACATAGCAGCCTCGGACGAATTTGTCCCCTCTGCTCTGCTGCACGGCTGGAACCGATGCCATCTGGTTTGGGTCCCAGGGAGCCTTATGAGAAGCCAGCTTACCCAGCGGGTAAGACTGCCATCCTTGGGGTCAGATGTGCCTGAATTCCCGTCGAGCACTGATAACTACCAGACATCTAATCTTGGACGGATGACTTCCTTAAATTCTCTGTGTTTTCATTTCTGCATTAGGGAAATAGCAACGACAGTAACAGGGCCCTGAGAGTTTGGTGAAAGACTGAATGACTCTGCCACCTGCCCAGTCCCTGCCGCAGTGTAATCACTCCACAAACGTCAGCTGCTTCTGCCGTTAGGACTGTGCTTGTTTCAGGGTGGGCGTGAGGTCTGAACAGATGTGCTAGAGGAAGAAATTTTGCTTCTGGCTTTGGGGAGTCCTCAGTCCATCAGTTGGAAAGTCTCTTGCCTCCTTGCAAAACGATCCTAGGGAATGAAGACCATGCTTAGGTAACTTTATGATCTCCTGTCTGGAGCGGGTACTGGCAGCCCATTCTGCAGACAGGGAGACTGGCGGTCCGGGCGTCCTTTCTCGAAGTCGCTGCGTCGACTTAGAGGAAAGCAGAGTAAGGGCAGGAAGACGGGCTCTGGAGGACTGACCTTGCCCCCAGACTGCCGACAGCTCGCTGCCTCCAGAGAGTTTAGGGCCGATTTAGAGAGAATACTCCAGGGGTGCGGAGTATTTGCTCAAATGTGTTTCCTGAGGCTCTGTAGGGGCATTTCGGTGTCCTGGGGGCAGCGGGGCAGGAGTAGGTGGTTGTCACTTGTAATTTTTATTTACTGGGATACTGGTTAAGTCCAGGGAGACCCTCAGTTTACGTGGCGATGAAGATGAAAACGAGGGGAGGATGGTGACCCTGGTGATGGTGGTAACCTTGTTGACTGAGCCCTTTTTTAATTGAAGCAGAGTTGATTTACAATATGGTGTTAGTTCCAGGTGTACCTCAAAGAGATTCAGTTATATATATGTGTTTTTAGGTTATTTCCCATTATAGGTTATTACAAGATACTGAATACAGTTCCCTGTGCTGCTGTCTATAAAGGAGATAAGCATCGAGCCCTTTCTCAGGCCTGGATGCTCTGTGAACGCTTTACAGAGATGATCTCACTGAAATTCAAAACAGCCCCAGGAAGTTCTGTCTTAGTCCCCTCTTGCAGCTGAGAAAACGGAGCCTTAGCGGGGAAGGGGGTATGTCACCTGTCACCTGTGTTGGCCCAGGAAGAATGTGCTCTGTAGTCAGACCTCCCAGGTGAGATCTCGGGTCCGGGCGCCTGGCTCCTCAACGCCGAGCAGATGGCGTCAGCTTCCGGAGCCTCAGCTTTCTCCTGTGTGAGACGGGGAGATGGCAGCATCCACGTCGCACAGGTACAGGGACGCAGGGATGCTGAGCAAGGTGCAGCAGACGAGCATCGCACAGGCGCGTGTCACACAGACAGCGCCCAGTGGTTGCGGCCCGTCCGCGCTGCCCCTCGTTTGAGTGAAGGGTCCCTCGGTTCTCATCTGGGTGGAAAGAGGCCCCCTGCCTGGGACGTGCTTCCTGTTCACAAGTCCGGGCCTTGGGACAGACGTGTTTCTTGCTCAGAGGAGGTGTCTCGCCCGGTCCTGAGGCTGGGGTGGCCTGGGTTTTGAAGCCGTGCTCTCTCGGGGGTGTCCTGACAAGGGCACTCAGGTCCTGGGTGGATGCATGGTGACTTCTTACCTGTTCCTGTCGTGCAGACCCTCACACCTGCTCCTGTGTTAGCCTGAGCGTCCTGGGGGACACGCCCGTGTACTTCCAGGGTTTCCCAGGCTAACACTCCACCCCAGCCATGAGTGCGGGTTTAAAATCCAGAGTCAGGCTCTCCGCTTTATTTCTGGCTGATCGAGCTTATGTTTCTTGAAAATCTCTCGTTTCTTCACGGATTTCCCAGCCTCCACCTATCATCTCCCATCTCCATTGCTGTCCTGGGGGCCCAGGCTTAGACTGGCAGACGCCCCGGTGGGCGAGCCCGCTGCCGGGGCACCAGGAGTGCGGGGGGTCGATGCCTTCCTGCGTCAGTCTTCTGGCCTGTGCGTGATGGCCATCCCGCTCTGTGGTTCCGAGATGGCTTCCTTTGGGCCACAGTAAATGCTTGAGGTGGACTCTTCCAGGTGAGCTAAAGGCGCCTTGAACATGGCACGGGCGTAACCGGGAAGTATTCCCGTAGTGGACAGCGTCCCAGTGAGGACCAGGTGTGCCCAGTGTGGCTTGTCTGAAGCATCTTCCTGCTGCGGGCAGGGTTAAGGGGACAGACAAGCTACTCTGAGATACCCAGGGGTACACAGCTTCCCTCCCCTGTGTTGAGAGCTGGGAGGGAGGGCCTGGCAGGAGGGAGATATAAATGAGGGAAGAAGCATCACCCACGGGATGACGTGGAAAGGCAACCTGCCCTCTCGCTCTCCCCACCCTCTGAGCCAGGAGGTCAGGGAACCAGATGATGGCCCCGTGGGGCGGCTCCCGAAGGCGCAGAGAAAAGCAGAGAATGGACAGGAGCTAGACGAGGAATTTCCAGCCCAAATCCTAAAACTAACACACCGTCTCATATTTATTCATAGAGTTCAGCCTCTCCTGCACGACCCCAGAGTAATAGCAAGCACTGGAACGGAGCCTCGTCTGCCCCAGGCATTGAGCTGAGGACTCTCCGCCGACTCGCTCACTTAATTCCCACAGCAACCCGTTGAGATCGGTGTGATGTCCTTGTGTGGAGAGCAGCGATGAAGCTGTGAATTGCAGTCTGTGTGTTCTGGCTCTAGAATAATCCATCGGCAGAACGCTCAGGAGCCTCGCGTGACGTTAGCGTGAAGGAATTTAGCGTCAGGAGGATGCCGTGAGCCGGGGGTGGCATCCTCAGGTGGGCGGAGTTGTGCTGGCGTGGGGCTGCTGTGGCTTTGCCTAAGGAGGGTCTGTCTCCACTTTTCTGGTAACGACACCTGCGCTTTCCTGGGGCAACGGCCCCTCCCTGACCCTCTGTCAGTGCGATTCAAGTACAGCCGACTTTTACCCGGCTCCTGAAAGGGTGTGTGCCCCACGCCTGTCCAGTCAAAGCGTTCATCCCCTGGCCAGAGTGACTGGTCCAGGGGTGGGCGTGACCACACGTCAGGCCAGTCAGAGCCCATGAGGCTCATCCTGGTTTTTATTGACTCTGTTGAGGGTGAGGTGCATCTTTCCGTCGGGAATGCTGTGATGGTACCGTGTAAGCTTCCAACAGCTGGCATCTTTTTTTTTTTTTTTTTCATTTAAACAACCTTATTGAAGCATAATCTACATACTCTGTAATTTACCCTTCTGGGTGTACAAGTCAGTGACTTTTAGTCACTTGACTGAATTGTGCAACCATCACCGTGACTCAGGTTTTAAGGCGTTTCCATCCCCCTGAGTAAGGTCCCTCCTACTCCTTTGGGGTTAACCCAGAACCCCACCCCCAGCCCCAGGTGGCCGCAGGGAGGTCCTGTCAGAGAGGAGGGAGGCGGGGACAGTGAGGCTGACAGATGGAGGGAGAGCGAGTCCTATGAGATTATCTGAGCCTGTGGATCTAGCCATTGCCGAGTCTTCGTTCCTGGAATTTCCATTTGTTGGAGGCAATACAAGCCCCTTACCTGTAGAAATGTGTGTGTGTGTGTGTGTGTGTGTGTGCGCGTGCGCATGCATGTGTGCATTTGTGAGCTAGTTTGTTGTTTTCTATCTCATGTAACTGGAAGTACCTTGACTTTCATATCCAAATTATAAATTATACTTTAGATGGAGAGAGCCAGAGACAGGGAGAGACAGAGAGGAGAGAGATCTCAAGGTGAAATGAATGAGTGTAAAAGAGAGAAGAAAGGGTAGGTTTGGCTGGTGACAAAAAAAAAAAAAACCCACCGAGATATGATGTAATTCCTCCCAGCGAAGCCGGGGATGAGCTCACTGCTCCTTTGCACAGTAAACTCTGGAATGCCTGCTTATCAACTTCTTACATCATGTCCTGTTCAAAAGGCAGACTCACAAAGATGCTGACGAGACAGGCAGATGAAGTAAGTCAGAGTAAGAAACACGAAGCCAAGGGGAGTGTGGGCTGGAGGGAAGGAAGGAAGGAAGCTGAAACTAAGAGCTCAGTGAATGAAATGTTTAACATGAGGATTTGGGCACAATTAGCAAAGACGGATGACAGTCGATCCCCCGGCTTTATAATAACCAAAATTAGCGGGGGGAGATATGCCTAGCTTCTCAAACATGACGTTTGTAAGTTTACGGAGCCAGCCAGCTGCTGCTGGCCTCTCTCGAGCCGTGTCGTGCTGCAGTTTGCTGATAGCAGTTTTCAAGGGGTCAGGGTGACACCATCCGTGGGGTTGGATTCTAGTTCAGAGACTAAGGGCTCTGGGCTGCGTACCTTGTGCTTGGCGCTAACGTTAGGCTAGGCAGGAATGATCTGGCTGCAAGTAATAAGGCTTAAAATTGTCTTTGAACAAAGAACTCTGCTGGGGACATGCCGAGTATTTCTAGGCATGGTTCAGTGACTCAAAGATGTCTTCAGAAGCCCAGATTCTTTCTATCTTTGTGCTTGGCTTTCCTCGGATTTTTGGCTTCTTCCCTCTGGATCCGATAGTTATTTCTGTCCCTCTAGGCATCACGTCCTCGGTCAAGAAGGGAAGAAGAATGGGGTCAGTCCTCTCTGTCCTTTCTTATCAAGAAAGGGAAGGCCTGCCCCATAAGTAGATATGCCCTTAATTATCACTGACTGGAATTGGATCACCTGTCTAAGGGAGGCTGGGGAATAGAGAAACCATTCAAAGGGAAGGTGACTGGGGATTGACAGACCGATTATCCTCCCATTGCTGAACTCAACACAATCAGGACCAGTTGGCAAGGGAGGAAAAGGGAACGGGTATTGGGTAGTGAGCACGCAGTGTAGGCTGAAAAGAATATGATGACTGCAGCCACCTCCTGGGGGGATGGCTTCCCCCTCCTGGGCGTAGGACCGAGATGTACAGTGTACCACGGGGCGTGGGAGGAGAGCCCCTGGCCCACTGGGCGTCGGGGAAGATCCAACGTGCTGCCTACTGAGCCTGTCTTAAAGGAAAGTCACTTGGAAATCGGGGAGAGGAGGTGGAGAAAGGGTGCAGCCGGTGGAGAGGCACGAGCCGAGGAAGGGGAGTCGAAATCTGTTCAGTGTGTTGAAAGATGCTCCAGCAGTTTTGTGTTCATACGTTAGGTAAGAGTCAAGGAGGAGAGACTAGAAATGGAAACTGGATGCCTGGGGACGAGGTCAGGGGTGGCCTGCATGCTCTGCTTTGAACTTAGATTCTATTCCTGGAGTAACAGTCTGCCTTCCATGGCTTTAATGGGGCAAGTGGTTGGATTTGAAATACATTGCTGGTGAGAACTTGGGCTCTGGAGCCCACATTCCTAGGTTGAACTCTTACTTCTCTCACCTGCTCTCTCTGTGCTTTATTTTTCTCATCTCAAAGGGGAAAAATAAGAGTGACTGCATCCTTACGGTTGCAGTGAGGTTTAAGTGAGTTAATCCAGGTAGAGCATGAAGAATGATGGCTGGGATATGGTAAACCTTAACATGTGGGAATGATGATGGTGATGATGGAGATGGTGAGGATGGTGATGATGATGGTGGTGATGGTGATGATGGTGGTGATGATGATTACGAGATGGTGATGATGGTGGTGATGATAGGAATGATGATGATGGGGATGGTGAGGATGATGGTGATGTTGATGGTGATGACGATGATGATGGTGGTGAAGGTGATGATGGTGGTGATGATGATCACGAGATGGTGATGATGATGAGGATGGTGAGGATGATGGTGATGATGATTATAGGGGTGGTGATGATGGTGATAAAATAGAGGTTGAGAGACAACTGGGAGGCTACCGTAGTGGTCCGTATGAAAGATGGTAGGACTTAAACTAGGACACTCTAAAGTGGAGCTTGTGTGTGACCTACAGGAGGAAGCAGAGTTTCAAAACTTGCTGATTACTGGAATGCAAGAAAGAGGCGTCAAGAAGAGCTCTGAGGGTGTGGGTTTTGCTGACCAGGCACAGCTACTGCTGGCGGTGTCCCTCAGATTCGGGCCCGAGGGTGCACCTGCAATGCCTGAAAGCGTGTGTAGTTCAACACAGTGAAGGAGACGCAGGAGAGTGTGGGAAGGACAGCCAGCATTTGCAGCTTGGAGACACCTGATGGGCAGTAGGTTGATCTGAATCATTTGCTGCTCATTTGATGTTCATGCTTCATCCAGTATCTCCTGAGCGCCTTTCATCCTAGAACTGTTTCAGGGAACATCATGTAAAACAAGATACAGCCCCTGCCCTCCTGGAACTTATCTTCTGGAGGGGAAGATGCAGTAAACCAGTAAATGAATGATCACATGATACCCATCGTGCAGAGATCAGGATACAAAAAAAGAAAAAATACTAGAGCAAGGTTTCTCAGCCTTGGCACCACTGACCATTGACTAGATGGTTCTTTGTTGTGGGGGCTGTTCTGTGCATGGTGAGATGAGGAACAGGATTCCCGGCTTCTACCAGCTCGACACCAGGACAAGCTCCTGATTGTACCAACCAGAAGTGCCCTCAGGTCTTGCCAGTTGTCCTCTGTGGAACAAAATTTCACTGGTTGAAAAGTGCTGGGTGGGATGGAGAGTGACTGAAAGAGAGTGGGTGCTGTGTCCACTGGGAAGTTTAAGGGGCATCTCCCTGTGTGCGTGTCCTAAGGCCACCGTGGCAAATTACCCTCCACTTGGTGGCTTAAGACACAGGAATGTCTGGAGAGCAAGAATCTGAAGCGCAGCTGTTGTCAGGGCTGGTTCCTCCTGGAGGTCCCACGGGAAGGCTCTTTCCATGCCTCGCTCCTCGTTTCTGCTGGTTGCTGCAGACCGTCCTTGGGTCGCGCTGCATCACTGCAATCTCTGACCCTCTCTTCATTGACCCTCCTCTGCGTTTCTCCTCTGTGACTATGAAATGTGTCTCAGAAATCCCTCTCTCTGCTCTGGCAAGGAAACCAGACACTGGATTTAGAATTCACCCTAAATCCAGAATGGTCTTGTGCTTGGGATCGGGAACTAAGTGTATCTACGAAGACCCGATTTCCAAATAAAGCTCACATTCGCAGGACCGAGAGTTAGGACTCGGGCATATTTCAGGAGATGTAGCGTGACCCTCTGTGCTCCCTGAGGAGGCGACAAGCAAACTGAGATCCAAGTGAAGTGTGGGAACGAGGCACCCAAAGGCGTGCGTGGGCACGTGTGCGAGTGTGATGTCCCAGCAAAGGTGGATTCGAGGCACCAACGAGAACGGGTGCGTCCAGGGGAGAATGGTGACCACTGGCTCTGGAGAGCAGGGAGCCGGGGGAGATTTAGAAGGTGAGTCTGGAGAAGCAGGCCAAGGACAGACCATGCCGCGCCGCACGGGCCCTGAGAAGAAGTCTGGGTTTTATTCCGAGTGCAGTGGGGAGCTTGGGGCTTGTAAGCAGGGGTGTTGCTGCGGGTTTGTTCTGGTTTCCGTTCTTCCCTTCGGAGAAGGCTTAGGAAGATAGTGATGACTTTGCAGCTGTTAATCATCAGAAAGCTGTAATCACTAAGAGAATGTTTGAAATCATAAGTTAAGGATTTTTAGAAGGAAGTGAAGCAAAGAAATACTGCGGTAGCCGGCCCTAATTATTTCCTGGGCTCCGAGCAGCCAGGTGCCTTGGAGAGATTATTTTTCTCCCTCTGATTTATGAAGGTCTCAGGGTCTAAATTTTGAAACTGCTGATGGAATGTGTTCTGGGCTGGTGGGACAGGAATCGGAAACTTTTCTACTTGTTTCACCATAAAATTTTTTTGATTATTTCTCAAGGTCTTTTTTTTTTCAGTATAGTTGATTTATAATAGTGTGTTAGTTCCAGGTGTACAGCAAAAGTGATTCAGTTTTTTATATATATGTATCTATATATATAATTTTCTCAGATTATTTTCCATTATAGGTTATTACAAGATACTGATTATTATTCCCTGTGTTATTCAGTAAGTCTTTGTTTTTTTATCTATTTTATATACAGTAGTGTGTGTCTGTTAATCCCAAACTCCTAATTTATCCCTCCCCCCACTTTCCCCTTTGGTAACCGTAAGTTTGTTTTCTATGTCTGTGAGTCTCTTTCTGTTTGGTAAATAGATTTATGCGTATTCATTTTTAGATTCTACATATAAGTGATATATTTGTCTTTCTCTGTCTGACTTACTTCACTTAGTATGATCATCTCTAGGTCCATCCATGTTGCTGCAAATGGCAGTATTTCATACTTTTTATGGCTGAGTAATACTCCATTGTATAGATACACCACAGTTTCTTTATCCAGTCATCTGTTGATGGACACATAGATTGCTTCCATGTCTTGGCTATTGTAAGTGGTGCTGTGAACATTGGAGTGCATGTATCTTTTTGAATTAGAGTTTTCATCTTTTCCAGTTTTATACCAGGAGTCGGATTGCTGGATCATATGGTAGCTCTATTTTTAGGTTTTTTTGAATCTCCATACTGTGCTCCATAGTGGCTTCACCAATTGATGTTCCCACCAACAGTGTAGGAGGCTTCCTTTCCTCCACACCCTCTCCTGCATTTATTATTTGTAGATTTTTTTCATGATGGCTATTCTGATGGTGTGAAATGATACCTCATTGTGGTTTTGATGTGCATTTCTCTAATAATTAGTGATATTTCCCCTCAAGGTCTTACTAGAGAAAAAAAAGCCTTCAGAATATCTCTTTGGTTAAGTGCCAACTTCAGATATCAAACAATCATGTGATATTTGTTACTATAAAAGGGAAAATAAGGGTCATGGACTTTACTTTAGAGTTTAAGGGGATGAAAACTCAAGAACTCGAAGCATTAGATAAAGCACTCGGATTCCAGAGGTCTCAAGGCTTGTGTGTCAGTGTGTGATTTGACTTACCGACAGCCGATCCAATTGTCACATTCTTTAGAGGTGTGGGGAATGTGAAAGCTTAGAACAGTGCTTTGACTGTGGGAGGCATTCCAAAAAATTTGTCAGATGAATGAATGCTTATTTCACTGGTGAGAAGACGTAAGTCATAAATGGTGTTAATCTTATTTCATGGTGACAACAAAAAACTCAAGAAGAGTGATCCTTTGCATGCATGGACACGTGCCCCAAGTTGGGCATGAAATGCGGGTCTCTCTTACCCCCGTTCTAATGGTGCACGTTGCCCCTCCAGCGTGGTCCCGCAGGGCGTGCCAACCACGGCAGGCGTTCAACTGTAGAAGCATCTATTTCTCCGATGCTGGAGGGAGAGGCTGTTGGACTCACTGAACGAGGAGATTTTTGTATTGTTCTCTGCCATGATGCTTTCCTGAGACATTTTCCCAAGGATACATTTGACAACATAAATATTTTGGCCTCACGAGCTAACTGTAAAACCTGCCTACCACACCAGATGTGACACCTTGGCACGGTTTTAAAGGTCTTTTTCAAATTGTAAGTGATGGCCCATTCACAGGAGGCAAGATCATTTTAGTGGGTAATTTTGTTAAAAAGGGAATTAGAATAGCATGGAACAGAATGGAACCAACTGGAACAGAATATTTCAGGGTAGAACAGAAAACACGGAACACCACAGTGTGAAACTTGGCTCTTAGTGAGATGAATTTATATGCATGCGTGTGAGTCCTAGTCGGGATGAACATGTTTCAGACTGTGGGAGACACCCCCAAACGGTTGAAGACTATTGGTCTGCTCCGCTTTCCAGATCCCCACTGTCGAGGTATGAGGCAGAGAAAGCCCTTAGATTGAATGGTTCAGGCTCATGAATAGTCAATGTATAGATTTTTAGAGTAATCAACACTTCTCTGGAATCTGATTTTCATTCCTTAAGAGCATTGTTCCTTCTCTTGGGCTGGCAGTTGGAGGTATGAGGGTCACTCTGAGTTCTAATATCTCCAACTTGATATCCCACATTTCCTCTCTGCCCACGTCATTCCATCAACTAGTTACCTGTGCTTGTGTGAGACCCAGAATTGGGCTCTCTGTATGAGAACACCCTCAGAGCAGATCCAGGAGCCTGAGTGGTTCAACAAGCCTTTTAGGATTGTTACTGTACCCATTAAACACACACACACACACACACACACACACACACACACACACTTGGAGATTAAGGAAAGAGGTTTTAAAAAAGCACTAAGCACCTCTATTCATTTACACCTTCATTACCCAGCAGGGAGATCAAGGCTTCATAGAACAAACATATTTGATGCCACTCACAGGGTTTGACAGGAGAACACAGCTTCTAGGATGCCCTCCTCAAAGGGTTAATGGACACTGTTACGGTGTCTCTCTCCCTGAGTGATCGCAGCTGATGGAAGGAGTTGTCATAGTGATTCTCCAGGCTCGGTGAGTGGGGTGGGGACCAGTTCACGAGGCACCAAAGATGCCTGGGTTTCCCTCTGCTGCCGACAGTGGAAAGGATGGCGATAGTGGGCTGGGTTGCTCCTCGGAGCAGTTCATCCCATCCCAGGTGTGCACCACGCCTGTATGTACGGTCCGGTTCTTGATGGTCAGAGACATGGGCTGAAGGGTAGATAGGTGGTGGGAGAGAGAGAGAAGATTAATTTCCTGGGTGATTATACAAAATAGCTGAGTGACAGCCTCTGCGTCTGACTCTATCTGCTTTGGTAAATCAGCCCACACACCCCAGGGGGTTCCAACTGGTTTTTCTCTGCGAGGCTTTTTTACAACCTATGTTAGTTTCCAAAGGCAGCTAGAACGAATGACCACAAATGGGTGGCTTAAAATCACAGAAGTGTAGTCTCTCACGGCGCCAGAGGACAGAGCCTAAGCCCCGCCCCTCCCAAGGCTCTGGAGGAGGGTCCTTCCTGCCTCCTCCAGCTCCTGGTGGCTCCTGGCTTTCCTTGGCTTGTGGCCACCTCCCTCCCGTCTCTGCCTTCTCTGCACCTTCTCCTCTTATGTCTCTTAAAAGGACACTTATCACTGGATTAAAGGTCCACCCTAGATCCAGGATCGTCTCGTCACAAGCTCCTTAACTTCATTCCACTTGCAAAGATGGCTTTCCTAGGGAAGTAAGGTCATAATCTTAGGTTATGAGGTTTAGGAGTGGACAGATCTTCTGGCAGAGCCACCATTCAGCCCACTGAACAACTGAAGAAAGGAAATAGTCTAATGGGGTCAGAATAGTTATGCTCCATAATTATGTGCCAAGTGTATACACTGTGCTCTGAACAGGGGCAGTGTGTTAGGACTGGCAGAAATATAAAGGGGCCCAGCTGGTGAAGCACTCATCAGATCCCAGCTCTGCCTCTGATGAACCCGGGGCCCTCAGGCCTGTCACTGAATCTCAGCATGACTCAGTTTCCTCCTCTGTAAAACCTCCTTCCCTCAGATCTTCTCCTCAGTCAGCAATCTCTCAGTGAGATTATCTCTAATCACCTTATTAAAGTCGTGCCAACCCCTGTCACTCTGATGTTCCTTATTTCATTCAACAGCATTTATCCAAATCTCACCTGCATGTGGTTTTTACAGTAATTTTTGCCTATTGTCCTGTTCTCCCAACAGAGAGGACGCTCCAGAAAGGTAGCATTTCTGTCTGTTTTGTTTGCTGTTCTGTCCTAAGCGCCTGGAGGAGGGCTGGCACACTGTAGGTGCTCAGAAGCCGTGTGTTGAAGGCACGTGTTGGGTGGGGGGCAGTGGGGGTGCTGGGGGCACTTCACTTCAGCTGAGGGTATGAATTAAATTGTTACCAAACCAAACTTGGGGCCTATGGCCTGTCCCGCAGCAAAGCCGGTCTACTGACAGTGGGTTGTGATGAAGGAAAGTACAGCGTTTATTGCCGGCACCCAGCAAGGAGAGCGGGCAGCTCGTGCTCCGAAGACCTAAACTCCGGGATGGCTTTCCAGGAAGGGTTGCTATCTTTCTTGTTTTGTTTTGTTTTGTTTTGGGGGGTGGTAATTAGTTTTTGTTTGTTTATTTATTTGTTTGTTTGTTTATTTATTTATTTCATGGACGTACTGGGGATTGAAACCCGGGCTTCGTGTATGCTGAGCACATGCTCTACCACTGAGTTGCACCTTCCTCGGGAAGCGCTTCTAAAGGCAAGAGAGAGGGAGAGGGTGTGTGATCCGTGCATGTGCAGTTGTCTGATTGATGGGGAGGTAACAGGCCGATGTTTCAGGAATCTCCATCCCTGACCTTCCGGGTTCAGTGACCCGGAGTCTGTGTGCTGGTGGTCGGCATGCTGTTAATTTCCCCCAGCTGGTGGAGTTTTCAGTATCGGCCAGACAACTGAGGGAGAGGGTCCAGGATGTTATCTGTGACCCCTGAGGAGGGGCTGAAAGTCCTTGACTTTGTTGTAAATGTTAAACTATTACTGTTTTCTCTTGCTTGACTTTTTCCTTTCTTTCTGCATTTTCTCACTTCTCTGATTAAATTTGATCTTCGGAACTTGGGGAAGGCCTAGGAGACTGATGCTTTTGCACAGAGAAGAAGCAGGGCTTGTGGGGTAGGAGAGTTTGGCGGTGGGGAAGGGGGGCTGTCCCCAGGGAAGGATCCTGCTTGGTTCCAAAATCAGAGAATCTACATCAAGCGTTATAGCAGATCTTATGTAAACGTGAGCTCCCCTTCCTTTTCTCCTCCCATTTCTTGAATTACTTCTTCCACACAAGCTCCGCCATGCCTTGGGTATCCATTCACAGTAAGAAACAGGCCACGGGATTTTAAATACTCTTGTAGCACAATGTGTCCTCTGAACCTGTCTCTTCCAAGGCAGAGATATAGTGAGAAATATCGCCAACACTCGTTTTTGCTGTTCCCCACAGTAGTTCTGTTCTCAAAAGTGGCTGTGGACACTGAATTAGCGAGTACAAACCATTGCTCAGAGGGGAACGCTGCAGGACCAGGTCCCTGTGGGCCTCTGGCCACAACGTCTTTTGTCAACCAATCAATACAGAACCTGATTTTGTGTGTGTTTCTGTTTCAAGACACCTGATTTAATATATCCTGTGGATTCATTAATGCTGAACTCACAGCCAACACGTTATTGTAACTCACGCCCAAATGAAGCGTGTCTGACACACGCGTTTTCCCCAGGAGGCACGTCGCAGCCTCTTGCCCTCGGGAACACGCGCCAGCCCTTCAGCCCCGTGCTGTTTTAAGTGGCAGGATCAGCCAACACAAAAGGGCAGAAAAACGCGACGTGAAGTTGCCCACGAGAAGGACGCTTGTTTACATAACGGTCTGCGAACTGGAACAAAACAAAGGGTCATCTCTCCAACCTCAGCTGGGAACCTGCCCTTTCAAGCCACTCAGAATTTTCTCCACTTGGCATGATCGTGAAGGCGGCTCGATGACTGGTTTTTGCCTCTGCAGGTAAACTTCCGCGAGTGGGTGGGCTCGCGAATACGGAATCCGCGAGTCACGAGGACGGCTGTGGACCCCGCGCGGCCCGGGTTGAGGAGTTCCCCCTGCCCTGATTGTTTTGTATTCCTCTCCAGTCAGTAGGGTCAGATACTCCTCGGAAAAATGAAGCAGATAATGCTGAACATGTGTCGTAAGTGGGGTGGGGGAACTTCCATCTTTGCAGAGAAACAGCTTCAGCGAAGCTGTTACGGACGCTCTTTGGTGAAAGGGCTTAAAATAACAATCGCCACGAACGCCTGTGGCTGCGAGGAAGGCGGCCTGCTTACCCTCCGTCCTCCCAGCGAGTAACGCCTAGGGTCTCCTGCCTGGGAAATGCTGTTTTTAAGGACCCCGTCTGAAGGCTGCCATCACAGGGCAGGCTCCGCGGAGACAGATCGGACAAGGAGCCTGCCCAGCTGGGAGGCTGGAGGGGACTTAATACCGGGGACGGCCACAAAGAGCGGCTCAGAAGGAGATGACATCTGTCAGCTTGAGAGAGCGCCAGGGGCAAGACACGAACTTCAGTGGCTCAAAGAGAGCCCTTCTCAGAAACTTCCCTTGCTTTTTGAAAGCAATGAAAAGCAGTGGAAGCTCTCTCCACCCCGTAAGAGGAAAGGCATCTGCCTTCGAGGGGAGGACGGCCACAAAGAGGGAGCCGTCCCGAGGTGGTCCAGGGCTCCAGCCCCTTCTCCTTGCCCACGACCTGCAGAAGACCCCCACCCCTCACCTCCCCCCACCCCCCGCACACACGCACCTCGCTCAGACGTGTCTTTTTTGTTGTTGTCTCCTGTATTCGTTTTTTTAGCTTTGTTTCTAAGAACACAAGCAACGCATTAATACCGTGATGGCTAAGCTAATTGCCCGTTGCCTAGCAACCCGCGGCCACTCCAGGATGCTTCGGCCTCTCCATGGGCAAAGGAATCCGCTGTTCTGAGCTTGTCCTGAACCCCCGGACCCTTTTCACACTTTGCACAGACACAGATACGGGCCCGTAAGAAAAAGGAGCGCTGTTTTCTGAGTTTTGGAAACATGTATAAATAGCACCATCACGGACACACTGTGTGCCCTTGGTCTTGAAGCTTAGGGCACTTTTAACGTCTGTGTTGCTAAATACAGGTCCAGATCTTGCCGACCAGCAGAGCTTCTGCAATGGTGGACACGTCCACTGAGCACGGGAAGTACAGTGAGGGGGGGGACAAGGAACCGAATTTTAAAGTTTGTCTAATTTTGGCTGATTTGCATGTCAAGAGCTGCACGTGGCTGGTGGCTACTGCACTGGACCAAGCTCAGGCTTAGGTCACTCTTTTCACTACTTTTTAAGCTAACATTTCATTTTATTTTTTAAATGGAGTCTAGTCAGTTGACAATGTTGTGTTAATTTCTGGTGTACAGCACAGTGATTCAGTCACACACACACACATATATACTCTTTTTCATGTTTTTCATTATAGGTCGTTACAAGGTATTGAATATTGTTCCCTGTGCTGCACAGTAGGACCTTGCTGTTTATCTATTTTACATATAGTAGTGTGTGTCTGCAAATCCTGAACTCCCAGTTTATCCCTCCCCACCCCCCCTCCTCCCTCAGTAACCATAAGCTTGTTTTCTATGTCTGTGAGTCTCTTTATAAGTGAACATGTTATTATGGCAGACGTCTTCAAACACATACAGTAAAGAGAGACTCATATAATGAATTCCCATGTATTCATCCTCCAGCTTTAATCGTTGCCAGTGTGTCACCATTCTTGTTTCTAGATTCCTCCTTTTAACTTTGCACAAGTGCATTATGTTTCCGTCGTCTTTCTTGTATTAGTAGACAGGCATTTAGGTGGTTTCCCATTTCCTGCTAAAAACATGTAAGGGAGTGGACCTCGTTGCATGTTTCTCCCAGTGCGTGTGGTGTGTGTGTGTGTGTGTGTGTATTTGTGGGTGCATGTGCATATGTGTGTATGTGTACGTGTGTAAATCTGTGTGTGTCTATGTGTGTGTGTGTGTGTGTATGTGGGTGAGGGTATATATATCTGTATCTGTGGGTGCATGTGTATGCACATGTGTGTACGCATATATGTACATATGTGTGTGCACACGTGTGTTTCTCTAGGGTGGAAATTTAGAGCTGCTCATGAGGTGGGTGTACATTTAGCCTTCGCAGTGCCAGTTACCCATCCATTTCTGTAAGCAATGAAACAAACCCAACACTGAAACATGGTCCAGGCCCCGGAAGAGCTCATGGGGGTGCCCACCCTGTCCACCCACCATGACGGATGCTTGAGCCATTTCCCGTGGTTCTCAGCCTCTGGGTGTCCCTGGATTCAGGGCAAGATAAAGGCAGGTCAGATTAATCACACAGAGCCCCACGGGTCTCCGAGTCACTTTATCATTCTTAATTTCTCTCTCCACACCCCTCCCCAGATATTTCTCTTTCCTCCCTCCCCCGTCCTGGTCTCTGCAGGGCAGGGGACCGTCGGTGCTGGTAGAGGTGACTTGAATGAGTTTTTCCAGGCAAGCACTTTCCCATAAAGACACAATTAATGCAGGAGGGAGTCAAAGCTCAGGGATGGGAGAAGCTAAGCCGTTTTGCTTTTCCAACAGCACACAGAGTTCTGCTCTCCTTCCAGGAACCTGCTGCTGCCACTGTGCCTTTTTCGCCAAGAAATGCCCGCACATGCGGATGGTGATGGATTATCTGCGTAACTGTGCTTTTTACATTACTAAGAGGACTGGCGTCCCTTTAGCTGCCGTGCATCCTACGGCCCAATCGCTAATACCGAGGGGGGAATGTAGCTAAGCTGCTCAGTTTAAAAAAAGAAACAAAAGAAGAATTTTTTAAAACTGACAACACAAAGCAGGCAGTCAGGTTGTAGAAAAGAGAACAAAGCAAAAATCAGGTGAGTGACCGAAATTATTATTACAGGGGCCGAAGTCTGGCTTTTTCCTCCTTGGAAGACAAAGGAAAGTGTTGAGAGAGTAAATCGTGAGTTGATTAACTCAGGTCGTTTTGTTTTGGGTGCCGGAGCCCGACCCGGGTCGGGAGGCGGGGAGGAGCCCGAGCGGGGCCCTGCTGGCAGGCGCTGGGGGTACAGGCAGCGCCAGGACGGGGTCTGGGTGGGCTTCCGGGGAGCCTGCCTTGAGGAGCGGGGCTGGCCTCTGTGCTGGTGTCAGCGGGATTTGCTGTTTGGCTTCCATCAAGGGGAGAGCGGTCAAGAGCTTTGAAGGACGCCTTTCAGGGGCGAAGGGAGGCATCCTCGTCTCCCCTGTCAAAGATCCGACGCCAGACTTTCCGTGATTCTGAGGGAGGTGAGCCTCATGGCTTTCCTGCCACCTCTGTGAGGCCACAATTTCTCATCCCAGGAGATCCCCCGGGGTCTCCTGAAGTCTCGGGGTGGGTGGGGGTCTTCCTTCTTCTGAATCTGTCTTGTTTGGCTCTGATCCCTGCACACCTTTCTGGGGATTTCTGGGTTCACTTAATCAGGCTCATTTAGGAGGTTGATGCTTGCCCCGCCCCTACCCCCGCACGGTGGGGGCACCAAAGACTGGCGAGGGGTCTTCGTGCCCCTCCACTCTCCAGCGATGGCCACCAACCCTTCCTTTTCTGACACCCACAACTGATACATTAACCAGCCTAATGCTAGACTCCGTGTGAATGGGGTGCCCCTAGAAACCCCTCCAAGCACGACGGGGCCCCATCCGACTTCTAAAACCTTCACAGAGAACCGAGCCACTCATGTCAGACTGGGAGCAGGGCAGGGCCCCCATCTTGATTTTCCTCACTTTGCGTGTAGCTGAGACCCCTCATGGGCTGGTGCTTCAGCCTTTTTACAGCCGCATGTAGAATATTATTAAAAAAAAAAAGGGCTTAGGTTTGAAATTTGAATGGCTCTCAGTTGGAATCCTATATGACTAGAAAATTAGTTAACCTCTCAGCCTCACTCTTCCTGTCTGTGAAACGGAGAGAACAAGAACCTAGGAGGAGGTTTTTTGGGTTTATTTATTTATTTAGGGTAATTGAGATGTAACTCACATAATATTACATTCATTCCAGGGGTATAACATAATGATTTGATATTTCTGTATCCTGTGAAATGATGACCATGCTAAATCTAGCTAATTTCCATCACCACTACAGTTACAAATTTTCTTCTTAGAGTGAGAACTTTTAAGATCTGTTCTCCAAGCAGCTTTCAAATACACAACACAGAGCACTAACCATGGTTGCCGTGCTGTGTTACATCCTCAGTACCTATTTATTTTTTAACTTCAAACTTGTCCCCTTCTTTTTAAAAATTTTAAAACATGTTTATTATTTTTTTAATGGAGGTACTAGGGGTTGAACCCAGGACTTCACACATGCTAAGCACACTTGTTTTTTTAACCACTGAGCTATATATAGCCCCACCCCTTAAGTTTGTCCTCTTGACCTCCTTCACTCATTTCGATAATCCTAGGAGGATTAACCATTTCACAATCACCTATTTCGATAATCCTAGTGGGATTATTGAGAACCTTAGAAACACAAACAGCAGCTCCTAGTGCAGTGCCCAGCGTGCGATCAGCCGTCATCCGATTTTTACGGCCACCTGGAATTTTGTTTTCGTTTTTCTGTTCAAGCCAGCGTCCATATAAGAATACCCATTGCGAGCTGTTTGTGAAGTGTGTAAAGTCACCACTCCCCTTTCTGGAGGATGCATTTGAAGATTCACTCCATCGCCTTTTAGATCATGAACTTTCATGGGAGGATTGGAACTTAGGAAACTGGAAAAGGTCTGTGACGTCCTAGAGCCAGAGAGGAGCTGTAAGAAACTCCGTTTGTGCACTGACCTCCTTCCTTAGAGCCTCCACTGCATACAATATAACACACCAAAAATAGCCAGGGGAGGAAATCTGATTTGCAGCTCGATTTGCTAGCACAGCGCGGGAGTAGGTGGGGCGGTTTGAACGTGGGTGACGGTTGCCCCACAAGGTGGCTGTGCACATCGGCTGGGGTCTTACGGCCTCCCTCCTGCTTAGAGCTGGAGCTGCCAGCCTCCTCCTGGCCTGGGCTCCCTTTGGAGAGAGCTGGGCTGCAGCCCCAGGGGTCTGGAAGGATTTGGCCCTGTCTGGCTGGGAAGTAGACGGTAGGACCCCTCCTGCCCAGCCCTGGAAGTCACGCCTGCTGGGGGTGCATCATACCTGTTAGTTCATGGGCACTTTACTGAACAGAGCCTGGGGTCAGAACCCTAAAAGGCTCCTCGTTCACCAGACGAGCTTTAATCCGAGGTGCGGCTGGGTTCTGCAGCTCCCTCCGATGGGGCTGCTCCCAGATTCGTTTGGAACTCACCCAGATCCATCTGCGGATCTGACACGGTTCTGTCTTTGGCCAGCATTTAACCTGTTATCTCCTCGACCGCTAAGAGGTCAACGTTTGCCTTTCGGCCAAAGTTGGAGGGAGGGGGGCCTCTCTGTTTGGTCCCCTTCAAGGTCATCAGTACAGGGGCTCTCCAATCCATGGCACCCCTGAAGGAGGCTGCAGCCCCCCCCCAGGAATTCTCCGTTTCCCCTTCCCTTGTGTTTCCCCCTAATCTGCACCCGTCCTTCCACAAACCCTGCTTCTCTCTGCCCCATGGGGTAGGAAGCAGAGTCCGGGGAGAGGAGGCTGCGAAGAGATTGGGGGAAAGATGAGAAGGCACAGTCGGCCCTTGAACAACCCAGGTTTGAACTGTGCACGTCTAATTACGTACATGATTTTTTTTTTCAATAGTAGATCCTGCAGGACCTTGTTGCTTAAAATTAACCACACTTCAATAAGATTTTTTAAAAATAGTAAATACTGCCGTCCGGTATCTGCACTCCCTTACACCCCCGGATGCGGAACCTTGGACAGGAAGGGACCAGGGAGACGCGGCGTTTCAGCCGGGCGGAGGGTCAGCCCACCCCTGAGCCAGCCCACCTCCCGCGTGGGCCAAGGGTCAAGGGTGGAGCAGTAATGAAAACTGCGCGGCAGCAGGCACCTGGCCGCGCCGGCTCGGGGGCTGCTGGGCCGGAGCGCGGGCCCTGGTGTGAGCCCCCCGTCTGGGAACCGTGTGACGGAGGCGGCCTTGGTGTCGTCCCGCGTCTTGCAGACGGGGGCGTGGCGGTGAAGAAAGGTGGGCGCTCCGGCCGTGGGGGGCCCGCCAGGGAAGGATGCCGCCGCCGGGACCTCGGGGCGCGAGATGCGCGTGGCCCAGGCAGGACCCCGCTGTCGCCTTACCTGGACCGCCCCCCGCCCCGTGTGCGCGTCCGCGTCTCGTCACCCCAGGCTGTGCCGTTTCTCTGTCGCTCGGCTGTGGTTCCCAGCACAGCGCGCAGGCCTCTTCCTTCCCCGATGCATAGTGCAGCCTAAATTTATGTTTGTTGAATGAATGAATGAAAACGGGATTGCAAAGCCCAGAAGCACAGGTGCGTTGTGCTCCCTTCTGCCCCACCCCCCACCCCGGCGATGTCCCATTCGGGACCCGCTGGACAAGTAGGGGTGTCTGGCTGCCCTGCCCTCGCCCCGGGGGGCTTCACCCCGGGCACGGGCACGAGTGGCTCACTTGTGAACTCTGTCCTCGAGGTCGTTCCAGATGCCAGATCTCTGCCCAAGGAGATGTGGCCCCTTGGCCGAACAAGGGCCAAGAAGCATCAGGCATCTGGAGGAAGCGCGCGCCTTGCCCTGGGACCGGCAAACCCTGCCTTTGCCCGTGAATCACTGTGCTGTACGCCAGAAATTAACACTACGTTGCAAATCGACTATATGTCAATTGAAAAAAAAAAAGACATTTTAGAAATTTTGGAGGGAAAAAAAAAACTACAGCGAGGTGCCGGCACTGCGGGAGAGCGCTGGGGTGCTGCTGCGGGGCTGGTTGCTGCAGGGCTGGAGGACTGGGGGTCTCGGCTGTCTGTGGCCTGCTGGTCCAGGACCGGATGGCCGGCCACTGCTGGCTTCCCGTTGGCCTGCGTGTGGCCGCAGACCTCCCGGGCCTGGCCTCCCCGGGCCCCCGAGAGCGCGCCCTCTGGTGGCTGTGCCTGGAAGTGTCCCCTGAGTCCCTGCCCTGGATTCCTGCGTGGGCCGCAGCCAGGACTTTCTGCAGAGGAAGTCAAGTCTTCTAGAACGTCCAGTGCCCCCTTCACTGCAGAGCGCCTGGACTGAGGCAGAGCATCTGGGGCCTGTTTGTTTGGAGAGCTGGGCTGGCTGAGCTCCCCTCCTCTGGGATCTGCAGGTGGAGAGAGGACCACACCCCTCTCGCAGGTGGGGGGCTGGGTTGGCGTATGCAGAGATGCAGGGGCCAGCCAGGTGGGGACCTTGGTGACCTGGAGACAGAAGGGGGCAGCTCCTTCTTGGCCTCAGCCAGCTGCTGCCAGGCACGCAGGCCATGCTGATATTGCCAAATTCCAAATTTTCAAACAAAATTAAGAATCTCAATTTTTGTGCGCTCATTCTAATTTCAAAGGACTGGCAACCCACCTTCACTCCCTTTGGTCATCTCTCCCTCCCTCTTTCCATCTCTGGCTCCCTCCCGCCTTCCATCCCTCCCTGGCTTTCTTTTAAACGTTGTGCCTTGCCATAAGCATGTCTGAGGACCTGCCTGGCCCCCTGGCCTCCAGTCTGAGAGCCCTTCCTCAGAGAAGGTCCCCCTGGATCTGAGCTCCTTGGCTCTGATCAGCCTCTCCACCAGTGAAGCATATGCCACTGGTGGAAGCGCCAAGGTCCGGAAGTCCCTCCGGCCTGACTGTCACTGCCAGCAAAGCTGCTTTGTGGGCTGCCCCAGGAAGGAGATTTAATCGTCTCCCAAGCAGACGGAGCCGTGCGCTCCCCACCGCCGAGACCACGCCCCCCATTTTGTGTTGTCTGCTGTTTGTTTTGGTTGCCCTGGTTTTGATGTCATCGCTGGGAGTATTGTGTTTCTGCTTTTTAACAGAGTGTTGGCTTCACACGTAGCTTGAGGAAAACAGTGGCAGCTGCCTAAACACACACCAGATCCTAACTTCACAGGAGGCAGCTCCGAAAAAAATCTGTGCAGGCAGCCAGAAGGAGGGGATGTGCTGGATTTTTGTCAGGCTCTGTGACTACCTGTGCAGGCTGGGAGAGTCCTGGGGAAACCAAGACTGGAGATGCTGCTGGGGCAACGGGAATTCGTTCAGGGTGTTCAGGAACTGGCCGCCTGTGCGCATGAAAAGATGCTCCGCGTCACTAATTATCAGAGAGAGATAAATCAAAACTATCGTGGGGTACCACCTCGCACCCGTCAGAATGGCCATCATCAAAAAGTCCTCAAGTAATACGTGCTGGAGAGGGTGTGGGGAACAGGGAGCCCTCCTACCCTGCTGGTGGGAATGCAAATTGGTGCAGCTGCTGTGGAAAACAGTATGGCGGTCCCTTTAAAAAACTAAGAATAGAGGTACCATATCATCCAGCAATCCCACTCCTGAACATCTATGCAGAGAAAACTGTAGTTCAAAGAGATATCTGCACCCCCGTGTTCATAGCAGCACCATTGACAACAGCCAAGCCAACAAGCAACCTGAATGTCCATCCACAGATGAACAGATAAAGAAGTTGTGAGATGTCTGTCTGTCTGTCTGTCTGTCTATCTATAATGGAGTACTACTCAGCCATAAAAAAGAATGAAATAATGCCATCTGCAGCAACATGGATGGATCTAGAGATGATCATACTAAGTGAAGTAAGTCAGAGGAAGACAAATATCATATATCACTTATATGTGGAATCTAAGAAATGATACAAAGGAACCAAACAGAAACAGACTTACAGACATAGAAAACAAACTAATCGTTACCAAAGGAGAAAGGTGTTTGAGATTAGCAGGTAAAAACTACTGTATGTAAAATAGGTAAACAACATAGCACAGAGAACTATATCCAATATCTTG
Organism: Camelus bactrianus; assembly: GCF_048773025.1. Lineage (NCBI taxonomy): Eukaryota > Metazoa > Chordata > Mammalia > Artiodactyla > Camelidae > Camelus > Camelus bactrianus. The sequence goes on along the minus strand of NC_133570.1, from coordinate 2,916,231 downwards.
TCATAACCGAAACAGAAAAGAATCTCAACAAGAATATATATATTTGTATATAACTGAGTCATTGTGCTGTATGCCAGAAACTAACACAAGATTGTAAAGCAATTATACTTCAATTAAAAAATTAAATAAAATAACTATAAAAGAGAACAAGGAAGCTACTGTGTTCTGATCAGCCATTTTAAAAAGCCAAAAAAAAAAATCCATTATGGAAAAGAACTGGCCCCCAGTGCTTCACAGGGCACTCACCCATTCATTCATTCGTTCATTCGTCCTACATGCGGACACTGAGCCAGGGTCTGTTCTGACACCCAGAGCCCAGAATTCTGCTGTGCACGGGACCTGAGGCAGCTGGCCGGCAGGGTGACCTTTGGAGACGGGCCTTTGGGGAGGTCGGGAGGCTGTTTTTCACCTTTTCTCCAGGACTGCTCAGTGCGGATCTCAGGGGGATGGGGGTCCCCTGGGCAGAGGCTCACTGCAGGGAGACTGAAGGAGTCCTGGGGCCCCTGACTTTTTATGCAGACGTCTGCTCAGCCGGCAGAGGTGTTTCCCTCAGGAAAGGTGTCCTTAAGACTTCACCAGTGTCCCCCAGGGACCCAAGACCCCAAAAAAGGACTGAGTAGCTCCTGTCTGTGTGCCCAACGTGAGGTGGAAACAGCAGGAGCCCGTATGAGGTACCTCCTGGACACAGGACCCTGTTTTAACCATTTTATAGGCCCTGACTTATCGACTACCTCAGGAGGGTGGTATGGGCAAGACACGTGTCCCCATTTTCCAGATAAGGAAACTGAGGCACCATGAGATGAAATGCTTGCCCTAGGCCACAAAGGGGTGGGAGGGTGGGGGGAGGCAGGATTGTGGCCCCAGGCTGCACTCGAGACCTGCCCCTTGGACCCAGCCCCACCCTCTGCTTGCAAGGCCTGTGGCTGAGAATCGCAGGACATTTTTTTTAATACATTGTTTTATTTTTTTAAAACATTTTCTTATTGAGTAAGTCATTTTACAATGTTGCATCATCGCTGGACATTTTTAAATGGTTGCATTTTATTTATTTATTCTTAAAATTTTTTTATTGAAGCATAGTTGACTTGCAGCGTTAGTTTCAGGTGCACAGCAAAGTGATGCAGTCCTGCGTGTGCACAGATGGCTGCATTTGAAATGGGTGTGTGAGTACTTGCATCAGACTTGGTTTTGCCTCTGGGTCTGAAGTACCAGCTACCTGCTAACACCCGCTGTCTGGACCTTTAAGAAGAAGTATGCTGCTGGTGCCTGCCTCGCTCAGCCTCGCTCACTCTCACCGTCGTCTGCCTGTCTCTCTGGAGACAGTGTGTGCGCACGGCACAGGCTCTTCCCTCCAGGAGGAGAGGGAGTGGGTGCTTTCAAGAACTTGGGGTGGGGGGGATTTCTAGAAACCACGGCAGCAGCCCCCAGGATAGGTAGTTGCCATTCCCATTTCATTGATGAAAAAACCGAGGCTCATGAAAGGGGAGTCTCCTGCCCAATAGCTAGGTTAACAGGCTAGGATTTCGACTTCAAAGCACACGTCCTTCCAAACCTTGTGCTCCTCCTGATCTGAAGGAGTTTCTATTCCAGTTTGACAGGCAAGACTTGAGCACGAGAGAGCCTGACCTCAGAGCATCCTAGAGGACCACAGTGCCTGGACAGAATGTGGGTAGGACAGACAGTCAGGGAAAAGGAAGGGCTGGTGCTGGCCAGAGATAGCAAGGAAGGCTTCCTGGAGGAGGTGAGGCAGGAACAAGTGGTATTCAAACTGCCTTATCCAAAAAGGGAATTTACATGCTCCTCTAGCTCCAAGCTGCAGTTTGTAGCCTCAGGCACAGAAGGCTCAGGGTGCACCAACAACGTGGTTAGGAACATCTGCGAGTGATGGAAACCTGAAAATGGGTGGTTGAACAAATGAGGGGCTTTATTGTTCTTATAAAACAAAAGGTCCTGAGAAACTTCTTGCGGTGACAGGCAACCTCTCAGCCTCGGTCTGTACAACAGCACTGGATCCGTTCCCACCTGTCCAAGGAAGTGACTGGCCATGGAGACCCTCAGCCTGTAACGCTGAACAAGCCCTGTCTTTTGAAATATCCCCAGACTTCTCCCTTGTCCCCTGGACTGTGAAGTGTACCAAGGGACCAACTGGAAAGGCTCCCCCCGCGTCAAAATTCCCAGCTTCATAGAGCACTTGTCAGTCAGACGCTGCCACGAGAGCCCCTCCTTCTGCCCCGTAAAAGTGCCTCTCCTTCCTGAGACCCTCGAGCCCCCGCTGAAAGGGAGCTGGCAGCCGGTGGGCGGGCCTCCTCACGGCAGGAGTATGAGTCAACAGCCGTGCTCGTCTCGGGGTTAGCCTTGTCTCTGATGGGCCAGAGTTTGGTGGTCCAGGTTGGAATGATGCTTCAAGATGCCAGAAGGGACCCAGACACTGAGGAAGCCACTCCTCCCAGCCCCCGAGGGCTCAGCCTCTCGAAAGGAGGAGTATCAAGGGACCCGTGGACATACTTATTATTAAACACACTGCAGGCAGGGAAGAGAGTATTTCACAAGAACTTTTAATAACACAGGGAGGGGGAAAAAAAACGGTTTGCCAGAAAAATAAAGCCACAGATACAGCTGGGCAGCTTGGAATTACCTTCCACACTGGGACCACGGATGCTCACAAGGAAAGTCGCCTGGTCAGCCCAGTGTCCGGTGACCCCTTTCTGGTCCCACAATGAAGCTGAGGCTTGTCGGGCACACGCGTGTTTCTGTGAAACTCCCTGCCATCCTCTTCTTGAAGCTGGGGAGGAGAAACAGCAAAGAAACCAGAGGGGAACCAAGTCATCCTACCTTTAAATGGGGCACCTGTTGAGAAACCACACCCGGAACTGTTTATACACCTGCTGTGCTGTGTCCAGCGGCCGGGTCAGATCGCCCCAGCCCCGCTGCCGAGGGAAGCTGCCTGAAAGCACTTTTCACTGCACGGCGAATGTGCGAACACCCTCTCATTTAATCAAATCAAACCAAACACCCTGTAGAACTAAAACGTGTGTGACCATGCGAAGAATCTCATCTCCTTGCAGGTTAATAATCTCTTTTGGAAGCGTGATATTACCATAAAAACTCCTCCTGAACATTTCTGTGTAATGTAGAGAGACAGACGACTGCGTTGTGTTTCAGTTTGTTCTTATTTTAACATGATTATGGCCTGAAATTTGTTAGTGTTGATAAATTTTTTTATAAATATCGATAGTGATACGGTGACTTGGAACATGAATATCTGAACGTTAAGTATGTTAACATAAATGATTTGGTACCTGTGTGTAACTGTGTGATAACTGCAGGTTGTCTGCACAGTTTCCTCCCTAGCAGCCCGGTAGTGGGGGCATCTCCACCCTCCCCTACGGTGGAGGCTGCCCCCCTTCTCCCAGCACCCCTCAGCTCTGGGGGGTGTGGGTGCTGCTCCCCCTTCCTCAGGTGAAGGCTTCTGTCCCGTGGCAGAGAGACAGGGGTCTGGGTGGCGCTCTCCTACTTAATTGTTAGTAAACTCCAAGCTTTTTCCCTTGTGCAGACATTTTTTAAATTGGGGTAGAGTTGATTTACAATGTTTCTGCTCTGCAGCAAAGTGATTCCGTTACACGGATACACGTGTCTCTGTTCCTTTCCAGAGTCTTTTCCATTATAGGTTGTTACAACACATTGAACACAGTTCCCTGTGCCCTTCAGCAGGTCTCTTGTTGTTTATCTGGTTTATATACAGTCGTGTGTGTCTGTTACTCCCGAACTCCTAATGCGTCCCTCCCCCTTCCCTTTCCTTTTTGGTGACCACCAGTTTGTTTTCTATGTCTCAGGCCTTTTTGAGTTTGTGAGTTTCCAAAGGAAGGTGCGTCTTTCTGGGACCACTGCAAACTTAAACGGCCTCCAACTCCCAGCTCCAGCTGTAGACCCCGGCAGGGCCAGTGGGAGGACAAAAGAGGGTGTCTGGGTTCTATAAAGGATTCAAAAACAGCAGCAACACTGAGTGAGGGTTGGCCTGCCTTCCCCATCACTGCCGAGGGCAGACCCCTCCTCCGAGGTGCTGGCCAGCCTGCCCCCTCACTTCCCCTCTCCGCCCGGCCAGCCCCTCGGCACCGCCTCGTCACGTGACCACCACTCACCCGTGAACAGTTATTAGGGCATATCGTCTCAGGTGCGGTGTCACGTTTGCCTGGTTATTTCTACCCGTCTTCATCCCCCTTCTGTGGCCCGTCTTCTCTCCTGGGATGAGAGTCCGATGAGTGTGATAGCCATGCTGTTCTTGTTGTTTTGTTTTTGTCTTTTGGGAAGGAGGTAATTAGGTTTATTTATTCATTTTTTTCTTCTTTTTTTTTTTTGATCTTTTTGTTGGGGGGATGTAATTAGGTTTAGGTTTAGGTTTAGGTTTACTTACTTTTGATGGAGGTACTGGGGCTTGAACCCATGGCCTCGTGTGTGCTAAGCGCGCGCTCCATCCCGAGCGGTAGCCTCCCCAACCACGCCTTTCAGTCTGTGTATTTCTGACAGAAGCAAGACAGCGTGAGCTGCAGCGAAGCCTCCCAGTTAATGTTTATCGAACGAAGAGCGTTCCTCATCACATCCTCCGTTGTCGCTCGTTTTTTGTTTTTCTGTTTTTTGGGTTTGTTTTTTTGTTTTTTTTTTTGAGATTGATGTTGAGCCCAAGATCGAAGTCTTGCCCCTGCAATATTAAATAAGAGCGTTTGAAAGCTCAGCCGGCTCTTCAGTCAAACGCAGGATATTAAGGATCGTTTGGCTCAAAGTGACGGGAAGCGCATCTCAGCCGGGCTTAAAGCGGTGAGAGGGAACAGCCAGAGACCCCCGGCTTCCGGCACGGCTGGGTTTAGGCTCCGCAGCTCTGGGCCGTTCCCCCCGCCCCCCACTGTTAACCTGGCTCTCAAGCTGGGATCAGCATCTCTAGACCAGCCCAGCGCTGGATGGAAGTCGTCCTCTCACCATTGTTTTTCCCCCAAGCTGGCGCTCCTCCTCTCCGTAGGAAAACACAGCTGGATGTGAGACGTGAACTCAGCATAAAGCATATTCCCTGAAGCAGGATGGCATAGAGGTGAGCACATGGGTCCTGAGTTCAAATCCTGATGCCAGTCGTCTTCGCTGGGTGGCGCTGGGGAGGTTCCATAGCCTCTCTGAACCGCAGTCTCCCATGTAAATAAGAGTGCTTAACACTTAGGGTTGTTGAAAGTTTACAAGATTGATATGCAAGATGCAGTGCCTGGACCTACAGGCTGTTACTGGCTTTCGTCCCTGTGTTCACCCTCCTGTATCAATAACTCAGATTTCTTGACGCTAAGATTTCACCTTCCGTCTAAGGGTTGTTTTTTTTTTTGTTTGTTTGTTTTTCTTCCCCTTGGAGTGTTCAGAACCCTCCTCTCTCAATTCTCCATCCTTTGTGGACGCCCCGGTTTAAACGTCCTCCTTCACGATGCGAAAAGTGAAGGGCGATGTAATGAAAGAGAAAACGCCTTCGAGTTCCTGATGAGTCGCTCCCCTATTTTGTTGACTCAGCCATCAGGAAAGCATTTTCTCCTTCGGAGCCTGAGACTTCTTATTAATGTAATCATCCTAAACACGGGTGTAACCAAACAAAGCTACAGATGCGAGCTGGCAGGCGGACGCGACTCAGATGTGGGGGGAAAAATATCAGATGACTCAATGGGTGACAGAGGGTTTTTTTTTTAATTATCTGCAATTAGTGGGAAAGAAAATATGTGGCCTATATTAAAAATAAGCTCTTTATTTTTTTGAGGGGAGGGAGAAGCAAAACCATCCTAAAGACCAGGAATGCTGTTCCCTTTTATTTACATGAATGGAGATAATTGGGACTCTCAGGATTAATGTAAGTTTCCACCATAAATAATAGCACCATCTGCGACACATAGTTGCTTCCCCCTCTGAACAGACACAGCAGAGCATCCCCGAACCATATGCCGTACGGACATCAAACGCAGTTACGTCAGTTCTGCCGCAGAAGCTTGCATTATGCGGCTCTAAACCCCTGCTGACGCTGCAGCCTGATCATTTTTATTTTTCATTGTTGCATCCATTTCCAGTCTGTTTTGGAGGCATATTAAAAGCCGTGTTTACACTTTGGATCAAGGAGATAAACTTGGAATATTAGCTTGTGAAGGGCCCTTGGAGAAAACACCAAGCAGGTCCTCTCGTCTGCAGGAAGCGCATCTCTTTTGAAATGATTGGGGAAAATCTGTGTTAAAAAAAAGAATAATGCTTCTGCTGTGATGATTCTCTGAAATTCAGCTTTCAGCGTCCGTCAGTGACGTTTTCCTGGCACACGGACACAGCCACGCTCACGTCTGTTTCCGGCCGCTCTCATGATGGAACAGCAGGGTTGAGCAGTTGCATCAGAGTTCATTCAGCCCTATGAAGCCTAAAATACTTGCTGTCTGGGCCTTGACCAAAAAAGTATGCTGATCCCTTCTTCCTATGACTTGGGAAGCAAATAATCGCAGTCTGGACAGAGCCAGGGTGTATCATTTTATATTTTGGCTGGAAGTTAAGAGAAAACGTCTGTGCCCTAAGGTCGTGCATTGGTTCCCATACCAGGAGGGCGGTGGGGAGGCAAGACTCAGGGTGCGTGTGTGCAGTGGTCCCTCGGTGTTGCCCAGACCCCAGGATCCCACCGTCCTGGGATGCCTGCCCCAGCTCTGGCTTTGCCTCGGGGTGTCACTTCAGTTTCGGCATGGATGGCAGTATTGGTGGAGTGACCTGGTCCCACGCTTGCCTCTGGGAAGAAAGGCGTTTGCTTCTGTGGTTCTCTTGGGGGTGAGGGCTCCTCTCTCAGAAGTCCCAGCAGGCCTCCCCTCATAGGTCTTGGGCCCAAAGTGGCCGAAGGCACGTTTCCCTGACCTCAGCACCACTGACCTTTGGGGCCGGACGATTCTGAGGTGTGGGACTGACCTCTGCATGGAAGGTGTTACCGCATCCCTGGCCCCCGTCCACTAGACGCTGGGAGCGTCCCCCCACCAACCATGACAGGCACGATGTCGCCATATGAGTGAAGTCATAGCGTGTTTTTCTCCATCTGACTCACTTCACTTAGCGTGATACTCTCATTGTCCATCCATATTGTCTCCATCGGCAAGATTTCCTTTTTCTAGCTAAGTAGTATTCCATTGTAGCTGCCTGTCTGTCTGTCTATCTATCTACCACCTATTTATCCATCTAGATGGACAGATTTCACACATTCATTATCCATTCATCCCTTGATGGGCACTTCGGTTGTTTCCATATCTTGGCTGCTGTCAATAATCCCACAGTGAGCATCGGGGTGCATGTGTCTTTTTGAATTGGTGTTTTCATATTCTTTGGATAAATACCCAGAAGTAGGTTGGCTGGATTGTAGAGTAATTCTAGTCTTAATTTTTTTTTTTTTTTGAGGAATCTCTACACTGTCTTCCATTGGCTACACCATTCTCCATTCCCACTAATGCATCAATCAACCAACTAACCAACAACAACAACAAAAACCCAGAATGAGTCAACAAACCAAACCAAACCAAACAAATATGTAGATACGGAGGACAGAGCAGCGCTGACCAGAGAGGGAGGGTGACGTGGGTAAAGGAGGGTCAGCTGTGTTTGGTGATGGATGGAAACCAGTTTTTGATGGCGAGCACATTCTAGGGTATAATGTCATACACGTGAAACTTACATAATGTTATAAGTCAGCGTTACCTCAATTAGAGAAAAAAGTTTTAAAAATTAAAAAAATATATATATAAGCTACATCAAGGGGAAAAAAAAGTCTCTAGATATTTCCAACTGTCCCTCACGTGGAAAAATTGCCCCTATGTGAGAACTTGGGTTTAGGTGTATGTGTGTAACTGAACCAGTTACTGGAAACAGGTCTGGAATTACCCTATTTAAACCAAGGATTGGCAAACATCGGACCGTGGGCCAAATCCAGCCCCTCACCTGGTCTCGTGTGACCCACAAGCTAAGTCATGGTAATGGAAACTGTAAGAAATGGCTACATTTTAAACACTTATTTAAGTTCCTATGTAACATCGAATTTGCCCCTTAGTCTGCTAAGTCTAAGGTATTTATTAAATACCACCTTAAGGAAAAAAAGTGCCAGTCCCTGGAGCAGACCAGATCATTGGTTCTCAACCCTTTATACAAAATAAAATTAAATTCATAATCTTGTCACCTACCCAGAGACATAATTAAAAACCAACAGTATAAATAGTGCCCTGATGATGAAAAACACGACCGCAGCAATCCACGGTAAGGTAATATTTTAGCGTGTACGTCTGTCTGGAAGATCAGATGAGGCTGTCAGGTGCTCGCCCCTGTGCTTAGAGGTAGCTCTGAGTTCAGGCTGGTGAAGCTGCATTTGGGCTGTTCTTGGACTACACAAGCAGACTGGGTGTGGTTAATACCATCCTCCAAAAAGATGGACAACTTTTTAGTAAACTTGCATCAACTCAAAGTACTGTCCTCACCCCAACAGTTGCCGTGCTGGAAAATGCACAGGATATTATGCTGTTGCCCCTCCCTCAATCTTCAATACCCCAAATGCCGTCTCTGGTCAGCTGAATATTACCCCCCAGAGATGTTTATTTCTCAGTTGTCAGAACCTCTGACTGTGTGACGTTCTCTGGCAAAGGCACTTTGCAGGTGTGAGTCAGTTAGAGATTGTGGGGTGGGGAGAGGATCCTGGATCAGCCGGGTGGGCTGCTGCAATCACTCAGGTCCTTGTAAGAGGGAGGGAGGGCGTCAGAGGGAAGAGAAGCTGCAAGCTGTTGCTGGCTTTGAAGAGGGAGGACCGGGCCGGGAGCCAAGGAACGCAGGCAGCCTCTAGAAAATGGAAAAGGCGAGGAAACTGATTCTGCCCTGAAATCTCCAGAAGGATCACAACACTGCAGACCCCTTCGTATTAGACTGCTGACCTCCAGGACTATAAATCAGTATGTTTTGTTGTTTTGTGCTACTGAGTTTGTGGTAATTTGTTACAGCCACAGTAGGAAACTAATATGTACACCATCTCACTGTGGGTCAGGGGAGCTCTGTCTTGAGCCAGTCAGAGCCCCTCCTGGATGTGGGGCTGGGGCCACATTGCAGGGATGGATGGGGAGGGGTCCAGCTCACGGCCACCACGGGGACCATTGGCCAGGCTCAGCCTCGGGGAACGGCAGAAATTCAAATGCCAGCGCACTTAAACGATTGCATTTTTAGATTTAAAACTTTGCCTGGTAAGTATTTCCCTCCTGCCTACCCAGGGCACCGTTCTCATGCTGATAAAGTCTACGCTTTTGGGAGTCTTAGGGAATTTGTCTTTGAGAGGCATGACTCCTTGGCTCCACAGCCAGGGCCCTGATTGAGTAACACCTGGGAGTGATTATGGATTTCTCCCAAAGAGCGGGGGGGGGGGTACCCCCCCCAGGGCCTTCTCGGGGGAACACAAGTACCTGCTCTTTTAAAGTAGAGTTTCACTGTTTCGAAATTGCAAACTGCACTATGTAATTTCAGCAGAGGATATTTGGGGGGTACGTTCAGAAGAGGCACTGGAATCAAATAATCCACTTATCAAGGTGCCTTTTGTTTCAAGAAGAAAGTAGCAATGCACCATGTTTAGCAGAGAAGACAGTCTGTGTCTGGCCAATGTTCATAAATCGCCAACTGTGGCGGTGGGGCGGGGCGGGGCGGGTGGGGGAGGAGGAGCCCTCAGAGGGCTCCGGCCGGCTGGGGTTCAGGTAAGCGGCAGTGACTTGGGTTTTCCTTGAGGTGTGTGAGGGTTTGGCAGCTGTCTGACACCATACAGGTGAACCGGCGCTGTCTAACGCAGGAGAGGCACTGGAGTCGTAAAAAGAGTTCCCCTCCCCTGATGGCACATTTCTTCTCTCACGTGGCTGTCACCTAGTTTTGTTTTTCATGAATTATGGTTATCACTTATTTTTTTTCACATTTCTGTAGCCTGAAAACCTTTTTACTGTAACTTACCGGGGATGGAGGTAACGATAAGGTAATCATGCTAATCATATTAACAGCAACTTTCCCCAGTGACTAAGGCATGCTCTGCCAGCTGCGTGCTGTGCTTATGGCTCTAAGTGAGTTGGCTTTGATAGGATTTCCCAGCAGAGAGATGAAGATAAGGAAACTGGAAAGTTTAAGGTATTAAAAAAAAAAAATCCTGCCTAGTACACTGGGGGCAGGGATTTATGTTTGGATCTTGTGTGGCCTCAGAGATGCTCTTAGCCACTAGGATCCAGTTCCCTCACTGGGCTGGACAGGGTTTGGTTAAAATCCTTCCTTTGTCCCTCTGGCAACTGTGACACACCACTGAGCACCTTCCATGAATCAGGTTAGATCAGGGTTCCTCATTTGCAGCACTCCTGGCATTTGGGCCTGGGCGGTTCTCTGTTGTGGGTGGGAGGGGCTGTCGTGTGCATTGTAGGATGTTAGCGGCATCTCTGGCCTTGCCTCGCCCGGTGACAGTAGCATGCCCTCCCCCCTAGTTGTGAAAATCAAAAATGTCCCCTGTAGGCGCTGCCAGGTGTCTCCTGGGTGCAGAGTCACCCCTAGTTTAGAAGCACTGATGCTCTTTAGGACAAGGCTTTTCAAAATTATTTTTTTAATTGAAGTAAGGTTGATTCACAGTATTATATTAGTTTCAGGTGTACAGCATAATGATTCAGTACTTTTATAGATTATATGCCATTGAAAGTTGTTACAGAGTCACAGCTATCATTCACTGTGCTGTACAATGTATCCTTGTCGCTTATCTATTTTATACTTAGTAGTTTGTATCTCTTCCTCCCATAACCTTATCTTGCCCCTCCTCCTCCCCTCTCCCCACTGGTCACCACTGGTTTGTGTTCTGTATCTGTGAGTCTGTTTCTATTTTGTTATGTCCATTCGTTTTATTTTTTAGATTCCACATGTAAGTGATGTTATACAGTATTTGTCTTTCTCTGACTTATTTCACTTTGCATAATACCCTCTGAGTCCATCCATGTTATTGCCAATGGCAAGACTCCATTCTTTTTCATGGCTGAGTAGTATTCCATTGTATATATACACCACATCTTCTTTATCTGTTTGTCTGTTGATGGACACTTGGGATGCTTCCATATCTTGGCTTGATGCTCTTTAGGAAAGGCTTTTGCATGCCCTGAAATAGCACCTCTCGTGCATTTGAGCTGTTCTGGGGGGATTGTTTTTATCTTATTTAATTGATGAAGAAAGCCCGACCTAGCATTTTCACCAAGGTACCACAGCATCCATGGCTGCATTCAAAGCAGCAGCTGGCCCCAGCCCCACTTCCTAGACTGACTTCCCACTCCTCCCACACCCAGATCCTGAGCTTTCCCTCGGCCCATCCTTTGTTCTTGCTTCCCCACCTCCTGGAATTCTTCCCTTATTCCAGTCACCCTCCTTAGAGCCAACCCAACCTTCATATGACAGCTCAGCGAGAATCAGCTCCAAAGAGGCCATCTCGAGGAGTGGGGTGTACTCAGCGGTAGAGCGCATGCTTAGCACGCATTAGGTCCTGGTTTATCTCCAGTTCCTCCATTTAAAAACAAACAAAGAGCCCATCTCGGTCAGTACATCCCAAAGTGAGCATCAGGATGGAGGTGGAGCGTTATGTTGGCTGGAGGGTCGTTTCCCTGGCGTTGTTCTGTCTGGGTGCTAAGCAGAGTGGACATCTCCTGCGTTCCCTATCTCAGAATCTCAAAAACTCAATTTCCGGCAGTGGCTTTGCAGGAGAGTTCTCTGATGAACAGCTGATGGAGGACACAATATCCCCAACACCGACAGGCAAGCACAGATAAAGAAAATGGATAAATAGGAAGGGAGACAGCAAATGAACGTGCCGTCAGCGGGGGGGCCAGATGGAAAGGTGCAGCTGTCAGCCACTCCCGCTTCCCCTCTCCTGGCCCTTAGGAGACCAGCATCCGACTTCTCCAGGGGCATTGCTTCAGATCAGTAAAAATTACTCAATCATCCTGTCTTTCTGGGAGACGCTGCTGTGAGCCGATGAACCAGAATCAGAGCGTGGCTATCTGTCTGTGTTCCACCAGGTCATGGCCGCCGTGGGCTGGTCTCCTTGCAATCAGCAGATAGAGCATCAGGAGGGAAATGCACCAAAGGCTGGGGATCACCTCTGCTCCCTTCAGCCGCTAGACTGGGGCTCCCCAGATTGTGAGATGAGCTTGGGAGGTGGACAGTGTTGCAGCCCGTGAGGGTGCAGACGGGCCTCGCGCAGCTCGGGGAGGGGGGTGGGGGGGAGCGTTCTCGTGAGTGAGTGTCCACGAGGCTGGGTTGCTGGGGGTGCCGCCCCGAGGTATGGAACCCTCTGGACCTCACAAATGAGAAGGCGCTGTCCTTTCCAGTCCCCTCTGAATTACTCTGACTCCATCAAGGAGAAGGTCTCATTTGCTGTGTCTTTAGCTTCTTCTGCTCAGTGGCCTCCTGGTTCAACGAAGATGCGACAAACTTCAGGCTCAGGGCCCTAGGCTGGCAGCCATTTGGGACGTGGGCTCTTGTTTTTTTTTTTAATTCATTGTAGGATTCTCTGAACAAACATAGGCATTACTTCATGGATATTTAATAATCTAAATATTTTATTTAATGTGTTCATTCCTAATGAACTCGCCCAGTAATTAACAGTACATGAATGTATGGTCGATGGCGTGAGAATGACGTCTGGATGTCTGAAGCTGAGGAAATGCCACCGTCCGTTGGAAGCACTGTGTGTGCAGAGAGCTGTCCCTGGCGGTCCTGGGCATAGATGGGCGCGATGAATTCTTTTTTTTTTTTTTTAAAGACTTTATTTCTTCAGAACAGTTTTAGGGTCACAGCAAAATTAAAAGGAAGGTACAAACTTTATGTTCGTAACCACCAGACTAGACCCCACTCCCTTCTTTACAGTATCTGCATCTTCTTGGCTCAAGCTGTCTCTCCTGGGCTGTTAAAGTTCAGCTCTAGTTTCAGCAGGAAGGTGTGAGCCAGGCCCTCTCGGTTCCGTGTGAAGGATGATGAGTGACTTGCTTGAATAACGGGAGACCCTACGAGGGGAGACACCCACACACCGTGCCCACTCCGGCTCTATGTCACGGAAAACAAACTCAGCATTTGCTTAACAGCAAAGGTTCTTTTTTTTTTTTTTTTTTAAAGGCTTTTTTAAAAGCTAAAAAGACAAAAAAAGTAGGGGGAAAAGAGGAATTTCCATCTGCAGGCAGAGTGAAGCATGATGATAACCCTCGCTGACAAGGCTCCCCGTCACGGCAGGCACCCTACACCAGCGAGCCTTAGCATGCTGGCTCCGTTCCTTCTGAGAGCCCTGGGCCCACTACCTTTTCTGAACAAATGAGTCTTTAAATCTCTGCACTTTGAGGTTTAAGAGCTTTTTCAGAGAGGAACGCATACATCAGGTGTAGCAATTGGTCCGTTGGTTTGTACCAAATATTACACGTTGCTTCAATAGTGAATGACTTTCTCTAAAGACGGAGAGCCAGCACCTCTCCGGAATGCCGAGCAGGGCGTTTGGAGAGTGTGTTGCCCTGGTCCTGAGGTGCCTGGGTGGGAATGGAGGTGCTGGAGTGTCTTTAAAGGGAGGGGGCGAAGCGCCTGGGTTAACCTGCGACCTCGCCACAGCGCCTCAGGGCAAGGAACGGGCGAGAAGGCTGCTTCTCTGAAAAGCCGCCTCGACAACCCAGGCCCATTTGGCTGCAACACCAGAGGCAGCTTTGATCCGTTGGGCAGTGCCCCTCCTGGGAAGAGGAGGACGGGAACTTCAGGGGAGGGGAGCCCGGGGCCGCCCCAGAGGCCGGATGGGCACTGCCGGCGACTGTTAGAAGCAGGGGCAGAAGGGAAGGAAGGGACATCGGAGGAGGTGAAGGATCCCTCGCAAACCCAAAGGTACCCGAGGGTCCAGCAGCAAACAGCTAAGCGAGGCGGCCTGCTGGGTGTCTTCTCTTATTGTTGCTGGCTGGGCAGCCAGCCTCAGTGTTGCCAGTTTCTCCCGTGTTTAAAGAGAAGCTGGAAACCCAGATACCTACCAGTTTTTAAAAAATGGTCCCTGTGCAGCACGATCGTTTAAAATACCGGGGGCAAGGGTATATAGCTCAGTGGTAGAGTGCATTTAGCATGCACGAGGTCCTGGGTTCAATCCCCAGTACCTCCACTAAAAAAAATAAAAATAAAAAAATAAATAAACCTAATTACCACCCCCCGCACACCAAAAAATAAATAAATAAAAATAAAATACCACGGGCAGAACGAAACCCACCTGCAGGCTGAGTTAAGCGCCATTAAGTGAGCAGTTTGCCGTCTCCCGGTTTGCCGTTATGCAAATGTTTTTTTTTAAATTTTTACATAGGCAAATTTATCATTTTTCAGTTGCCTATGGCATTTGAGTCCTAATGCCATACAAGCAGGTTATAGAGGAAATCACCCACTTTTTCACCTGGTACTAAAAATGTCATTTCCTTTCATCTGTATCACTGCTCCGTGTGGAGTTTCTTCTTGTATATGGTGTGAGGTATGGATCGGATTTTATCTCTTTTTCCCCCAGATGGCTAGCCAGATTCCTCAGCACTGTTCATTGAAAAGTCTGTCTTTGTCCCCTGATTTGTGGGGCCGCCTGCATCACATACCGAATTGCTAGGTAGACGTGGGCTTACCGGTGAACCATTTTAGTCCACTGGTCTGATGTTTTTATTCCTGTACCAGTCTCATGAAATACGTTTTAAGCTCACGCAAGCTGTTAAAGGACCACATCCATCCCACACGCCTAGGCGACTCACCAGCTCCCTGTTAGGCGGGACTCCATGCAATTGCCACGGCCCAACAAATCCTAACATACAAACATCTCCACTTCGTATTCTTCAACCGAACACAGGCATGTCGTTTTCAGAGCGTGGAGTTGTTTATGGGCTGATCCCCAAAGGAGGGTGAAAAGTTCTCACCAATTGGCCTTCAGAGTGTTAGCCCCCTCGTTTCCAAATTGCTTGAAGTTACCGCTCACTGCGAGGTGACTTCCAGCGAGCCCGGCAGTAACCCCATCCTTGTCTTTTCTCTTCCTCCCTTCTCTCCCGCCGCCCCTGTAGTGATAGAAGGCCGCGGGGTCCCAGACGACCGACCGAGGGCGTCCTCGCTGCCGCCTTACCTGCCCGTGAGCTACCGCGTGCTCAGAGCCGACACCGCCTTCTTCCTGAAGGAGACCAGCCAGGACGTGACCCGCAACTCCAGCCTGCGGTCGCGCGTGGAGTCCTTCTTCCCCTACAGAGCCCGGCGGCCCCCGGCACTGAACGCCAGCTATGGGCCTTTCTCGGTGGAGAAGGTGGTGCCTCTGGACCTCGTGTCGCCAGCCGGCGCGTGGGGGCCGGCCGGCAGGTTCTCCCTTAACTGGAAGCTGAAGGCGCACGTCCTGCAGGAGCGCGTCCACCTGAGCCGGCCCCGCGTGCAGGTGCTGCTGCAGCTGGCGGGCAGGGACTGGGACGACCCCGGGCCCGCGCCGCGGCTGCCCTGCCTGCGGGTCTTCGCCTTCCGGGAGACCCGGGAGGTGCGCGCCGGCTGCCGGCCGCAGGGCGACCTGGGGCTGTGCGTGGCGCAGCTGGAGCTCCCGGCCGGCTGGTTCGGGCCCCCTCCGCCGGTGGCGGCCGGGAGGCGGAAGGCGGCCGAGGCGCCCGCGGGCGGCCCCGCGGTCGAGCTGTACTACGCCGTGCAGCCGGCGGACGCGCGCGGGGACTGCGCGGGCGGCGACGTCAGGAAGGGCAACGCCATCCGGCCCGGCAAGGACGCGCCCGGCGAGAGCGCGCCCCGCCTGCAGAGGATCGGCGCCGCCGGCCTCTTCCGCGCCCCGGACGGCGCCGCGCTGCGCGAGGTGCGTGTGGACGGCAACGTGGCCGTCTGGCTGCCCTCCGGGCCGGCCAAGCAAGGAGACGTGGTCACTGCGCGTGTCGCCGTGGCCAGCAACTCCACCGTGGACTTCTTCATCCTGAGGTAGGTGCTCACCTCGCGGCTGGCACGGCTCCTCTGGGATCGGACGGGAAGCTGGGGCTGCCGACTAAAGACAGGTCCCCGCCACCTGCCTGCTCGCGGATGGAGGAGCTCAGGGCGGAGAGCAGGAATGAATGGGGCGCTGCGCGCTCCGGGGAAAAAATGGGCAGGACAGGCCTTCAGATAGTTAGATATTTTCAGGAGATTTTATGAGCCCAAATTCTTGCCTCTCCTCCTATCTGGAAAAGCAGGGACATCATTAATGGTGACATCTGCTCCTGGTGACCAGCAGCAAGCCTGCGCCAAAATGTGTGCTTGGCTGCACGCCCCCCCTTCACTAAAATCACGTATGTACCGACTCTCCTCTGCCTCTTCGGAGCAGGTCCGCAGGACAGTCTGAGATGCTGTCCCCGGGGTTGCTGTCCTCATTTTGCCCCCAAGAAAACTGAACTCACAACTCTCACAGTGGATGTTTAAGAAGGATCCATTGTCACCACCTTCAGGGACCCTCTGGCTTCACAGTGGAAGCCAGGCCCCAGGTTTTAGCAGCTCCCTTACATTGTATACCAGGGGCCAGGGAAGGAGGGCAAGACTAAATGAGTTCCTCTCTTTTGGCCTTGGATTTATTTACTCTTGAACTTGGAGAGGGGTATGACTTTTTATTAAGCTTTAAATTCTTCTATAGATGTGCAGATGACTTGGTTGCGCCTGACCGAAAGTGTATACCCCGGGGGCCCCAGAAAAGACGTAGGTATTGTACTATGCAAAAAAAGCCCAGGGTAATATCTTTTTTTTTTTTTTTTTTTTTTCCTGGTGGAGTGAAATAGTGCGGTTAGTGGTTGGGAAAAACCCCATTTGTGAGTACCATTCAGCAATGATTAAAGGAATCTGCCCAACATGAAGTTTTCAGCAGAGGTATTCCATCTTAGTTAAAAAAAGAAAAAAAGTAAACTGAATTAAAACAACAGCAAAATAACCCACCTACCATCCCCGCTGCTGGGTCAGCAGACGACACCAGAGCTGTAAGGGGCTGGCTCCGTCACGCTGCATAATGGTTCTAAAGCTTGGTTCAGGAATGCCTGTTGTCTGAGATAATTAATACTGGGGGAAAAGCCACTTAAAGCAAATCCTCTTGAAATGTGGCCCAGGATTTCATGATAATGAAAAAAAAAATCTGCTTGAGATTTGTTTAAAAGATAAAGATGATAAAAAAAAATCAGGTTTTTTTCCTGTTGTCATTAAGAAGGGCTTAGGTTGTAATGGTAGCTACGCTTTGGTTCTTTTCAGAATACAAAATTAATCCCATGCTGTCTGAGTTGCTCAGAAAAATACTGGCAAGGAGGAATGATAGCACGTTACAGGCGTCTTTTATTTTGGTTTACCTTCTGTTGTGTGGCAGTGGGAGTGGCCCTTTTTAAAGGGTTTGTTTTCACAAAACACAGTCAGAGGTTTTCGTATATTTTTCTCTTGACGTGTCTTCGTTCTTTGGCGTCAAATGATTCTCTTCTAAAGCGTCTGTCTCGTCACCATCCTTGTAACTCTTCCTTTCAGTTCTTAAGTGGATTAATGTGCCCAGATCCTGCTTTGCGGTGGTTGTGGGTCTGACCCAGGGCTTTCGGGAAGCGGACTTCAGTGGTCACACAACCCTGCATCTTTGATGAGATGTAAAATGTGCCCTCTGGGGAATTCCCATCAAATTTGCATTGTCAGCCTTAGGGGTCCGCATGTCACCTGCTGACCTTGTGGTGAAAAGGGATAAACTCAGTGTCTTAGAGGAACTTTCTTAACCTTGTGATGTAACTGCGGGGCCAGAAGAGTAGATATTTGGATCAAAGGGTCCAGGTTTGCTTCCTCCTGCCTTGGATGGGGAGAGATGCTGATCTGGAAAGTTCAAGGTCCATTTCCACGGGGTCCCCTAGCACCCTGGCTCGACGACGCCCTGCTGTTGTAACATGCGCACGTCCAGCCCAAGCTTTGGAAGGGATGTTCAGGCGACAGGGAACCGAGGGCATGTTTTAAAATTCCAGAGTCATAACTGTCTTCTCATTTGTACTTTTTGAAATTTGTTTTTGTTTTATCTGATTTTTTTCCTTTTTTTTGAATTGAAGTATGGTCAGTTTACAATGTTGTGTCAATTTCTCACCCTCAGCATCCCTCTCTAGAAATGCAAACTCTACTATCACTGGGGGGTGAGCATGAGTGAGCCAGTGGGCCCCTACGTCCAAGGTGTGGGGCCCCTGACCCTGGCTTGTTGGAGAGGAAAGGCTGTTCTCTGTGTTTTTTTATCACAAAGATAAGGATGGTGGTGGAGAACGTGAGTCCTGCTGGCCTCAGTCCTGGTCCTGTCTCCTTTACGTCCTGGCTTTGCGACTCTTGGCAAGTCACCTAATCTGCATGTGCCTTGGCTTCCTAAATCAGGCGTGAGCCTGGTACTTACTGCCACGGAGATGGGAGGATGCAGTGGGCTCCTGTTTATCTGCAAGGTGCTTCTCACTGAGTCTGGCGTGTAAACGTGCCGATGTGAACGAATGTGGGATGTCACTCACAGGTTGTTTTGAAACATCCATCAGAACTTCAATAAGCATTGAATTCTGCTTTAGCAGTAAAAGGACATCGTGCTTTGCATAAAACAACAGCAACCAGGTTTGTACTGAAAGCTGTATTGATTCTCACTTCACCATGATTTTGTTCAAAGAGGAAAAAAATTGTTTTGTAATGACGAGAGCCTTTGGGGCAGAGAGGATAATACAACGGCATGGTTCTGGGTTGGATGTTACTTGGTGCTGGGAACATGGCAGCCCGATTTCTGCCTTCCTCATCCTTCCACCCACGGATCCGTGTCCTTGGGGGCGGGAGGGGGAGGGGAACCAGAGAGGCAACAAGGACTCCAAGACGTCCTGCTGAAGGATGGGAGACTGTGGATAAAGCAGGCGTTCCCTTTCAGGATGACACCTTTCATTTTCATTTAGTTTAAATTCATTTTAATTTTTAAAAGTAGTTATTCTTAGGAAAAACATTCAGAGAGAAAATACAAAAAGATGTGCCCAGGTGTGGCAGAATAGTGACGTTCGCATGAGGCTCCCTGAAGCCTGGGAATCACCACTCTCTCCTCCTCATAAGAGGGGCAGCTCATGGAAACCCCTGTTTATCCCGTTGCCCCCGAGGATGGCTGCTGGTTCCGTCACAGGGGACATCCATCTGTCCCCTTGCCGGAACCCAGCTGAGGAATTCACGGGGGATTTGTGGGGAGGCCTTGAAAGACCCCTCCTGACCCTGAAGTCCAAAGGCATTCTCCATCAGCTCCCGGGAAGGCGGCTTTGCGCGACAAGGCCGTGATGCCTGGAGAGAAACCAGACTTCTCGGGGGTTTTGGAAGGGCCAGCCTCACACCCGGAGACTTGGCCTAAGCCTCCTTTACAGGACCGGCTCCACAAACTGCGCTCTCTTCCCCAGGCTCGAGGATGCAGCCTGCGTTTTGTTAGCCGCCTCGTGCATCAGATTCAAAGGCCACCCCTGCTTTAGGATCCCGTCAGTTCCTGGGACTCAAAAGCCAAGGTGTGGAGGTTGCACTTTGCTTCCTGTGAATAGAACATTATTTTAGGAACCCGTGTTTTGGAAAATAAAAAATGAAATGGTGACCAACATACAGGAAAAATACCTAAACTGGGTATGTTTACAGTGGCCTGTAAACAGATCGGTGAGACAGAGATATTGGCCCCTTGTCGATCAGTTTAGGGCTCAGCACGTAATAAAGGGGCAGTAAGCACGTGTTGAATTAACGCAGAAGCAAATGCCTCATGTCAGATTTATATCAAAGACCTTCCTCTTCGTGGACGGTTTCCTTTGTGACCTGCTAACCGAGGCTCCTTGAAATAAAATCTATTCCTTACGCCAAGCGTAAGCGTTGCACCTTAATCCACGGGTTTTCAAAACACATTGACAACAGGTCATCAGCCCTGAAGATTCCCACTGCCTTCTCCGCGAGCCTCGAGCCCCGGGGTGCTGCGGAGCATACTTCTTCCTCGAAGCAAGCCCTAGACTGAGTTTGCGGAATCACTCCCTGTGTCGGGTCCGACGTTCACTGTCACCGCAAGTCACAGGTGTCGGGCAGGCAGATGGCTTCTGACCTTGGGGATGCGTCAAGGGCAGACCTGGGGACACACTGGCCCCACCTCTGGCCTCGTCAGAAAGCCACTGAAATTACTCCCCAAGGAAGCAAAGGTGGGGGAGGTGGGCTCACTCAGCCTCTCCCATTTAAAATAAGCTTGCTTGAACAAAATCTGCGATTCGGGAAAATGGAGGGGAGATGCTCTCCCCCGAGTGTGGCTACTCCAGAGCCCTGCACCTCAGTGACTGGAAGCAGGGAGGCTAAGAGAGTCACGGAGAGGCGCCCCTCCCTGCAAGATTACATTCTGCTGCAACCAGGCGTTGACGCATCGCCCGTCGTCCTGTGTCGCATCTCGTAAGGGAAGAAGCATACGGACGGGTTGAGGGTTGAGTCTACGCCTGCGTCTCTCAGCCTCGGCAAGACTGGCATTTGGGGCAGGATGAGTCTTTGTCGTGGGGCGTCCCGTGCACCGTGGGGAGTTTAGCAGCATCCCTGGTCTCCACTCAGTGCATGCCAGTAACACCTTATCTCCAGTTGTGACAACCCAGTTGTCTCCAGACGTTGCCAGATATCCTTGGAGGGGCAAAATCACCTCGACTGACAACCCCTGGTCTACGTCTGTGATGCACAAGGGGCGTGGCTAGCCGGACGTTTGTCGTGGAGATCTGGGTGGAAAATGAAGACATGGTCTGGCTCATTCCCAGGCATTTCTCTGACCAAAACCTGCGAAGGCTGTGTCTCTGCAATTTCCCTTCTAACAATATATTCCTTCATTATATCTCTTCCCCACCAAGAGCTCAGTGTCCAGCCGATACAATCACTTAAAAAGCGAAGGATCCAAAATATTTCAGAGGTGATTGAGAAAGAGAGGAGACAGGACGCATGACACCATCCATCTCTGATTCCGTCAACCTCGGGTAGTTATCTCGCCAAGCCTCCCCTCAGAGGTAGCTGCCTCGTCAGCGCAAGTTGCCAACTCCCCAAAAGCAAAATCAGAAACCCCTCCATCTCCTTTTCTGCAGGGTAACTGACAGCGGAACACCAATTTGCGTGGCTGCTCTGCCCTGGGCTGGGTAAGGTTTGCCTGCCAGGGCTGCTCATGGAGACTTCAGGCTATAAATCCCAAGAGCTGATTTTTCCTTTTTTACGTAAAACGTGGTGGAGGAAGGAGGTGGTCTTGCCAGAAGAATCAGAAAGGAGCAGACGAGAGACTGGGCTACGCCAAGCATCCAGCCTTCAGCAACCTTTGCTTTGCGGAGACAAGACCACAGAATAAGGGAGCCGTGCGGGGTCCTCCACTGGGATGCAGGGGGTGCCTGCTCTTTCCCAGCAGTTGGATGTGGGACCTGCTGACTCATTAGTCCTGTCCTGTTGTGACTGGCGGGTGTGGGCACCGTCACTCTTGTGAATAACTAACGTTCCCCCCCAACCAAGCCAGCACAGCGTCATGCGTCCTTAACAACCACCGTGTGTTCCCAGCATCTCCCAATAAATAGACAAAAGGATGCAGGCGGGGAAGGAGCTTTTAAAGAGATATGCTGAAGGAGGAAGGTTTTGGATGTGGGAATGTTGAGAGAAGCATTATTTCTTCCAAGCAGGCTGGGGTGGGCAGGGGAATTCATTCCTAGAGCCGCGGTGTATGACCAGGGAATGCAGGCAGAGTCCAGAGCCCGGCTCTCACCACCTCTGCAAGGATTTTGTGAGGGGCGTCTTGTACAGGCAAACCTAGTTCCCAGCCACCCAGGGCAAAGGGCAGAGTCTCAGGATCCCATCTGTAGGTGGATTCATGGGGCATCTTTCCCCTAATAGACTGGAGCGTCACCGTTGAGTCTACTGACAATTATACACAAACAAATACACAAAGCACGAGAGCTCAGGGCAGCGTTATTCACAGAAGCCAAAATGTGGAAACAACCCGAATGTCCATCAACCGATGAATGACTAAGCGAACTGTGATGTATTCACTAAGGCACTAGTATGTGGCCATAGAAAGGAATGAATTATTGGCAAGGGCTACATGGGGGTGAAGCTGGAAAACACGGCACTGAGTGGAGCCAGCCAGACACGGGAGACCCCATGCTGTGCGAGCCTCTGTGTGGGAGTTACCTAGAACAGGCAAGTCCATCAAGACAGACAACGGACTAGTGGTTGCCAGGCCCAGTGAGACAGATGGTCAGCGGGAAATGACTGCTAAAAGATACAGGGTTTCTTTTGGGGGGGGGTGAAGATATTGTGGAATTATATAGTGGTGATTGTTGCAAATTTTGTGAATATACTAAACACCATTGAATTGTATCCTTAAACAAACAAACAAACAAACAAAAAAAACCCAAAAAAACAAAAAAAAAGAAAGATTTTCCAAGAGAAGATGTATGGCAGAAAATGTTATTAGTGTTGACCTTTTTTTTTATTGCCTCTAAACTAGCCACACGGTAAACATCAAACCCATTTAAAAAAACAAAACAAAGCTCTAGTCTGCGGAGGCTTTTTCTGTCGAGTGACCTAATGGTTAGCTGCTTTTTTCACACTTAGGGATGTTCTTGGGATCTTGTCAGGTGGACCCTTTCCCGCTGATACCAAAGTGTTTGTTGCACTTAGCGCCGTGCAGTGTTCAGAAGCCTCCTCCACCATGTTTCTGGTTAATGAGAATGGCCAAAGCAGGGACCACCTGGCTGTAGGTGGTAAACTGAGGTGCCTGTACCCGCCGGCCAGGGCACAGAGACGCGTGCAGCTTTCTGGGAGTGCCGGGGTGACTTGAGAGGGCCTTAGCAATATCAGCTAACCAACCCCTGTCATCTCAATGAACCAGCCCCCGAAACCACCCCCAGATCAACACATGATCTAGAGACCCGTGTATCACGTACACACAGTTCTCCACCTCCGCCCCGTGGAGAGGATGCAGCTACTGCTGGTGGGTACCAGGCAGACAGAGGGGCTCACGCACTGTTTCTAAAGGCAGCAGTGTCTTCTTCGCTCCCAATAATCATTGCCCCACTGGAACTGAAGACCCTTGCACCCAGGTTTTGAAGAGAAGCTGGAAACGTGGGCCTCACGTAGCATCTTTCAGACAGAATCACTCCACAGCCATCACGGTGCCACGGTGCAGACCCGGGGACCGGACTGTGCCCGGAGGCTGCCGTGCGGCAGCTCCTGATCTAGGAGTCAGGACCAAGCAGAATGTGTTAGTGTCCCGGGACGGCTGTAGCCAATCGCACCAAACTGGGTGTCTTGAAACAACAGAAAGTTTTCTCTCTCACAATTCTGGAAACCGGAAGTCTGAAATCAAGGTGCTGGCGGGGCCGGGCTCTGCCTGAAGATTCTAGAAAAGAGCCCTGCCTGGCCTCTTTCCGCTGCCAGTGGCTGCTGGCAGGCTTTGGCGTTTCTGGGCTTGTGCCCGCATCCCCCTAGTCTCTGCCTCTGTCTGTACCAGCCTTTCCTCTGTCCCTCCTCCGTGTCTGTGTGTCTCAGATCTCCCCTCTCCTATCAAGAAACCAGTCATTGGAATTTAGGACCCACCTCAATCCAGAATGATCCCATTTTGAGATCCTTAACTCATTACATTGGCCAAGACCCTATTTACAAACAGGGTTGCTTTCAGAGGCTCCAGATGGACGTGAGTTGGAGGAGGGGGCTCCGCCACCCACTACAGAGAAGACGGTCTCCTTGATGTATTCTGGAACCTTCCACTGTGCCATCTTTGGTCCTTTTGAATTGCTACGTGCCCCTTGGCAGTTCCAACTGATGTTCCCCGCCGTGGGAAGGCCACGCTGTGAATAGGAATCGGTGCCTTTGCCACGTGGAGAATAAACCCTTCTCCACTGGGTGAGTCCAGACCTGCGCGCTCAAATCCATTCCCCTAATTTCTGAGCACAGCCTGTGCGTGTGCTATTATAATTTAATATTGGGGATTTTTTTTTCCTTCCCCCTTGATCCCTTTTGTGTCTGAGGATACAAAAAAAATAAAAAAAACCTTCAAAGGCAATTTCCAGATACCTGGCTTGGCCTGGATAATTATCAGCCCTGCATTTCCAACAGAGCTTCAGTCTGCAGGGCCAAGTGGAAGCCCTTGGGAGTGACTTGACTGCCCCCAGACTCGTCATGAGGGGGACAAGACCCTCAACCAACAATGGAGTCGGCCTGGACTGCAAACCTGGAGCGCCTTTGGAAAATTCGGGAAGCCCATTTTCCCACACTCTCGTCTAAAACGCATTTCCCTGTTGAATGTCTCCCAAGGAAAGGTTTGTTTTCACTTTCTCCAGCTTGTCATTTTAAATGTACTCTTCTGGAACAGAGAAGAGGAACAATTTTCTTTCTGCTTGGGAAGAAGTGAAGAAATCATGTTTCCTGCCCGGGGCCCCCCCTCCCCAGCTCCCCCACAGCACATCTGGGTTGCCAGGCAGCCCCGGCTTCGGTGAAACATTTGAGAGCGATTTGTCTGTTGTGGGAAACATTGAAACCAAATTGACTCCAGCTCCGGGAGGAGAGAGAAGAGGCAGAGCCCTCCTGGTCGAGTTCTGCCCCCTTTGTTCCAAGTTCTTTCAACCATTTAAAAGGCATCTTAGTTTTCGAGTTCCCCGGCTGTCAGCTTTGTCTGTTGCAAGCAATTCAACACATGCGTAAGTGGCCCTGTGACAGACCGTCCCTTTCTAGCTGGACGTTTTTGAGAAGTGAGGCCGGCTAAGGGAGAGATTGGTGATTGCAGTAAGAGGATGGAGGATTCTAGTATCCTGGCGTCCTGGGGCGGATTTTTAGGAGCTGATTTGCCGCCACTTGGTTTAATGTCAAGTCCCTGCTCCAGGGTTCCTATTTATCAGAGATTTGAACTTTTGCTGTCTTGCAACCCCAAGAGTTTATCAGCTGAATTGAAATCTCAGAGAGGGGAAAAACAATCTTACCTGATTCGAAAACATTCTAATTGCACTGGTTCACTAAGTTAAACAAGCCGGATAGAGGAAGACAAATGCTGTATGATGACACTTACACGTGGAATCTAAAAATTACAGCAAACTCATGAATATAACAACAACAACAAAAAGAAGCAGACTCACAGATACAGAGAACAAACTAGTGGTTACTACTGGGGGTGGAGGAACAATCTTGGGGTGGGGGAGTGGGAGGCACAAACTGTTGGGGGTAAGACAGGCTCAAGGATGTGGTGGAGAACATGGGAATAGAGCCAATATTCTGCAATGACTGAAGATGGGACATTTTCAGTTAACTTTAAAATTGTATTAAAATTAATTTTTTTAAAACTTAAGAACGAAAAAATGTGGATAAAAATTAAAACAAAAGAAATAGAGTCCTTTCCATACCAATCATCATCATAATAAATAATGATACCTGTCTTGGAATCTTGTCACTGTTTCAGCTTCCATGTTCCGTGTGTCTGGCGATGTTGAGTCTGTTTCTTGATTTATTAGTCCTTTGTGTGTTCCCAGGGCCATTTGGCTCCAGTCTACTTCCAGAAGTCCGATGCACTTTTTTATTCAGAAAGGGGGGGGAGGGGTCCTGAAAATTAGACCATCAAGACAGACAGGAGGATGTGGTGCAGGAGAGGCTAGAAGGGAGGGGGGACCCGGGCTGTGGATCTCAGGACCAGTTACCAGCCATTTCCCCAGTTGAGCCCAGTGACCTCACTCCCCTACACCAGAGTCCCGCTGCCCTTCCCCGTCTCCTCTTTCTTCCAGAGCAGATCCATGTTCTCAAGGCCTGCCCTCGCGACCTTGGTTAAACTTACATCATGTAGGACTTTCTTCCTCCATCTTCTTGCCTCGAGGGCATCCAGCCAGGAAGACCAGCATCCCAGACCTGCATGGAGGTTGTCCCTCAGGTGGAGCCACCTATGAGGACAATGCCTGGAAGAAGAAGGAGGCCGGAGCTCACATCTCCCTAAACACACCAGCATCCATGGGCGTTGTGCAGTCACTCTGGGCATACCTTCCTGAAGAAGCCTTCTCTTCTTTTGTATTCTTTTCAGAAGGATCTTTAAAAAATGGGAATTGCTACAACAAAATAAAGGAACACGTCGCCTTTTCAGCCTTTTCTTTCCAACATTGCCTGGACGGGACAGGGGCTCCTGAAGTCAAAATCCTGGCTGCTTCTGGGACTGCTGGTTGGGAGGCCCTACTGGGCCTCTAGAATTTTTTTTTTTTTTTGCATATTTGCATAATGTTTGTCATTCATTCATGAGTAACATGCCATGCAGTTCTCGCAACAACCCATCCTGGGATTCAATCTCTTTCACTTCATCATCCAAATCCCTTTCTTACACGTTGTTAGAACTCTCCTGGGGGCTCTCTATGTGATGACCCCCAGTGGTTCCCAGTTCCCAACATACTGAGAGTTTAAAAGGGGTTTTTCTCCTAGGAAAAAATTAGGATGGCAGCTATTGAAAAGAACAAAAAAACAGTAAATAGCAAGTTTAATGAGGATGTGGAGAAATTGGAACGTTTATGCCCTATGGATAGGCATGTGAAGTGGTGTAGCTGCTGTGAAAAACAGTATGGTGTACCTCAAAAACTGAAAATAGAACTGCCATATGATCCAACAATTCCTCTGCCGTGTATATACCCCAAATAATTGAAATCAGGATCTCAAAGAGATATTTACAGACCCGTGTTCATTGTGGCATCACCCACAACAGCCAAGAAGTGGAAGAAACCCAAGTGTCGGTCAGTGGACACAGGTATAAACCGGATGCAGCACGGAACGCTATCCTGTCTTAAAAAGGAACGAAATTCTGACACATGCTGCCACGGGGATGAATCTTGAAGATATTATATCAAGTGAAATATCCCAGTCACAAATGATAAAGTGATAGATACGGTATGATTCCACTTATATGAGATGCTTCGAGTAGTCAAAATCATAGAGACAAAGTAGAACTGTGGTTGTCAGGGGCCGGGGAGGACAAGGGGGGTTGCTGTTTCATGCGTGCAGAGTTTCGGTTTTGTAAGATGAAATGAATTTACAGAGATGGATGGTGGTAATAGTTGCATATTATGAATGTATTTAATACCACTGAACTATATGCTTAAAAATGGTTAAGATGGTACATTTTATGGTATGTGTATTTTACCACCACCATCACAACAAAAATTATTCTAAGTCTTTGAGTCTCCTTGGCTTGGTTTGAGCCACAGACCCATCCTGGACCCATTTATTGTGAGCAACAAACTTAAACATACTACCCTCAGAGTTGGAAGTGGTGGATTAATCCCAAACCAACTTGTTGACTCAAAGTGTAGGCAGAGTGGCTTGACGAAGGGCAAGTTGAGGTGCAGGTACTGGAAGAAAGAGGGTTTGGATAGCCAGCAGGAAAGAGCAGCATCCCAATAACACAGGGATGGAGGTACGAGCTCCAGAGATGGACGACTGAATTCAGATCCTGGACTCATAGTTTCCTAGCTGTGCAACCAAGGCAAGTTCCTCAGCCTCTCTGTGCCTCGATTTCTGTTTAAGAATAATAATAATAACAGCACTTACTCCTAGGGTTATTGTTGCAGCTTAAATGATAGAGAAATTTAACATCTGCCTGGCACATATTAAGCACTGAATACCTATTAAATTATTATTATTATTGCATTATTATTTTTTTATTATTACATGAGTTTTTCCTCAAGTTACATGGATGGTCCATTGTAGCTACTCTGGGTTGAGAGCTCCTAGTTGCAGCTGAAAGTACTCTAGCCAGTGAACTCCCACCTCTGTGGCTGCATCTACATCTTGTAGGTGGAAGGATGCCATTGCGTTCGTTTAAGTAAATCAGGGATCGGGTTTACCCGCTCCCGGGGGAAACTTGGAAATTATCAGATGTTTTTAGTTGTCAAAACCGGGGAGGAGGTTTCTACCACCGTCTCGTGGGTAGAGACCAGAGATGATGCTACACATCCTGCAATGCACAGCATCCCTTCCTGCCCCCATCCAAGAATATTCCAGCTCAGAATGCCAACCAGTCATGCCAAGGTTGGAATACCCTGAGGAAAACAAAGGGTTGGTCACCGCGTGCATCGGTACCACTGTAGGTTACCACCAGTTGTCTCTCAGGCTTAAAAGCCAACTGTGGTTCTTGGGAGTCAGGAAGGGACCCAGGAACATATGGTGGAAGCCATCTGTCGGGAACATCATGGCCTTGCCCGGCAACTCAGGGAGCTCTGCGTCTCCCAGATGTTGGCAGCAGATAACGTGGCCACATGCCACTGAATCAAGGCCAGTTTCCATGTTTACCAAAGTGCGAGGATCCAATCTGGTTAGTCTGTACTTTGTGATAAGCATATCTGAATATTCCTTCTTAAAAAAAAAAAAAAACAGAAAGCAGCAGCAAGGAGAGAAGGGCTTGGACAGCACCAGAGAGGTTTGTTCAGTTCGGAGCCCACCCCTCACGTCCCATTGACCGGAAGAGGGTCGCACGTCAGTTATCATTCATTCCATTACCGGTTAACGAGCACTTCCCGGAACGGGCTCCGGAGGCAGGGGCCGGCCCCCAGAAGTGATGGGCCAGGGTCAGCGTGTCTCCGATGGCAGGGCTAAAGGCTGAGGCTGGCTGGCAAGCCCAGATGTAGCATCCGGATCGCGCGGGAGGGCGCGGAGGGTGGAACGTGGCGGCTGCATCAGGATGGGCGCGGGGAGGGCGCCGTCCTCACCTGGCTGGGCTGCTGGGTACAGGCTCGGGGAGCCGCCGGGCCCCCTCAGGAGCCACTCGGACTGCAGGGTCGCTGATGAGTTCAGGAGACTGCCTCCCTATTCCTAGTCAACCTAGTGTGGGTGTTTACCCGTTTCCCCCCCAACCCCGGGGTTTAATATTTTGATATAAGAAGTGAGGTTTCGTGCCTTCTGTGCTTCTTATTACATTCGTAGTCCATGGTTCTCCCCCAGATTCAAGCCATAAAGAGAACACATTATATTCATTTCCATAGGGATCGGCTATCATAGAACCTAATGAAAAAATGGAAGGGAGGGTACAGCTCCGTGGTAGAGTGAGTGCTTGGCACGCACGAGGTCCTGGGTTCAATCCCCAGTAGCTCCAATTCAGAAAAAAATGTCAGTGAAACTCTTAACTTTTGAATCAGACAAGAAAATTTAGAAAACTCTTATTGATTTGTGCTTATTCCAAAAACTTAGATACACTTTTCCTAAAATGAGGAGACAAAGCAAAAAATAAGTAGGTAGGTAAGTAAGTAAGTAAGTAAGTAAGTAAATAAATAAATAAATAAATAAAAGCAACCGACAGAAAATTGCAAGGAGTTCAGTGTCGGTGGGACTCCTGAGCGTTGAATGACATGCTGAGAAGTTAGGGAAACCAGAGAGCAAGGGACAGCTTTTCTCTCCTTGTGGGTGAAACACAGGGGCAGGCAAGATCTCTAAGTTCTCCGGTGCCCAGCGTGGTAGGAAGGAGCAGTAGGGTGAAGTAGATGTGAGATTTCTGGGCAAAAAAAAAAAAAAACCAAAACAAAACCCTTAGCCCCATGCAATCTGCCTTATTTTCTGCACCGTGTAAAGGGATAGAGAGACAGCTAGAGAGATGCTGGCTTGGAGGTCGGGGTAAACAGGGCACGTCGTGGACTGCCTGTGAGGTCGCTCTGCTGAGTTAGAATATTCCTTTGACGTGTATGTGCCTGGAGAGCGACGCAGGCCACTTGCAGATGCCACTGTGGCCTGATGCCACGAGGGCTGGGTGCCCCCACTCACCCTCAACCCCCCAAAGAATGGGGATGTTCCTCTGGGATGGGAACTGCCCCCAACCAAGAGGAGTTCAGACTAGCGGTTCCCCACCTTGAGTGGGCATCAGATTATAAATAATGGCTATATTACCTTAATACATTCAACTAATTAATATACTTATTAATAATTAATATGTTGTATTGACATAATACATTAATATATTTGTTAATAATTAATATACACCCATATATTTTAAATAATTAATAGATTTGTAAATGCATGTAATTAAAATGAGGAATATTAATTTTTTCAGGAGGGATGTATACGTAGAGACAGAGATAGAGAAACAGCGAGAGAGACAAAGACAGAGAGAGACAGAAACCAAAAAAGAAGCAAAGTCATACATGGCAGGTTTTCAAAGTCTGTCAGTTGAGGGGAAGGTTAGGTGGGCATTGGTGGTACGACTCATTTTCCCATGGCTTTAAAATGTTTGAGAAAAAAAAAAACTTTGAAAAAAATCCAATGTCTGAATCCTGCGCTAATCCAGTTAAATCAGAATCTCTGGGGACATGCCTGGGGATGGTCAGATATTTTTAAATATCCCCCCAGGTGATGCTGATGCAGTCAAGGCTGAGACCCACAGCCATCTCTCCAGACTCAGGTTTTAGCCCCGTTTCCCACACTTGTTGCACTAAAGCGTTGCACCATCTCTTTGCAACATCAAAGCTCATTCCTGCCACAGGGCCTTTGCACCTGCTGTTCTGGCTCCCTGGAATGGTCTATCTTCTGTCTGCAGAGAGTGAGCTCCTTCTTGTCACTCAGGAATTGGCTCCCATGGGATCTCATGCCTGTTCCCGTTCCTCCATGCCAGATAGGAGCTCACCCTCCTTCAAGTTCTCCATAGCTTTCTGCTTTTACTGCCTTTTTTGTCATGTGTTGTCTTGGCACTACCCTGGATGAATCTGCAACCTTGAAAACACCTGTGCTACGTGCCCAGCCCAGTCCGTGCCGTCGTATTCACCACAGCATCTCGCAGTGCCACATGGAGATATGCGCTGTAAGGGTCTGAGTCTCGGGTGATCTCAGGACTGCACGGGAAGCTTCTGTGGCCCTATCAAGATGTCCTTGGCATTTGCAGACAAGCGAGGGAGCCAACTGGTAGTGAATGAAGTGCATTTTCAGATCTCTGGTCATTTGACTGCCAGTGACAGTCACAGTTGTTTAAGAAGAGCCTGTGAAGTGGGAACAGGAATAACCTTGGACCCTGGCTCTCAGGTTGGGTCACATTTAGGCAACTGGCTCTTCCGGGAAGAAGTAATCTCAACTCTTCTTTGGCCAAAGATAGTGGCAATAAATATCTTTCCTGTCTGTCCAGAGTAAAGGACGCACACTCCCTTCCTGGCACAGACAGTATTTGTCCGCTCCCCCACTGCACTCGAAATGTGGCTTGTGCAGTGAACCCTCTCAGGACAGACCATTAAGACGTGATCTTAATCAAATAATTCATTAAGAAATTATATTTTTCAGTCTGACGAAGATGGGAGAGGCTAAAAGGAAGAAATTTAAACATTACACAGAGGCATAAAGGCTGTTATATCAGGGTCTCCCTTCCTTGAGGTTAATTGAAGCCACTGAGAGCATTCCCAAGAAAAGGATGGAAAGTTACCCGTATCTGGAACGGCCTCATACAAAATTCTGAAATTCCGGCACCTGGCAATGCCACTTGTCCTTAATTCTTGAACTGTTTCCAAAAAAGCAGGCACCAGGACTGTTGCTATGGAAATCTCTACTGGGTTTTTTTTTCCGCATGAGAAAAGTTAAAGAAAATTGTTGCTTGAAAAACACCTACAACTTTTTTCTTTGCCTCCAGATTGCCATCACTTTGGCCATCTAACTGGAACGGTTCAGGGGTGTGCACATACGAACCGAATGAAACAAAGGAAACAGATCAGAAGAGAGGGGTGCAATTTGCAGGATTCAAGTAGCCTCTTTTCCCCTGTCATTTCTTCCCCTACGGCTGTGGTCTCTTAGCCCCTGCTGTCTTCTCCGCTGTTTCACTCGGTGTGTTCAAAGCCCTGGGTAGACTTTAAGCAGAGCCATCCCCATGATGAGTGACAACGGTTGTTGATATTTAAAATGTTCTGTCTCAGTTCCAGGGCGCTCTGAATTCAGAGAGGGGCCAGGAGCTTTGGGGAGCTGGCGTCCTTCCAAAAATCTTGGCTTGTCTGCTGGGGTAGAGCAGCCGTCCTCTTTGGTTCCGGGGCCTGGCCCTGTTCAGACTAACTGGCTGCCACTGAGAAGCACGTCCCGGGCCGGCGTACGAAGGACTCACCCCGAGTGCCTGGCATCCACGGAATCTCCGGGGAGCGTGTCTCCATCCGTGTTCTGGCACTCACTGCACAGTCTGTGTGGAATGAGAATGAACTCCCCATAATGGGGTAAATGGTGATGAAAAAGTCCCCTCTGGCTTCTAGAATGTCCTGTCTTCAAGCACGGCCGAGCCCCTGTTGGTAAGACATGAAAGAGGAGACCACAAAACACTAAAGATCCACAGCGTTTGAGTCACCATGAACGTGCGAGGATTAATCTCCGTCATCTTCAAAGCCGTGACAGATTACTAGTGCTGCGTCTTCCCGTCCATGCCTTTGTCTCCCCTAACGCTATGAAAGTGAGATGCAAGGGAGAACTGCCTGGGAAGTGAAATGATCCAATATACAGCTTTGGTCAAAATTCTCTAGCCTCTCAGATAAGTTAAGTCTGCTTTCCAACAGATTGAATGCATGACTCTGCCCATGGGCCGGGCGAAATTGTCACCAGTTCTAAAGCTGTAAGAATCCAACGGCGGTGACACGTGGCGTAGACTTCCCTCAGTCCTTGTTTGCTGAGCTTGAGCCTCAGAACTATGAAGTTCTAGATCCCTGGCCTCCAGGGCTGCAGACGAACTTGCCGGTCTTTGCGGCGGGTCTCCACTGGGGTGTTGAGATGCTCACACACCAGCAAGAGCTGAGCGTCCTACCTCTGGCAGCACTGACCTTAGAGACCGCACGTTTAGGGATGCCAGACGTCCAGGATCAGAAGCCTCCCGTCCTTCCGTTTCCCCAGAGGCACCTACATTTTCCCCATTGCATTCATTTAATCAACCGTTTGGCGAACGTCTGTGGACTGGATGCAGTCGTCGCCAGGACGGAAGCAGCACGGGTCCGCTCGTGCAGTAGATGAGCTCCGTCAAGTGGAATGACTGTGCACTCCGAGGCTGCCCGTGCCCCTGATTGCTGGGCGCCCCACCGTTATATTAGGTGCCTGCGCTTCAGAGGGGCTGGGGTCGTTCAGGCTCTCCAGCCACAGTCAGGACTTGCTTAAAGAGTGATGTAGTAAGAAATAGCCTTTTTAAAAGTAAAATACCCTTCATGTTTGCCTCTGGGGACCGATTGCTCTGCTGTTTTCTGAAAAAATGGTTCCAGAGCCGCAAATATAAATGACTAAAGAACGTCCCCCACGAAGTCCAAGGTCTAGGAGAGTATATGGCTTTATGTCGTTATTTCAGCCACTTTTTTCACATGCATGCTAATATCACCCCTAAAACAGGTACCACGAATGCCCAACTTCTGAAACACATGGCCTGCAGAGCATTAGAGTGGGGACAATTAGGACTTTTTTTTTTTTTTTTTTTTTAGTGGTTACTGATGAAAACAGACCCCGGAGGTCTTTTTAAAAGATTGAGGTGAAGCCAACGAAATTATTAGATGACCACAACTCACCAGGAACTTACTGTGTGCCAGGCCTCCCGTCTAAATATTAAATAAATGCATGGATTGTACTAGCTTGTTAAGTCCTCAGAAAGGCCCTGTGAAGTAGGCTTTGTTGTTATTATTATTATTACTTTATTGTTATCTTTACGTTAGGAAGGAGGAAATGGAGGCATTGAAAGTTTGGTTACTGTTCCACAGTCACGGCTAGTAACCGATGGAGCCGGGATTCGAACCCCCGTGAGAAAGGTACTGAACTGAAACGTTTTAACAGTAGCTTTTTCTAATGATAAACCACCCTGGGAGCAATAACCGTTTCTTTGCCTGGTGATTCTGTGGGTCTGTACCCCGTGCTCAGCTGGGCAGTTCTTCTGGTCTTTGCTGTGTGTCTGAGGTCAACTGTCAGCCCGGCAGGTTGGCTGTCGGCTGGGGCGATGGGGGCCTCAGGGCCACGTGTGTCTCATCATCGAGCAGGCCAGCTGGGGCTTGTTCACCCGGTGGTCTCAGGGCTCCAAGAAAGAACAGAAATGAGGCCCAGACTTAAAATTAGTCCTGTGTGGCCTTTGCCCCCTTTTCTTGGCCACAACAAATCACAAGGCCATGCTGCGCTCAAGGAATGGGGAAAAGAGACCTCATCTCTTAAGGAGAGAACTTCAAAGCCACATTTACAGAAGGACTTGTTACAGAGAAGGAGAGAAGTGTGGCCGTTCTCAGTCTATCACAGGGAATAACCCGAACATGGAGTGATACTTTTTGTTTCTCTTTTATTAACCCAACTCATAAAAGCATAACTTTGTACACAGCTTTAAGGTCTGGGGGCTCGAAGAAGTGTTTTCTTGGGGCCTACATAGCATTTTTAAAGCTATGGGACTAAAGCTACTGTTAAATCTTTTTCGTTCAGTTTAAGAAATTTTACTGAAGAATCTGCCTTTCTGTGTTCTCTTAAAAATCAGAAGCTCTAGGGGGAGGGTGGAGCTCAGTGGTAGAGCGTGTGCTTCACAGGCACGAGGTCCTGGGTTCAAGCCCCAGTACCTCCATTTAAAAAAAAATTAAAGAAATAAATCAACTTAATTACCTATCCCCCCCCCAAAAGGCTTAAAAATTGAATTTAAGGTTCAATTTAAAAAATAAAATAATTTTTTTTAAAAGAAGTAGAAGAGAAAAATCAGAAGATCTGAGAACTGAGCCCGTATTTCTGCTTCCAATAGTTTGGTGCCAGCTCACGGATGCTTGGCAGGGCTTTTGTTTTCTGCTCCATCCCGGCCCCCAGCCCTCCCTGCAGGGCCTCCGAGACGAGCCTTCCTCACTTACTGGAATTATCTTCCTGACCCCTGGAGGTATTTTTGCTTGCCGTCCCTGCTTGAGCAGCTCGGGAGCTCTGAAGGCTCCGGTCTTGGCTTCATCAAGTTAATTGAGTTACCTAACTCCTCTGCGAGAAGCAGGCAGAACAGAGCGCTTCCTATGAGTCTCCGCTTTGGGTCTGTTTCCAGTTTATTAGGATGACTTCTCCATTTGGACCGAGGCCAGGAGGAAACCTCACTGCTGTTTTGATGTTATCACGATCCCATTATGGAGGCGGGCATGAGAGGTGTCCACCATGTGATGTGTGCAGATGCCGTCTTCTCAGGGCTTGGCTACGCACGTCCTACTGTGTGTGCCCATAAGAGTACAAGGTGACACCGCTACACATAATCCCAATATCTCAAAACTGGCCAGGATGTTCTGGCAGCTGCCTGCCTTAGCTGGGCAGCGAGGAGAGCGAATAAAGCTGCTGGTTCCTGGCGAAGTGACTGGAAGGTTCCACGTGGAAACTGTCCTGGGAGACGAAGGTACACTGGACACACGGAAGCGGACATGTGGCCACGTCCTGGAAGAGTGGAGTCACATTTGGTACCCAGTGGGTTCCAGAACCTTCCGGCGAGAAGTGCACCGTGCCTGTGAGGATTTGGGGATCCCAGCCCACCTAATTTCACAGACAAATTTCCAAAACTAGCTTCAGGGTATGGAGGCAATGTTCTGTGCTTGCTTTCTTTTTTTTTTTTTTTTTTAATTGAAGTGTAATTGATTTACAGTGTCAGTTTCGGGTGTACAGCCAAGCGATTCAGTCCCGTGTTCTGTGCTTTCTGGAGGAGAGCTTTGGTGATGAAAATGGCTGAAGTAAGTGTGTGCTCTACAGCGGAGCAGCCTCTGGCCCCCGGTCCTTATGGAACCCTTGAAATATAAGCCAGTGAGATGGTGGCACTACATTTGGGATTGTATTTCATTCTAACTCACTTTAATTCGAAAAGCCACAGGTGGCTACTGGCTGCCACACTGGAGAACACAGAGCACCCAGGGGGAACCTGGTCTTAAACCCTGACTCCGGGGGTTCAATGTCTAGAATAAGCAGGAGCATGGGCCCAACTCCTTTGACGGTTGCAGTTCCACCGAGCACGGCTTTGAGAGCAGCCTGCTTCTCAGCCTGCTTCTCACCTCTGTCCCCCAGCCCTGCAGCAGAGAGCGTCTGCCAACAGTGACTGTCCTGTGAAGGCTGAGGCCCACTGAAATGCCGGGCAACTCCTCCCAAAAGCATGGTGAGCACTTCCTTGGTGATAGACAAAATTTTAGTTACTTTTTGCTCATCTGACTCATGGTCATTTGTTTTCATGTGCGTAAGGAGAGGAAAATTAGCTGATTGAGCTATTGATGGGATAGATAAGAGTTGAAGCTGAATTTCTAAAATATCAGTTGGATTGAATTCATTTACAGCAAAACATTACATAAACAGCGAGGTAGTTTGTCCTCAGCTATGACACACGTTGCAAAGTCCGTAGAAAAAGAGCTGAAGTTTGAGAAGTGCTGATGTAGACACAGGCACTTTTTGTACTCTGAATATTGTTTCTTTTTTCTTTTCTTTTCTTTTTTTTTTTTGGAAACAGATGCACATGTCTTAAAACATAAAATCCTGCCCTTCAAACCTTTGTGCAGCTGAGTGAACTACGTTTTATTTCTTCTTGTTTCATTTGGCTTCTCTTGTCTTTATTTGGAGGGACGCCGGCAGCATGAATATTCATGATGCTGTTAAAACAAGATTTTTATTGAAAACAAAAATGGATCCGAAGTTTTGCATTTGCGCCTCCCCAGTCAGAAAGTCAAAGCCCCATTGAAGGCTCAGTATCAGAGATTTTTGGTGATTTGCTGGTAACTTTTGCCAAGGAGGCAGGTTTTCGGCCACTGAGGTGTTATCCCGTTATGGAAAAAAAATTTTAAGTATTATATTTATATACCTTCCTTTTTCTGCCCTTGAGCATCAGAGGAAGAAGGTGGTTAAGGAAAGGAGGAGGGAAATACTTATTTTCTGGTTGTCCTAAGAGAAGAAAAGAAATGGTCACCAAAAGCTCAAAAAGGTGCCTTTGATTTCTCCCAGGCTCCCTTTGCGTTCCGATTTCGAGAAAATTGATTCTCTTCATCTTTTTTAATTCGTGTGTGTCTCCACCCACTACCCTTTGCAGGAAAGAGGGCTGCACATTTTGCGAGGCTGATTTATCAATGCGTTATTCATTCTCCCGCTTTCCAGCAGTTCAAGGCTCCCCATTTTTCATCAGACCCATTGTTACTTGGCAGAAAATAAATACACCATCAAAAATGTATTGCGATACCGACTAAAATATGAAGAGGAGTGAACACTTCGCTTTGGGTTTGTGCAAACAATATTGATTTATGAGAAAGAAATTCCCGGGAGAGTCTTGATAATCAAACAAGTTTATTCTTGATGGGTGGGGGTGAGTGAGAGACTTTTTTGAGCCATGAATCATTAATTTGCTCATTTATGCCTTTAGGTGATACATGCTTATTAAGCCCCTACTAAGTGCGACAGAACAGACCAAAAAGAGTCCAGCCGGAGCTTAGCATTTGCTGACTAGGCAGGCAGTTCTCAGACAATAAAATGTCGTACCTTAAGAAGTGGCCAGACAAAAATTAAACAAGAGTCAAGCTTTCTTAAGCATGCTCTGACAAGTTTCATATCCAGAAATGATTTGGAAAAAGAGAAGGAAGACAAAGAATGGAAGAAAAGCAATTTTCACAAGTGCACTTACGGCCATATTCCGGAGTGTGGTTTGCACACGCCTGGTCATTGTCTTGAAAACGATCAAAATTATGGAGTTAGGGTTAGGGTGACTTTCCATTGTCAGGAAGAGATGCAAGTTCTCAGGGGTGGGTACAGCTCAGTGGTAGAGTGTGTGCTTAGCATGCATGAGGTCCTGGGTTCCAGCCCCAGTGCCTCCGTTAAAAATAAATAAATAAACCTAATGACCACCCCTCCCCTGCAAAAATAAAATAAAATAGTTTTTAAAAGAGAGACATACACGTTCTCCATTCATAATAGTAGCATAAAGTTTCATTTCCCAGTAAATTTATTAAGTCAAAAAGGCAGCTTGTCATAAAGACAAACATAAAGTAAATTGTAGAACGTTTACGTTTGGGTTGGGAATACACGTGGAGCACGTGGCTCTTCCGGTGAGCTGAATACATGCCTTCTGTCCAAAAAAAAAATTAGAGAAAGAAAGGCAAGACAATTTGTTGGTTCTTCAGTCGTCGCCGCGTGACAGGAGCCCCTGTGGAGGTGGTTCGTCGCTGGGGAGCCCACCGCGCCGAGACTCACCGACAGCGTGGGCCGGCCCCGGATCCCCGAGGGCGCCGGCCTCCGTTCCTTGCCCCGCGCGCTGGGTCCCTGGCGCGCCGCGCTGCGATGCGGGCGCTGGGGCGACGCCCCCGCTCTGTCCGCCGGTTCAGCGCGGCTTCTCTCTCCCCCTCCAGCCTCGAAGGCGTCGTCCCCTCCGTCTGGTCTCTGCAGCCTCTCAGGACTTCAGAGAACAAACAGGAAGTTGCCAAGCTCAAAACCAGGGGCCAGAATCAGGGCGAGGGCCCCCGTCTGGCCCGTCGTGGGAAGCGCTGCGGCTCCAAGCCCCGCCGCGCAGACCGGGCGGCTTGGCGGAAACGTGCCCACCCCGGGGTCGGGAGCGCGTGGCGCCCGGGGAGTCCGGGAAGCGCAGAGGGAAACGCGGGTGCCTCCGGCTGGAGGGCGCGTGGACTGGAGCGGCAGGCCTCGGGGGTCGGGGCCGCTTCAAACAAGACGGGACAAGAGGCGAATTGGCTCTTCGGCCATTTCTCCGAAACCAAGAGGGACGGGAGGGTGGGGGTGGCAAGATTCAACACCTTAGTACTTAAGGCTGATAAACCATGTCAGTATGGAGAGAGACCGCTATAAAAAAAAAGGTGGGGAAATGTGTGGAGACGATGAGTCAGGAGGTGGAGAAGGAGAAACAAAAACTAAATGAAACAATTTAGCTACGGGGTCCTTTTTATTTGACTGGAAGATTTAGTTTAGCCTCTACGTACTTTTTCCCCATCTAGACCAACAAGGAGGTGGACTCGATAACTAAGTTTTACATGTGAATTTGTTAGGAGACTATATAAGAATCTCTTAAGTACGTTTTGCACGTAGAATACCAATAGAAATGATTATCATTTATCAAGCCTTTATTGCATGCCAGGCACCATGTTCCTGCTTTGTACAAATTAACTCGCAGGAGGTTAACGCATCGAATTTTCCAAAGTTGTGGAAATTACTGCTGGTTGCCTCCCCAGCATCCATTGCCTCCACCTCCACAGATTCCTGGTTTAGTTCGGGGTCTTGCTGTGTTCAGCCTTCCTACCCAGCCATGTGCCATAGGGAGTGCCAACCCCTCCCCCAGCTCTGGAAGCTGGTGTGATCGATTTCCTGGCTACTACTGTGATATATAAATTACCCTGCAGTGTAGACGCTTACAACCACCATTTTATTAAGCTCCTGGTTTTCCGGGACAAAGCTTGGCTGGGCACTCCTCTCTTGGGGTCTTTCATGAGGTTGCAGAGGTGTCAGTTGGGGCTGAAATTATCTGAGAGCCGGACATCCAAGATGGCGCACGCCGTGG
Source organism: Camelus bactrianus (assembly GCF_048773025.1). Classification (NCBI taxonomy): domain Eukaryota; kingdom Metazoa; phylum Chordata; class Mammalia; order Artiodactyla; family Camelidae; genus Camelus; species Camelus bactrianus. The sequence goes on along the minus strand of NC_133570.1, from coordinate 2,876,768 downwards.
CTGGGAGTTGGCCGTTGTCTGGGAGCATGGCTAGACTGTCAATGGCAGATCTGTACTTGAGCTGTCCAATACGGTGGCCTCAGGGTGGTCAGATTCTCACGTGGCAGCTGACTTCCCTCAGACAAAGCATTCTAAGAGATCCTTTTTGGACCTAGCCTTGGAAATTACCTGCATCCTTTGCCATTCCCTATTGGTTGAATCAATCATAAAACCCCACTGGAATTTACAGGAATGGATGTGAATAGACCCCCTCCCACCTCTTTTTGAAGAGTGTCAAGGAATTGGGGAGCATGTCTTAAAACTCTCAAAACTGGTCTAAGGAAAACCCATTCCTTTCACCACTCATTGATTCAGGAATAGACGTGGGTCCTGACTTGCATCATTTGAGGGAAAGTTCCGTTCTTTCTCTGGGTGTCGTTCATTGTGTCTGATGTGACACCCGGCATTCAGCAGCCATTGTGCCAGCTTGAGGATGAAGCGGGTGTGGGGTGTGGCAGAGAGCAGAGAAGAAAGGAAGGGGAGTCCATGATAACTGATTAAACCTTTGGGGCATCCAGGTCCGAAACCACTGAGCTCCCTGACCTGGGCAGGTATGCATGTCTTCATCAGTTACACCGGTTTCCGTTGGGGACATTCCTCTCGTCTTGGCAAATAGGCCTTAATATCGAACTCTTCTGACATTAGTGAATGGGAGAAAATGGTCAATGGAGTCTTAAAAGGTGTATTGGAGACCTCAGCTTTGGTCTTTACCCAGATCTTGGTGACCGGGCTCCGAGACTTTGGCCTCTCACGTCACCTCCGTCAAACCCGTTGCCTTTGTGTAAGGGTCAGCTTGCTATTTGACAGTACCACTTCCATGTCCCCCATTTACGTCCCTTCACGCTGAGTGTTTTCCAGCTCTTTCTTCTTCCTCCTCTCTCTGTACCTCCAACTCCGTCTCTGGTCACCTGCCACCTCGCCTCTTCTCTGCTTGGCTTTGATGTTTTAAGACGCCCGCAGGTCCTTTGCCCACTTGCCACATTCTTTGTAGGAAGCCTGGAGCCCTCAGGGTGTAAAACCTTGTAGGGGTGTGCAATAGCAGTTGTTCAAGCATTTCCTCTCAGGCTTAAATGGTATTTCTGGGAGCTGTACATTTATTGCTGGGCATAAAGATTAAAATTAGGTCAAGGTGATTAAAGGAAGACTGTTTTCTATTTAAAACGTGGCACTGAGTGAATATGAAATGGAACGTGAAAAGGAACGCCACAGAATCCTTTCACCTCCTGATATTTGTAGAATTCATTTAAAGAGGAGATGACTCATCTGGTCGAAATTAAATCTGAGCCCAATAAATAAATAGATAAACAGGTGACATCCTCCGCTGTTTCTCAGCAGGGCAGCGGGTGTGACCGTGTCCAGTACACCTGCGATGATTGCTCCTCGCTGGATCTCGGTATTTAATGAGCGGCCCATAGTTGAAAGACAGGTGCTTAATTATAGCATCTGTATCAGTGCATCTGCTTCATGATCCAGGAGGTGCTCAGTCTGGGCATCGCCCTCCCCAGGGAAAGCTCTTCATCTCTCAGTGGAGGTAACTAGGGTTGCAAACCACTGTAGGATTGTTACTTGCAAGTGATCAGAGGGCACATGGGAGAAACATCGGGAGGAGGGAGGGACAGCATCCCACGACAGCACAGGTACTCCCCCCAGGAGCCCCACAAACCTCTGCTTAGTCCCCAAGTGTTGATTTCTGGAGCCCTGTCATGTCCCACACCTTTGTCTCCTACCCCATGACCGTGGCCACCTGTTCCAGGGTTTGGCAAGTTGCTGCAGGCTCTGTGGGTCTTCCTCTTTTGTTGGGAGGGTCACCTAAAAGGAGCTGGGCGTTTGAGTCAGGCACACTTGTCTCAAGAAGAGTGATAGCTGAACTCTCAGAGGATCCTGGTGAGAAGCGGTCTCCTGTTCATGAACACACATCACGGGTCACCGAGGCCAGGACTGCCCTTGACTGGGAACTCCCTAAGGAGAGAAACGGGGTCTCATTCATCCCAGCCCTCTGGACCAGCTTAGAGGAGAAGCCAGGAAAACATTGGGTTGAATAGAATTCCCTTCAATCGAAGGTTCAGTCATCAACCAAATGAAACAGTCCTGCAACCCTCAGGATTCTTTGCTTGAAGTGTAAGTGGCTAATCCTGGACCTGGAGGTTCAAACTTCTCAGGGGTCAGCAAACTAGGACCTGAGGGCCAAATCCAGCTTGTCACCTATTTATTTTATTTTATGTTTATTATTTTTAATTGAAGTATAGTCAATTTGCAGTGTTGCATCAATTTCTGGTGCACAGCACAGTGCTTCAGTCCTACACAAACACACAGATATTCCTCTTCATATTCTTTGTCTCTACAAGGCATTGAATACAGTTCCCTGTGCTCTACAGAAGAAATTTGCTGTTTATCTATTTTATATATGGTAGTGTGTATCTGCTAATCCCAAGGTCTTAATTTCTTCCTCTCCCCCTTTCCCCTTTGGTAACCCTAAGTTTCTTTTCTCTGTCTGTGAGTCCGTTTCCGTTTTGTAAGTAAGTTCATTTGTGTCTTTTTTTTTTTTTTTTTAGACTCCACCTATGAGCGATCTCATATGGTATTTTTTCTTTCTCTTTCTGGCTGACTTCACTTAGAATGACATTCTCCAGGTCCATCCTGCCACCTAGTTTTATGCAACCCATGAACCAAGAATGGTTTGTCCAATTTTAAGGAGTGAAAAAAAAAATCCAAAGAAGAATAGTGTTCCATGACCCGTGACAACTACACGAAATTCCTATTTCTCAATAACACAAATGAGGTTTTCTTGGAGCGCGGCCGCGCCCCCTCCTTCCGCATCCCCTGTGGCTGCCCCCACGCGGCAGTGACAGGGTGGCGGAGCGGCGGGAGACCCTGCTCCTCCTCTCTCTTCCCGCGGCCGCTCAGGGCACTGCCAGTGCCAGAGACGCAGCGCTGACGTGACGGCATCAGGACAAACCCGGTGGGAATTTGTCCCCTCTCTTATTACACGATCCCCTCGGTGTTACTCCTCCACCTGCAAGGGCCACCTCAGCTCCTCTCCGGCCCTTTCCAGAAAAAGCTTGCCAAGCGCCCCACGAGAGCCCGTACGGATTTCACAGCGACTCTAAGGTCATCGCAGTAAGATTCAAGTGGATGAAGGGAGTGGGGAGGCGATGTGGGAACCTTCTGGCTTTTCCTTAAGGGAGAAGAGAGCGAGTGATGTGGGGGCACCACTTCTCTGGTTCTTTCTGTCTCCCATGGGCAACTTCAACCCCGAAATAGGATAATAAAACCAAAGCAGGCAGATAGATCCAGAAGGAGGCTTGTGCTCAAACAGGTATCTTAGTGTATCCTGGCTTCTGGCACGTGCCTGAGTATGGGTAGCCCCCCTGCCCCTGCCAGGTCCTCAGGACAAGTCGATGTGTAACAAGGGTCTCCAGTCTCCCTGTAGAAGGCAGCCAGTTCTGCCCTTTTGAAATCGGCCTCCAGACAGAGCACAGGTGGGTGACTTGCCTTCACGGGTGGCAGAGGAGGGATGGAGGGAACCGGCTACCCTCCTCCTGGTACCCACTGAGCCAGGGAATTAAACTGGGAAAGGCAGAAACTTGAGGCCATAGAACTGAGTTTTTTAAAAACAAGGGTTCTTCCCTCTCCCTCCTCCACCGTGACTATAGAGTGTCAAGGAAAAAAAAAAAAATCTGAATTTTTGGTACTCAGAGTAAGTTTGAGATAAGAGGAGTCTCAGGTGTGTTATGGCTTGAAGCAAAGAGTTACTCGGTAAATAAAACACAGCTGTCAAATCCAATTAAGTGGGTCTGCAGTGACTAGAATTCAGTGTCACTGCAGACCCAGACTGTCTCCCCAAATGGTGGTGGCTAATTTCAGAAAGAACAGACGTGGAAGCACGGGTCGGCCACCTCGGCTTGGGGTTGGGGTGGGACGGTGTGTGCCTCTTGTCCATCAAGGTTGCGCTCTGGCCCCTTGAAATGACAAGGAAGCCAGTAAGCAGGAAAGGCTGGGACAGACTTAACATTCATTGTGAGAGAGAGTGACTTTCTCCTGCCGAGATGCGACGTTACGTGAATGTGAACTTGCCGGCGACTTACACTGGGAGGTGGAGCAGATTTTCCACCATCAAGTCATTTTAATCAGCAAAGGAGAAACGGAAGACCTTGTTCTGTGGGTGGTGAGTAAACACGACTTCCATTTTATGGGTGCCTGTAGATGACAGGATGTGGGCTCCCCGCCCTGCGTGCTGGAAGTCAAAGAAACAAAGACAAAACACGTAGGGACTAGGGCGTGACAACAGAGGGCGACATGCAGGCGAGGGGGAGCAGGTGTCGGGCCAGCCAGTGGAGACCTTACCAGAGGAAAAGGGAAGCAGGCCAGGGGGCAGTCCCTGGCTTCCATCGGCTTGGCCTGCCGCAGTTCCTTAATTTGAAGGTGAATGACCAGGGAGAGGAAGTGTGAGCATCAACATCTTGGACCTCTTTGTGCTATTTTTTAAGAGAAAGTTAATGAAGACATGTCTGAAAGAGATAATAATAACGTGGCACTATTGGCGCCCTTCTCAGTGACCCAAATTAAAAAACCATTTATCTTCTCTGTGTGTCAGATGCACCTCGGTAAGTTTGCTCCTGGCAGGTGTTAATTAGGAGCGGAGAAAAAGAGGCAATTGGCATTGTAAAATTTTTTCCTACATGTTCTCTTTCTCTTCCTTCAGGTGCCACAAGAGACCAGACGGGGAAAATAAGATTGTGCTCTAGGAGGAGTATAATTAACAAAGACGAGTGGTAGGATCTATGGGTGATTGATATACAAACGCATGTTTCATCTGAAGACATTTTAAAATACTTTGAGTTATTTTAAAACTATAGATTAACCCTCCAAAAAGAAATAAAGGAAAAGGTCTAGGAAAGGATTTGGCCTAAAGAATGTCGGTTTGAGACCCCTAAAAAGTGAAACAAAGTTTTCGTTGCACCTCATTTCCTGGAGCTCTCTCTTCACTCCTCAGGACTGCTGTGCACAGTTGTACAGGTTGTTCACTGCTCAAGTAGGCTCAGCCTAGCAGATGCTGGGAGTAGCCGTCGTTACTTACCAAGGCAAAACCCATAGATCTGCATATGCCCAGAGGAAACTTTTTTTTTTTTTTTGTAATTCGAAGGCGGTGTATGTGCTAGTGGCCTGCCTTCCCCACTGAAGCTCCCAGAAGAAACTTCACCCTTGCTTTGGTTCACTCCCCACAGCCCATCTTTGTGAACTCCATCCTCCAGGGGTAGTGGAGTTCCCAGCCTAGGGCCCCCTTATAAGAAGGTGTCTGAGTTAGATAGTTCAGTGCCATCTGGATGCCACTTTGTTCTAAATCTGGAAGGTTTCTGCTGCCAGTTAAGTGCTCCATCAAATGGCAAACGCAACCTGCTTTGAGCATCTGGCTCCCACTAGTGTGTCCAGCAGAAGATGGGAGGCTTCCTCGCTCCGCAGTCTAACCTCCTTGGCGCTCTGGGAATAAACAGTTTCCCCTTTGCATCAGTGTTTACGAAAGCAAGATTGAATATAGTGGTCTGTATTAAGAGACAAACAAAAAAGTAGTACCTGGGATAATGATGGATGCCTTTTTATTGTTCAACATAGAGTTATCGAGCACCTACCATGTGTTAGATGCTTTCATAGCATGTCTGTGAATAAGACAGTCCAAGAATCCTGTCTCCCTGGAGCTTAAATTCCAGCAGCAAAATACATACAATAAGTAAGTCAATGAATGCAGACGTAAGATAATTTAAGATGCCAGTGAGGGCTTTGAAGACAAGAAAGTAGGATTGTGAGAGTGGTTACTTTTGATTGGGTTGTCAGGGACCTGCTTCCTGAGCAAATGACATTTCAGAAGAATATGAATAACAGGAAAGGTCTGGCCATATGAAGATCAGAGGGGAGGGTTAACCAGGTGGTAAGAATGACCAGTGCAAAGGCCCTGGGGTAAGAGCAAGCTTGGCCCATTCAAAGGACAGAAGGGTGATTGTGGCTGGAGTGTTGAAAGAAGACCGGGAAAGTAGGCAGGGTCCAGAGGAGTTTATATTGTACAAATCACACAGTGGGAATTCCTGAGCTCTCTGCTCTGTTCCTGTCTTGTAAATACAGCCTCACATTTGGATGGATCTATTCTCCATCTCAAATCACATGGATCAAGCAAAACCTTGTTCCCACTGTCAATGCCACCCCGCAAAGAAAGCTCAGCAGCCATGCTGTCTGCCTGTGCACTCATTCTCCATCTCAGTGAACGCACCACTCTCTGCCCCCTCGCTCAAGCCCCAGGCCCACAAGTCATGCTGTATTTCTCCTTTTTTACTGCTCAGCACGTCCTGTCTACTCCATTCCAGAATACATCCTGGCTCCCACCCTAGCCCTTCACCTCCTCCATCATCACCTGCCTGGACAACCTCAGTGCAGTGTGGTTGCTCCCCAGCCTCAGTCCCACCCTATAATCTGTTCTCCACATGGCAGCCAGGGAGATTTTTATATAACATCAGTCAGAACAAGTCAGGTCCTTCTGCTTGAAGCTCTCCACCATTTTCCCATCACATTCCCATCACAACGAAGTCCCTCCCTCCGTTCCCCAGGGATCCAGCCACGACTTTGCATCGTATTTTGTTTTCCTCCATGTGACATCCCACGGGCAGGGGCTGACTCCTGTTTGTCTTGTACCCCCAGCCCCCAGCACCGTGCCTGGCACACAGCAGGTCGTCCAAAACCATTTGTCGGTTCGGCGAATTGTCTTCCGAAGTCACGAAGAGTCTTAGATAAGTGACTCGCTGGGAGGCACTGAGACGTCTTCTCTCTTATAAAATCCAGGAACGAGGCAATACATCATCACAGATAACCCCTCCAGGGGGATTTAAAAGGTGGGATTCAGGCCAGATCCTGGTGGAGGCATCTGCTGATCGAAGGAAGAGAAAAAGACTGTTTACAAGAGGCAATTGAAATGATCCCTGGAGAAATAACACTGAAATCAGGCTCTTTATTTCCCTGTTTGAGCATTCATTGTTTCCCTTGCAGCCCGTATTCCCAGAACCGTTTGCCACGTGACGTACAAAAGCTAAATATTTATATAAAAGCTAAGCTTTTACCCAGGTGAATACATGAAAGGGCCCAGCTGTCCTTCTTCCCACAGAAGGAGAACCAGAATAAGCCCCTTCTATTACTTTTCTTTTTATTTATGCTTTTTTCATCTCATGTAGGAACTTCTAAGTTCCCGAATCCACAGATGTGCCCCCAAATGTCCAAAGGGTCGTGTGTGTAGGAGCCAAAAAAAGCAATGACCTGTAACCTTTATTAGAGTCTAGTGATATTTATTTTGGAAGATGATGACTCCTTTGGCTTGAAGGTCTGAGTTAGGGATGCTTTGGGCTGCAAGTAGCCGAGTGTCCGAATAACAGTGGTTTAAACAAAGACTGGGCTCTTTTTCTCGTGGAGCAGCGCCCTGGGAGATGGGTAGCCCCAAGCTGAACAGCGCAAGCACGTCGAAGCTTTGAATTAGCATATCTGCTGTGCCCTTCATGCCTGCACGTGGCTGCTGCGTTTAGTATCAGGCGGGTATTCAAGCAGGAGAAAGGGAGAACAGACAGCTTCTTATCAGAAGCAAAAGCTAACCCAGGCGTCTCCTGGGGACTTACGCCCAAATGTAGCCAATCAGAACCACGCCCCATGGCCTTGTCTGCCTGTCACGGAGGCAGGAGAGATGAGTGCTTCTGTCTTGCAGCTTCTGTAATGATGGCGGAGGGGGTGGTTTGCCAGAAACCCCTGCTTCCATTCCCTTAGGACAGAGCTGTCCTTGGAGGTGGCTGCCCAGCCAGATGCCGCGTTCCAGTCCCAGTTCCTCTTGCATCGAGGAAGGGCAGTGCCCTGCATCAGGACTTGCTGGTGTAAGGGGAGCAGAGCTGGCGTGCGTCCCTCTCCCAAGCTCAGTCTTGCGACCCATCCCCGCTCTGTCGCCCCTCATCTGCCAGCTGGATGCAGAGGATGCTGAGGTCACGATGGCGTGGGGGGTGGGGGGCGGTGTGCGTGGCAAATTCCAAGATGGAAGCAGCCTGAACCTCTGAACAACCGTGTGCGGGAAACCCACGCACCGATCATGCACCTGCATTGGACCGTTGGTGGGAGTAACAAGTCAACTTCTCTTGTGTAAACCACTGTGATCTGGGCACGTGCGCATTTCAACAGCTACCGTCCCCATAGTTAATGCAGGAGTTCCAGCAGGTGAGGAGGGAGAGCTGGAATAGTTTAGTCACCAGCCACCAGTGTCAACCTGCTAAACTCTGTCCAGACACCTCCCAACCTCTTAGCTTTCTCCATTTCTATTGTGAGTCCTGGCGACCCTTCCAATGGAGAGTGCTCGCCCTGCGTGCAGAAAGCATGTGCATTGAATGGTTGCTTCCAAGGTGGATTCCTGAACTGAAACTGCAGCGAGGCAGGGACGGCCTTGAGTGTCACTGTCTCCCCTGGGTACACCCAGCCCAAACCCCAGTAGGGCCCACACATTGACGGCAAGGGCCCGCCCCCCAGGGCTTAGCTGATTGGACCAGGAGTGGTGATCTGACCAAGACTGGGCCAATCCGCTTCTCTCCTGGGACCCTTGGAAATAGAAAGACAGCCCATAGCTGGGAAGGCTGTTTGGACCCCAGGGCACTGTTTGGGGGCAGCCTTGAAGGGGACACAGGCTAGTGAGTGGGGTGCAAAGAAGTGACCTTTCAGAGGGACTTGAATGGGGCGGTATAATAATGCAGGTATCAGGCACGCTGCTAATTGGGAAGGAAACTCTTCCTTGCCAACTGTTTATACCCGCTGTCAGCTCACACTCTGGGCATGTTTGGGTGGTTTCTTCCCTAATCGCTTTGTTTGGGAAATTTAAAAAGATGCCGTTGGCATGCAGGGACAGCGAGGGAACGGCAGCTGCCAGAGATTTTCTTCTCTGCACCAGCAGGAAATTCATATTCTTAATAAAAATGCCAAATTGTCATGTCTTGTCGAGAGCGAACATTATGGAGTGTTTGATGATAATGGCTGTGCTGGCTTGGGCTATTGCTTAAATGATTGAATTAAATTAGTTTATATTTTAACGACGTGGCTAATCAGAGGCTGATTGTTATGGGTGACCGGGAGCCAATTGAGCTAAGTTTTGTTTTCCTTTCCTTTCTTTCACATTGTTGTCATTATTCCGTGAACTGGAACAGATTTGCTCCAAACTGGCCTCTGGACCTCTCAGGAGCAGGAGTCCGGCTCAGATTTGGAAGGTCCCTAAGGAAGCAGGGACCTCCCCAGCACTGGCCCGGGGCTGATTTGGAATAGGTTCCTGGATCATTTGCCTGAATGCTTTTTAGGTTTTTGCAGAAGCGAGTGGGAGAGAGCAGGAGGGGCAGCCGAGATCTGAGCCCTAATGTGTGGTCTCTGATCAGCTGCATTAGGGACGAGCCTTCGCTGCCCCTGGCTTTCTACTTCTGCTTCTGCAAAAAAGCACATGCATCTGTCCATCTGTCCACCCGTCCATTCATGCATCCAACAGACATGTGATGTGTGCCCATCTTGTGTTCGTGCCTGCCCTCGTGAGGTTTACAGTCCACTGGAAGAGACGGGCATGGATCTGACGGGCACACGGATACAGCAGTGCACAAAGGGGACTGTGCCGGGTGCTGCTCGGGCGGTGACAGGAGGGTCTGGCCACGCAGGGACTCAGAGAAGGGCAGGACAGTGTCTGAGGACAGTGTGGTGCTGGTCAGCACCCCAGGTTGAGCAGGGGCTGGCGCACCTGTTCGGGCAAACCCTTGATAAGTGGGACGCGGGCATTGGTTGTGCAAAGAGTGGTCCAGACAGAAAGACCAGTCTTGGGCGGCCAGGATCATGGCAAGTTAGAGGCACTGCCTGACTCCTTTGTGCGGGGGCCCTAGCGAGGCGGGGGTGGGGGTGGGGTGGGGAGAGGGGGCTTGGACCTTCTCCCAGGAACACACGGAAGTGATGGAGTAGGGAATGGGTCCGATGTCAGTCTTCAAAGAATCACTTTGCCACAGCAAAGACTCATTTGGGAGGTTTCTAGGTGTAACACCGATTTTAGGTGATCCATAAACATTTTAATCTACGTCATTATGTATTTAGTTGTCTGTGTATTAGGGAAAAACTATCACATAAAAAAATCAGTGATGGTGTGGAAAAACATAAAAATGAGTTAAAATACGAGTTAGGGTTCTCACAAAAAAACTATGAAAATGCTCAAATGACTAACTATAGAAAATATCAGACTGTACATTTTTTCTCGGTTTCTCCCTAGCTCTCTAATACTTGGGTTGTTTAGGTCTTAGAACCACAAAGAATTAAAACTCGACCCTCGTGGGCCAACATACCCCTTGGCAGAAGCTAGATCAAACGCTTAAGGGAAGCAAAAAGGAATTACTGACTCCGGTTTCGTAACAGAGGGAAATGGAAATGTATCTCTCTGGCTTCTTAATTCTGTCCTGGGAGTTGAAGCCATTTATAGAAAAGCTTTAGTATCTCAGATAAGATGGATAACCATTTAAAGCGGGCTTTCCTCACTCATTTTTCATCATACGGAGAAATACATGTTGCGTTAGGACTCAGAGCACACATGCAAGTGTGAGCGTACAAATGATACCGTGTAACGTGTGTGCTTATGTAATGTCTTTATGCATTTGTCTGTTGCATATATATATATATATATATATATGTACTTGTGTATACGTGTGTGTTTGCATGTTTCTGTCTAAAACCAAGCTTCTCATAACAACACGTACTTTTGCCTTGTGTAACAAACTTGATATTTGTTTCCCGACCAATCCTCCTTCATTCCATATAAAAGCCTGCTTGACAACCACTAAAACGATTTCAAAACCCAGAATGGCCTGCCCCTGGAAAAACACTGACTCGAGAAATTCTGGACCCGCAGAAGACCAGCTTCTGAGAAGCTGGTGCAGAGCGAGGATGGGATGGATGCCAGGTGGGCCAGTGGCCATGAATTTCGTTTTTGCTGGCTGACGAGAAGAGGGAAAGTCACTCACCAGGGCAGAGACGATGGCTTTGCTGACTCGCCACTCTGTCCTGGAGGCGGCAGACGACGTCAGAGCAGTGAACAGAAGGGGCTGTTGCCTCCTGTCTGAATTTCCTGCGGTTCCCTGGCCCAGCTTTGGCCCAGCTTAATTGATTTCTCTTTGGTTTTTCAGCACAGGCAGGGACTAAAGCATCTTCCAGGGTCTTTGTCATCACCTGCTTCTCTGTCACCTCCTGGTCTGGGAGCCAGTTTTCCGTGAGCCACGCCCAGCTGACCAGGTGGGGAGGAACCACAGGCTCTGTGAGACTGAATTTATTCTGCAAGAGGAATGCCTTCAAATTTTGATGGCTCCCTACCATACGATATCACCTATATGTGGACTTTTAGAAAAATGACACAAATGAACTCATTTACAAAGCAGAAACAGACTCACAGACAGAGAAAACAAACTTACAGTTCCCAGGGTGGGTAGGGGAGGGAGGGATAAATTGGGAGTTCAGGATTAGCAGATACACACTGCTATATATAAAACAGATGAACAACAAGGTCCTACTGTACAGCACAGGGAAATACATTCAATACCTTATAATAACCCATAATGAAAAAGAATATATATATGTATGTGTAACTGAAATCACCATGCTGTACACCAGAAACTGACACATTGTAGATCAACTCTACTTCAATTAAAAATAAAATAAAATAATTAAATTTTGATGGATGTCTGCAATTGGGCAGGCAAACTCTTGTCTTAGAGTAAAGGGCCAAAGGGTACGTATTTTTATCTTCGCGAACCAAAAGGTCTTGGTCACGACAACAACTCTGCCGTCAGATTACAGAAGCAGCCGTAGACGGTGCAGAAACGAGTGAGCGTGCTGCTTTCCAATAAATTGCACTCACAAAAATAATGAATGATCTTTTCCATACTTAATGTTTTTCTGCAATAGACGGTGTTATAAGCGATCACCCTTGGCGCCGTGGACGTTTTAAACTGCATCCTTGGTCCTGTGCACTGAAGGATGGTCTGCAGCCCTGGCCTCTGCGCACTACATGCCAATGCAGAGACCACCAGAAATGCCTCCAGGCGTCGCACCGTCCCCCAGGGGGACAAGCTCACCCTCGGTCAGTCGAGAACTCTTGCCTTAAACCCTCCACTGTTACTTCCCTTTGTGTTGTATTTTGTGTGTTTGATCTCTCCGGCCAAGATATTCTGGCATTCGTTTGGGGCTTTGGATGGGCAGACTGCGCCTGGCTGAGGGGTTAGCTTACAGGATTAGTTCTAACTATGGTCTGAGTCTTTGGTCTTCGATCTTCGGAACAAAATGGGAAGGTGTAGTCAAGCCCTGCTCCTGACTCTGGGCACCACTAGGAAGAAGAGAGATAGGTATGGAAGATGAGAGATTTAAAAGTTATCTGTACTAGACAGATTTTAAGTGGGAGGAACGTTTTCAGGGAGAAGCAGCATCACATGGCAAGGTGCTTGTGTGCACAGATCCTGGGGTAAGACTGCCTGCGCTACGTCCGGACTCCAGCATCTCCTGGCTGTGTGACCTGGAGCTAGCTACTTGACCTCTCTGTGCCTTGGTCCTCTCGTCTGTAAAATGGGAATAATATTGAGCTTTCCTGGTAGAGCTGTGTTGAACATTGCGTGTGTTGACAACTCAAAGGGCTCAGATGGTATCTGGCTTGAAGTAAGCACTCTGTCAAGTGACATACATAAATAAAAGGGACCATTTAATGTCCAATTTCTGGCATCAGTAAATTAGGAAATTTGGAAATAATTTGGTTCAGTGTGGAAAGCTGTGTCTCGTGTGCCCTGAAAATCAAGCCAAGCTACAGAGCTTAGGCTGGAGGTGGTTTGCGGTTAATGCTGATGAGACATCATTCTCCATCAGTGACAGTGTTTCCCGGGGGACACGCACACAAGTCACGCAGTGGGGGGGTTGCTGGTGTGCCCAAGGCCTCCTGAGGTCGACGGTCTGGGAGGAGAGTGGAACTCCGTGCTCTTAACAAGCTCCTGGGCCGATTCAGGACACCAGCGTGGAGCCTGGCACTTGGGGCCACGGAGGATGGAAGATGGAAGAACTCGGTAGCCCCGTGCACCCCTCCACCTGTAACGCTGGGATGAGGAAGCCGTGTAATCCCCCATCTTTCCCTCTCTGTCCCGGATAATGCACGTGCTCTGTAGGGTGTTAGCAGTTCTTGGGCAGAAAGGACCCACAGCCCCAGAAGTCTGGGAAATATCCCATTAATCAAAAGGAGCCAGGGTTTATTCCTGGACACTTGGAGCCTTGATATAAAGGCTCCGGGCAGGGTTGGGGGCACCGTGGGTGGAAATTTCCCCCCTCACACACACACACTTCTATCCACTATGTGTTAATGTTGCACAGCTTGGGAAAGGCCACCTTTGATAGCCCTCCCTCCATGTCTGGGCTGAGAACTTCAGTGCAGCTGAACAGCTGGCAGAAGATTTGATGATGTCAAGGCAGGTCCTCCGTATGTCACGTCCTCAGTGTCGCAGCCCTGCTGTGACTTTCAAGCAGGGACGATTCCCTACTGGAATTAGGAAAGCCTGTGGATCCAGCTCCCCTGGATTGGGAACTGAACAGGGGGCACAGGACCACGAGCTTCAGGGCTCAGCTTTGATTTTGTCCTAGTCCGTTTGGGCTGCTGGAACAGAATGCCATACAGACTGGGGACTTCCACCCCAGGCATGTCCTTCTCACGGTCCTGAGGCTGGGAGTCCAAGATCTAGGCGCCTGCAGGTTGTGTGTCTGGTGAGGACCCTCTGCTTGGGTCATGGGTGGCTGTCTTCTCTGTGTCCTCACCTGGTGGGAGGGACAAGGGAGCTCTCTGGGGTCTTTCTTACAAGGGCACTAATCCATTTGTGAGGGCCCCACCCTCATGATTAATCACCTCCCAAAGGCCCACCTCAAATGCGATCACTTTGAGGGTTGGGTTTCAACCTGTGAATTTTAGGTGGGGCAGAGACATGTAGTCTATAGCAGCCTTGATTCATATAAGAGCAGACATGCCAAGCTCTCTTGAAAATGTGACCTTCAAGACAATTTTTCTTGCCCGGCATCTTTTAGTTATAAAATGGCACCTCATGGTGTCACCATTCCTGAGGTTCATGTAGCCAGGAGTCTGGGATGTACACAAGGGCAGGCCCTGTGTAGGCTTCTGAGGGCTGCCGTCACAAATCGCCCTCAATGTGGCGGCGCAAATACAGGAGAGACACGCATTCCCTCACAGTTCTGGAGGCTGAGAGCCTGTAATCTAGTTTCGGCAGGGTTGATTTCTGCTGGAGGCTCTAGGAGAGAATCCGTGCTTTGCCTCTTCCGGCTGCTGGAGGCTCCGGGTGTTCCTTGGCTTGTGGCCACATCCCTCCCGTCTCTGCCTCCATCTTCACATGACTTCTGTGTGACTCGCTGATGGATTTAGAGCCCACCTGCCTTAAGCCCGCATGACCTCATCTTTTCATCCTGAACTTAATTACATCTGCAAAGACTCTTCTTCCAAATAAGGTCATAGTCACATAGTTTCTGGGATGTGGACCTATCTTTTAGGGGTTCCCGTTCAACCCAGCAGAGGTCATGTCATCTTGAAAACTGCTGTGAGGCAATTAATCACAACCTGTTTGAGTTGACATCTCAGATCCGTCACATGACTTCTTTGCACTGATGGACCATTCTGCCATTAAAGTCTAGATCGATGGTTCTGAGACTTGAATGGGCATCATTATATCCTGAAGGGCTTAACCTGCTCAACGAGAAGACATAGGTCACTGGATTCTGCCCCTTGTCTGATCTGGCCAGCCTAGGGTGGGACCTGGGCATTCGCATTTTTAAGATGCTCTCGGTGAGGCTGATGCTGTTGGTCCAGGAACCCGACTTCAAGAATCACTGCCCTAGCCATTAGGGGAAACAGGATGGAGGTTCCTTTAAAAACTAAAAAACAGACTTACCCTATGATCCAACAACCCCACTCCTGGGCATATATCCCAGAGGAAGCTCTAATTCAAAAAGGACACATTCACCCAGTGTTCATAGCAGCACTGTTTACAGTAGCCAAGACATGGAAGCAACTTAAATGTCCATCAACAGATGACTGGATAAGGAAGTTGTGGTATATTTATACAATGGAATACTACTCAGCCATAAAAAAGAATAAGATAATGCCATTTGCAGCAACATGGATGGACCTGGAGATCGTCATTCTAAGTGAAGTAAGCCAGAAAGAGAAAGAAAAATGCCATATGATATCACTTATATGTGGAATATTAAAAAAAAAGGCACAAATGAACTAATTTATAAAATAAACACAGACTCATAGACATAGAAAACAAATTTATGGTTACCAGGGGGAAGAGAGGGGAGGGATAAATTAGGAGTTTGGGATTAGCAGGTACACACTACTAGATATAAGACAGATAAACAGTAACATCATACTGTACAGCACAGGGGGCTGTATTCCGTATCTTGTAAGAGCCATTATAAAAGGAAATGAAAAGCAATATATGTATGTTCATGTGTGACTGAAACATGATGCTGTGCACCAGAAATAGGCACCACGTTGAAAACTGACTATACTTCAATTTAAAAGAAATAAAATGAAAAAGAAAAACTGCCTCATAGGTTTTCTCATGAAGGAAATCCCCCAGCATTCAGGGCCCAGAGTTTACTGGGGGTCTCTGTCCCTGGATACACCTCCAGGTCCCTAAACCATTGCTTAGAAGCTTCACTGCCTCCAGCACACATGGATGCTCTGGAAAAACATCCCAGCAGGGACACCGCCCGTGCACGAGGACCGCCCGCCGGCCGCCGACGGCGCGGCTTCAGTGGAGACGCGACGTCCTTTACAGCAAAGCAGAGCAAAGCACCTTAAACCCAAACCCATTTCCTGACGGACGATCGCAGTGACAGCAGAGGTAATGTTTTGATATTTGTCGGAGTAATTAGAAGGCCCAGGAGAAGGCTCAGTGCAGTGGAGGGAGCGCTGACATGCCTGGGGGGGAAATTACAGTATAGCCTGGCTGTGACACTCCCTGCAGCCCCTTATTTTTGCCGTGAATTCCGGATTTATGACTGCATCTCTCCTTTGAGCCGCGGCCTGTCGAAAACTTCACAGTGGCAAGCTGCGCAAATTGGTGAGAAGTAAGAAATCTCTGAAAAATAAACCCGCCCCTTTCTTAAAACATAGCAGCCTGCTGCAAAACTCCAGGAATCGCCCGTGTCTGGGTTTTCTGTTTGTGAGTGGTTGTCAGACCACGTCCTCTGTGGAGTCCTCGTCCGCTCAGGACGATGGGCCGCCCAGCAACTTCTCCATGAGGGGGCAGGAGCGCAGCAGGGAGGTCATACGGAAAGGAGCAGGGGGCGGGGAGGTGAGGATATGGTGGGAGTTCTGCAGAGCAGCCCCAGGAAGAGCAGGGCAGGGTTTCAGCCCCATGAGCCCCATTTCCAGAATTCAGCGCACAGCCAGCAGGTGGAGAAAGCAGGTAACAGCACCAGAAGACCAGGGGTGGCGGGGGTACAATCGTAACAGCCCCCTGCCCACCCCTCATCCTATTTCTTGGGAGGCCAGGAAGTTACTTGCAATTTTTCTTTTTCTCTGATAAAAGTGACTCGGGCTTGGACACAAAAAGCCACACAGTGTATTTACTTCCATTTGATTTAGACATAATCTCATTTATACCATACGTCCCGAATAGAGAAACCCGCAGAAGCAGCAAGTAGATGAGAGGTTGCAGGGGCCAGGGAGAGATGCTGGGAGGAACCTGCTGACAGACACAGGGTCCTTTCTAGGGGTGATGGAATATCCTGGAATGACAGAATGGTGATGGTTTCACAGCTCTGTGAGCATGTGCGTACACCCTGACTACACTCCAATGCAGTGAGTCACACGGTATGTAAATTATATCTCAATTTCCAAAAGCTTGAGACCGTACTGAAGACCTCTTTCTGCAGGGCGGGGCAACATGCAGAGAGAAAGAAGGCAGAGTGCTGTCAAATCCCATCTCTTTTTTGTTTGTTTTTACATTTTTGCAGCTTTTTCAGATTTTTAGCTTAAAACCTGCATTTGCCACATGCTGAATACGTGCAGGGTGCACCCGGCAGGAGCGCGGTCACAGGGCCGTGCGCATAGCCTCGCTGAAGCTTCCCAGCTCTCCCATGGGATGTGGGTTCTGCTCGCCCCATTCCACAGGTGAGGAAACTGAGGCACAGCCTGCCTGGGGGCCCAGAGCTGGCACGTGAGCATGTTGGGATCAATCTGGAGATGTAGCAGGCCCTTTTCCCTGCTTACTTCCACATCTTCCAAGTGCCTCAAGAGCCTGCAAGGAATTTCTGCCCTCCCAGTGACTTTCCCTCCATAACTTTATCTGGGCAATAAATCAAGCCACCTTCTGGACCACGGGATGTGAGTTAGCAACTGAGCACCTGCCTCCATCTTGGCAGGCAGCAAAGGGCAAACTCACCTTTCTGGTGGGTCTCTGATAAGCCCTGCGCTCTTCCCCGAGTTACCTGTGACTGGCAGAGGGCCACCAGAAAAGACTCTCCGTTGATGAATTTGCTTGGAACCGAAACGGCAGAGTCGAATATCTGTGCCCACGAGAT
Source organism: Camelus bactrianus (assembly GCF_048773025.1). Classification (NCBI taxonomy): domain Eukaryota; kingdom Metazoa; phylum Chordata; class Mammalia; order Artiodactyla; family Camelidae; genus Camelus; species Camelus bactrianus. The sequence goes on along the minus strand of NC_133570.1, from coordinate 2,859,089 downwards.
ACGGATTTCGCCTTCGTGAGACTGGGTGCCATCCCTGGCAATTTCTGGAAAGGATGGTAGAATTCACCCGGCAGCCCAGAGGGAGCAGTCATGGAGATGGCCTCCCCGCTCAAAACGTGTGCGACGCAGGATGAAAGCAAGCCGGCAGAAAGAGGCTTAATGATTCTGGGAGACTTTAACAAGAGAGAAAGGATGGAGGAAAGAACATTGCTCACGTGGCTTGCAGCTGCCTCCAGCCTGGAAGAACATTTTCTGTCTACATCATAACATCATGTAGGAAAAATCCTCCTGTCTGATCTGATGTTGATGGTGCCTGTGAAATACATTTGTGTTAGAGGGAAAAAAAAAACACGCACACAGAATTTGCTAAAAGTCTCTATCTCACTTTAGCTCTTGAGATCTTAGTAGCCTGTAACCCAGTGTTTCCCAGCCTTACCTGCACCATCCGATCACTTTGGGGAGCTTTATAAAAAATTTTGTGCCTTGGGAGGGATAAATTAGGGGTTCAGGATTAGCAGACACACACTACTATATATAAAATAGATAAACAACAAGGTCCTACTGTAGAGCACAGGGAAGTATATATATTCAATATCTTGTAATAACCTATAATGAAAATGAATATGAAAAAGAATATATATATATATATGTATAAATGAATCACTATGCTGTACACCAGAAATTAATACAACATTGAAAATCGACTACAATGAAAAAAAGAAAGAATTTGGAGAGACACACAAGCTCTAAACACATGCCTTTCGTTATGAATTCCAGATTTACGACTACATCTCTCCTCTGAGCCATGGTCTGTTGAAAACTTCACAGTGGCAAGCTGCACAAATTGGTAGCAAAGTAGGAAATCTCTGGAAATCACTTTTGCTTTGAGTTAGAGTTGTTTTCTCCAGCAAAATTAGTTTCCTGCTGATGGTGTGCTGACATTTAACTTAGTCAGTTAGTGTATCAGCTAGCTACTGCTGTGTAACAACCCACCCCCCAAAATAACTTCAGAGGCCTAAAACAACATTCATTTGTTGTTTTTTTCTATTGTGAAGTCTGTCTGGATGCATCCTGCCGCTAATCTTGCTGCTGGTCTTGGATGGCCTCCCTCAGACATCTGATGGGCAGGTGCTCCCTGCAGGGTAAATCTCTCAGCAAGCCAGTGTGGGGGATGTCTTCTCAAGGCAATGGTAGAGCAAAGGCATCCAAGGCATCTCGAGGCTGAAGTTTGGAACTGGCCTGCCATCCTCTCCATCTTGTTCTGTTAGAGTAACTGTGGCTGAACTCAGAGATGAGGAATAGGAAAGGACCCACTCACCGCTCACTCACTGGAGAGGCACTGCCAACCACACATCAGGGCTGCAGAAGGTGTACAGGTGAGGCGCGCCTTCCTGCTGAGTGACAGGGAGAAGGCTTGCTAAATGCAAGTTGGTCTCGGTCACTCTGTGATGGAGGTTGATGTGACTGCATGGTCTTCACAGCAGAGAGGAGGGTGATGGTGTACCGAGACCATGGCGCTCTCTTGGTAGGTCTGCAGGCTTGTCCTCCGTCCTACCAGCACAAGTCTCTCAGGGCGTCGGGGTAGTTTCCTCTCAGGGTTGTCACAGTTTGCAAACTCCGCTGAAACCCGAACAGGTGAAGCACCCCCGTCAGAGAAAAGTAGGTCAGCGCTTCATTTCCTGCACAGCCCGCGCACAGCACCACATGCAGATAGACGCTTAATGAGTGCTCATTCGGGGTGATTACGCCTGCATTTCCATCCGCAATTTAGCCATCAGCTGTTTATTGAAAAACACTGATTGTCTTTTTTTTCTTTTAATCTCTAAGCTCTTATGGTCCTTAAGGAAAGATAAATCGTGAGGCAAACTAGCAAAGGCTCACTTCTGCCTCTTTTGACTTCAGGAGGCCAGCGAGGCTGAACAAAAGACAGGTGCCCCGCTTTCAGGGCAGACCTCCTGCCCCGTGTGTTGGCCCAGAGAGCTCCCAGAATTTGGCTGGCAGGTGTCTTACCCACGACTCTCCTTTTATCCCAGGGGTAGGGATGAGTGTTCAGTTCCCTCTCATCTTCTGCTTCCGATTCAGCCTGAAAAGTTCTCACCCGTTCTGTTCTTCGCGATGACCTGGGTACCATCTTAGAGCTCGCCAGAGGATGATGGAACAGCGCCCCAGCCGTCGAACACTCCAGTACAGCCTTCGTCTCCAAATGACAGCGTCCGGCAGAGGCCAGGGAGCCCCCTTACTTCTGTGCTCACCCTCTAGGCTCAAGGGTGGGTCCGATGGCCCCACTCACTGAATCACCCCTATCCCGCGCTCCGGCCTTGAGTTGTGAGACCTCACGATGGTGGCTGTGGTGGCTGGAGGTGGCCGTGTTGGAGATACTGCCTTCTCTTCTCTCCTGCTTTTTTGCATGCTTGGGAGTTTTCACAATAACAAGCTGAGAGAGAGATGGCACACACGCTGGCCTGTGACAGTGTCGTTTGAATAAATCCCAATCATTTCAGTGTCTAAATTTAGGGGACATGGTGTGTTGGTTAAGAGTAAGATTGGGAAACCGTGGCCCACAGGCCACATCTGGCCTGCCTCCTGTTTGTGTATGGCTCCTGCGCTCCGAACAGCTTTTGCAGTTCTAAATGACTGAAAAAGATTTTGAAAGAAGGTGATGTTTTACATCAAGTTAAAATTATACGAAATTCAGATGTCAGTGCCTATACGGAAGGTTTTATCAGAACCCAGCCATGCCCGTTTGTTCTGTATTGGTGATGGCTGCCCTCACACTCTGATGGCAGAGTTGAGCAGTTGCAGCAGAGACCGCAGGTCCTGAGAAATCTGAAATATTAACTATCTGGCCCTTTGCAGGAGACGTCTGCCGACCCCTGGCTATCAGCATAAACTCAGAAACCAGACTTGCTGGGATGAGCCCCAGCTCAGCTACCCACTTGCAGTGTGACCTTGACCCCTGCTGTGCCTCAGTATTCCTTTCTATACAATGGGAACGATGGTGCCAGTATAGTCGTATCCTTCTTGTATGAATATTGTGAGAATGAAAAGAACTAATATATTTTAAGGGCTGACAACAGTGCCTCACCCATAAAAATCATCCTTTCAGGGACGTGAAAAATTCTGCCAAGAAAACCCTTGATGGGAAAACGTCTGAACAAAATCTCCTATTTAACCTCCCCTCCCTCTGTGAACCCCCAGAATTGGCAGACAGTAGAAGCCAGCCTATTTGACCCATTTCTGCTTCTGTAGTAACTCTGTTTGGACCTTCCTTGCCCAATCTGGATTTCTTCTCTGTGTTTCTTAAGCTGAAATGGACTTTAATCAGCACTGAAGCTTGTAGCAGAAATCTGAAATGGTTAACAACCTTCTATCAGATGCCAGGGATGTGGAAGGAGGTGCTAGCATCCCAGCCCAAAGCAAAACCAACACATCCATGCGCTCGGGAACCAGGAAGGGCTCGCCGTCTGCTAAGGCTCTGGACCCGGTGAACGCAGACACGGAGCCTTTCCTGGGGTGCCCCCCACCCCACGATCCAAGTGAGAGAAAACCTCTCTTCTCTGAAGTCCTCATTAGAGCTGCATTTGGGGAGCCCCCAGGCACCCCGTGGGGTAAGATTTGTCATCCTGATCAAGGGTAGGGACCTGAACAGAGCATCCTCCATCCCATACGGTGCCAGGCTGGCAGGAGCGGGGCAAGGTGCTCCCGTGGGAGAAAATGTGAAGGCCATTTGTTCAAACCGCTTGGGCAAGACTGACTCCAACACGCGCACCTTCCTTCAGCCCGTAATTCCTCGGAAAGGACTCAGCTCTTTGGAAAGGCTCAGAGGGGTGGAGTGAGACCTGTGTTATCACTGTTCCCAGCTCCTAGTGGGGGCCACGGCGTTGTGCTGGGCAAATAGTAGGTGTTTAATAAATGTTAAGCTGAACGCCTGAACCAATGGGTGAGTGCAAATTGCTGACGGAGTACCGGCTTGTGTTCTGTCCATTCTGCTTTTCTGGCTCTCTGGGTGCTTAAATCGATCATCGCTGGGGTGAGAGAAAGCTTCTATCATAGTAACAGTGGTTAAAATAATAATAACATTAGCAGCTCACTCAGGGCTCCCCAGGAGCCGGCTGGGGCTCCCGCACTGGCTGGCAGTAAGTCAGAAGGTCCTCCTGGCGACCCTACTGATCGGTGTCAGCTGGAGAAAACGAGGAGGGTTTCAAAGCGGATTCACAGTTGCACAGTTAGAAGGAGTGGGGCCAGGGTGTCAGCTTGGCTATCTGGCTTTACAGCCACCTGTCTCAAGCTCCCTTCGGCATCGACGCTGTCAGAAGAGCCGGCACCACGTCCAGAGCACTCCCGAGTCCCAGGCCGGTGCTCGGTGCTTTCCCAGCCTCACCCGCCAGAATCTCCCCTCTCACCTGAAGCAACCCCCCTTGTGCCCACTTTACAGATGAGGAAACTGAGGCTCGGGAATACACGAGGTGGCAAGGCACGAGTTTTACCACCCTGCAGTTGGATTCTGGAACCAGCATCCTCATCCTGCCTCCTCCACCAGGGACGTTTCAAACCTTCAGCGTGGCGTGTGAGTCTGGATGGTGATTCCAGGATGGCACTGAACTGCGTCGCTGTACCCCAGAGAGAGGGGAGGAGGACTTGGAGATCTGAGCCCTTAGGACTCTCTGCTCCACCTGCCGGAGACCCCGTTTCCTCGTGGGCAAATGGATGTGAGATCACATGAGCCCTCGCAGGGTTGTTGCAAAACCCCAGCAGAAGGAGGGTTCGCGCCTGACCCTTCTGCTTCTTTAAGATCAAGCCCTACTGCTCTCAAAGCCCCGGCTTCGAGGTTAGGAGCCCGCAAAGTCCCCTTCCTTCCATGACCTCCCCTTGATCCTGCAGACTGAGCCACTGGGCGGGGGGGGGACGACCCTGAGTTTCCCACGGTGGCCGCCTTCTGTGTCCTAGGACGGGGTCCCATGTTCCTTGGGAGTGCGTATGTCTCCTTCATCCCCTAGAACCTAGCAGGGGACAGGAGCTTAGCGCCTACCGGGATATGTGATGGAATGTGGGGGGGGGCGGAGCCAAGGGCAAAGGATGTTTGCCCAAGATGGGGAACAGCGGCTACGGTGGTCAACGAGCCATCTGTGCATCGAGGGAGCTCCAGGAAAGTCTCCCCACCCAGGATAATCAACCTGCAGACTCAACCACACGGGTGTCCCTGCTCCACCACTTAACAGCCGAGTTAGTGTCGGCAGGTTCTCACCATCCCTGTTGGTAAAATGCACTTGCTGTGAAGTTTGGGATAAAGCCTCAGGGCCTGGATCAGAGGAAGCCTTCTGGAGGTGTTTGTTAAATGCATTTCTGTGCATCGATCCAATGGCCGGCCGGAATCAGGAGAACTCGGTCTCAGGGCCCTGCGTGAAATGTGTGGGAATTGCACCAGCCAGTTTTGCAACATAGCCATCCTGAAAAGTGACTTACATCCAAGGACAGGGAAAGGAGGTGGACATTTGATGTGAAACAACTCAGAAGTCTTCACATGTTAAGAATAATTCACCTCTGATAGAGATTACAATCTCCACTCAACACTGGAAAAAAAAGCTCACAAATACTCAAACCTCATACCTCCTGGTGATTATTACTGTAGGCTACGGCCATCTACAGTCTTGAGTTATTTGCACCTCTTGTATCCAGATGTTGGCGATACCACATCGGAGGCTTCTCAAGTGTCTTCCCAGCCCTGTTCAGAGTCTTCACACTGGCAGTTTGAACTCTGCTCTGCTGGGAACATTTCCACCACGAAAATGAGCAAAATTCTGCCTTGGTCTCCTCCCCCGCCTCCCACCCCAGACCCCCCTTTCAGAGAGCGGGTGGTTCAGTTTTACCGGCACACCGCCGGGCCAAATGACTGCCTGGTCTCCAGCCGCCCCCTTTAAAACACAGAGACCCCGAGGGAATGACATTTTAAGTGGCTTTGACCATTCACGTCTCAGCGTGAGAGGTTCGACCAGATCACGGGAGCTGGCCGAGGTCCTGAACTCGGGAGGGGGCGGACGGGGGTGCGCGGCTCCAGGGAAGAGCTTCTGCAGGAGGTAGTAGGTGGCAAATGGATACCGCAGGTTTCCCAAGAGCACGCTGCCCCCCCCCAGGCCACTGCAGTGTCCCCGACCTCCCACTGGTCCTGCGTGCTGGCCCCCTCTCCTGCCCTGACGTCTGCCGGCCCAGAACCCCTTACTTCTCCTGGCCATCGCTCTTCCTCTCGGAGAGGGAATGGCACCTCTCAAATATGAAGAGAGCTATCAGATAGGAAAGAAAACAGCCCTTGGAAGAGAGTTCAGTTCAATTAAAGAAAACCTTTGTTTTTTCCCATCTCTGCCATATTAAAAATTTTTTTTTTGTTTAATTGATGTAGAGTTGATTTACAATGCTGTGTTAGTTTCTGGTGTACAGCATAGTGATTCAGTTATACATATATGTATATATTTTTTTCATATTCTTTTTCATTTCAGGTTACTAAAAAAATGACTCAAGACAGCCTTTTTTTGGTAGCTAGAGGTGAACTCCCCAGAAACAGGCTTTCTCCTAAAACAAACTTCTTTAAAGAGTTGGAGCAGAGCGTCTCGGCCATCCAGAGAGGACAGGGATTTGGGCTTTGGGTTGGCATTGTACTAAGGTCACCTTCTCATTCTAAGATGGTGGTTCTCAGCTTGGGACGGGGGGCGATTTGTCCTCAAGGGAATTTTGAAATGTCTTAAGACTTGTCAAAGGAAAAAAATGCACAGTCTTATAGTTGAGAGTGATACATTCCGCAGACTTTGTGAGGAATTAAGATCGCTCTGCGGGACCACTCCAGAGAGGCAGGGGAGGAGCCAGGATATATAGGAGCTTTTGCAACGAAGACCAGGTAGTCGAACATTGAAAGATGACTGTTAATTAAAGAAATCCAGGTATCTCAAGTTAGGGAATTGAGCACTTGTCTGTGTATGGGAAGATACAAAAGTCTGGACCCATTGAAATCATTCCTTTGATGTGCATCTAACTCTGCAGGGCCAGCGTCCCGTGCTTTCCCATCCCGCGCCCCCTCGGGGGCACTGCTGAGGGTGGCAGCAGAGGCCAGGCTGCCTGCTGGTCTCCATCCGGACTCCCCTCCTGCTCACCATGGGGGGTGGCAGTAGTGGCCCATGGTGTGTTGGCCGCAACGTCCTTTGCTTACTGCTGTGGCGGGCAGCACTGGTCACTCACAGACATTTCTTGCTGTCACAGTGCTACTGGCTTCAGTGGGCGGAGGCTGGGGAAGCCACCAAAGTGTCCCAATGCACAGGAGCCCCTCCTAGCAAAGATGGACCCGCCCCCGAGCGTCGGTAGTGCCGAGATTGAGAAACTTGAACTGGGATGCGATGAACCCTCTGCTCTCGGCCTTAATAAGTTGACACGGAAGAGTTTTGAGTTCCCAAACTGTCGTTTCTGCCCTTGCCCGTCACCAGGCTGAATCCCAATAACGCGCTGCTGGGAGGGGACGAGGTTTCCGAGGGGCAGCAAAGCGGTTTTCCTTCCCTCCCATCTTCATTTTGATTTTTATCCACTCTTTCCTTTACGGCAAGTGTATGTCACATTTATAGCTTGTTATGCTTCAAGGCAACATCTGAGATGTCAAGTTCAAAAAAAAAGCCTCTCCCTGGATACTCGGAGATTTCCTAATGGGGAGACAGAGACTGACACGTTGTGGGTCAGTTTCATTTTAGAAGTGGGACAGGATCATTCGCGGGGACGGAGTCAGAAAGTGGCTGCCCGCCCGTCGGTGCCTCCTGGGCCGAGAATGTTCATTGTCAGGTGGGCTCTGTGGTGAGGCCTCTGTTAGACCCACCTGCTCGTTCTGTTTTCCACACTCTTAGATCCGAGTGTTAGTATCTTCCCCGGGCCCTTGTCCCCTTTGTCTGGAGCCCTGGGTGATACTGTCTGACTTCAAGACGTGGCAGCATCCCTGGGGCAAGCCTGTCTCCACACTTCCAAGACCAACCCCGTGGGTGTCAAGGCTGGACCCGGGGAAATCTAATATTTCTCAGGTAGGAGAAAAGTGATTAAGGGAACTTCCGAGGTTGGACACTAAGAATGGAAATAAATTGGGTGGAAATTGACCTGACATGTGTCAACCCGCGGAGAGGCCAGGAGTCACCCCTCCCAGCAAGCAGGGCGTCTCTGCTCTCAGCCTTTTAGCCTGATGGGTTTTCCAGACCCTCGCCTGGCGGGCCCTGTGGGTCAGCGAGACTCTGAAAAGACTTCCTCCTTCTGTTTCCTTGACAACACCTTCCTTCTTGCTCGCCGCCTCGCCTCTTTGTAGTCTTACCACCGCTGAAGACGCAGCGACAGGTGAGTTACACCGTGGGAGGGGAGATTTTGACAGGGAGGGCCCCTCGGACCTGGGGCAGCCGGGACGGAGTTCCGACCACCGTTCTAGCTCGCTGTCCACGCAGTGTGAACCCAGTGCTTTGCGGAGAATTTACAACACCTGCCCACCCAGGTAACTGCAGAGACTCCGGGACGCATTTTTGGATGCTTTGCGCACACGTGCGTCTGTGCACATACACAAGTCGGCACTTTTAGTGTTGGGATTACTGTGAAATCCAAGGAAGGAAAAAATATCAAGGAGCTATCATGCTCCCGAGGGTGGGAATTCCTACTCTCGTCTGGAAGCTTACAACCTAAAGCCAGCTGACAGCAACCGGGAAAGAGCGGGCAGCAGGACGTCCTGGAAATGCAGGAGGCACAGAGCAGGGCAGGTTTCTGGGCCGGTTGCTTTGCTCAGAGCTGGGACGCACGCCTCATTTCTTAGCTCCCTGCGGTGGCCGTGCGTCGGGCACGGAGGCGGTGTCCGGTTCCACGGGGCTCAGTGCGGCTAGCTTCCTTCTGTCCCCTGCCCTCCCCTCTCCTCCTGGTTCTAAGGGGTGCCTTCGGGTAACATTTATTTCACCCCCTCCCTTGGTCTCCATCATGGTGCTGCTCTAGCTCTCCGATGGAGGCTTCAACCAGAATCCAACTACTTCTTAGCAATTTTGCACCAGCTCCCCGCGAGTGACCTAGTTTTCTCTCTCTGGACTTTTGCGATTGTCTTTTTGCCAAACAGGCACCATGAACAAACACCTTAAGTCCTGGTCGTTACGTCACAATCCGTGTAATCAAGATAACAGTGCAGCGTCTGCCCCTCCCTCCCATGGGATCATTTATTAACGCTGATCATCTCCCTCTGTTTAGCGATTACTGCACGCCAGGCACTCCCAGGGCCTTATTTCATTTAATGCACAGCGTTGTGAGCTCTTCCAGGTAATAGAGCCATTTTTCAGATGAGAGGATCAAGGCTGGCTTTTCATGACTCAGCCCCACAGAGCGCAGTCAGTCAGACGAGGAGCTGGTGTGCAGCCCAGCCTTGGCTCACTCCACAGACGACACTTTTAGCCACAGTGCTGCTCTCTTGGGGTTGGGGCAAGAAAGGGGAGGTGTGAGGGCGAAAGTAAACAGCTGCTCCACTGTAGTGACATTTGTTATCAATGTTACGGTTCAGGACCTTCGGCTGTCTGGGGCTTCCTTTTTTTTTTTTCTTTTTGGAAAAACAGCTTTGAAGTTGATGGATTTGGCTGCAACCGAACATTTTGGGCATCTTAATAAATTCTGAATTACCAATGGATTCTGTCCACGAATTTAGCTTCGAGCTGCCCTGTCTTGTTGAGCACAGAGCAGCACACGTGGTCCCGGCGGTGTCGGCCAGCTGATTGTACCCAGGGGGGTGGGGTCAGGTGGAGGGTCGTCCCCGCACCGCTTCTGGGACGTCTCTTTGGCTCAGGTTGAAATTCTAAGCGTCCTGATCTCCTCCCTAAGAGTGGCACGTGCTCGAGAAACTTTTCTTAAGCCATTCGGTTCCTTTTCACCTGTCATCAGCTTGCTCCTGGTCCAGCTCAGGCCCTGGTGTGCTTGACCCTGGTCTCCACACCTGATCTGTGAGCTCACTCTTGTCTCTCACACCTGGCACTCATTCACGTTGTGCTCCTGGACTGTCTTTCTGGCTCCTTCTCAAGGACTTTGGGGTGCATTAGTGTCGCCAGTGCTCCCCTTCTGGTTCCTCCGGCCGTCTCCTGCCCTAACTGCGCTCCCGTTGGCTACCTGCCTGTGACTTCTGTGGCTCTGCTAATCCCCGCTAAGGGACATTTCAGGTGGATCCGTCCAGAACTGTGGTTCTCGCTCCTTCTCAATCATCTTTCTGGTCTCTGGGCTAACTCACTAGGATTTATAAGTTCTACAAAGATCTAAAATTGTTGTTACATTTTAATTTTGGTTAAACAATCTCCTTAGATAAATGCAATCTCTATAAAAGCAGGAATCTTTGTATATATTGCTTACTATTAACTATAAAATAAAATCCAATGATCGGGAACAAGACAAGGAAGTCTGCTCCCTCAGTTTCTATTCAGCATTTCACTGTAGGTTCCAGCCAAGGCAATTAGGCAGGAAAAAGAAATAAAAGGTATCCGGACTGGAAAGGAAGGAACAAAACTATCTCTGTGTGCAGACGGCATGATGGTGTATGCAGAAAACCCTAAAACAATCAACTAAAAAACTATTAGAACTAATAAAAGAGCTCAGCAAGATTGCAGAATATAAGATCAATATTAAAAATTGTATTTCTCGAAAAATAACTATTTCTCTCCACTAGCAGTGAACATCTGAAAGTGAAATTAAGGAAACAGTGCCATTTACAATAGCATCCAAAAATGCCTAGGAATAAATGATTTCAAAGAAAAATAAGTCTTGCACTCTGGCAACTACAAAGAACACCTGAATAAATGTGAGGCACCCCGCGTTCTGGGACTGGAGGACTGAACTATTGTTAAGGTAGCAATGCTCTCCTGAAACTGAGCTGCAGATGCAATACAGCTCCTGTCAAAATCCCAGCTGCCACTCATGCAGACATCTTCAGGCTGATCTGAAAATTCATATGGAAATGCAAAGGAACCAGAATAGCCAAAGTCATCTTGAAAAACAGGAACACATTAGGAAGGCTCACACCTCCTGATTTCAAAGCCTTACTGCAAAGCTTCAGGGTGGTTCTTAACAGAAAAATGACACAGCGCCAGCACAAAGGTAGATAGATCGATCAGTGGAATAGGATTGAGAAACAAACCCAAGTATTTATGGTCAGTTGACTTTCAACAGGGATGTCCTTGGGGAAACCACATGTCTTTCAACAAATGATGCTGGGGCAACTGGCTATCCACCTCTGATGGCACCAATTGTGATGGTTAATTTTATGTGTCAGCTTGACTTGGGTTAAGGGTGCCCTGATAACTCTAAAATATTCCTTCTGGGGTGTCCGTGCTGGTGTTTCCCAAGGAGGGCAGCATTTGAATGAGTAGACTTAGTGATAAGCCCCACCCTTACCAGTGTGGGGGACACCGTCCAAGCCACTGAGGGTTCGAATAGAACCAGAAGGTGGGGGAGGGAGCATTCTCCTTCCCTCCTCTTGAGCTGGAATGTCCATCTTCTCCTGCCCTCGGACATCAGAGTTCCTGGTTCTCTGCCATTTGGACTCCAGAAATTATACCACCATCTATATTTATATGGTGGAATACTACTCAGCCATAAAAAAAGAATCAAATAATGCCATCTGCGGCAACATGGATGGACCTAGAGATCATCACTCTAAGTGAAGTAAGCCAGAAAGAGAAAGAAAAATACCATATGAGATCACTCAGATGTAGAACCAGAAAAAAAGAGAACGAAGAGGACACTATGAACTCATCTACAAAACAGAAACAGACTAGCAGACATGGCAAACAATTTTATGGTTATGGGGGAAGGGGAGGGGGAAGGGATAAATTTGGGAGTTTGAGACTTACAAATGTTAGCCACTATATGTAAAAACGGATTTCAGAAAAAGTTTCTGCTGCATAGCACAGGGAACTATGTATCTTGTATTAACCTTTAATGAAAAAAAAAATATGAAAACAAATAGATGTATGTGTATGCGTGACTGGGACGGTGTGCTGTACACCAGAAACTGACACATTGTGACTGACAGTAACTCAATTAAAGTTAATTAACTAATTAATTAAAAGAAATTATACCACTGTCACTACCACCAGCCCCCCATCACCACCCCCAAGCTGTTGGACTTGGACTGAATAACACCCCTGGCTTTTGTGATTATCCAGCTTGCAGATGGCGAGCAGTGGGATTTCCCAGCCTCCGTAATTCTGTGAGCCAATTCCCACGAGAAACAGCCTCTTCTAGAATCAGTATCTATATCTATCCTGTTGAATCTGTTCCTCTGAAGACCCCTAACTAATCCGCCGATGGGTGACACCCACCAAAGACCTCGTTGGGGGGGCTTGGCCGCCCCCGCCGAGGCGGGGAGCAGCCTTCTCTCGCACAGGAAAACGTCCGTCCGCAGCGCTCTCCGCCTGCTCTGCTCTCCGGAGCCCTCCCGGGCCGGCCCCACTTAACCAGTCCCAGAGCACTTTAGAAGGCCGTGTCAGTCGGAGGCTGGCATGATAGCGCTGCCATTACCGCAAGCATTGTCGGAACGTGAAGGGGAAAGCGTGTCTCGTTATTCAGGTTCTCAGACGCGATGGCATCAGGCCAGAACGGTCCCATTAACTCTCTGGTCCTTACTTTGGATGCTCGGCACCTTTGAATAATCGTTTCTTTTAAAGGAAGTGAAGAAAAGTTGAAGGCTATCATTGACCTCAATACAGCTGAGTTTCTCACATCCAAAGGTGCATTATCCACGGACGAGGCTTTCGGGCTTTGTCTGACGGGAGTCTGATGTACAGTTTTTAGAGTCAAGAAAATTCTCCCACTTCTGGTTCAAAACAATGGAGGATTCAAAGTGCAGGCCGGGAGGAGAAGTCTCTGGCCTTGTCAGGAAGAGCCTGAGGACACCTCCCTGGGTCCGATCTCTGCTGAGTTCTGTGGTCGTCTTTTTCTCCCAATGGACCACTGATTTATGCCTCTGGGCCTTAGTATATGTATCTATAAAGTGAGGCATTGAACTTCAGTCTTCCCACCTTTTTATATTGGCATCGTCCTAGTTCGGTGCATTGAAACTACAACAGTAACACTGATAGGTGACATATATTGGGCGGTTACAATGTGCTTCTGTATCGCTTGCCTTTGGTCCCCTCACCAGTGCTCTGAGGTAGTGTCTGTCAGCCTCCATTACACAGATGAGGACATGGAGGTTCAGAGAGGTTAAGTATCTTGCCCCGGATCACACAGCTATGAATTGTCGGAACCGGCGTTTGAACATAGGTCTGACTGTCAAGTCTTGACTGTGGTCTGACTATCCACTGCTATTGAGCAAATCACCCCAAAACTTAGTGGCTTCCAACAATGCAACCATTGTATTATCTCTCATGGTTCCTGGGAGTTGGGAATTTGGGAAGGGCTCGGCCGGGTGGCTTAGCTGATGGTCCCACTGTGGTTACAAGCAGTAGGCAGTGGCTTGGGGGTGGGGCCACGGCATCTGGGAACTTCTGGGCTGCTCCCCTCTCCTCCCCCTTCCCTCCCCCCTCCCGCCCAAGTCATCTCAGCCCCTTTCCTTGTGGTCTTTGCGTGTGAGTCAGTGGGGCTCCCTCACAACACGGTGGCCTCAGGGATGTCAGACTGTGACCACGGCAGCTCAGGGGCTCCAAGAACAAGTAAACTCAGGGACATCGTAGATCTGAGTAGCCTTGTATGACCCGGCCTTGGAAGTCGCACGACGGTACTTAAAGCAGCACCAGCACGCCCATTTGGCCCAAAGAGTCAGAGGAGCCCTACTCACGACCGACAGGTGGGATGTGCGCGCCCACCGCCGCATGCAGTGGAAGTCACCGCTGGCTGCCTCTGGAGACGTCAGTCAGCCACGGCTCCTACGTCTGCTTGGGATGCGTGACAGAACTCTGAGGCTGAAGGGCCTTCCACAACAGAAATATATTTCCTCCAAGTTCTGGAGACCAGAAGTCCGAGATCCAGGCGCCAGCAGGCTGGGGTGGGAGGGCGCTGTCTCTGGGCTGCCGTGGCTGTGACCTCCCGCGGCCTCTTCTCTGTGTGCGTGCGGAGAGACAGCTCCCAGGCATCTCTTCCTCTGGGAGCATCCTCCCCCGGGACAGACTGAATTCTGCTGCCCGCAACTGAACACCAAGCTTAAGTGCTTAGACATTTTGTTTGTTTGTTTACTCTCCTGGTACAAGAAGTGTGGAGGGGAGCAGGGCTGGTCCAGGGCTGGTGCAGCCGCTCAGAACGTTCTCCAGGACGCGAGCCCCTTCAGTCTTTCTGCTCCTCCATTTTTACTGTGTGCCTTTTATCCTCACAGTCAGCAGGTGGCTGACCCGCCTCCAGACATCACGCCAGCATTCCAGGTACAGGAGGAGGAGTGGGGAGGGGTTTGGAGCCAGCCAAGCCTCGGTGTCTGCCACACCTCCTGGGTCTGAACCTGCTCGGCTTTGCCGTCAGCATCTCCAAGAGCAAAACCCCGCAAAGCAAAAAGACATTAGATGTTTATTTGGATTTTATCCCCGCAGAGGAGCAGGTGCTCAGTTCAACACGGGGGATAGATTTTGGCTTCCCTTGCGGAGTTCTAGACGGAGGAAACCAAAGAGTGGGTTTGCCGGGACTGCAGGAGCTACTTCAAGACCTGCCAGGTTCCCTCCTTTACGAGACCTGGAGACAGAAGGGAAACTCTGGTGGGGATTGCATGGGGAGGATTTGGAAACAGTCCGTAAGTCATCAACCTTAAACAGAGGCATGGCTGCCTGAGACCAGCGCCTGGAGGTCTGTGGACTTCCGTTGCCTTCACTGCCCGGCTCCCACCCCTCTTCTCCTGGAAGCAGCCCCTCCCCGCCACTGCTGGTGACCCCCACCCCTCCTCCACTCCCTGGGACTCCGGGGCTCCTGTCCTCACCCCCCCGGTGACGTGGAATTGGCCAGTCAACATGCTTCCTCCCCACTGGCTGCTAAGATTGCTCCAGAAATGGGCACGTGCCCTAGGTGAGAACAGAGTCCCGGTGACGGCTGTCTGGCTGTCATTGTGACCTGGGTGTCTCAGTAAGGCTCCCTCCCGGGACTTCTTCTGTGGGTGGTGGGGGAAGAACACTTTCCCTCCGCAGGGATGGTGGACTGGTGGTGGTTGCCGCTTTCACTGCCTCCTGGAAAGATCGTGCCCCTGAAATGAAGCCCATCCAGCGGGAGGCGGAGTCAAGAGAATGAAGCCAGGTCCTGATGACTCCCTTGTTTTCCTTAAATCAGCCTGCATTGAGCTTCTGATGCGCAAACCCAGAAAATCCCCCACCGACACCGGGTGCCCTGCGTCGTGGGCGACCCCCTCCTGTTTCATGTTTTATTCCATTCCTCACAGCCTTCACCGGGAGACCTAATTGTCCTTGAGAAATGTCGGACCACACTGGAGAGGAAGGTGGGGATTTTAGGATCAGGAGAGAGAAGAACCTGAAACCCTTGCACTTACTTGCATGTGACTGTTTGTACAGGCTGTTTCTCTTTATAAGACCAAACCATCCCCGAGGCTGCGTCTTTCAGATGAGACTCCAAAGGACAGGGTTTCTCTCGAGGCAGTGTCTGCGTGCTTCATTTCCTTGGATTGTCTTTTAGAAAAAAGCTCCAGAAATGTCGGTGAGAAATCTTTGGAAAAATCTCTTGACTCTTGAGGGGATAGGCTAGGACTCAGAGCCGCTGCCCGTTTTTTTGTGTGTTTGTTTTTTGTTTTCTTGGACTGCTTTCCAGGGGATGCCAGCTCAGCCAGTTATCCTAAGAAATCAGATCGTTTAAACATTTTATATGTTTCAAAAGGTTAAAAAAAAAAAAAAAGCTCTCCTGCTGACAAATTCCTGATAAAGTGAGCCGACTGTCCTGGGGGCACGTTTGGAAGGAGATGTGGATCGCAGGTACTGATTATGATCAATAGGATATTGACTGGGGGCTGGGAAAGTGAGGGGATTAACACGCGATCCGTGGAGACGGTGAAACTCACCAGACGTAGCGCCAACCAGCTTGGAGCATCTAGGTTCTAACGTATTATCAGGTCTCGGGATACTGGCCGAATGTTAACTGTGCTGCAGCTCCGTCAGTCCTGACAGTCCTGCTCTGGCTCATATTGATGCCCCTGGTGACCTCGGAGATTGTTTCGTCCTTCCCACCATAGATGCAAGGGAGAAGAGGGCGGGTGTCAGAGGCTCTGGTGCCCGGGCGCCCCAGAGCGTGGCTCCTTGCCGCGGGGCTGTGTGCATCGCCTCTTCCTGTGGCCACCACAAATGTTCTGCCTCACTCCCGAGCCTCTGTGCTGAGTGGGCCTGGCTCTGGACCCCCCCCCCCAAAGACCCCCTTGTGTGAAGCTCCTTTATAACCAGCCCCCCTTCTACCTGGGAAGCGCTCCTTGCTCCCGAGACGCCTTCTTAAGAGCAGCAGCTCTTCATTTTCCCCCTTTTCTACCTGGTGTGCCCCCCTCCCCACCCCCGGCTGCTGATCCCTGTGCCTGCTCCTTCCCTCAGCTCTCTGGGCTGGAACATGGATCGCGGGCTGGGCGCTATCGCGCCGTCCCTCCGAGGCTGCCCGTGAGCCCTGCTGGCCTCCGCTCCTGTCCCGGGTGGCTGATTCACCCCTTCCTCAGATGGTTTTGCATGGAGCTGACTTTTTGGAGTTGTCAGTCAGCCCAGACCCTGATGTGAGATTTAAAGAACTTTTTTTTTTTTTTTTTTTTTTTAGTTTTGTGTTTGTTTTGTAAACCAATGTTTATACCAAGACCTTTCCGGGCAAACACATTCCCAGTTGAAACACCAGCCTCTCGCTTCCTGATACGGAACTTGCTTGCTGTCTGAAATTCTTTCCACGTGCTTATTTAGTTTGTAGGAGCCTTTTACCGACGTGTAACGCACATACGGAAAAGTGCATCCACCTCATGTGGGTGATTTCCATAACGTGAACACTCGTGTCACCAGAACCCGGAGCAAGAGACAGGCTGCCACCAAGCCCCTAAAGCCACTTTACGTGCCTTCTGATCACTTCCAGTTGACCCCGTGCATGTCCCTGCCAGAGTAACCACTATTTTATTTTTTTTCCTTCCAGCTGTATCACATAACTGACATTCAGCACAGTGTGAGCTTACAGCGTACAGTGTAATGATTTCATGTAGGTACGTCATGAAGTGATGGCCACCGTCAGTTCAGCGAACATCCATCATCTCACAGAGATATAAAATTAGAGAAACAGAATTTTTTCCCTTGGGACGGGAAGTCAGGGTTTAGTCTCTGAACGACTTTCATACAAAATGTACGGCAGCGATGATTATATGTGTCACGTGTCACATCCCCGGTACTCACTTACCTTGTAACCGGAAGTTTGTAGCTTTTGGCTGACGTCGTCCAGTTCCCCCTCTCCCAACCCCCGCCCTTGTCTCCAGTAGCCACAAAATCTAATCTCTTTTTCTGTAAGTTTGTCTCTTTGTTTGTTTGTGAAGGATCGTTGGCCGACGACACCACGCTAATTCCTGATATACAACATAGTGATTCAGTATTTCCGTACGTTTCAAAATGATCACCACGGTGCGTCTGCCTGTACATTTTACCCCCATGACTCATTTTTTTTTTTCCCCTAAGTTTGTACCTCTTACTTGCCTTCATCTATATCCCTCCTCCCCCACCTCCTCCCTTCTGGCAACCATCTGTTTGTTCTCTGTGCCTGTGGTCCTGTTTTGCTATGTTTGTTCATTTGTTTTGGTTTTTAGCTTCCACATGTAAGTGAAATCGTACAGTATTTGTCTCTCTCTGCCTGACTGATTTCACTTAGCATAATACCCTCTAGGTCCATCCGTGTTGTCGCAAATGGCAGGATTTAATTTTTTTTTAATGGATGGGGAGTATTCCGTTGTGTATAGACACCACTTCTTCTTTATCCATTCATCTGTCAATGGGCATTTAGGTTGCTTCCATCTCTTGGCTGTTGTGAATGACGCTGCCATGAACGTAGGGCTGCAGAGGTCTTTCCAAATTCGTGTTTTGCGTTCTTCCGATAAAGTAACCATTGCTCCAAAGAAAATTTAATGGAGGTGGTAGAATCTCCTTTTCAAGATGTATTAACCCATAAGAACCATACATATAATTAAAACTTACTGAGATCTTACTGTGTGACAGGTACTGGGAACACCACGTACATTAACTCATTTCATCTTTAGAGCCGTGCACGTGGAGTGGGTGATGTTATTATTTTTATGAGTGGTCTCATTTAGTCAGATCAGGAGACAGACGCAAGGAATCCATCCTTCTATTTTTTTCTCATGAGTTTAAACTAGATCTGCAACTTTTATTTTATTAAAAGATCTCACATCTGTGTCCTTTTGAGTCAGAAGGCAGTTTTTACTTGGGTTTTTTTTTTTTTTTTTTTTTTTTGCAGTGAACGGGTTGATACATTTGAGAGGTAATAACAACTAAGTAGGATGTTTGAGGTCACATGCAATCAAATATTGAAGCAAGGATCTACCATAAAGAGGATGCTGGTATCTTCGAGGCAGACGTGGATGGAGACGGCCCAGGGTCAGCGGTCAGCACAGACAGCGGGAGACGTGACTCATGAGGCAGTCTGGCCAACTCCAGCTCTTCCTTCAAGGCTGAGCTCAGTGTTGGACCTTCGTGGACGCCCCACCTGCTCCTCCTACCCACCGCCCACCGCCTCCCAGCTCTCCCTCGTAGAGGGTCCCATGGCGTCCTGTGTGTCTGCCTCACGGACTGCTCACCATGGTGTAACAGGAAAGAACCAATCTGACTCCATATTTGATCTGTTCCTTTAGCTCTAACCCTGGGCTCCGTCTCCTGGGCTGAGGCAGGCTGGTTCTGTGCCTTTTGTAAAAGAATGTCGCCTAGAGCCTGAAATACACAGGAGAGCCCCTTCTCAAGGCTCTGACCTTTAAGGGTAAAATACTTTGCCATTCATCTAGAGATGGAAAGTTGCAGAACGGAGAAAAAACATTTGTCTTGTTGGAGGTTTATGGAAACATTGAGACCTGGCCTACGTGGACAGGTGCAGGGACAAAGGATTCCAACACCAAGAAGTCTGCAACCACCAACCACACCCAACCCTTCCCAACCCTCCTCCCCTTTTAGTATAAAAGGAGCCTGAGTTCTGACTTGGGGAAGATGGTTCTTTGGGACACTAGTCCCCCATCTTCTCAATCTGCTATCTTTCCAAGTAAGGTCATTATTCCTTGCTCCAACACCTTGTCTCCTGATTTATTGGCCTATTATGCAGAGAGAAGAACGAATTTAGACTCAGTAACAAAGGTAGTTGAGTTTCGTGGTTATTTGTCTCCCAACAAAAAAGAAACTTTATGATGGCAGGGCTCCTGGCTGACGAGTTCACCTGTCAGTCTGGTACCCAAGCCATGGTGGGTCTCAGAAAATGCTTGTGGGATGAATGCATGAGAATGAGAAGGAGGGTGAGAGAGGAGTGAGTGGTGGGCTGGTCTGGGGCTGCATGAAGGACCACATCGGCCCACAGGGGGCACCCGGATAACGTGCCCATCTTACAGCTAGTAGCTCGGAGGACGGGGCAGGCACCACTACAGAACCTGCCATGGACTCCGATCCTGCAAGGAGATGCCCGGAAGGAGAGTAGGTGGCTGGGGAGGGAACCAGCCTGCTCAGAGGGCACACGGCCTATTTGGTGACAAATCTTTCCTAAAACTAAGGTGTGTACTGAGTCAAAGCCATGAAAACATTTTTCTGCTAAAAAAGAAAAAGAGTGTATATTCCATTATCAGCGAGTCAAATGAAATGACTTTCCTTTTTCCTGTTTTTGTCTCATTTTCATTATGCCTTGGTCTTCACTGACCAGAGAGTGACAGAGAGGAAAAGCAGCAGAAGGAGGCCTGAAAGGTTAGAAGCGGTTACTAGGAGGCTAACCAGCACCCCTGCGTCGGTCGCCTGCCCACGGAGCCGCGGCAGAGAGGATGCTGACGTAGTCGAGGGAGATGCCAGCAGGCTTGGAGTGTAGGGAAGGGGGGAGAGCCGGTGCCTGGGTTCATGTCCCTCCTTGTGTTTGGTAGTTATCTGCTTCTTTTTGTTTTGTAACTTACTCTTTTTCTGAAACCTGTGATCCCTCTGGGTTGACGCCAAAATCCCGAAAGCCCCCACCCTGTGAACACATTTCCAGGCAGATAAAACAGCGACCAGAAGGGACCTTCATCAGTGGTCAGTCATCGGTAAAAAGGAAGAAAGAAATGCATGGCGAGGCACCTGGCAGGTTGCTGATGCACTCGGCCAAGAAGGAGGACCCCTCATTGCTTTAAAACTGATAGATGAGTGAGGAGACGCGCTCGCCTTCTGCCCTGCGTCGTTTTCGGGGGCCCGTGTCTTTCATGCTCTACCCTAGAGGGCCTGTTCTGACGTGCACCCCACCCCCCACCTTTGTGAGTTCTGGGAGCCTATCATCCAGAAGGTTCGCCCGGCATTTTCTGCATCACCGGAGTTGCCTGGCAGCGAACCCAGAGCTCTCTGGCTTTGGGCCGGCTTCCATCAGATGGGATGTGACCCTGGGAAACCACAGTTCCCACTGAGTTGCCAGAGGGGGCAGAAGGCAGAATGGTTGTGGGGGTCTCCCCGAGCGGGATTACAGGAATTTAGCAGGCTCTGGGGTGCTAAGAGGGAGGGCACCGTGGCTGAGCGTGCACTCAGGCATCCTTCGCCCGGCCTCCGACACGCCCCGCAGTCTCGCAGAGAGCCATGCTTGCTGCTTCTGTCCCCCCAGACAGGAGCTGGCCTGTGAATGGATGCTCCGTGACCCGCTGACCCATCTGTGGCCCCCGTGTGTTCCAGCTGTTCCACGTTGCGTTTCTGCCGGCCCAGAGCTGTCCCCTCCGGGTCCTGCTGGAGGCCCCTCCCTTGACAGGCTGACTGCCGTGGAAATGGGGCTCCTGCGTCTTGCACGCCTGGCTCTGGTGCTGTGGCCCCAAGGTTTCCACAGGTATTGGCGGCTGGAATGAGAAGGAGTGTCCGGATCCAGCCACGCTGCCCACCAGGCAGGACTCTGCCTGTCACGTCTCCTCGGTGGCAGGCGCTCACTGCCACCTGCCAGCTCAGTTGCTTGCATGCATTCTGCAGATGTCTGTGAAGCATTTTTCATACACCAGGCACGTGTTAAGCTGGGCAGCTGACATCCTGGTTCGGGAGTGAGAAGTCAGCCCAACCTGAGTTCGTGGAGGGTCCGCAGACCACCCTCACCTCTGGCCCCACCTACCCCGTACCACCGTTAGGGTCCAGAATTCATCAAGGATTCACAAGCCCCCGGATGGCTGTTACACTTGTGGTTGGGGTTTATTACAAGGAAAGGTACAAACTACAATCAGCCACAGGGACAAGCACATGGGCAGGGTCCAGAGAAGTACCCCCTGCACAGGTTCCAATTGTCTCCCCTGCGGGGTGAGCACAGTGTGACCTTCCCGACCTCGACGTGTGGCAACAGGTGATGCTGCCAGGCTCACCTGAGCCTCGGGGTCCAGCGTCCGGACTGGGGCTCCATCCCCCAGAGCACGGCCGACCTCTGTCTCCAGCCTCCCAGGAGGTCCAGCTGACTGTGTGTGATGCCCCCTCCGGAGTCGCACTGCTGGGCTGGTTCCAAGTGGCACCCCTCCGAGTCACAATGCTGCTCTCTGGCGGGTCCCGGGCCCCATTCCCACCAGCACGACACCTGGGGCTTGGAGATGGTCCCCTGGGAGCCTGGAGGTGGGTGCACTTTTGTTTCTGCCAAGACCACCTCCTCCCAGCCCCTCTCTGGCCCGACCCTCCCAGGCTGCCGGGTGCACCCGGGCGTCCCCTTGGGTCTGATTCGGACAGCCGCAGGAGCCCTCCCAGAACCCAGGTCACTGCTCTCGCTTTACGGCATAATTTTTGCAAAAAGAAATACCCAGTTCAAAAGTCGTAACGGTGTGGAAAGACAGGCAAAGGGACGTCCTGCTCCCCGTCCCTTTGTGTGGCCGCCTCACGCCCCCCCACATCCCTGCCCGCGGCAAGGGCCCTCACATTCAGTGTTTCCTTGTCTTCTTCCAATTCTTGTTACACAAATAGAAGCAAATGCATTCGTCTTCTCTTTTTTCCCCTCCCTTTTTCTTACATAGGCGTCAACACTCTGTCCACACTGTCTTGGGCCCCCCTTTTTCGCAGACAGTGTCTCCTAGAGTTTTTTCCACATTGGCACATCTCATTCAGTCTTTCCATTGCCACATAATATTCCGCTGGGTGGAGCTTCTGGAATGTAGCCGGTCAAGGAGAACTTAGGTGTTTTCCAAACACCTGTTATTAAAAATAACGTTTCAAGGGCCTACCGTAGGGCACAGGGAACTGTATTCAATGTCTTGTCATAAGCTACAATGGAAAAGAATCTGGAAATACAGGTCTAGATACATGTAGGTACCTCACTGAATTGCTTTGCTGTACACCTGAAACTAACCCT
This sequence comes from Camelus bactrianus, assembly GCF_048773025.1. NCBI lineage: Eukaryota > Metazoa > Chordata > Mammalia > Artiodactyla > Camelidae > Camelus > Camelus bactrianus. The sequence goes on along the minus strand of NC_133570.1, from coordinate 2,836,628 downwards.
GGAAATCAACTACACTTCAATAAAAAAGAAAAAATTAATAAATAATGCCCCCAAAAATGTTAGGGTCATGTGTCAGCACATAGCTTTCTACCCATGATATTCACGTCTGTGTGTATCTGCAGGGTAAATTTTTTGGTGGGGGGTAAACAAAGTTTATTCTAGGAAAAGCAACTCACTGAGAGATAAAGCCATTTCAAAGTTTACATATATGTACCGTTCATTGCTTCTAAGAAGAGTTTAGAGCTTTAAGCTTTTTAAACTTACATAATCATCGAAGGAATAGAGCCAACCACAAAATAAGGATCAACAGAATGCGGTGATCCAGTTGTAAAGGGCAGTCACGTGTGCCCACACATATTCAAGGAATCAGTCATCCAAGTTATAAATAATAAGTTATTTGTGTCCTTTTTTTCGATTCCACTTGTAAGTGATCTCATATGGTATTTGTCTTTCTCTGTCTGGCTTACTTCACTTAGAATGACAATCTCTAGGTCCATCCAAGTTGCTGCAATTGGCATTATTTTATTCTTTTTTATGGCTTAGTAGTATTCCACTGTGTGTGTTTGTGTGTGTGTGTGTGTGTGTATAATATATACACACACACATACACACCACGACTTTATCCAGTCATCTGTTGATGGACATTGGGTTGTTTCCATGTCTTGGCCGTTGTAAATAGTGCTTCTGTGGGGGTAAATTCTGCACAGCAATTTAAATAAATAGGTCTGCTGGGTCAGAGGGAGACTCTATAATGTGGGTGGATATTGTCCGAGGTCCCTCCATGGGTTGCTCTGTGCTGCACCCCCACCAGCCGGGGAGAGTCTGTTCCCCTGGGGCCACCTTTGGATTCCACTTGCCTCCATTTTTGGAAAGACAAGAGCCAGGAATGTAGGATTTTTCTGTGCTCTCAAGCCAAGATCATTTAACAAACATAGACACTGAGCCCCAATTGAACCAAGCAGAAGGGTAGGCAGTGGGATTCCGCAGAGTCCCCTCCGCGTAGAGATGACCTTTTGGTGGGGAAGACACACTGAGCATATGATGAGCGGTGGGTATGGGGGGAGCAGGGCCAGGAGGAAGTGTTCGCAGAAGAGGAGATACTGGCAGGTGGAGGTGAGCAGCGTCAGGTGCCGCTGTGGGCTCTCCGAGGAGGTGACATTCGTGCAGAGACCTGCCCGCAGGGGAGAGACTGTTCCAGGCAGAGGGACCCGCAGATGGAAAGGCGGAGAAGTGGGGAGGTGCTTGGCAGGAGGAGGAAGTATTGGAAGACCTCCCTCCTCCCCCCGAAATCCCAAGTGTGGGGGAGGGTCAGGACACAGGCTACACCAGGAATGAAAATCACCTCGCTTCCTGTATTTACATATAATCCCATCACAGATTCTGAAACAGAAGGCCTGTCTTGATTCCTTTCCCTCTGCATTTGTCAGGAAGAGAGACATGACACTAGGTAGACACTGTCTGCAAAGCCACCGTTTAACTTTCTGGAAGAGACTCAGAGCTCTGGGGCTCTGACATCTCGGGCAGAATTTTGCCGAGCGAACGTGCGGGGAGTCCTGGTTAACTGAGAGAAGCATCCCGGCTCGTTCAGGTGCAACCGTGACATCTCCAATTATAATGGAAATTTTGCTCCTGGGAGAGGCAGCGAAATGCTGATGAGAGGAGATGACAGGTACAAAAATGAGATGTAGGCGCTAGAGAGACTTCTTTCCCCTGTAGAATCGTCTCGGGGAAGCGAGGACTTTTTCTTTAATTGAACAAATACTCTCGGATACTATGTCCCACCTCCCTTTGGCAAAGTCCCCACGTGCACTAGGACACAGAACCGCTCAGCCCTCCTCCTTGCCGGCAACCAAAAGGTGATGGAGACAAAGCCACTTCAAAGGACAGACAGCGCCCAGGCCAGGCTGTCCTTGCAGCAAGCGAGACCGCGGGGACGGCGGCATTGCTGTCTGCGTGATCTAAGTTGGCTTCACCTTTCCTGATGTCTTCAGGCTCAGAAAGCTTGCCGGGCTGAATAACGAGCAAACAGCACAATTAGAAAGGCCACCAGCCTGTTCAGCACACAAAGACGGGGCTAAATCCCTCTCTTGCAAAAGTGTTGATTTCATCCATGAAGGGAGGGTGGTCCAATCCGAGTTTAGGGCATCCCTGAAACCCAGGCACCAGCAATGTTTATGGAAGAATTTTATAATTGGATAGTTCAAAAGAAATTGAGGCAGTAATTATGGGGGAGACCTGTTTCTATTTATGTTTACCAAGCACTCTATATATTCACCTCAACTGTGCTCTAAGCACCTTGAAAATACATCCTCACTTAATCCTCCTAAGGATTTAGAATATAACATGTCTGCAACTCTCTTCATTCTAAGATAAGGAAACTGAACCACACACAGAGAGAGAAATTCATCGATGGTCAGACATGACTTCCTGACACTTATTTTATTGTCTTGTCTTATTTTGATTTTCACACATCTGGAAAGCAGCAGAGGGTGGATATAATGACACAACTTTTTTCAGTGCTTGGGATTTCAAAGGTCTGATGGGACCCCAGATGCAAAGGCTACACCCCAAAGAACAAATCAGCGTGTTGGCTGTTAATATGGGGGGAGACCGCTGTGAGCAGCAAGAGGAGACAATCATGAAATCCAGGAACTGGGATTCTTTCCACGCCTTCACTGTGCAGACGGAGGCATTCATGATCACGGGAGCCCTGGTGTCCTCATCAGAGATGATGTTCGTCCACTTGCAAATATTTCAAGTTGTATTCAGCACGGGGGTAGAAGGTGAAGACAGCGGATGAAATTGCCTGCTCTACTTTCTAGGGAGGGAACCCAGACCATAAACAAATTAAGTAAATAAAATATGTCGGTTGAGTGGGCAGACTGTTGGCTGATCCTGGGTCCCCGCAGAATAAAACACAAGATCATAGGCACTTGAGTGGAACAACTTTGCAGAGTGTCTGTGCTGCCAGGACAGAGTTTGGGCACTGATCGTGCAAAGCTATATAAGCCTCACCACGTGTATAACTTGACCCCTAGCATGTTGGACAAGTTTTTTATTACAATCGAGTAAACTTTCGTAGCAGACTTCTTTGGTCAACTTACCAACAGCCATTATCAAATGCTTTCTTCCTTGGATGGTAGAGATCACTGTATAATTTATTTTTGGTCATTCAAATATACAGATACTTCCTGGGAAATGCATAAGGAGAGAGGCATCAACAGATAGCTCTCCTGCATCACCAGTTCTGCACCCACGACCTGTATTTGCGCTTGATAACTTGAGGATGTGATACCAGGAGCTGCGGCACCCTTTTTGTGAACATGAGTATTCAAACTAAAGTGCACTGAAGATAGTCAAATACAAGGACCGAAGGCTTGTTGGCTCTGAAATACTAAAAAGCAGAATTAACTTGGGACTACCTATCCACCTTTGATCCAGTTGTCTTTTGTTTGCAGTTGAAAGTATCTTTAGTTGATATATTTTTAAAGCAAACATGGTCCATTAAAATACAAAGACAACCACAAAAAGACTTGATGAAAATGTTTATAGCAGCTTTATTCATAATAGCCCAAACCCAGAAAAGTAAAGGTGTCATCCACAGAATAAATAAACTGTGGTATATTCAAGCAGTGGAACCCTCCTCAGCAGTAGAAAAGAGCAGAAATCTGGTCCATGCAACCACATGGATGATTCTTATGTACATGATGCCAAGTGAAAGGTGTCATGCACAAAAGATGATGTCCTGCATGACTGCACATACAGAAAGTTCTATAACAGGCAGCCTAGCCTACGGTGGGGAAAAAAGTCAGGACACTTCCTAGATGTTAACCAGGAAGGGGGCCATGAGGGAACTTTCTAGGATGATGGTCGTGTTCTGTACCTTGATAAGGGTTAAAGTTGCATAGGTGGGTACCAAATGTGACTGCTACAATCTGTGCGTTCCATGGTATGTAAATTTTGCCTCGAAAGGGAAAAAAAAAAGAACCTTAAAAAAAGATTGAGCTCAGGTTAATCATTCCCATGCTGAAGTTGTTGAGGGACAAGTTGTAGTGAAACACTTAGAAACGCATACAAAGATTAGGTGGATGGAAGGGTGGATGGATGGAAGGATGGATGGATGGATGAATGGGAGGATGGATAGATGGAAGGATGCATGGAAGGATGGATGGATGGAAAGATGAATGGATGGAAGGATAATTAGATGACAAAATATAATGAAATGCTAACGGTAGACTCTAGGTAGTGGGTATATGAGTGCTGACTGTTCAATTCTTTCAACTCCTCTGTATGTCGGAACTTTTCACAATAAAATTGGAGGAGCAGGACGTTAATTAATGTAGGCAGTGCAGAAGATGTTACTGATAAAAAATTTTTTTCATGGTTTACCTGGCAACCATGTCCTTCCTACGGTGAAGGCAGTGTTATGGAAATGAGATTTGGACCTAGGAGTTGAGATGAGCCGGGGGCAGGGGGATGTTATACTTGGGACTATCCTATTTACGCAAAGCTTCGTGTAACACCAGGGAGGCACGTCCCTGACAGATGCTACCAAAGGAGCTTAGCTCCAAAGACCAGAATAAACCTGTAAGCCAGGGACCTAGCGATTCAGTTGCGCTGAAAGTTTCCTCGAGGAACATTGAAATTCAGGTACCGGATGACCTCAGCCTTGGGGAAAAGCATGGTTAAGCCCCAGCCTTTTCTCTTTTATTAGAGTCGACAGCTTACGTGGCACAAACAAATGTGCCCTGAAGGCTCTGGGCTTAGTCTCGCCCTTGCTGGGGCCCCTGGTGGATAAAGCTTATATCCTCTAGACCCCTGATTCATTTGTGCAGAAATGAAATAATGCGACGACAGTTAATGAGATGGGAATGGAAAACACCGGGATGTATGTTCCAGGAGTCTTTTATTTGGAGTTGTTTAGCCATTAACCCATGGGTTTTTCCAGCTGGAGCTTAGACAGGGAGAGAGACAGGGAAGTTCAACGGTGTCTGTATTGTGTGAGCTCCGGACCATCCTGTCCGCAGGCGCCCAGCCTACGGTTTCAGTGACTTGGCGTCCTTTAGGGAAAGAGAGATGCTGTCATTCAGAACGACGCCTGTCCCTGGGTGGACAGACCTGGGACCCAGTGCTCTGTGCGGACCCATCGCTGAGACACCAGGTCCTAAAGTGGTCGTGTTTTCTAGACCCACGCTGGGGACACACTGATGTGACACGTGGTCAGACAGCAGGGGAGGAGATCCGAATGCCACACCAGCTCAGGAACGCTGGGCTGTGTGTCCCCTGTAGCTGTGACATGCGCGTCCTTGTAACATCTTGTCCTGACAGCTGTGCACACAGCAAGGAGGGAGAGGCCACACCAAGCTCAGGGTTAATCCTTGGACGTCTGTGGGGATCATAGGAGCCACCCAGCTCTGCTTCCGTAAGTATGATTGGTTTCTCAGTCTGCTCATCGCAAGACCAGCCCCAACATAGCCTTCGCCATGAAGACTTAACAGCTCGCCCACGCGCCCTGGCAGACCTGTCCCTCCCGCTTGTGTAGCCCCGAGCCTGTGCGTTTCCTGTCAGGGCCCCTTCTCAGTATTGCCGAAGGAAACCGAACGACCCAGCAATGCCCCTTCTGGGAATATACACAGAATGACTGGAAGCAAGGACTCAAAGGAACATTTGCACACCAGTGTTCACGGAAGCTCTGTTCAATGGCCCAAAGGTGGAAGCCACCCCAGTGTCCATCAGTGGATGAATAAACAGGGCGTGGTCTATCCATACAATAGAGTATTCCTCAGCCTTAAGGAGGAAGGAAATTCTGACACAAGCTGCAACGGGGACAGACCTTGAGGTCAGTAAGCTGCCACAAAGGACAGATACGGTAGCTCCCACTTCTAGAGAAAATTCATAGAGTCAGGAAGTAGAATGGTGGTTGCTGGGGGGAGGGGGGGAGGCACTGTTCAGTGGGTGCAGAGTGTCAGTTTGGGATGAGCAGGAAGTTTTGGGCGTGGATGGTGGTGCGCGTTGTACAACGCGTGAATATACTGAATGCCGCTAAACTGTACACTTAAAATAGTTAAGAAAGCAGACTCGCAGATGTGGAGAACAAACTAGTGGTTACCGGGGGGGAGGGGCAACATGGGGACGGGGGAGAAAAGGGAGTTATCACGGGATGATATGAAATCATGTGTGAAACTTCTGGAAGTTGTGAAGCACCATAGAATGGAAAGAATCTCTCATTCAGTAAGAAGGTAAATTTTAAAAAATGGTTAAGATGGTACATGTTATGTTATGTGTGTTTAAATTTTTTTTTTTTTTTAAAAAAGGAAATTGATTCACTCTCTTAGACACAGTCTGGTGTTCATGCTAGATTCAAGCAGACCTGGGCCAGGGGGTTGAAGGCTGTCATCGGGTTTCTGCCTCTTTCTTGCTTTCCCAGGAAAGTTCCACGAGGTAGATCAGATGCCGCCAAGAGCTTCAGCTGCACAAACTTCCAGCTGAATGACCTTGGAAAGGGGATATTTTTGCCTGTTACTGCAGCAGAAAAATCTGTAAAGAACTCTGATTGGTCAAGCTTGAGGCATGACTCATCCCTAAACCCCTTGTCAGGGCTCAGGGACGTGGCAGTCACGGCGGGTACAAGCTGACCGACGCTAGACCGACACAGAACGGATTCCTCTGAGTAAGGTGTGGTTCTGCTCCCAGCAAGGAAGAGCGGTGGTAGGGAGTCAGGGTCCACTCTACCCTTGATGCGAAGGACCTTTTGGAAGACAATTGTAGCATATGTAGAGCACAGTTCTAGTCACCATGTAATTTTATATCATTGGGGGTTTGCATTCAGAATATTAGCAGCGGTAGAAACGGTCTCTCCAGGACTTCAGTGCAGCCACGTGACGTCTGTAAGTCACAAGAGCCACTCTTGCACACGTGGCGTTTCCGCAGAGAGTCCCCCCCCAGCTGGTGTTAGCCCTGCATACCCCGTGCACAGGCGGTCACTTACGACCCTGGGTATTATGTCTTTCTTCTGCTGTTCCCCTTTTCTCCAACCAAGAATATAATTCTAACCCTAGAAGACAAACTCCGGGGCTGAATTTATCAAAAAGGAAGCTACAAACAGTAATTTGGGAATTGGGAGAAGACAAGCCTGCTCATTAGAATTCTGCAGGAAGGAGCCCACGGTCATGTTTCAGGTTGAAACGTCCTTCTAAAGCGGACTTCGGGGTGGATGAGTTTCTTTGCTTTCATTTTCTTTCTTTTTTTTTTTTTTTTCCTTTCAGAAAGGGCACTTGTGCAATCAACAAAATTCTCTATAAGGCACATGTTGGATCTCTAAAAATACATGGGCTTAAATTGTAAATGCCCACTCATCCGGGCAAGAAATGCTGTTTGTCACAACTTCTAGCAAAAGTGGTCTTTTATTCCTCTTTGCCTGCAGTGCCCTGTGAACATGGTAGTGCCTTTCCTTGAGGAGTGGAACCAAAGACCCCCGCCCCTTCTATCTGTTCACTGTGGCAATTGTTACAGCTTGATCTAGAAGGAGCCCCCAAGGATAATCAGTGAGACAGACGCTTTCTGAAATTGATTCAACACCCGGCAGCCATGCTCCCTTCTTCACTGCCAGAAGAAGCCTGGTGTTGTCTGGTTTGCAGGAAGAAGTACCCTGATCTCAGGAAGACAGACCCTGTAAATCTTGAACTCCCAATTTATCCCTTCCCATCCCCTCCTCACCCCCCGGTAACCGTAAGTTCGTTTTCTGTGTCTGTGAGTCTGTTTCTGTTTTGTAAATAAGTTCATTTGTCTTTTTTTTTTTTTTTTTTGGATTCCACATATGAGTGCTATCATATGGTGTTTTTCTTTCTCTTTCTGGCTTGCTTCACTTAGAATGACGATCTCCAGTTCTGTCCATGTTGCTGCAAATGGCATTATTTTATTCTTTTTTATGGCTGAGTAGTATTCCACAGTATAAATATAACCACAATTTCTTTATCCAGTCATCTGTCAATGGACATTTAGGTTGTTTCCATGTCTTGGCTATAGTGAATAGTGCTTCTATGAACATTGGGGTGCATGTATCTTTTTGAATTAAGTTCCCCTCTGTATATATGCCCAGGAGTAGGATCAAATATACGTATGTTCATGTGTGACTGAAGCATTATGCTGTACACCAGAAATTGACATAACATTGTAAATTGACTATACTTCAATAAAATATGTATATATACAAAAAAGAAAGTTATGAAAAACTGCAAAAAAAAGAGGCTTCTACTGTCTTCATACCAGGAAAACCACATAAATACGGCCCCTGCCTTTTAAGAGTTCACAATCCAAGATGGCAGGTTTACTTGGACCAACCTCCATAAGCTTCTCCACTGAGAGCAGAGAATAGACAGCCAGCCAAAGTGCTGAGCGTCACAGAATGAGGTCCCTGCAGGTGTGGCTCTGGGTGTTTGTATTTTGGGAACCAAGTTCAATGCCAGTCCTAGGGCAATCACTTGGAAAGTCAGTATTTGTTGAAATTGCTCCATAAGTATTTCTGAGCACCCGTCATGTACCAGGCACCATTCTAGACCCTGGAAACACTGTAGTGAACAAAGGGCCAACGTCTTGGCTCCGATGACGTTTACATTGGTGGGGAAGATGCATTAACAAATAATAAACAGTTACGTGGGTCGGGTGATGACCAAGGCTGTGGAGGGAAATAAAGTGCGGTAAAGAGACAGAGAAGATAGTGTACGTCTCATTTTATGCAAGCCTTTCTCAGGTGGGATTTGAGTGAAGAGGGCGTGAGGATGCCAGCCATGTAGGTATTGAGGGAAGGGCACGCAGGAGGAGGGAACAGTAAGAACGGAGCTCAGAGGCAGGAACACCAGGAGCTTGACTTGGCTGGATGGTGCGTGAGGTTTGCACAATGAGGTCAGAGACTTAGCTGGGAGGGAGAACTGGGAAAGCAGGCCGTGTGGGGCCCTGAATGAATAAACAAGAGTGGAAAGCATGTAGAAAGCAGATTTGAACCCAGGACTTGAGCCCAGGTAGCGGACTCCAGGGCACATGCTTTTAATGCCCTCCCTGCACTGCCTGATTCCTGGAAAGCCCATGCATTTTTCTGAAGTGTCTCTTGATCACCCTCCGGACAATCCCTGTTGCAGCTAAGAAAGGCACTTGGGGACGTTTGTGTGAGAACTGGAAAGCAGCAGTGGGCGGTCCCTGTGCCCCGGATCGCACCTCCTCACAGGAACCAAAGAAGGATGAATTCTGGGGGCATCGGGGGGGAAGGGGGCACCAAGGCTGCAGCTGCCTTGTGGTGCTCCCCTGCCCTGGGGCTCGGTGGGGCTACTTCCTTCTCAGCTGGTTATCAGGGAGGAGTGTTCACTCCCCTGCAGGAGAAAACAGTGCTATTGAGAGACGTGGGGCGTGTTCAGGGGTGAGTTAGTAGGTCAGCCTCATCAAAAATTCATGGGCCAGCTGCACAGAAGCCATCTTCCTCCCACTGATGTTCCTTCGTGACTGGCCACTGACTCTCTCAAGGAGACCACAGACACCGGCAAGAAGTTACTTAAGGAGCCATTACGGATTTGATGGATGGGCTCTCTGGCCCCTTCTGGTTTTTATTATTAATACATTCTTTTGCACCAGTGGTTTTCTTGACTAAAAAACAGTCTGATTCTGATTGCATATGAGTTAGGAGTAGCAGTGTGCGTGTGTTACCCCTGGACGATTTTCCCGGCCGTAGGAAACGTGCGACCAAAGGGGACATGATTTCCAAGCCAACACTCCGGGATGGACCACCAACCCCTTTCCTGGGGCACAGGCTGGCCGGTTGTTCTAACGCGGGTACCAGACCACACAGATCAAGCACTAACTCTGCCACTTAACTCCTGCGTGATCCTGAGCACGTTTCTTTGCTGCTCTGCGTCTCTGTTTTCCCTCACCTGTTTGAAAAAGGGGCATAGTCTCGGAACCTACCCAGTGAAATTGCAAGGAGATCTTTTATCGTTTTTTAAGACTCTATTTTTTTTTTGAGCAGTTTTAGATTCACAACGAAATGGAGAGGAGGGTCCACGCACAGCCTCCCCCATTTCAGCAGCCTCCCCGTCAGATGATACGTTTGTTACAACTCACGAACCTACATCACCATCATCATCGCCCAAAGTACGGAGTCCCCCTTAGGGTTCATTCTTGCTGTTTGCTGCACGTCTAAGGATTGGGACAAGTGTATCCATCATTCGTGTGTCATATAGAGTGTTTCCACTGCCCTAGAAGTCTGTGTGCCACCTGTTCCCAGCCCCCACCCCTGGGAATGACAGGTCTTCCTATTGTCTCCAGAGTTTTGCCTTTTCCAGAGTGTCACAGAGTTGCAGGCATACAGTACGTAGCCTTTTCGGACTGGCTGTTCCACTTAGCGCTATGCAGCTGTTTCTTCCATGTCCTTTCATGGCTTGATAACTTGTTTATTTTGTAGCGCTGAATGATATTCCTCTGTCCGGGCATACCACCGTTTACTTATCCATTCACTTAGCAAAGGACGTCTTGGTGGCTTCCAAGTTTGGGCATTTATGAATACAGCTGCTGTAAGTCTCCATGTGCAGGGTTTTGTGGGGACATAAATTTTCAGCTCCTTTGGGTAAATACCAAGGAGGGCAATGGCTGGATGGCATGGTAAGGACCCGTCAAACTACCTTCCAAAGTAACTGCACCGTTCTGCATTCCCGCCGGCAGTGAATGAGAGTTCCTGTTGCTCCACCTCCTTGCCAGCATTTGACAATGTCGTTGGTCTGGCTGGGGGCCATTCGATAGGTGTGTGGTGGCGTCTCGTTGTTGCTTTAATTTGCATTTCTCTGACGACATGCTGAGGTGTTGTTGTTGTGTAAGGAATGCATGGAAAACACTTGACAGAGAGCTTGGGTGACACAGAGATTTTAATAATACGTTAGTTGTTTGCTGCTCTAAGACATCCCCCGAAACACAGCAGAGCACAGAACCCACGGCTGGTCCCTTCCCTCCACAGAACCTGGTGAGTTAAGGCAGCAGGCATTTTGACTTTGATTTCTGTTGGTGAGCCCACAGACACAGCCTGGTGAGTCCCGCCTTCAGAGCTCTGTGTCCTCGCTTGCCTGGTCCACAGCGTGAACTTCCCTCCTGGTGGTTTATTCCCCCATAATTAAATTAGCATCGTGCCAGCGCCCTCTCTGGAACAGGTAAGGTGAGACCCTAAAAGTCTCTCCTGTCTGCGTGTGTAGGCTCGCCGCGGAGTAACCTCAGAGCAACAGGTGCACGTGGTGTTCGGGGACACGCGTTACCGTTATTCCGGTAATTAGACCGTGGGGTCTTCCGCGTGCCAGCCTCGCTCAGCGGAGCTGTGCAGTATTTCTCACTCCCTCAGCATTGAGAGTTGGGGCCAGATGATCCTCTGCTGTGGGGGCTGTCCCGTCTGTGCGTTGTGGGACGGTCAGCCTCTCTCAGCCTCTGCCCGTTGGGTGTCAGCTGTACCGTGTCCTCCTAGTGTGGCAATCAGCAACATCTCCGGATAGTGCCAAATGTCCCCTTGGGGGCAAGTCTCCCTGGCCGAGAACTGCCGCTTTGGAGCAGTGCTCAGAGTGATGTCTGGGCAGACGGTCTGTAGTGGGCTGGGGCTGGGACTCCTCCTTGAACGCGCAGCGCAGATGATCGTTGCACACAGGGCTGGCTGGCTGGCTGGCCTGGCTGGAGGGACGGGTTCCCGGCCTCAGAAAGAGTTGCACTAAAATGCTGAGGCTCTGCAGGGATTTAACTTCGAAGCTACAAGTTCACTATACACTTTGATCCTTTCCAGAACTATACATCTTCTCAGAGCCATCCTAAACTGGAGTCCAACCGGAGTTTCTAACCGAGCCGTATATCATCTCGCCCTGCCCTGTGTGGTGCTGATTTATTACAGTGCTGTTCATCCCAGAAATATTTGTAAAGACTATGTTAATATAAGTTGACTCCATCTGGACTCGGCACATGATACAAGGGGAAATACAGAGCCCCACCCGTGAAGCCTAAACCATTCCATCTGCATCGAACCACACTTCTACATCTAACAACCAATTTAAGGGACAGGCAGCGGAACAAATTAGGTGGCAATGCAAAGACACCATCAGATAAACGCAGAACGTGCCTATTCTGTAGGACACAAGCCTGACATTTCAAAAGATATCAGTTGTGTGTATAAAAGGGGGGCGGTACCTGGTAATATCATAAAAGAGACTTAAGAACACAGCAGCCAAGTGCTAGATGGGGAGGGACCTCGTTTGGATTTTGATGGGAAAAAAAAAAAACCCAATTATCTAAAACAGCCTCTTTGAGGGGACTGGGGACATTTTTACATCAGGAAATTTTAAATTTTATTGGGTATGATAATGGTAAGGGGATTATGTGCTTTCAGATTTTGGAGTGTCTATGAGTGAAGTGGAATGAAGCCTCGGTGCTGGAGGAGGTAGAGCACATGCTTAGAATGCATGGGGTCCTGGGTTCAATCCCCAGCACCTCCTCTTAGAATAACTGAATAAAGCTAATTACCTCCCCCCGACAAAAAAATTTAAAAAAAAAAAATAATATAATGGTTCACCAAACTTTCTTGAGAGCTGCCCTTGGTGTGTTACCAAAATGCCAAGGAAGAGTATTTTATGCTGGATGTTAATATACAGATTCCGTGCTGAACTCAAGGCGAGGGAACGCCTCCGAGGAACCGTGGGGAAGCAGGATAGGGTTAGTCACTGAGGGATGGGTAGACGTGCTCTGTTGTTATGGAAACATCACCACGAACTTGGAGGAAGTGACCGAAGACTGGATGGGCCATAGATGGAAGACGTCTCAAGATACCCCTCAGGCTCTCAGCCGCCAACAGAAGGCATAGCCCAAGTTTAATGGAAAATATTTATTATTAAAGGAACCTCCTATAGAACTGGAGGCAGGCCTGAGGCATGCGGACACCAGCTTTTTCACCTCTGGGGTTGAAGGGGTCGGGATGGGACCTGTGTCACTGAGCCTGGGGAAAGCGGGAGCCGGGAGGTGGGGCTGCCCCAGTCATGGTGCCGATTGGACGGCAAGAGGCGCCCCTCCCCTCTCCTCCTGCCCATCAATCTGGTATACGTGTCTCCCATTGGCCAAGCCCCACTGGACCAGAAGGGGAGAAGGTCCTGCTTAGGGGCCAGCCACCAAGGGCACAAAGTGGAGCAACAAAGGGCAGGAAATAGATCCGGGGGCGGTGGGGTGGCGGTGAGAATGGGGAACCCTCACCAGGAGTGTCCGGACCAGAGGTGACTTGATGGGAACGGAGCGGGAATTGCCACGCGTGATGCTGGGAACCTTTTCCGATGGGAATCGCCTCGTGTAGCACTGATCCAGCTGGCGCGCCGCGCATGGCGGGCTGGTGCAGGTTTCACAGCTGGTCCTCCAAGGGGGACAGACCCTGATTTGTAAAGACTAATTTCTTTCTAAATACTCTCACCCTAATCAATTTCAAACTTCCGCTGTGACGTTGCTGAACACAGAGCTGAGAATTGGTGTCCAGTTAGCATTGCCTTAAATAGAATTTCCTCCACCCAGATATGCAAACACAAGCTCAAGACCACAGATCATTGTAAATCGTGGTAAAATAATTAGGGAGGCACGAGTTTCGTGTATTTATTACGTTTGTTTCCTAACGTAGGTTATTCCATCGTAGGTTGGCATAGCTTATGTTTGAATAATTGCTGTGTTTCACAACCAGCTCGCGAAATTCCTGCCAGCTGGACAGCCAGCACGCCCCTGGTCTGTGCTGACCAGCCGGAAGCGTCAAAGGAGATCTGGTAGGCGTGGGCGATGGAATCAGGAGTTTTTAGGAACAAACCTCCGAAAGCAGCCCATTGGTGTTTATTTTATGAATGAACGATTCTTGTGCCAAACTTTGAGACCAGAAGAACCTGGGGGAAGAAAAAAAAAAAGAAAGAATGGAGCTTGAAGCAGAGCAATGCTTAAGAAACCCCAGTGTTCTCCGAGCTCCGGACTTGGCTTCAAACATTTGATGCATTGCTGATAAAGGAATTTTCCTTGACACCCAAGATCACAGGCAACTTTGAGGCAGCAAAAGGTAACGGCCAAAAGGGGGCAGGGTCTGATAAACCACACAGAGGATGAAGCAAGACCCTCAGTTGGAACAGTGTTTGACAGCTGTCGTTTTCACAGCAGACCCGAGAGCTGAGGAGCGTCTTCCAGATGCACTGGCAGTGGCTGCCGCTCTCAGTCCGTTAGGGAGCGAGGGATTCTCTACGCAGGGGAACCAGCTGGGTTTCAGGGGCCACACACACCTTTTTTATTTTTTATAATCGCATTGGTGACAAACGGAGAAGTTTTCGCAGGCGCCCAAGCTCTCGCACACACACAGCTTCTCCAGGGAAACTGCAGTGGTGACCACTGGACATCAGTTGCACCTTTGCATCGGGTCTGTGCCTCCTCGCTTCCCGGGGCCTCCCAGGGTCCTGGAATGGGAGGGGCACGGGGTCCCCCGAAGCTCAGGGAGTTGCTGGTGGGATGGGGTGTCGGTGTTCACGGTGTTCCTGGGGTGGGGACAGGGAGACAGAACCCTGCTCGCCACTAAATAAAACAGGGAACAGGTGTGTTCACCATTTTTACCGCACAGGGCTCTTTGGGTTACTCTTCCCTCCCATGCTTTGAAAGATTGTGTACTACAGCTGCATTTATGAAAGAAAATTCTGTTTTTTTAAAAAATTATATGTATACTGGTGCTTCCCTGAGCGTGCTATACATGCCGGTAGCAAGAGATTCTATTTTATGAGATTCATGAACAGACATGTTGTTTTTTATTGGTACCATCGTGCATTTTTTTTAATGTGCATTTGGAAAAAAAGCAGTTTGGTTTTTTATTTGCGGTCATCAAGCTAGTTTCCTTTTGAATGAGATTTGCTAAAGTAAAGAGAAAAGGGAGGTGGCTCATTTCAAGAAAAATATTAAATAGAGGATATTGCAGAGAGTGCATGAATAGGTCAGCAATTTTGAGGGTGAGACTTGGGGAAACCCATGTGGATGTTACGCATGTATCTGACCTGCACTGAGCATCTCATCGGCTCCTGGTACCCAGGGGAGCCACGCAAACGTGAGGAGCACGAAGAGCAGCTGCATCATTTAGTTACATACGGACCCTGACCCCAGACAAAGGTTTATGTTCCGGCTCCTTCCTTGGAAAGCAGGCATCCTCAAGTTTATCCTCTAATGCACTGTGTCTTTTTTTGTGTGGGGTAGGGGCAGGAGGTAATCAGGTTTATTTATTCATTTATTTATTTTTTATTTAATGGAGGGACGGGGGATTGAACCCAGGACCTCGTGCGTGCTAAGCACACGCTCTACCGCTGAGCTGGACCCTCCCTCCCAATCCCACTGTGTCTTAATCCTGACTCTCACTGCAAAGCTTCTGGCCGAGGGACCCAAACTCCTGCCACGGCTGGTTCCTTGAGCACCCCCTGGCCTCATCAAAGAAAACACCGAGTCAACAAAATCCATCTTTTAAAGCGTGTGCTTTGCTGCCTGCTCCGTGGCTCCGCATCCCACCCTACTCGGAGCTGGAACCAGCCGCTGCGCCAGTCAACAAGAATCCTCTGCTTTTCTTAAGCTCTTCGGCGGAAAGCACAGTTTGTAGCTTCAATGAAACCTGGAGTCCTGAGCAAAATCCCAATGCGGCAAAACCCAGTTTCAAGCAAAGGCACATTTCGTGAGGCAGTCGCGGTGGGGGGCGTCCCTGCGTTAGGACAAAGCACGGGGCGGGGGGCATGCTAACGTGCCTTCACCTTCGTACCTCCCTCTCCTCTGTGGCCAAGGCGGCAAGACAGCAAAATCATTTAGCCGATGATTTTAAAGTGAGACTGGGAAGAAATTTCTAAAGAAAAAGTGCCTGCTGCCACTGATAATGATCTTGCTGCTCAGGTGAGGGTGGGGGTGGGGTGATGCTAATTTGGAGACCCTTGAAAGGTGGAGCTGTGGTTGATCACCGCCTCCCGCCCCCTTGTTTCCCTGACAGCAAGCACGTTTGCTCAGCTGTGTCTAGCCTGTTACTCACGAGGATTTACTTCCTCCACCTTGTGAGGTTAGCAGCACTGGTGTGTGTGCGTGCATGCGTGCGTGTGTGTGTGTGTGTAATTTCTTAAGCTATTACTTTCATGAGATAACTGCATGGAATTTAGGGAGTCAAATAGTTCTGCAGAGCTGGTTGGTAAAAACCATATGTGACATCCTCAGATTGACAGAACTGCAGTGATAGGGAGCGGGTCAGAGTTTGTGCGGGCTGAGTGGTGGGAGGGCATGGCTTCTAAGGAGTAACTTTAGGGAGTGTCTTTATGGTGATGGAATGCTTCCGTATTCTGATTGTGGTGATGGTTACTCCAGTCTCCACAAGTGATGTAATTTTGTAGAACTACAACCCCACCCCCCAAAAAAGTGCATGTGCAAACAGGTGAGATCTAAATAAGGTCTGAGCCTGAGTGCATAGCATTGCAGCAGAGTTACTACTGGCTCCAAGCTCGTCCTGCTCGCCACACGACAGGCCGATAAATCGAGGGATGAGTTGTGGGGGCAAGGATTCGCAACTCTATTCAGAAAACCAGCAGACCGAGAAGATGGGAAGATGGTGGACTAGTGTCTTATAGAGCCATCTCGCCTGAGTTAGAATTCAGGCTTCTTTTACACTAAAAGGGAGGGAATGATGTCAAACACTTCCTGGGTCCGGTCAGCCTCCGGGGGTGTGTGTTAATTTCTCCCTTCCTGAAGTCAGTCCCAGGGGGGCCTGGTCAGGATGCTCCCTGTGAGCTCAACCAAGGTGTTTTAGCTTAACGCTCATTCCCTGGGAGGCAGGTTCCCAGAGATGGACCATTATGCAAAGTTTAAGCTTACAGGCAACACCCCTTTGGGGATTCACTTGTAGCAAAAGCAACAGAATACAGAGGTCAAGGTGAAAGAAACAGATCTAAGGTGGAATCAGATTTGTTCTTCCGTGTTAGTGTCAGTGTCCACGCTTTGACAACGTACTGTACTGATGTAAGACAGTGTCCCAGAGGGAAGCTGGTGTAAGAACTCTATAATTTTTTTGCAACTTCTTGTTAATCTCAAACTATCAAACTCTTTCAAAATGAGTGGTTACTTTTCAAAAATACCGCCATATTCTGTTCCCTTCCACAGCCTTTCTCCCTGTACAGAGGCAAAACTCTGACTTTGTTTGATATTTATGTCTGTATCCCTATACGACACAGTAAGGCTGACACTTCATTTATTTAGGCTACATCTGTAAATTTCCCTCCATGAAGAGTAAAGATCTCTCTCTCTCTTCTCCTCCAGCCCTTTCTGTGTCTCCACCCCACCAATATAATAATCCTATTTTGTCTAGATTAATAATCAAAGTTTAAAATGTAACAAGTGCATGTGCTAATCGCAGTAAAAGCAAATATCAAGTGGTGATGACTTCGGCTTTTCTGCATAATGATTTTTATCATCAGAATTAAAAACGAATTTGGTGTTATTCTTTTTCTTCCTTGTCTGTGCTTTTAGCTCTTTCGTATTCCCAAACTCTTTGCTGATGATCTGAGACTCCTCTCAGAATATTTTCACATCAGATTCATTAGGAAATTTCCAGTTTCCTGAAGACTTTGCTGCAGAATCTTCCCCACGCTGGCCCTCAGCTGCTACGCGGACCTCCCTTCCCCACCAGCCACCTCTTTACCATGACCCTCCCGTGCGTCTCCGCCATGCGTGGGACCTTTGTTTCTTGGGTCTCGTGAGTTCTCTCTGCGTTGACCCCCGTGCTGGATACAGTCCATCCTCAAGTGGTTTTCTGAGCAAGGGTGTAGGTTTTTGGAGAACTTGCATATCTGGAAACATTTTCTTCATTGTGAGGCTGGACTTCAAATACTAGTTTGGAAATCGTTTCCCCTCGGATTTTAGAAGCTATTTTTTCACTGGCTTCTGGTTCCCGGGGTGGCTGTTGTGAATCCTGAATCGGTTCTGCTCCCTGACCCTCTCCTCAGTCTGGAGGATTGCAGAGCCCACCTCTGTGCCCAGGGTCCTGAGCTGAGTGAACCTTGCGTCTTAGTAGGGGGAGGACCGGTCCTCACGCTCTGCGCTCATCACCCAGGGGGCCCTTCCAGTCCGGACAGTCACACCTTCTCCTTTGGGGAAATTTCTTCAATTGCTTCATTAATGATTGCTCCTCTCCCTTTTGTGTGTTTTATATATTGTTCAGATGTTGGACCTCAAAGTAATCCCCTTTCCTTTTTTCCTATCTTCCATTTCTTTGGGGTTTTTTTCGCTACTTCCTAAGACAAATGTCCTCAACTCTTGCCCATCAACCATTCCACTGACTTTCCATTTCTGCTATAATATTTTTAATTTCCAGAGGCTAATTTTTCCCTTCTGTGTTTTTTAAAATAACGATACTTTTTTTAAAATTTTGAATTGATGTATAGTTGACTTACAATGCTGCATTAATTTTCTGGTGCACAGTATAGTGATTTGGCGCTATATATATATATATATATATATATATATATATTCTTTTTCCTATTCTTTTCCATTATAGGGTCATTACAAAATATTGAATACAGTTCCCTGTGCTCTACAGTAGAACCTTGTCATTTATCTATTTTATGTATATAGTAGTTAGCATCTGCAAATCTCCAACTCCCAATTTATCCCTGTCTACCCCCTTCCCCCCCTGGTAACCATAAGTTTGTTTTCTATGTCTGAGTCTGTTTCTGTTTTGCTCTGTTCTGAATGAATAATTTCCTTGTGTCATTTTTTTCTTTAGTTTCCACATATAAGTGATATCACATGGTATTTGTCTCTCTCAGTCTGACTTACTTCACTTAGTATGACGATCTCCAGGTCCATCCATGTTGCTGCAGTTGGCATTGTTTTATTCTTTTTTATGGCTGAGTAATATTTTGTTTTATGTCTCACATCATTTTTGTCCGCTCACCTGACAGCAGACATTTAGGTTGCTCCCATGTCTTGGCTGTTGTAAACAGTGCTGAATAGCAATCTGCTTCTGTTTCATAACTGCAGTATCATCTCTGATCACTCTGAATGTGAATGATTGTGTATTTTTTTTAATTACGGTCTCGCCTGCATAGGCTTTTTTTTTTTTTTTTTTTTTTTTGCCTTTTTGGTCTCTATGACATGTTGAAACTTTTCTTTGTGTTCAAAAGATTCTTGTTGGCTCACATGAAAAGATTCGGGACTAAAAATCCATCAGAAGCTCTGAGCCCACAGGTGGGACTTGCTGACTACAGGTTTTGCTGAAAGGTGACTTGAGAGATGTCAGTGTCAGAATCGAGTGCTCTAGAATCCGGCCTTTTTCCTTGAGGGTGAAGGTCCAGCTTTGGGGACAAAAGCCCAGGAAGCTCAATGGTCAGTGTGTGTAGTGTCACATAGGGCTTCCATATTCAGCACAGATCACGGTCTCCCGGCCAGACAAGGCACTCTGGCCGTTGCCCTGCTGCAGGGAAAGGGAAGAACATTTGCATCTGGCTGTTTCATAAACACACTTTTCACTCATCCTCCTTAGTGTGGACATCATTGACTGCCGCCTCTAGTGGTGCCCCCGGTTCCTGGGACTGGGGGATTCCGTGGTATAAACTCTGCTGGCTCTTAGTCTGTCTCGCTGGTGGTGCACGACTAAGTTTAGAAGTTCAGCTTACTGTTTTACCCACTTGTACCCCTACTTCCCAGTTCCCCAGATCACTGACGTTTGCCGCACCTCTCCACCGTCCCCACGATGTCCCCACCGGCCTGGGTCTATACCTTTAAAAACAGTCCCCTCAAGCCTCCTTTAAGTGGGATTTGGGAAGAAAGGATAAGTTGGTATTTATGTTCAATCTGTTCAGCAGTTTACCGATGAGAAAACTGAGGTTCAGGGAGGCTGAGCCGTGGCCAGAAAACAGATCTAAAAGGAACGCTTTGCCTTTTTTTTTTTTAAAAGTCCTTGGTTTAGTGCACTTGGCTGAGTTTGTTCCCAGAGGAGACTCGGGAAGTCACATGAAGCAGGTCGGAGACCTCCCTGGAGCGGCACAACAATGACTGACATTTATGAAGTGCTTGCTGTACACCCAACACTGTTCTGACCTCTTTATACGTATTAATACAGTTCATCCTCACAGCTTGTGATTGGGGGTTACTGTTCCATAGCCATTTACAGAGGAGGAAATGGGGCACAGAGAGGTTATAATTTGCCCAAAGTCACACAGCCACAGAGTGGAGAAACCAGTATGCACCAGGGTTTCTGGACCTGGCACTTGGGACACTTTGGACTGGGTAAGACTGGATGTGGGGGCGGTTCTGTGCACTGGGGGTCTGTTTAGCTCTCCCCACCAGATGCCAGCACTCACCCCACCCATGAGACAACCAAAAATGTCTCCGGTATCCCTACATGGTCCCTGCAGGGCAGAGTCGGCCCTGGCGGAGAATGGCCGGCCTGGGCAGCCCGACTTTTCTCCTTCCCCATGGCTGCGCTGCTTCTTGGTTTGGGGACCACCCAGGGACCCCTTCCCTTCATCCTGGGACCTGAAGAGCGAGTTCCACGATTCCTGGGTCTGTGGGTAGATCCCCTCCCCACCCCCGGCGTGACCACCCTCCGGTGCGCTCTGCGCCAACGGCTGTGAAAAGGGCAGGCAAACGGAAGAGAAACCAGCGCGCACGTGCGCGCGCAGCCCGGCGGAACTTGGGCACGCGTGGAAAAGCCGAGTCGCTAACCCCCTGGCTCTTTCTTGCCGCCTTCTTCCCCGCAGAGCCAAGGTCAAGAAGGGGGTGAACATCCTGAGCACGCGGACCAGCGAGCCCCGGCAGTGGGACGTCAGGCAGGAGCTGGGGAACGGCGGCAAGCACGCCACCGCGGCCGTGGTGTGCCAGCGCCTGGCGCCCGCGCGCAACAGGTAAGCGGCGCCGCCTCCCGCTGCGCGGGCGTCCCGGGGGCCGGATGACCCAGCCCCCGCCCAAGCGCCCCGCCTTAGACTCACCTTAACTGCTGCTCAGCGGAGCTACTGCACCTCGGCCGGCCGGGAAGTGTGGAGACTTAGCATCACCTGTTGTACCGTCTGGCATCTCCGGCGCGGAGGGCGGGGCCCGGAGCGAGCGGGAAGGTCGGTGGGTCGGGTTTGGGAGCAGAGGCTGGTCCGAAAGGTCTGCTCTGCTTGGCGGAGGCGCACTCATCCTCTTCACCCGCACTCCCGTCCTGGGGCTGTGTCATCCCCGCTGCGGGCCCTGGGTTACCAGAGGCTGCTTTCTTTCAAGGTGTTTGTCCTTTGTACAAAGGGTGTGATACTGTAACTTGTAAAAAGAAATATGTATTTGGTTTTCATCCCTGTTTCTGGCACAGAGCGCCCAAAACCCTTGGAATGTCTGTGATGAGCGCATAAAGGTGACTTTTTTTTTTTAAATGTTAAGAAGGTGACTGTTGGAAAGCCGCCTGGCTCACCTTAAGATGGGAGCTGGTTGCCAGGGGAACCCACCCTGTGATTGGAGCGTTGGAACTTTAAGTCCCACCCCCTGCCTTGGAGGAGAAAGGGACTTGAGACTGAGTCCAGCGCCCAATGGCCAAATGATTTCATCAGTCGTGCCTGTGTAATGAAGCATGGACAAAAACCCAAAAGGACGGGGTTGGGAGGGCTTCCGGTTGGTGATCACTTGGAGATTCCGGGAGAGTGGCACCTGGAGGGGGCGTGGAAGCTCCGTGCCCTTTCCCCCTGCATTGCCCTCTGCACCTCTCTTCCATCTGGCTGTTCCTGAGTTACATCTTTTCATAATGACCAGTAATCTGACAAGTGAAATGTTCCTCTGACTTCTATCAGCGGCTCTAGCAAGTTAAGGCAACCCAGGGAGGGGAGGGTCATTGGAACCTCCGGTCTATAGCCAGTCAGTCAGAAGGCAGGTAACAGCCTAGACTTGCAACTGGCATCTGAAGGGGAGGGCAGCCTTGGGGGGCTGAGCTCTTAACCAGTGGATCTGATGCTGACTCCAGGGTGATAGGCTCAGAACTGAGGTGAATTGCCGGACCCCCAGCAGGTGCCAGAGAATTGCTTGATGGTGTGGAAAAAAGACACACAGCAGAACTGGTGTCAGAATCCTAAAGAAAGAGACTTAGTCTTCAGCAAGGAGGCATTTAAAGACAGGAGGCGGCTATCGGTGGCAATAATGCATAAGGATGCTGTACGGGATTCTGTGTAGATATCCCAGGTTATCATTTAACGTAATTGCTTTTTGTGTACAAAAGCAGCGCATACTCATTTTAGAATATTTGTAAAAACAGTGATATGAGGACAAAACTTAAATGATATACCAATAGCCCCCTTCCACCTAAGAATAACCTACTGCTAACACGCCGGTTCATCTGCTTCCCACGTTTTATACAGGTGTAACATCTGTGTATAGTAAATTACTTCCTTTACAAATTTGACATCATTTTATATATATATATATATATATATACGTATATATATATATATATATATACATATATATATACATATATATATATATACATATATATATGCAGATATTTAAGATACTTTAACTTATATTGCTAACATCTTCTTCTGACATTAAATATTCCTCAAAAATATGTTAATATTCCACCACATAGATTTAACATTATTTAAATAACCTTATCCATATTTGTGGCTATTTAGGTTGTTTGTAAGTTTTATTCTTTTAAAAAAATTTTTTTTATTAAAGCAGTTGATTAATAATGTTAGTTTCAGGTGTACAGCAAAAGCAATTCCATTATACATATATATACATATATATATATATATATATATATATATTCTTTTTTCAGATTCTTTTCCATTATATGTTATGACAAGAAATTGAATCCAGTTCCCTGTGCTGTACAGTGGGTCCTTGTCATTTCCCTATCTTACGTATGGTAATGTGTGCCCAAGCTTTATTCTTACAGCTAATGCAGCAATAAACCATCTTCCACAGGAATCTGTGTCCATTTCTCTTTTTGCTTAAGGGAGCTTCTTAGAATCAGAAAAAAATGTGATCATTTTTCAGGGCTCTTGATCCATTCTGCCCGTGTATTTTCTCAAATGGATTAGCACGAGGGGCAAATACTCAGTTCCATTATCGGACGTAGTTTTCTTAAGTGAACTCTTCAAGGCTGCCAAGAAAAACTCTGCAAATGCTCCACTTCATTTAGAAGCATCCAGTTCTGTAACCTGTAAGAAAAGAGAGTGTGCATATGTATATATATGCATATGTGTATATATATATATACATATATAAAATATGTGTGTGTAAATGAATCACTCTGCTGTACACCAGAAACTAACACAACATTGTAGATCATCTATACTTCAACAAAAAACAAACAAACAAAAAAGAAACATCCAGTTCTTTCATCTGTAAACCCCCCTCCTCAGTCCTTCCTTCCACGCGTAGCCAGCAAACACATCTGGGGTCCTGAACCGCTTTTGGATCAAACACCAGCCCTCACCATCATTAACCTAAGAAGCGTTGTTAGTACGCCTGGGCAGGGGTGGGGGGGGGGGTGAGGATTAGGTGCCCAGATGTTTCAACTCATGAAAAAATGGCCAGAAAGAAATGCATGTGCGGGACCTTTGTTCAAAGCAGGAGATCAGAGGGCAAATTGAATCTCCTGAATCCAATGCACGTGAAGTCTAATTAACCCACGAGATTAGTGTTGATTATGCAGATGAAAGTGAATGGGTTAATTAACAGGCAGCCGATTTATGTGTGTAAATAGTTCTTTATGTCACAATCAGAGGGAGTCTCGAAGTGCAGCGGGTAGGGCTTGCTGTACTCTGGCAAGTCCTGAAGAGTCCCGGGAGCGATCCACTTTGGTCTGCGTCTTCCAGGAACTCGATGCTTGGGGCTGTGCTTGTGTTTGCTGAGACACTAAACCCTGTGCATGGTTTTCCACTGCCAGTCACGCTGGATGTCCCAGTAGAGGGAGCTGTGTTTCAATTCCAGGGTTTCCTCCCTTTCGAATCCCAGAGTTTTAAATGCCATGAGTTAGAATCAGACTGGCCTCAAGCTGGGTGGTTGCAGGGTTGAGGCTGGCTAGTCCCTGCCTACTCCCCGGTTTCTTAATGTGACGTCTTAGAAGGCAGGTGTTGCCTTTGCAGAAGAGCTGATGCATCAGGACTGGTGTCAGGGCTGTGCTGGAACCATTCAGTATCAGCTCCTGAGAGCTGATTGGGTTGTACGTATCTCTTTCCGACTCCTCATCTAGTGACCGTCAGAATTTACACCACCAGTATTGGCAAACACCACAAACCAGGACTTTTTGCCATTGGAAAGCCTGTTCACCGGCACACTGCCAATGAATGTTCCCTGCTCACTCCCTTCCTCACCTAGACTTCCAGGAAGCATTGGTTGGGACATCCAGATGGCCAACAGGCACATGAAAATATGCTCAACATTGATAATCATCAGAGAAATACAAATCCAAACTACAATGAAGTATCACTCCACGCTGGTCAGAATGGCTGTCATCAAATAGTCCACAAATAATAAATGCTGGAGAGGGTGTGGAGAAAGGCACCCTCCTCCACCGTCAGTGGGAATGTAAAGTAGAGCAGCTACACAGGAGAACAGTATGGAGGTTCCTTTAAAACCTGAAAATGGAGTTACCATATGATCCAGCGATCCCACTCCTGGGCATGTATCCAGAGGAAACTCTAATTCAAAAAGACACATGAACCCCGGTGTTCATAGCAGCACTATTTACAACAGCCCAGACATGGAAACAGCCTAAATGTCCATTGACAGGTGACTGGATTAAGAAGATGTGATATATTTATGTTATGGAATACTACTCAGCCATAAAAAAGAATGAAATAATGCCATTTACAGCTACATGGATGGACCTAGAGATGATCACACTAAGTAAAGTAAGTCAGAGAAAGATAAATATCATATGGTATCACTTACATGTGAAATCTTTAAAAAATGATACAAAGGATCTTATTTACAAAGCAGAAGCAGACTCAGACACAGAAAAGAAACTTATGGTTACCCAAGGGGAAAAGTGGGGGGAGGGATAGACTGGAAGTTTGGGATCAGCAGATACACACTGCTATATATAAAAGAGTTAAACAAGGACCTATTATATAGTGCAGGAGACTATATTCAACATCTTGTAATAACCTGTAGTGGAAAAGAATCTGAAAAAGAATGTATGCGTGTGTGTGTGTGTGTGTGTGTGTATAAAACTGAATCACTTTGCTGTACACCTGAAACACTTTAAATCAACTATGCTTCAATTTAAAAAAAAGTGAGTATTGGTTGGTTCCCCTAAGTCTGAGGTGCTGTGCCCTGTGCCAGGTTGATACCCACTGGGTCGGATCCAGACTCTGTCTTCAAGGAACCTAAACTCTGTGGGGCACCAGGGACCAGACTGACCACAACTCACAGAAGGCCTTTCAATGACATGGAAGGTGCAAATCCACAGGGGTGGGAGGGCTTACTTCCCTCTGCCTGGAGAACAAAGGCCAAGTGTATTTGTTATCTCTTACTGAGTAACAAAACACCCCAAAACTTAGAAGTTTAAAACAACACATGTTTATTATCTCATCATTTTGTCGGGTTCAGGATCCAGGTACATCTTAACCAGGTCCCCTTCTGGAGGACATCACATAGGCTGCAATCTGGGTGTTGGGCAGGCTCAGCGATCTCACCTGAAGGCTCAACTGGGGAACATCCTCTCCCAAGCTCATGGGGTTGTCAGCAGGATTCAGCTCCTCAAGGACTGATGGACAAAAGGTCTCAGATTCTTGTTCCTTGCCAGGCATCCCCCTCCATCAGGGCAAGCACCTGAGATGACCCAGGGAGAAAGAGAATGTTAGCAAATGCAAATCAAGTATTTTCTAACTGAATCTTGCAAGCGGCATCCGAACACTCTTGCTATGTTCTATTTGTTAGGAGCAAGTCTAGGCCCCCTTCAAGGGGAGGTGATTACACAGAAGGGTGGGTACCAGGAGGCAGGCATGACTGGGAGTCACTCCACACTCCTACCTCACCTTATAGCATTCTTCAAGTTGGAGAGGGCTTCCTGTAGCTGTGGTCTGCAAACTCTCCTTGACGGTCAGAAGGAAAGAACTAAATACTTAGACACAGCGAGTGAGGGCATTTCAGGTCCAGGAGGAAGGCGGCAAATGCTTAGATGTGTGAAGTCAGGAGACCGTGTGCAGAGAAGGGTGAGTGATGCTCTTTGGTTGGAGTGGACACATCAAGGAGGCGTAGGGACAAATATGGAAAGGCAGGCTAGGCTAGCTAATGGAGTGACGTGAGCCACGGACCCGTAGCTTAAACTGGCATTTCCTTCCCCGTTTACACCTGTCCCAATTTTCCAGTCTATTTGCCTTTTTATTGAACGTAGGCCAGTTGATTAAAAGAGAGATTTTATGGTTCTTACCTGTATTAGTGAATGTTCTTAGATGTTCCTCAAAATGATTATCCTGGCTTATTTAAGCATGAGAGGGATTTATGCCAAAGGATATGGCTGGGAAGGCTGCAGAATCAGCTTGGAAGATGGACAGCATCAGGGGAATCTCAACAATAGCTGGGAACTTGCCCAAAATCATACCTCATCGTGTCCCCCTCGAACCACTACTCACTTCAGAGTTTCCTTGAAATCAACTTTTTATTGCTCTGATTTTTAAAAATTCACCTTCATTTTTAGTATTAATATCCCTCAAATTATTTAAGGTGCTTTTATTAGGTTCCAATGTACATTACAATGAGTACAAAACTGTAAGAGCTATTTTAAATAGTTTTCCTTCGTGATTTAAACGTTGACATAATTGATGTGTGTTCTTATCATATAAGGAAATATAGCCAATGAATCACCTAAGGTGGTGGTCACCGCCCTGCCCAGGTTTTTCTTAAAATCCCTTATACTGCTTCTGTGCATCCATGTGGCTGTATCAGTCAGTTAGTGCTGCTTAACAAAATACCCCACATTGGGTGGCTTTTACAACACACGTTTATTTTCTCACCGTTCTGGAGGCCAGAAGCCCCAGGTCAAGATGCCGTCAGGGTTGGTTCCTGGTGAGACCTCTCTTCCTGGCCTTCTGGCCTTGACCTTCGTGGCCTGCGGGCGCTCTCAGAAAGAGAGAGCTCAGGTGTCTCTTCCTTCTTGTAGGGACGCCCGTCTGATCAGATGAGGACCCCATCTTCACGACTCCATTTAGATTTAAAAATTTTTTAAAAGCCCTGTCTCTAAATGCAGTCACACTGGGGGTTAGGGCTTCCATGTTTGAATTTTGCAGTCGGGGGACACAATTTTGACCGTAAGATCTAAGATCCTGCACCTGCGTCTGTCAGAGCAGTACCCTGGGGCCTCTGGGACCCCCCTCCCGTACTCGTGAAGATTTCCAGGAGGGCCTGGGAGTTTTCCTCTTCCCGGGTCAGTCCTTGACGGGCGAACATGGAGCAGGAAGGCCCCATCCCTCTCCTGCAGCGCAGACGGCTCTGAACTGTAAGTGAGCGTCCAGAGCTCCCACGCGGGCAGGCTGAGGAGGGGACGTTCTCTGAAGCCATGCCTTTCCCCTTCGTGAACTGTGTCCCTCTCCCTTCTCAGTTTCTCCAGGGAAAACTCCCCCTCATCAGTCACTTCCCAGTGAATCCTCCTCTTAGGGTTTGCTCCTGGCAAACCCAATCTGGGATCCTCAGAAACACAGGGGTTCCTGCCTGCTCCCCAGATGAAACAGCCTCTTTGGTGTACAATTGGGAGGGAGGCCTTGGAAGGAGGACCATCAGTCCAGACCGCTGTTTTGTTGGAACACTGTCTCCCAGTGGCCCAGCCCCTCTGAAGGACCTGTGTGCTCTGGTCCTGAAGCCGTGATGTAAACCCCCAGGTCCAGGAAGAGGGCTGCCCCTGGCCCTTGCCCACAGCTAGCCATGTGCCGTTTGGTTTCCACGGCCCTCCACGAATGTTTTAGCAGTCTGAGGCTCTCAGCAATCAGGCCAAACCAGCTCACGCCCTACGAGATGGTACTTCATCCTGCCAGGGTGTGAGGCCAACGGAGCAATTCACATCCCATCCAAAGCCCCGCACGTCGGCGCTGAGCGCGTCTAAGTGCATCAAGCATGAGGCGGAAGCCTCTGTGACCACAGGCAGGGAGGATGAAAGGATGTGGATGGTGTGTCCCAGCACAGGGGCACGCTTTGTGGTCCTCGGAGTGGACGTTCCTTGGGAAATATCTTCCACTTCCCCTTTTCTCTCCCTTCCCTGTCCTGAATCTCTTTTCAGACCTGGGTGCCTGGGCTAATCTGAGCGGCTGGGGATGAGTTCAGCAAGAATTTCATAAAGCCTGGGAAGTGAGCCCGACATGGAGGGAACTGGGGTCACCTGGACCCCAGTGTTTCACCCTTATCTAATCTTTGCTTCTGCCCTAAGCTTTCTCTGAGCCTCACTCTCCAAAGTTCATTCCTTCGGGGGAAATGCCAAAAATTAGGGTTTTCTTTAAACTGTGGGCATTCTTTTAAGTTAACCCGATGCAACCTTCACGGCTGTGAGCGAGACTGGCTCCCCCTTCAGGGTCACTGCAAGCCACCTGCGCAGCTCCCAGCCTGGCCACACACACCCCTCCACCATGATGTTACCCACGGAGCACCTTCATTTAAGTGGGTTCCCTTGTGCATTTTCAAGGTTCTACGTTAGGTTTTATTATTAATATGTTACTGTTCGGGGGAATAGATCTCTTCGGGGAAGCAGAGGATCTCAAAAACAGAAACTTAAATAAAAGTAATAGTCTGTATGTTTCACAGTGCTTGACCATACAGAACAATACTCTGCGTGTCTCACGGCGCCTGGCGTTTTACAGGATGCTTTGTGTACGTTACTCCGGGAACTCTCTGCCGTGGTTTCGTGAACAGAAACCAGGCCAGCGGGCAGGTAAAGAAAAGAAACGAAGACGCTCAGAGGGAAGAAGCAACCAGCTGAGTATTTGTGCCAGTGATTTAAAAAAAAAAAGTTTTCTTCTAAAATAACTTTCATGCCTGTAAATACGTGGGAAAAGGTCATAGTCATCGGATGAATTAAAGATAAGCACAAACAGATACAATTTAAACATACAAATGTATTGACGTCTAGCAACTAGTGTGGCCAGCGGAAGGTTCTGCGCCTGACCTTGGGGTCAGCAAGCGCCCAGCGGGTGTTGAAGATACGCTAACCCCAAACGGAGACGTCTGCTTTTTTCTCCATTTTTTTCCCTTTTCCTTCATCTTTTTGTTAACCTTATTTTCTTCGATCCCAGATTTCACTTTTATAACCAGAAAAACGTATTCAAAAACACGTTTTTAAACCCACATTCCACATCTTATTCAACTATTACCATGCCTGTGCGTAGAAATACTTTTGGGATGAGTCTGTGGTGTATTCCCAGTGGGAACTTAACATTGCTCAAACTGAGTTTGTTAATTGGCTGCCTAACAACTTAAGTTAACAACTTAACCTAATTTATTTCGAGAGCCCCCTATTGTAGGGCGCCTTGGTGATCTGTTCCTGACTTTTTCGTATAAATAACTCAGCGGTGCACATTTCCATGCCTGTATGGTCCCTCTCCATCTCCCCCCTTGTCCTAGGAGACGGCAGGGGGTCAAGAGATGCTACAGGTGAGCCTTGCCAACCTGGATTACAGATGCGGGTGTTCGCTCCACGGGCTGCAAGCTGAGAGGCTGCCCCCATGGAAATCAGACCAGTTAACCAGGGGCTGCAGGCACAAAGGAGCCAGACAGGTGAACAGAGGAGGCGAGCCCGGCGTGCCAGGAGAGGCAGGTGGAGAGCCGGACAGACTGCACCCACCTGCGGGCGACACTGGAACCCTCCCAGGTGGGACCGCAGGCCCTGCGTTGTCCAGTCTCTGAATCTTTCTGGGACAAACAGGGAGGGTAGAGCTCAGTGGTGGAGCACGTGCTCAGCATGCATGAGGTCCTGGGTTCCGTCCCCAGTCCCTCCGTTAAAATACGTACATAAATAAACAAGCAAATCTTGCCCTGCACCACGCCCCAAAAGAACAGCTAAAAATCCAGATTGTAATCTCCCAGTTTTTAAACATCTGCTAAGATTTTTAAAATCACTGTGCAGCTCAAACAGAAGGAATATTGTTCAGGAAAATCATCCATCAGGGAGTGAAATGTTCAGAAGTGGGCTGCCTGGGCCAATCACACGTCTGTTTTGGCTAAAATCACACCTGCTTTCTTTAGGGGGTGAGTTGCCTGGATCTTTAAGGCATCAGATCTGCAGCAAAATAGCCTTCCTGGGCCCAGGCTGTGTGTCTCTTTCAGAGGGACTTGTTAGTGGGGTCAGGCCTTCCAAAGACTTGATTCACCATCACTGTCCCCAGATACATGATCCCTTCTAAAGAGAGCCAGTGCCAAGACCCTCCCGTGTTTTCCGCGTGTGTTGTAAGCACTGCCTGTCCTCCGTTCCTCATCTTTGCTCATCCTTGGATTTTGCAAAGTGTGAGCCCTACCACGTCGCCTACCTGGGGCGTGGTGCTCCCTCCTCCCTGGCTTCTGGTTTGCAGGGGTGGTAGTTGAGCCGGCGTTCTCCGGCTGGTCCAAACGGGAGACAGCCCCGGGGTCCCCGCACCTCCATGACAAAACCAAATGACACCCCCTCACTCTTCCCTCCGCCTGGAACAGCGGCCGCCGTCCAGCCCCCAGGCCGCTCGGTCATCACGCTTCAGGGATGCTCTGTGCACAGGGGACAAGTAAACCGGGCAGGTGGTCAAAGGAGACGGGCTTTTCAGACAGCGAAACTCGTGGAGAACGGGGAGTAAGACGCCCATCAGGACGCCTTTAAGCGCCTCAGTTGCCGACCTTAAACTCACAGCGACACTCAGTGCGTGTTTCTGGAGAATTCTGGACCATGAACGTGCTCCTCGCTGCCGAGCGTGAAGCGTTTCAGCGGCGCTTCGGGGACACGGTGCACTGCGGTCATCTGCTTTTCCCCGAAGGAAATGGCTCAGCCTGAGTTCTTTCCTTAAGAGAGATTTGAAGATAGCACAGGAACTCTGCCAGGCAGACTTCCCCGAATGAAAATCTCCCAGTCAGTGACATCAGGCATGGATTTGGGGTCCTGAAAAGAAGAATTCAGAAGTGTCCCCACTCAGCCCACCTTAGATTCACAGCAGCCTCACGTCAGCATCCGCGGCAGAGAATTTAGGGATGCACGCTTTGCGTGTGTGTTCTCCGTAAAATGTTCCCTTTCCTTTCACTCTCGGCTGTGGCCAAGGGTAAAGCCCAAGAAGGTTGAGGTGCTGGGTGTTTCCTGGCATTTATAGATGCTAAACTCTCCCCAGGGGGTTTGCTGGAAGCCCCTGGGGGTGGGAGAACGGGTAGGGCAGAGGCTTC
This sequence comes from Camelus bactrianus, assembly GCF_048773025.1. Classification (NCBI taxonomy): domain Eukaryota; kingdom Metazoa; phylum Chordata; class Mammalia; order Artiodactyla; family Camelidae; genus Camelus; species Camelus bactrianus. Next base: position 2,805,257 of record NC_133570.1, on the reverse strand, counting down.
AAAGGAGCCTGAGAGAAGAGGTTTTCCTTGGAGACCCAAGAGCTGGTTCTGCCATCGAGACTTGACCTGACGTCTGAGATGACCGTCTGGTTTCTCCGTTGCTTGGTGCTGTTTGAAAGTAGGACATCCAATCATGCTAAGTGAGGGAAGTCGGACAGAGAAAGACAGGTACCATGTGGTATCACTTATATGTGGAATCTTAAAAAAAAAAAAAAAGGATATAAATGAACTTATTTACAAAACAGAAACAGACTCATAGACATCAAACTTATCAAACTTATGGTTATCAAAGGGGAAAGGGGGAGGGATAAATTAGGAGTTTGGGATCAGCAGATACAAACTACTGTGTATAAAAGAGATAAACAACAAGGTCCTCCTGTAGAGCACAGGGGACTGTATTCAATATCTTGTAATAACCTATAATGAAAAAGAGTATATAGACACACATACGTGTAACTGAGTCACTTGGTTGTACACTGGAAACATGGTAAATAAACTACATGATTATCAATTTTTAAAAAATGAAATAAAATTTTTTAAAAAGGAGAGCGTCCGTGGTTTACCATCCCGTCCAGGCCGTGGACAATGGAGGGGACATCAGCTTCTCCAAGGGGAACCACCAGGCTTCCAGAGAGAGGAGGTAGATGCTGGGAGTCAAAGCCAGCGCTTGGAGCATGGCCCCCCGATGGCGGACGCGCTGGCCACACCATCAGCGTTGTCCCCAGACCCTGCACAGTGGTGTTAATATAATCAGGTTTCAGATGGTGGCCCTGTGCTTTCCGAGAGTGTGCTCAGTGGACGGGGGCTCGACACCCCCCTCCTGCCTGCTCCTCCGGATCCCACTACGCTCCCAGTAAGAGGAGGACTGTTTGTCTCCTGCCCTTGAAACGGGGTGGGCTTTTGCGACTGGCCTGGCTGCCCGTGTACGGCTGAAGTGATGCTACGTGACGTGGAGAGCTAGGTCACAGAGGAGCCAGGAGGTGGTGTCTCAGCCAATCCCGTGGCCCGAGGCCACCGTGGTGTGAGAAGGCCCGCCTCTTCCTTGTGGGAAGACCACAGGGAGACGTCCTGACCGAGGGAGAGGACGGTGTGCAGCCAGCCAGCCAGCCGAGCCCTTCCAGGATGCTTGATGCACAGAGACAGTAAAATGATCATTTTACGATACCAAGTTCTGAGGGTGACTTGTGACACCACAACAGGTTAGCTGGAGCCCTGGGTACCCGGAGAGGTTGAAATAAGCCAGCCTCACACAGCTACTCGGGGCCGTTTGATCTCTGTTCCCCCTGATTCTGCTTCCCTGCCACAAGGAGGCGACTCCTAGCTGAAGACATGCAGAGGGTTTGTCCTCTTCCACCCGAGGACCCTTCCCACTGCCCTGCCCTGCATCGCCTCTAGCAGCTTGTTGCCTGGCTTCGTGCACCCAAGCCTCATTTAAATCCTTTTACTCCCAGAATGATGGGTTTTCTGCTTGCTTCCTTCCGCTGCAGCCTGATGTGGCGTCCCCAGCCCAAACCCAAAATGTGTAACGCAAATATATCTCTCGGCATCTGTCCTGAGATGACTCGCTGCATCAGTTCACGAGTCCGTCAAGTTCTTGCCAGACCCGGAATTAACTGTGAGGGGGGGACGCGGGGCCGGCGTTCCGGCCTCTGATGGGAGCAGGTGCATTTCAGAACTGTGATCAGAGACCCCATCTGACCCGGAGGCCTGGGTGACGTCGTCCTCCCGAAGCTGTCCCTGCCTTACTGGTCCTCAGAGAGCGAACCAGGTCCTCGACAGGGCTGTGGGGACACGTCGCGGCTCTGCGTGTTCCACGGGACGCGTTCAGACTCCCCCCGGCCATCACCGAGCTGCCCCGAGACACTGGACTTAGCCGAGCCGTCTAAACCCTTTAAGTCCGGGGACCCTGGTCCAGATCGCGGGTCCTTCTCCTGTCTGACTGGTCTTCATCAGAAAGTGGCTCACGCCAGTGGAAGTGAACTATTTCCCTTTTTAGAAAATTTAATGTTTTTTTTTCCTGCACCGAGAGCAAAAGCTTCGCGCACGTGGCGCTCCCTTCCCCAGTGTCCCGTGAGTGGCGTGGCGCCTGAATCCCGGAGTGGCCTCGGGGGCCGGCCGGGCCGCGCGGGCTCTCTCCTCGGACACTGTGTGATTTTATGCAGATGAATTCACCTCCTCGGGTCTGATCTGAAAGCGAGATGACAAAGAGCAGTAGTAGCTTCGTCATGGGGCGCGTGTGGGGAGCAAAGGAGGCCGTTCATGACAAGGGCCCCCGCAGCGCGCCGGTTCACGTATTTTCCCCGGAGCAAAGCTTTCTCACGTTCTCCCTGGCTGTCTCACGCCCAGGCTTCCTGGCCCCGCAAGAGTAACAGAGGCACAGAGCTCCCTCCCGACGGTGGCCCTCGTCAGTCGCTGAACCGCGCCGCCCCGCTGCTGCCGGGCCCGCCTTCCTCCTCATCCCCCGCTGGTGCTCGGGGCTCACGCCTGATGGAGCTTCGGTAGCGGGTTGGCTGCGGGCTTTGCCTCCACCCTCAGGGCCACCTGGAACTTAGAAGGGGTGGCGAAGGCGCGCGTCAGAGGAGCGGCAGCAGCCTGTGGGCACCTGTGGGTTGACCGTTCCTCGCCTTGACTGTTTATAAGCCAACCCCAAAGGTCTAAGGCTTTTGTAACTTGTCACTTGACTAAGGCACATGTTCGCCTTCTGCTTTTATTATGTTTTACTCTCAATTTGTTTGGGGCAGAGGGGGTAGTAGGTAGCACATTCACACAGTTTCAGCCTCAAAATGTAGACAAACCAACATGCAAAAATGTACCCCTGCCCTCTGCTCACCCAGCTCCCTTCCCCGGAGGTCGTCAGAGCTCACACTTTATCACATTCCTTTCCAGAGATATTTTATGCGTATGAACACGAACACACACACACATACACACACACACACACACACACACACACACACACACACACACACACACAGAGTATATATGTATTTCCTCACCTACTTCGGCTTTCAACAATGTTGCTTCTTTTTCCTTCCACCTAACAATGTACCTTGTAATTTTCCGTGTCAGTACACAAAGTTCTTTATTCTTTTTTTTTTTTTTAAAGCATCATGTATTATGGCATAGGGCTTCAATTAAACTGAACCAACATCCTTATTTTTAACTGGTCTTGGGGTTATACCATCTCTTGCCTGGAAATGTTACTTTGAATCACCTTGTCCAAACACCATCTTGAATTTCTGGGATTGTGCCTGTGAAACAAGCTGCAGGGGTGAGCCAGCTGAGTGAAATGGTCTAGGCGTCTGCAAACGTTGTGGGTGCTGACATGTCATGCAGAAACCGCACCGCTTCCCGCCGCCGTCGCCCTCACTCACACATTGCTAACAAGTTACCTGATCTCTTAACGCTCACGTGTGATCTCCTCACTAGTGACTGGAGTGGAGTTTTAAGATGCTGCTGCCAAGCCACACCAGTGACTCCCGGGAAGTTCTAGAGGCGTCCGTGGCGCCGGGACCTGCCGTGTTCCCAGAGCTTCTGTCCTGTGTGTGCGGTGGGTCTGCTGTCCTGACAGCTGCTGATGAGCATGTGCGGTGCACGGGCCCCCACTGCGTCTCATCTAAATCGTCATCTAATCTGTGCTCTCTGCTGTAATCTCTCTTCAGTCCCAGCTCCCATCTGTTCTTCTCAAAATGGCCAAAGTCTTCTGTTTAAAACATAAATCAGATCCTGGAACTTCCTATTGTTTCAGCCGTCCAGAGCTTCCCATCACATCCGAAATAAAATCCCGGCTCTTCACCATGATCCCCGAGACCCTGGGTGATCTGGTCCCTGCCCGCCTTCCTGGTCTTACCCTTTATGCTCCTCACATCAAATGCTCATCTCCTTCCACCCTGGCCTCTGTGGGGCCTGTACCTCATGGGCCAAGCTTGTTCCTGCCACAGGGACTTTGCACCTACTATTCCCTCTGACTGAACTCTTTGTGTGGCTGCATCATTCAGATTTTTAGGTCTTAGCTCACTGGTCACCTGTTTCCTTTTCTCTCTAGAGCTTACCAGGGTGACATTACCTTGTTTGTTTACAACTGTCTCTTCCCACGAGAATGTAGAGTCCAGGATGGAAGGAAGGACCTTGTCCATTTTGAGTGCTTACATCCGTTCCTGGAACAGAGCAGGGACTGAAATACTTGCTGGGTGAATAAACCCACGAATGGTCTTTGCAACAATACCTTGAGTTGTCTTGGTGAAGAATCAGGATCGGAGGGTCCTTGAGTTCAGAGTGTGAGGAAGATTTGCTGAATGACTGAATAAATGAATGTTATGATATAGTGAGTTAGAGCATGTTGACCCATTGTACAGATGGAGCAATAGGCTAAGAGGGTCTGTGTGAGCTGGGAGAACGGTGTCCCAGGAACCAGTGATGGGAGCCCCAAGGTTTAGGACGAGGCATGTGAGTGGAAACCAGTCTCATTGTGCTCCGTGCTTCCTTACCCCGAACCTACTCTCCCCTCCAGTTCTCATCCTCTCTGTGACAAAGGAGGGGACATACCAGTCACCCACTCAGGGATTTACGAAGCAGTTTGTATATGCGGGTGTTGTGCCAAGCACTGTCGGACATACAGACATTTTCTTAAGATGCCATTCCAGTTGGCAAGAACTTCACAGCTTCTCCCAAGCCTGAGGCTTGCTAGTCTTAGGAAATACAGCCCTGCTTCACCTTGATCTCTCATGCCAGGCTGCCGCGTGGGCCTTGGGGACCTGCAGGGAGCAGAACAGCTTGGGCTGTGCCCCAAAAAGCTAGCTTAGGACCCCAGGAGGCTTCAGATGTTGCCTGCTGAATACCTGCTAAACCCTCGTGGTAAGGAATCTTCTAACTCCATGAGCCTGGTTGGAGGGTCTCAGAGTGGGAAGCTGAAGTTTTGTGTTTGTATTGAGTAATCAGATAATTACCCTGCCAGACTCTGACCTCATGGAATTCACTGTCCATTTGAAAAGATGGAGAATAATTGAGTCAGCACACCAGGAAATACTCAGTAGCGGCACTGGCAGATGCTGTAAAGGAGAGGTGTGTGAGTTGTAAAGCACTATGAACTTCAAAGAATTTTTCATTCAATAAAAAAAAAGTTTTAAAGGAGAAGGGGAGAAGACGGGCATGGTGTCGGAGAACTCACAATAGGAGGGTGCATTACTTCGAATATGGGTCAGTCGCTTGTAAACGTGATCTTGCTGAAGGCGGTGTAAGTTAAAGGAAAGAGAGAGCGTTGTTTGTCTGTGACATCGGCGCCTGCGCGGTTTGGTGCCTCGGCTCGGCTCGGCTCGGCCATCAGGAGCCCGGGTTCCTTCTCTGGTTGCTGTGGTTCCGCTGCGGGCTGCCTTCGTCCGCAGGATCCAAGGTGGCGCCCCAGCCTAGCCAAGGAGAAGATGCAGAGACGGAGGGAAGGGAGGGCAGAGATGCCGGACTGCAGGGAAGTGTTTCTGTCTTTATCTAAAGAACGATGAGACGTTTTTAAAATATTTTGAGCAGGATGTGGCGGCAGATCGCGCTTATGTAGACAGTATTACTGATGAACGTGTAGGAGATGGACTGGGAGAAGCCGTCCCAGGAGATACAAGCATTGTATTAGACCAGAACAATCAGCCATGATAAGGGCGAGCTGTCCGACTTGTCTCCCCGCTGCCCCCTTCTTCCCCGCATCCCTGCGGGACCAGGGGCCCCATCCACCCTCTCCTGTGCCGCCTTCCACATCCGCTGGTACCAAGCTTGCTGAAGTGACAGCCAGACTCCCTGAGCTGGTCAAAATACTTGAGCTTATTGTTCAGGAGGGGAAAAAAAAAGAATGTGGAAAAGAGGCAGCCTTTTAGCCCAGAGAGATTATTCCGACAACTTTAAACAGTCCTCCAGACTCCTTGCTACCTTCTCAAAGGCACGGTGACAGGTTGTTCCGAGGTGGTTCTGCACGCCTTTCCTGGAGAACCTAATAGCTTCCTTCTTTCCGTTTTCCACATCACATTAATTCTTTATAAGTGGCCCTTATTATTCCTTACTTGTTCCATCTCAAGTGCAGTATTTTCTCACCAGCGGTGTGTAAACTAGGCCAGCTAAACGGCAAAGACACACCATCCATCATGCCTTTAATTTTCCACCTTGGGGAGGAAGCACTGAGGCTTAAGTTAAGGATAAAAGCAAGTCACCTTAATACTTCACTGGCTCTTTGGCTGAGGCTCTCACCCTCCCATTTCTGCACCGGGGCGGACAAAAGGAAGCCCCTCTCTGGAAATTGCAGGGGTCACCACGTAGGTTTGCGTCACTTTGGATACAAGGGTCTGCTGGTGCCGTAGAGCCTCCCCACCCCCGACAAAATCATTGATTTAGCAAGAAAGGACTTGATTTCTTTTTTATTTAAACATTTGAATTTAAGAGGCAGGTCCACTCTGCAAAGGCGTCAGGGGTCAGCCTCCTTCCAAACTGTTGCCCCATCACCCCGAGGTGTTGTGGTGGTGGACACAGTCCAAGGTGGTGCCTCACCACGGAAAATTCCAGCCCACAGGGAGGGGCAGAGGGGGAGCAGAGGGCCTGCCTCTTCTGTGCAAGGGCAGAGCCCAGAAGTTGCACCTGTCACTCCCACTCCCACCCTGCGGACAGAACGCACACACATAGCCACACCTAGCTGCAAGGGAAGCTGGGAGGTGTCCTCCTGTAGCCTAACTGGGTGACGTGCCAAGCTGGGGGGCGTCATGGAAGAAGGGCAGAGCTAGTATTCTCAACACCACAGGGACTCTGGGGAAAATGCAGAGCATGACTATGGTGGAAGGAAAACCACGGTGGAGCCGGGAGACCAGGAAGAGCGGGTTACGCAGCCCTTCCGGAGGCGAGGCCCGCGTGCAGAGACACTTCCTCCCGGCTGCCTCCGCTGTACCTGCGTGCTCAGAAGAGGCCTGAGGGTGAGGGCACAGATGACGTGAGGACGTCTTTACTAAGCATTGTGGTTGCTTCATTCCCTTCCCAAAACAGCCCTTAATAACGTCGTCTTGCAACCATGGAGAAGAGCTGTCCCCTTGCAGGCACAGACCAGATGCCTTTCCTGGAGCCCCGTGGTGCTGAAGACCCTTGGTTTAATGGTTCACATGGGAGGCAGGGGGTTCCAATGAGAAGGACGGAGCTGACATGTATGAAAATGAAAGAAAAGAAACCATCGACATGCCTGGCAAGCAAGGACATGCCCTCCTCTGGCTTTACTATTTACGCTCATGCCCTGTTCTGCAAAGAAGTTTAGGTGGTTCACAATATTCTCTCCAACGTGGGAAGCCAAAACAAACTTCCAAGAAACAAAGAGCTTGCTGGGCATTGTTCTAAGCACTTTATACATAGTCCTCCAATCTCGACCTGTTTACGAAGTAGGAACTACATTTATCCCTGGTTTGCAGACGAGGAAACGGAATGGGGCAGGTTTACGCAACTGGTGCACGGGCGAGCTAGAGTGTCAATCCCGGCGGTCTAGCCCAGAGTCAGGGTTCTTAACCTCCCGCGACAACTTGACAAAGAGAAGATGAAAGCACGAAAACCAGGTCAAAGCAAGAACGAGGCGGATCAACAGAAGGGAAGCCAGGAAACCCCGGGCCCTGGCTGGGGCGGACCAGCGGCGTGCCTCCTAGTCTTCCAGCAGCCCTCAGTGATCGGAGCTTCCAGTCGAAAGATTCTAAGTGCCCAGCTCTCGGGCAAATGGAAACAGTTTGTCCAGAGAAAAGTGTAGTCAAGGTGACACCCGAAACGAACCGCTGCTGTGCGTCCTTTTGTGCAATGTGCTGCAGGCTGCGGTGTCGCTCATTCATGGGGCACATGCTGTGGGATGCTTCTCGGCACCAGGCTCTCGCTCTTCGAGACCTAAATGCGCTGACTAGACTAAGACCCTTCTGTCTCATGATTTATAGTCCAGAGGAGAGAGAAAAGAGAGAAAGGGCGGAGGGACAAATGAAGGTATGGCATGTCAGAGGAAGACAAGCACACTGCGAAGTACTGAGGCGTGGAAGGGCTCGCTGGCCGAGTTTAAGCTGTCAGCTGAGTCCTCTTGGACAAAGTGATGTCTGACACTCGAGTAAAGTCCCAGAGGGAGGCTCCTGGCTCTGCGGGGAAAGGGTGTCCCGGGAAGAGGGAGAGCTAGCTGGATTTGAGACCCTGCTAGGTGTATCCAAGGACCAGAAGTGTGGCCGAGGCAAGATGCATGAGGGCACAATGGGGGGGGTCAAGGTCAGAGAGGAGACAAGGGGCCACTCATGATGTTACCAGTCAGATCGAGCATGTCAGGGGTTTAAGCGGCCTGAGCCCTCTGCAGTCTCCTCTCTGCGGCCAAAATCACGTCCGGATGTGGTTTATGAAGACAGATGCCAAGAGCACGAACGAGCTCTCCGAGGGGGAAGCAAGAAAAAAAGCTTGCACCCACCGCGTCAGGGGTGAACGTCTGTGTTTCTAACGAATGCACGTCAAAAGAACAGAGCAGAGATTTTCATCCCCAACCAGTGAAGTGTGGAGGAAGGGTGGGTGGGAGGGAAGAAAATAAAATAAAAGCACAATTGCCATTTTCCATTTATGCCATCAGCTTTTCATTAGCCAGGTGACACGGAGACAGAGCCTGTGCTCCACGTGGCCTGCGGAGGGAGCAGTAAAAGCTGACAGGTAATTCGCTAAATCAAGACAGTCAGCAAACATCTGTTGAGGATGATAATATTCAAGGGGTTTCATTGTTTCTAGGAAACCTTAGTTATGCTGGGCTGGGATTAATTTTTCATTGTCTCCAGTTTAAAGGGGGACTGCTTGTGCAGCTGCCTCAAATAGAACCTTGATTGCATTCTGTCTTTTGCCAAAATCTTGAAGACCAAAGGGGGAAAAAAAAGTTAAATAAAATCAAAGACCTACTTCAGATGTATTGAAGTCATCTCTTTCTTTCTTCACCACATTCTCTTTTGATCAGTTCTTCTGCTCTTGTGTGATCATGCGGTTAACAAGAGAAGGGAGCAGAGAGGTTGAGGAGTCAACTCTGGCCAAACGTATTAGGCAAAAACCATGAAATAGCGTGTAAACCCGGACTGAATGCAGCCGGGGTTATTTTCTCATCATGAAGCCCCTCAGCAACAGGAGAGGAGCAGAGAGGTAGAAATGCAGGGGACTGAAAAATGCACACACGCACGCACACACCGCCGTAGTCACGCTGAGAAGAGCCGCAAGCCACGTCCTGACGTTTCATTGGAATGCCGCCACTGCGATGTGCTCTCTGTTGTCAGTTTCCTTTGCAAATAATTAACAACACTTAAGCGCATTCATGGGCCTTCACAAATCTTGTTTTGACACGCATGTCAGGCAAAGCTGCTCTGATGAATGAGTTGGGTTAGACTTCCTTCCAGAACCTGGTTGGTTTTTTCCTTCTTTTTCTATGCAGTCACTCCCCTAATGTGTGTTTTGCTGATGCCAGGAATGGAAACCAGACTACAGTGGCCAAACCAAATAGTTGTTTTTTTTTCCCCTTTTGACACAGCATGAGGTTCAGGGTTGATGCTAGGGCCGGGGGAGCTTTAGTGGCTCCACACAGGCGTCAGGGACCCAGGCATCTTCTCTCTTCCAGCTCACCCCCCTCTGGCATGTGCCCGTACCCCACCCCACCCCCGTCACTTTCTCATGCTCACAAGATGGCAGCCATACCTCCAGGCATCTTATTTGTGTTCCAGGTGGGATGGATGGGGGGAAGGTGTGAGGAAGAATCAATAGGTGAAGGCCAGCCAAGTCTGTCTCTTTTGATTAGAATAATACTAACTTTCATGGCTGTCATCATCAAAATGTCCACAAATAATAAACGCTGGAGAAAAGGGAACCCTCCTACACTGCTGGTGGGAATGTAAATTGATGTAGCCACTATGGAGAAGAGTGTGAGTTTCCTTAAAAAACTAAAAAATAGAGCTACCATATGACTCAGCAATCCCATTCCTGGCCATATATCAGGAAAAGATGAAAACTCTAATTCAGAAAGACATATGCACCCCAGTGTCCATAGCAGCACAATTTACAAAAGCCAAGACACGGAAGCAACCTAAGTGACTGGATAAAGGAGTGGTATATCTATGCAATGGAATACTACTCAGCCATGAAAAAGAATGAAATAATACCATTTGCCACAACACTGATGGACCTAGAGATGATCATGCTAAGTGAAGAAAGTCAGACAGAGAAAGACAAATACCATATGATATCACTTATATGTGGAATCTAAAAAATAATACAAATGAATCTATATATACAAACCAGAAATAGACTCACATACAAAATAAATTTATGGTTACCAAAGGGGAAAGGGTGGGAAGGATAAACTAGGAGTTTGGGATTAACAGATACACACTAGTATACATAAAATAGATGAGCAACAAGGATTTACTGTATAGCACAGGAAACTATATTCAATATCTTGTAATAACCTATAATGAAAAAGTATCTGAAAAAATATGTATGTGTAACTGAATTGCTCTGCTGTACACCTGAAACTAAGACAGTATTGTAAATCAACTATAGTTCAATTGAAGTATACCATAAAATTCACCCTTTTAAAAGTGTAAAATCTTTTTGTATGTAACGGATTTGTACAACCCTCACCACTACCTAATTCTAGAACATTTTCATCACCCCAAAAGGAAACCCCACATCTATGAGCGATCAATCACCCAGCCTTCTCTCCCACCTCCTGCCCTCACCCCGTCCTGGTAACCACTAATCTTCACTCCATCTCTGTGGGTTTGCCTGTTCTGGACATTTCATACAAATGGAATCATACAACATGTGGCCCTTTTTGTCTGGCTTCCTTCACTGAGCATCGTGCTTTCAGGGTTCATTCATGTTTTTGCACATGGCAGTGTTTCATTCCTTTTTGTTGCTGAATAATATTCCATTGTATGGATGGACCACATGCACCTGGACACTTTCCCCTGACAGCTTTCTGGAGGTATAACTGACAGAATTGTATATTGAAAGAGTACGGTGTGATGACTTGATATATGTAGATGTTGTTAAATGGTTACTACCACAGTCAAGTTAATTACACACACCACCTACTCACAGCTACCTTTTTTTTTTTTTTTTGGTGAAAATGCATAAGATCTAATCTCTTAGCAGATTTCAGGTATACATCACAGTGTCACTGACTACAGTCACCATGCTGTACGTTAGATCCCAGAACTTACTCATCTTTAAATTTTTTTTTTAATTTTAGAACTTATCCATCTTAATAACTAGAAGTTTGTGCCTGTGGGGCCAGCATCTCCCCATCCCTGCCACCTCCAACAGCCTGTGGCAACCACCATTCTACCATTTCTATGAGTTCAACTTGAAAAACAAAATTCACATATAAATAATACCAGAAGGTATCAGTCTTTTTCTGGCTTATTTCACTTAGCACAGTGCTCTCCAGTTTCATCCACGTTGCTGCAAATGGCAGCATTTCCACCTTTTTCGTGACTGAATAATACTCCATTGGGTATATTGACCACAGTTTCCTTCTCTGTTCACATCAGCTGGGGACCTATGCTCTTAATCCCGTCTTTTGTTGTCTCTGGTAACTGCTGGGAGAAAAACTGGCAAATTAAGAGTAGGGGATGTACCAACATTTATACCCAGAGGCTGTGGCCCCGGTCAGTGTGGAAGGGGAGAGACAGGGTTTGGAAGACACGCCCTCCTGGAGCCAGTGGCCCTTGTCTCCCAGGCTCCCTTGGAACCCAGGCTAAGCTCCCGTGAAGTAATGCACTGAACGCTGAGATCAGCATCTGTTCCCAAGCCTTGGAAACACTCCTCTTGTAAGCTAATTGGCCCATGAAGGGATCGGGCAGCGCCTTCGGGCGCTGGGTACCCTGCTCTTATAACTCAGCCCTCCCTCTGGCCTTGCCCTGCTGAAGTGGCTACTGAGCTCTTCAGAGTTTCATGACCCTTTCTTGGGGTCACGAAGAGAGCCTCTGCCTTTAATCCTCCCCTCACTGGGGCATGAGATGAGTCCTCCTCCTTCCCATGAACCAGGCGTCACACTTTTGGTCCTGCCCCCGCTGCCCTGATAAAAGCTGGGAAACGCCCCTTCCTCGATGGTGACCTCGTGTGACTCTGCGGTGACTCTGGGGACCCGCAGCAGGGTTTCCTAACGCCATCCGTGTTCTTTGCCGAATCCGCAGGAACGGCGTGCTATCATTCCGTCACTATTTCAAACTAAAGCCAACTCATTTCTTTTCTTCTTAAACAAATACATTTCAAGAGGAAGCTTTCTGTTATGACTGAATACGGAAAACCCACTCTCCATAAATAGAAGGCAAACATAAAAATAAATGCAATTAAATTCTTGGCCTGGGGCCCACTCCTCTCCCCGCCGGTGGGGACTTGAGAGCCTAAAAGCCTCCCCTCCTCCTCTCTGAATGCCCCAAGAGAGCTTTCGTCTTAATCCTTCTCTTTTGTAGGAAAGGAAGGATGCATTTGAAATTAGAATGTAGGTCATGCCTTGAAGCTCAGCAAGCTGTGTGCCTCCCACCTCCCGCCCCTGGAAGCTCCCGCTTAAAACCCATCTTGAGTGATCACTGCCGTGTGGGTGCCTGGCTCCGGGAGCTGTTGGGTTATCAGATGGTGACTTCTTGCCCTGTCATTCAAGGCCTCATCCGAAGGTCACTGTCAATCCCTATCTTCCTCCTTCACCAGCCCTCCTTCATCTCCGTCCCAGCGCCCTGGGTGCCCATTCATAGCTTTACTCTTCCTGGTTCCAGAAATACTGGCCCAAAGTCATTCCTGCCTTTGAAGCCTGCTTCTTAGCTGATGAGTGATTATCCAGTGCAAGTTATTTCCCCCAGTACACCCTTCCCTCCTATGAAGCTTGCCTGTGGCCGGGAAATTTTAAGGTTATGTGTTTTAAAAAAATAACAATAATAAAGTTATAATTAGGAAAGCAGCAATATCGTAAAAAGGCATTATTCCAAACAAAAGCGATGGGAGGTTCTTATTTTTAGGGGGTTATTCATGCCACTGCCTTCTAACAATTAAATCAGTTTCCCCAGGTCTCTTCAGAAGGATGCTGCGGCTACAAACAAGTACACACTGACAAAGAGACATCAGTTCGTGCAGGGAAGTGGCGAGTGGCACCATCTTGCAATAGTGGGAATGCTGCAGGAATGGGGCTCAGCCCCTGGAAGCGGCCTCTGTGCCGCTGGGTCGCTGGAGAATGGGTCACGAATGAACCCCCGCTGCTGGCCTTTGTTGATAAATTGTTTCCACTTGAATGTCTTCCATTAAGGGTGTATCAGTCATCATATTGATATGTTACTGTGAAAACTGTCGAAAGACTGACACTTGGTGCAGATACACTGGGGTTGGGGAGAGGATGAACCTATTACTCACATGACCCGCTCCTTCTCCTATGAAAAAACACCTTGATCTCTGGTTCTCTAGTCAAATAATTTTGGAAAATAGTGCAAACTTGTATCCCCTTTCTTGGAGCATCCCAGTGCACATCACTTAGTAAGGCTCTGATAAGTCCTGCAGGATGGAAACTTTTTGCTTCCTGAATGTATTGGGTGGCAGAACCTCCCCCCGCATGGGTACCCCCAAGGAGCCCGCTTAGAGAGGTGATGTGTTCGCTGTGTGCTCTGTGCCCTCCTCCGTGCTGGGCAGGTGACAGGGAAGGAGAGAAGGATGAGGAGCCAGAGTGAGGCTTTCAGTCTCGTTTGGGAGATAAGGCTACTTGATGCTGACCTGGAATTAACCCGGATGCCCGTCCTGATCCACTGGGCTGACGGACCCAGAGGCAGATAAGCGTGGTCTGGGTGCCGTCAGGCAAGGCTTCATGGAGGAATGTGAACTGCTCCAGGACTGGACAGGCAGCTTAGATTTAGGTAAAGAGGAAAGGGGAGGTCAGGGAGAGGCAACAGCTCAGACGATGAGACCGCGGAGCATGGCACTCCCAAGCAGCGAGGAAAGATTCAGGCAGAAGACAGGGGTTCAAGGACCACCACGTGCGCTGGCTTTGGGACCTTGACAAGATGCGTTCCTCTCTTCAAGCCCCTGTTCTCTCATCTATAAAATGGGAATCATACCGTGGAGAGTGGTCATAAGGATGAAACAGGTTACCCATGTAAAGATCCTGGCACAACCAAATTCTGCTTCACCCCAGTCTAGCGAAAGGGAGACGCAGATCTCAGCACAAGCTGGAGAACTGGATCATGGAGGCACTTTTCCCTTTTTACTCCGTGAAGAAGTTGTAACATTCCACACGTTTTACCTAAAAAAGTCTAAATTTCTGAAGCCTCTGGCAAAGGACGGAGGTACATTCCACATGGCGTTGACGGAGCAGGAACAAGCAGCAGCTGGGCGTGGCCGCTCCCTTAGCGGCCGCCCTCTCGGGGGGCTCATACCCCACCCCACCCCACCCCGCCTGGTACACTCGGTGCTGGGGCTCACCTCCCCCGCGCAGGCATTTATATTTTCACTTCGGCTCTAGTGACACTTTGTTTGACATCTTTTCCAAAAGTTGAGGATACTCTGGAGAAGTAAATGGAGGTCACATTAATGGCGAGATCACTGGGTTTCTAGACGTCGGGGAGAAGTTTGCACTGGAATCGGGGGGCAGATACAGAATGTTTAGTTTGCAAATCACAGTGAGCTCCCAAACACAGCCAGTCTCTGCACAGACGTAGAGCACGTGTCCACCCCGAGGGCTCTCGCAGACTCCTGCTCCTTGAATCTGAACTTCTTTCCTAGTCTTGAAAACGTGAAGTTCGCCGTTGTAATGACCAGCCAGGATATTAGACACATTTGAGACCCAGCTGGAGTGTATTTCAGAGCCAGGCAGCTGATGTCAATTTTCCCGAATTCGCATCTTCTCTTTTTACTGCATTAGCTCGAGGCGGCTCTGGTTCAGGGCGATCCGAGCTGTGCCAAGTCATAAAGGAACAAAGTTATGAGGAAATGGAGAACGCAGATGTTTTACGCACGTTACCCCAAAGAGATGAATTGGGGGTGATGCATAGCTGATGGTGCCATTGAGAAAAGCGGAGGCGAGGACCACGTGTCCGCTCAGCAGACCCGAAGTAGCTTCAACCCCACGACTCCCCTCTGCATTTTCTCAGCAAACGCCGCCCCCGACCCGTGCGGCGGACAGCGAGCAAGATCACAGCCGGGAAAGATCAAAGTGCCACCGTCCCAGGTTCCCGTGACCGCAGGGCTTTGATGGGGAGACAAGCGTAGAAAGAGGGGGCTGACAATATTTGCAGCCCACGACACAGACATGGAGCAGAATCAGGCAGAAGAAAAAGAGGAACAACTCGATGGAAAACAAGCAAAGACTATGAACGGGATGTTGGCCAAACAGGAAATCAAAGTTACCAGTAAACTTAAGGAGAAACACTCGGCCAGCATCCCTGGGAATTCGGGACGCGTACGTGAAAACAAGATGCCGTTTCTCGCCCATCAGGTGAGTGTCAGTTCGAGCCCTTAATAGTCTCTGCTGTCGCTGGGGGTGCACGAGCAACAGAGACCCACATGCCCTCTGTGGGGCTGTCCGCCGGTACAGACTCTTTGGAAAACAGTCTGGGGTTTTCTGTTCCACGTGCGAGCGCTCAGCTCTTGTGAGGCAACTTCCTGGTGGTTACACTCGCGAAAGAGCATCAAGATTTCATTCACGGAGAACTTACTTCTAAAAGAAAAACGTTGCAAGCAACCTAAAACTTCGTCAACAGGGAAGCAGCTCGTTAAATCAGTATTTCCTGTTGGCTTCCAAATACCTTTGATTTTGTGTCCTTCATGGTAAAGCATTTCTGAGCATGCAATTCAAATTTGCATAATTTTATCGGGTTATAGGGATGTGGAGTCTGTGCTGCTGTAAACTCTAAACCCTATAAGACATTTTTGAAAATGCAAAAGACAAGTAACACAGAGCAGGGGAGATTTCAGTGATGGAATTCTAGGTCTCGCTCATGCAGGGTATTGGCGTGGGGGAGGAAATATTGGCTTCAGAAAAAGTTTCTCCAAAAAAGGAGAACTTTGAACCGAGCACTGAAGGATAAATAGCTGCTCCCCACGTGCAAAAGGGTTCCCTGTGCAAAGGAACAGATTCATTCAGGCGCTGGTCCTGCCCCCTTGGTCCTGCGTGATGCTGGGCACAGGAAAGTTACAGGACCCCCGAGAGCTGTGTCCTCAGCTGGGAGCGGCTGGAGCTTAGAGCACGGAGGGAGTCTCACCACTCTTTCCCCATGTCCTGTTAAGCGGCTGCCCCAGAACCCAGCTGGAGGCCTGGCAGCCCTGCTCCCAGCAAACGCCCTAGATTATACTCAGCAAGGACTCAATAAGCTTCACATCGCTTTGGCCCCCCTGCCCAGGGGGCAGTATTGAAATATCGCCCACCCTCTGTGCGGTTCCCGGCAAAGAAGAGGTGGGGGGGGGAGGATCCGTGAAGATGTCTCGAAGTTTTAGGAGAACATGCCTGTAGGAAGACATCCCTATGCATCTTCCACCCTGAGAGAGAGAGAAGCAGAGAGAAAGGTCCATGCACCTTGCTGCCCGTGCCCCCCAGGGCTTCTGCGGCGCGGTGAACATTGGTCCTGCTCAGACACGTTTCTTCATTCCAAGCTCAAGGGGACAGCTGGACTGCTGTTGAAGGGAGCTGGAAATGCGGGTGTTGACAATCATTCTGACATCACAGTCGTTCTCGGCCGCTGTTCCCCAACCCCGCCTCCAAAACCTTTCCGAGAAAGCCTTTTGATCTTGGCTTGACTCTGTAGGAAGGAAGCACGAACCATGATGAATTCATGAGGAGCTTCCTGGAGCTTTGTGCTTGAACGTTGCAGCATGGCCCAGAATAAATGTCACCTCCTCCAGGAAGCCCTCTTTGGATCCTAACAAAGGAGAAAGTTGATTGTTCCTTCCCTTCTTTAACCAGAACGCTTTTAACCAGCTCTTCTGGCCCTCGGCACATTTCCAGCAGAAGAGCTTCTTTCCAGAACCTCTCCCTCCTCAGGCAAGGACACTGCTGGGAGTTGGGGTGTCTTCCTTTTATATGTATTTGGCTGTCTTTTGACTGATGTATGGGGTAGCTATTGCTGTGTAACAAGCAACCCCCTAAGTGTATTTTTCAACAACTGTTCTCTGTGGCTCATGACACATCTGTCATCTTGCTAAGTCCCAGGAGGGACTGCGGATGTCACTTCCCTTGGCATCAGCGAGGGGGCAGCTCAGCTGGGTCTGGAAAATGCTGGATGCCTCCTTTCCAGCGCTGGCTGTTGTCAGCTGGGAGCTCAGCCAGGGCGAGGGCCGGCGGGGGGGGGGGGGGGCTCGGGTCCTCTCCTCGTCCCTCTCCCGCCGCCAGTGTGGATGCCTCCGTGCGGCCGTCTCAGGGGAGTTGGAGGCTGGCAGACACTCCTGCCTCTTATTTTTTCCCAACCGCTTTGTTCGGGTGTGATTGGCATGGGCAGATCTGTACAGATTTAACGTACGCGACTTAGTGAGTTTGGGAATACGCATGCATGTGTGACATTGTCACCACCACCAAGGCCATGGGCGTAGCCTTCGTCTCCCAAAGTTTCCCCCCATCCCCCTTATCATCACCGTCATCTTAGTCTCATCACGTCTTGTGTGTGGACGTGTGCTACGTCTTCTTGAGGCTTAGGCCTGGGGCTAGCACAGCACTGCTCCTGACACGTTCTCTTTGGCAAAACCCATCGCAGGCCCAGCCTCGATTCATGCGGAGCTGCTAACCCAGGCTGAGTCCGTGGGGCGTGGTTCCCTGGGGCCAAAATGCATGCGTGATCAACGGATCAGCTGTCTTCCCGCCTGTAGCCGCGACACCGACTGTGGTCACCTTTTTAAACCCTGAGTTCTGGAAGCTAGAAGACACAGATGTGGGAAACGCAGGTTCTAGGATATTGCTACAGAGACCGTGATCTGATACAACTTCTTTGAGTTTGGTCATCTCTAGGTCCATCCATGTTGCTGCAAATGGCATTATTTCATTCTTTCTTATGGCTGAGCAATATTCCATCGTATAAATACACCACATCTTCTTTATCCATCTTCTTTATCTGTGGATGGACATTCAGGTTGCTTCTGTGTCTTGGCTGTTGTCAATGGTGCTGCTATGAACACTGGGGTGCAGGTATCTTTTTGAACTACAGTTTTCTCTGCATAGATGTTCAGGAGTGGGCTTGCTGGATGATACGGTAGCTCTGTTTTTAACTTTTTAGGGGACCTCCAGACTGTTCTCCACAGCGGCTGCACCAATTTACATTCCCACCAGTTAGATGAAATTTTAAATTGCCCCAAACCTAGGAGCCAGGAGGTCCCCTTGGAGGAACCCGCAGCACGTTTGCTCACGTGCCCTGATGTTAACAGGGAGTCGTCTGTAATAGACTGGGAACAACTGGTCACGTCAATTCTGGTACTTTCATCACAGGGAACATTATAGGGCCATTTAAAGTGGGTTGTATCTGTAGCTACCGATCTGGAATGTCCTATAAGAAACACCGTGACGTCAAAAAAAAAAAAAAAAAAAGGCAAGGCACAGAGCAGTGTGTGTGCGGCGGGCTAATATTTGATGCTAAAAGAACAAAGCTATTATTGCCGCCTCTGTATGTGATACAGCTAACACGTGGGTGAGGCTTGGGGACATTCTGCCCAGGGAAATGAGCCGGTCGCAAAAGGACTGACGCTGCAGGGTTCCATTCAGAGGAGGTTTCTGGTGCCGTCGGGTTCACAGAGACTGAAAGCGGGACGGTGGGGGCCGGGGCGGGGGGCCGGGGAGGTGGGGGTTAGTGTTTAGTGGGGACGGAGTTCCAGTTTTGCAGGACGAAGAGCCCGGCCGCTGGTGGTGGGGATGCTCACACAACAAGGGGCAGATTCTGAATGCGGCTGAGCGGGACACTCAAAATTGGTCAAGGCGATGCATTCTAGGCTGTGTGCATCTTCATACAATTAAAAATAGAAAGCAAAATGAAGGGCTGTGTTTGCAGGCGGCCAGCCGGTCTCTGGTAAAGGGATCTGAGAAACTCAGGGTCAGGTTTGGGAGGAGCACTGTGTGCACATGTTCTCTTTCGTCTTGTCTGAATTTTTGTTACTGTGCGTGCGTGTTGCATTTAAAAGTATCTTTAAGTGTCACCAGAAGGTAAATAATTACAATATGGCCAAACATCCTTTAACAACATAATATAAATTTATAATGTATACGTTTATGTGTAATTTATATTATGTATTTATATTAATATATTGTGTTTCTGTAAGTAGAGTGTATGTTATAAAGATGTATTTAGCGGTGTATATTTAGCAATCTCTGACCTAGTTTGCAAGACCCGAATTCTTCTGTGATGTGGTTGAAAGGATGGTGAGCTGCAGGGTGAAGTGGGGTTCGGACTTGTGTTTTTCCACCATTACATAAGCAGATACAACCGCCGAACTGCTGTCTTTACTTAAACATCCCTTAATGATGTGGGAGATTCTGCCTCCGCATCCTCCTTTTTTCTCTTTCATGCCTCTTGTGGAAAGAAAATTGTGGCAAATATTAACCAGGAACTAAAGCGAAGCAGGAAAGATGTTTCGTCTTCCACCGAGGCGATGTGAGCGCACACTGGTACTTACTGAAGAGACAGACCGCACGCAGCCAGCATCCCAGGTTGACAGTTTTGTTCGTTTCTCCCCCAACGTCTCTCCAGCCTGAACGCGACTCTGCAGCCGCGTGGGGCTCACGTCCTGGTGACCCTCCCGCGGCCCCAGCAAGCTGGCTTTCTCTGTGGGTGCAGAGAGCACAGGGAGGGAGGGCGTGCACAGTGCTAGGGACCAGGAGACCCCACGTCCAAGCTCCTGCTCTTCGTTTGTCACTTAAGGCAAGATTCACCGAAGCTTGAGGCTACGGAGGAGGAAGGAGACGGAGGTGGGGTTCCCGGGGCTGCTCTCAGAGGCCGTCTCCTCCTGGTGGTGGTGTTGGCAGTGGGCGTTGGCAACGGTGTTCACCGCCAGCCAGATAAGGCGAAGTATCACACGAGCTGCCTCTGTTTGGGTCATGCCCGTGGGGACATCAAATCAGTCGAGTCACAGAGAGACACAGTGATCTCACGTCCCTTGTTTTCTGAGTCCTTCTGAGGAGGCAGATGGGAGGGCAGCCCTGGGGCTCACGACTGTCCTGCCGCGAGGTCTGACGAGCGGTTTCCACCTGGTTCACTTCCCATTGGCAGGTGGCTCTTCCTTCCAACTTGATATATCAATGTAAAATTCTGTGATGAACAGGGGCGTGTAAGTTTAAGGGAAAAGTGAGACCGTTTACAGAGAAAACGCAAAGCTGTGTACCTAGATTTGGCCACAGGTCGTGCAGGTGGTGGGTGTCTCCACATTTGAAGTTTGGAGACCTGCAAGGCTTTTCATTCTGGTAAAAAACCCTATGGACTGGACCCTGGGTACATCTCATTTAAAGACGATTTAAGCATCCAGCTTATGGGAAAATAAAGCTCAAAGGGGAAATAGCAGATAGCCCTAAAGCCCCCTTCCAAAAAACACGTGGCTGAGTGTTTATCTGTCTCCGTATTCATTTGTGACTAATTGGAGGAGCCCTTCAGCTGTGCACTGGGTTGCAGGAGTGAAGCTTTGACCTGGCATGTGAAGGGCAGCAAAGAGAAAGTCAGGGATTGTGTTGGCAAGCTTTTGGGTCTACTTCTTGCGCACGATGCAAAGTTTCCCCTGTTGGGCGAGGGCAGACTGAAGGGCTCCAGGCTGGAGCTGCCTGGCTGAGCTCTGGGGACCGGATGACAGACAAGGCATGTCTCGTGCTCTGTGATAGGCACCAGACTGCCATGCCTGTTCCCTGCTTTGAGAGGCACCAAGTGACTCTCCAGCTGGGCAGAAGCCAGGGGCAGCTCTCTCCATACAAAGCACACAAGGCACAAAGCAGGAGTTCTAACGGCGTGTGAGGGCCTCACTGACCCACCGTGCCCTAAGCAGCTACCCTGACTCTAGCCCCGGGACGGCCTTCCTTGGCCCTCAGGGTCAAGTCCAGGCCTGTCTGCATCCTGCAGCCCTCTGCCTAGCCTTCATCCACACTCACCCTCACTCCTCTGTTCTGCCCCCCCACCTCAGGACCTTTGCACATGCTGCCCTTCTGCCAGCAGTGCTTTAGCAAACCTCTCTTCATCTCTCAGACTTCAGTTTAAATATCCACGCCCTCTCAGGCATTCAGTTATAAGACAACCCCCCGCCCTGCCCCGCAACCAGTGGAACAGAAGTTCTGTGATGTTTACCTTTCTCATTCCACCCACACGTCTAGCAAGGTGTTGGGAAGTGAATGAATAAATGATTGATGGAATGAATGAATGAATGAATGAATTCTTCACGCTTCCCACAAGCTGAATGGGGACTGTGACTGGACATTACCCAGCAGATTTCCACTCAACATAAAGCAGAATTTCCCCACCATCAGGCTGCCCACGGATGAAATTGGCCGCACCAGGAAGTGCCCGGCTCTGTCGCAGCTGGACCCAGGGAGCCGGGGCTGAGGGGCTCACCTGTCAGGACAGGAACACCTGCTGGAGGGACAGGAGCAGATGGCTGACCACAGGGCCCCCCCAGGGCAGGCACTGAGTGCCTTTCCTGGTGGACCATTTAACATTAGGGTCCCGGCCCTGCCATTTGTCACTGTCAAGTATCGAGATGCTCAGGGAGCTGTGAGAACCAAGTTCCCTTTTGTAGCAAGCCTGGCTCTGCGGTGGGTGCACGGACGGCAGTCATGGTCACGAGGGCTCCTAAATCTTCATATTTCCGCCCCGCTTCCCCTCTCCCCTGCTTCCCTTCCCCTCCCCCCTCCTCCTTCCCTTCCCCTCCACCCTTTTCTTCCCCTCCATCTTTCCCTCTCCCCCTCCTCCCTTGCTATCCTTCCCTACCTCCTTCTCTCTCTTTCTCTCCTCTCTCCTCTCTTTTCTCTCTGTTCAAATTAAAATTAGAGAAAGCCCTTTTTCCTCAGCTAAGCTGGAAGCCCACTGCTTTTTAAATTTTCACTTATCTATTTATTTATTTTAATTGAAGTATAGTTGCTGTCCGATATTATATGTGTTGCAAGTGTACAGTACAGTGATTCACAATTTTTAAAGGTTATTCTCCATTTATAGTTATTATAAAATATTGACTGCAGCCCCCGTGTTGGGCAGTACATCCTTGGAGCTTATTTTAAGCCTAATAGTTTGTCCCTCCTCATCCTCCACCCCTGCCCTGCCCCTCCCCCTGCCCTCTCCCCACTGGGAGCCACTAGCTTGTTTTCTACATCTGTGAGTCTGTTTGTTTTGTTCTATTCACTAATGTGTTGTATTTTTAGATTCCACATATATCAGTGACATCATACAGTATTTGTCTTTCTCGGTCTGACTTATTTCACTGAGCATAATAACCTCCAGGTCCATCCATGTTGCTGCAAGTGGCATTGTTTTATTCCTTTTATGGCTGCGTAGTATTCCATTGTGTATATATTAATACACCACGTCTTCCTTATCCATTCATCTGTGGGGGGACACTTAGGTTCCTTCCATACCTTGGAAGCCTAGTGCTTTCAATATCCAGGCCAGTTCTGTGAGGGGTGTGATGTCACCCCCCGCTCCCCGCAGGTCTCAGCACAGAGACACTTTCCCAGCATCACACAGTTAGAAGACAGAATTCAGGTTTTTACCTGGATGTGTCCGACGGCGGCATGGGAATTGGAGGCCAGCAGATCTGGGTTCAAGCCCCGCTTTGCGAGCTCTGTGTCCCCCCTTACTCCGTGTGAGCCTGAGTGGGACCTCGTTATAGGACCGTCCTGAGGACTGGGGGAGCTGACGTACAGTGAACACCCAGCGCCAGGCGGATGCATCGTAAATCCCAGTTCACATCTCTTTCCCCACCTAATCCACCCGTTTCCAGCTCAATGGACACTTTCGAAGAGAGGTTTATCAAGGTGGTTCGTGCCAGTCATTCCCCACTCTCCTGGCTTCTCCCAGTGCATTCGCACTTTCCTCTCTCTGATAGCGTTTTCCGTGCTCGCCTGCAGAATCGTGGAGACGGTGGTGGCTGGGGTGTTAGGAGCCTGGCTTCCAGACACTGGCTCTCCTCAGAGCGAGACTGCTGTCCGTAGCTCCAGGACGAGGCTCGCTCTGAGCCCTTGGTGAGGGAAGGAGAGGACAGGGAAGTCCGGCCAAGTGAGGACCGCTCCTCCCACCCGCGGCTCCGTAGCCCCTCTGGGTCAGAGCAGCCGCGTTCCCAGGCTAGCCCCGAGTCTCCTGCACAGTTCAGCGCAGACTCCCAGCAGGCTCCCTGCAGCCTGGGGGGCCGGAGGCGAGGAGACCTCCCTGTGAGATGATGCGTCGTCAGCCACGACCCCTGGAGCATTCATCCAGGGCTCGGTCACAGGTGTCCCCTACCGTGTTGATCTGTTCATTGTCACTCCCCCACTCCCCCTCCTGCGCCCCCCAACATGCACACACTAGAATGAAGCCTCCAGGAGAAACAGGATCTTTATTTTCTTGCGGCTGTGTGTCCGGTTCCTCAAAAATCACCTTTGCGTCTTGCAGGCAGTCGTTAGCTATTTCTGGAAAGAACGCATGTTGACCGGAGCAAATGGAGGTGGCCGGAGACCTCCTGGTCCTGCGCCTGGAGGGCTCAGAGCCGCTGTCCCTCGGCAGCAAGGCTGGGAATCGGAGAAAGTAAAGGAACAGCTGTCGAGGCCACTTCGCAGCAACACGTTGGAGCATGAAGACTCTGGGATTGAAACTAGTTTTCGGCAAGGAGGTTCGTTTCCATTTCTGGCGTGAACACAGGATTATTCAGCTCCCCGCAGCCCTGGGTCTGGGGAGTCCACCCAAACAGAGTTCACTCTAAGATGAAATTGCAGCCTTTAAACTGATTTCTCAAAGGATGCGGTTCATTTCAGCATCGCTCCTCTCTCTTTGGGCAGCTTCCAAGACACCTAAGAATGGCTTTTTCTAAATTGGAGGTCCCCTTGGATTTGCCTCAGCTAAGTAGTTACGACTCCCGTGCTTGTGATTTGAAAAACCGCCCTCCCCCCTCCGCCCCCGCGGCTGCTGGAAGGGGACCAGATCTGGTGGTGGCGGCATCCTTTGCATCTGAGGAGGGAGAGAGCTGCCTGCCAGCAAGCATTCCTTTCTTATGATGGATCAAAACGGTCGGCAAAGCTGGAAGGAAAAACATGGCTCCCCAGAGAACCGAGCGGGGAAGTACTGTTTTGATCCTCCGTTTACTTTCCCGTCCCCTGCATTTTTCCCTGAGATCCGATTCTCTTGCTGTGTCTGGTGATGGCTCCCAGGGGAGACATTTGTTCATGGCATCCGCCTGCCTTTCAGGCCAGACCGCCTTGGTGTTAGAACACAAGGAACTGTTCAGAGATGAAGGAGTTCGATGCGGCTCCGGGTAACTGGAGGAAGGTGGGGACGTCCCATGATGCTGTTTCTCTGGGCACTGGCTTCCCAAAGTGATGACATCTGTCTGACGCGGGACACACACCACTGTGTCATGCCCAGGGTATTAAAGCCTAGCACAGAGGTTATCTGGTCATTTGACCTCCTTTTACAAAAGTGGACGCTGAGGCCCTGGGAGGAGCAAAGGTAAACCAGATGTCTCGGTCGGGGTTGTCCGTCGCAAAGCAAGAGATACCAGATCTGGGTGGCTTAAGCCAAAGGGGATGCATGAGGCAGAGCAGGCGGTCACAGGGTCACAGCAGGCAGAGGGGTGGACTTGGGAGTGGGCAAGAACCAGCGAGACACGGGGGACCGGGCAGTAGTTGCCGGAGCAGGGGCCGTGAGGCAGAAAGAGATCAGCCGGAGTCGGACAGAGTGATGACTTCACTCAGCCATCCCTCCCTTTTTCTCTTCTTTGCAACACTTGTGCGCAAGGTCCCAGGTGGGCACGTCCACCTGGTGAAGCCACCTTGGCCACGCAGCACTGGGAAGATGGAGGAGTCTGCCACTTCACCTTTGAAGTATGTGTGTGTGTGTGGAGGGGGGTAAAGTCCAGAAATTAACCTCTCGTCACAGCTCAGCAGAAGCGGTGAAGGCTAATGCTCCAAAAGGAAACAGAAGAATAAAATCATGTCATTTGCAGCAACATGGTTGGGCGTGGAGAGCATTGTATTAAGTGAAGTAAGTCAAACAGAGAAACACAGATACCACATGATATCACTTATATGTGGAATCTAAAACACTGACACCAATGAACTTATCTACAAAACAGAGAGAGACTCACAGACATAGAAAACAAACTCGTGGTTACCACGGGAGTCGGGGAGGTGGGGAGGGATCAACTGGGACTTCGAGATGTGCAGATACTAACTGTTATGTATAAAGTGGATAAACAGCGTCCTACTGCAGAGCACAGGGAGCTATATTCAAGATCTTGTAACAGCCTACAGTGGAAAAGGATATGAAAAGGAATATATATGCATAGCTGGACCACTACACTGTACACTAGAAATGAACCCAGCACTGTAAATCGACTACACTTCAATTTTTTTTAAAAAAAGGAAACAGCCACGCTATTAAATCGCAATAAATTGGGTGGATACTGGGGAGCTCTGAAATGGCCAGTCCACCAGGGCCGCCGCTGGTTCTTGATTCCCGACCCCGTGTTCTGTCACCCTGGGCGCATTTCATGTGGGTCCCAAGGCGGATGGGGAGCATCAGGGGAAGAATCAGGGGAGACTCTGCCTCCCCCCCCCCCACGGAGCACGACAGCCCCGGCAGACGCCAGCGTCGCCACTCAGAAGCCCTTCCTACTAAAAGCCATTTGTTAACATTGACTGAGTCCAATGCTTTGTTATCGTGGCAGTACCGGCCACCTGTGTCACTGAAGACTTGACTCTCCTGGATGGAGATAGTTCTTTTCAGCTCATCTATTTCCCTTCTTCTTCTTCTTTTTTTTTTAAAGCAGTCCTGGAAAAATACTCGAGTTTTTTTAAAAAATTGAAGTGTAGTTGATTTACAATGTTGTGCAAGTTTCTGGTGTGCAGCACCGTGATTCAGCTATACATATACACACATATGTATTTCTTCTTTTCAGATTATTTTCCATTATATGTTATTACTTGAAGTTGAATATAGTTCCCTGTGCTGTACAGTAGGTCCTTGTTGTTTATCTCTTCTGTATACAGTAGTGTGTGTCTGTTATTTATCCCCCCTACTCCTTTCCTCTTTGGTAACCGTAGGTTTGTTTCCCATGTCTGTGAGTCTATTTCTGGTTTGTAAATAAGTTTCCCCCTGGTTTTATTGAGATATAACTGACATACAGCCACCGTGCAAGTTCAAGGTGCACAGCGTGGTGGTTTGACTTACGTACATCACGAAACAACTCCTGTGATGGGTTTAGTGGACACCCATCATCTCATACAGGCACAACATCAGAGATAGAAAAGAACGTTTTTTCCCTGTGATGAGGACTCTGAGGGTTCATTCTCTTAACAACTTTCACTGACGATGTCCAATGGTGTTAATTATCTTTATCATGTTGGACATTACATGCTAGTCCTTTTTTGTCCTATAACCAGAAGTTACCTTTTGACTACCTTCATCCAATTCCCCGTCTCCCTCCAGCTCCGGACAAACAGTTCTTAACCCTGGCTGCACATGAGCAGCCTCCGAAACTTTATCCAAAAAAAAAAAAAAAAAAAAGACGGTATCCAGGCCCACCACAGACCAGCTGAATCTGAAGGGAAGAGAGGAAAGTGTCTTTTAAAAAGCATCGGTGTTTTGCAAAAGCTCACCTTGTCATTCTGTTGTGCAGCTGGGGTTGAGGATATTAAATAGATGGGCAGGATTGTTAGCATAAATTCTTCCCGAATGAGGATGGGGTGGACCCCTAGATCTGGAGAGAAATGGTAGGAGCAAGGGTTAAACTGCTTTTTCAACTTGGGCAGAAGCCCGCCTGCTTGGAAGGTGCCAGGGCAGCTGGATGTGACAGAAGGGAACAGGGGACGAGCATAAAGCAGCCCCAGGACACGTGGCATCTGGGTCCACTCTGGCCGGTCCCCTCCCTGTGTCTTTAGCCAGCTCCGTGGGGAACTGATAGCAGGTCTGTGGGAGCTCTCGTGGGGGTCTGGGGCCCACTGCGGACCACGGCGCATCCACTTCTGTATCTCTGGGACCAAAGCACGTGCCTGGCACACGACGGGAGCTGGGCAAACGCGGGGCGGGGACGGATGACTGGCTGGACAGCTGGGCGCTGAGCGGAGCGCGCTTCTGCTTTGAAAGTAAAACTTCGCTTCACCCCCTCTAGTCCTTTTAGACGCGGCAGTTCCTGCTGCCACAGAGACCCTCAGCTCATCAATTACCGGCATTAACTGTAAATTATGCCCTTGCATAGTTAATCCAGCCTCTTCATTATGTAGTTAGCGGTGCTCAGCAGGCATAAAATTCAATAGCAAGATTTGGAGCAGATCCACCGTCTGTCTACTGTGATATTTGGAAAACGCCAAGTTCTAGTAGCGGACCTCGGAGCGTGCCTCTCCTGTAAGGTCCCCCACGGGCTCTGCTTCTAGTTGGGAAGAGGGACGTCACATTATCAGGAACAGGGAGATAAAGTCCCGGGGCCAGGCTCAGAATGGTCACTCAAAAGACAATTGCTCCACCATATTCAGCTTCCACTAACACATGTAGTGGGTGTATTTCCAATCTACCAACCCGGTGTGCGAACCATATAGAAAACTCCATTCCTTTGTCTGTCATTGCATTCAAGATCTGCCTTAAGCCCCCATTCTACTTGGTAGCAGAAAGGTTAATCTGGTTGATTCCAAGTTGGCTAAAGCATTTCAGGTTTAAACTCAGTTGGTTCAGTCTTTCCAGCTCTGTCTGAGTTTCCTCAAGAATGACCGAGGTAGGAAGGATGATGACTTTGGACTGTAGGGGAACCTTGGGTCTTCAGACATTCTCGCTCATGGCTTCATCCATAGGGGTACCATCCTGTGCTAGGACATGGTCTTGGTTCAACACTGACCTTCACAAAGTTTCCATGTTTTTTCTACCTGGTCTGTGAGTGCACCATCCATGACATCTTTCCCACCCATGCTCGTCTGCAGGAGACCAGCTGTCTCTCTCTCTCAGCTAGTTCCTTCCCTGGAACTAGATGAAAATTCCATTGCTTTCCCATACCACTTAGGAGGCTGGGCGGTGGGGTTGTTGGCTCCTTCTCAGGCCCTCCCTGCCCCTGGCATCCCAAGATAATCCCATTCTACCTCTGCCATACCCTGCTGGCCAAGTGCACAAGAGAATCTAGGGTCACTTAGGAATCAAGTGGAAGGCTTGTATCAGTCAGAGTCCATCACCGGGTGACAAACTGTCCCAAACGTACCATCTTGAAAAAAACTCTTATTTCTCACAATAAATGGGAATGTTCTGGGAAGTTTGTCTGTTGGTTTTTCCCAGGCTCTGATATGGAGCTATGTTTATCTAGGACAATAGCTTGGGGCCAGGATGGCTGGAACTCTCTCTCTCTATGCGATCTTGCATCTGGGCATCTGGGCATCTTCCTGGCCCTACTGGACCTCAGGAGTGGGCTCAGTGCTTTCCCTCTGGAGTAGGGACCACTGTGGCAGCACCGGGAAGCCAACCAGGTGGCCAGAGAGCCCTAAGAACCTTCTGAGTGTTGTGTGGGGCCAGGCTTCTACCCCCTGGACCTCTGAGGCCCTCTTAGCACCTGCACTTCCTAAAGTGTGGCCTCATTCAGCTAACATTTCAGCAGCTTGAGAATGAATACATCCTACATTCTTCATAGGTTGAGTCCCTGTAGCCACGGACTCTACTTCAGGAAACTGCAAATAAAAGCCAGCAGAAATGCAGGACCACAGCTGGGCCAAGGCCAAGGGAGCTCTGCAACCACTGTGGGGGACTGTCACACAGGAGGCGTCCAGAGGAACTGGAAGCCTCCATGCTTTCTCCCCACCTTTCAAGAGCTCCACTTGGCCCACGGTTTTGTTCAGCTTACCTGTGTCCATCTCATCAACCCATTTCTTTTACTAAAAGAATTTTAATTTGCACAGCTAAGTATCGGGCTTCTAGAGTGTGTTTAACCTACACACTTATCTCCCTACATATGCACGACACCTGCAAGACCATTATCTATGTCCCCATTTCGGGGATGAGGAAACTAAGGTTTAGAGAGCATGAGTATGAGTAATACTCATGAGTATTGAATAATGTCCCGAGGCTAAGTGTGAGGTTCTTATCTGGAGCTTTGACTCCAAAAACTCATCACTCACACTTATCCTCCACGCATCTTCAAGGGAAATAAGTGATGGGACCTGCTCTGGTCAAGTTCGGGCACAGAGCTGGGTGCAACCTTGCTGCCTAGGAGGGGTGCTTGGGTCAGGACCCAGGGACCTGGGGTAAGGTCTTGTTTCTCCCCACGTGCTGTGTTCAGCAAATCCCAGGACACATGGCCTTAGGAGGACAAAGATACACAAGTCCTGCTAGGTCAGTGAACAGGAGCAATACTGCAGCAATAATTAGAGCTACCACTTGATGGAGAATTGCTATGGTCTACATCAAGCCCCAGCATGTTATACCTTTTATCTTTGCAACAACCTCCTGAGGTTGGCTTATCACAGATCAAGAAACTGATTCTTCTGCAGGTAAACTGAGTGGCTCTTAAATGTTGCTGCAGATGAGAACCACCTGGGGGGGTCCCTAAGAGTCCCAGTTCCCAGGTCCCACTGCAAACCAGCAGAAGTAAGATTCTTGGCAGGGGACCCAGACATCAGCATTTGTTAAAGGCCCCTCCACCAGATAATTCAGATTGTCACCAATGTTGAAAACCAATGGGGCTCAGTAACTTGCCCAATATCACATCCCTATTAAACAGCAAAGTCAGAATTCAAACCCCATTGTGTCTTATTTCACAGCCCATGGTTGGAACACCTACGCAATAGTATTGCTGCATAGACACTAGGAAGCAAAAAAAAAAAAATAATCATAATTTAGAAGCAAAAGGCTTGGTGCTCACAGAGATAGCACCTTTTTTTTTTTGTACAGCAGTAATGTTCGACCTTGGCTGCACATTAAAACCACCTGAGCTTTAAAAGTGCTAATGTCTGAGTACCACCTCTTGAGATTCTGATTCATTGGTGTCGATAGTTTTTTTTTTAATCTCCCCTGTGATCTTAACATTCAGCCAAGGTTGAGAGTGGCCACTGAATAGAAAGGGAAGACTCAGGTTACGTCCTTAAGGGTTGCAGTTCTCCTTCGAAGCAATGTCATCGGCATCAGTATGATTTGCAGTAAAGTACGCTCTTTCCTCATCCTTCTCCATTTACCTGAGACTATAAATTTTTAGGCTTTGGGGACGGGATGGAGAGAAGGGGAAAAAAAAAATTAAGTCTGAACTTGATCTAATCCAAGCGCGTCTGGAAACAGGGTAACCTTCAAAGGCTTTCCTCCTCCCCCTGCCCTTCACTGATACCCTACATCCTGAATTCTGCCCTGTATGCTAATTGCAGAGAGCAGGGATGGAAGAGGTGACTCTCTCAATAACACAACAGGTCCGTGCTAACCGCCCTGACAGATTGGATTAGGGCGTGTTATCTCAGCCCAGCCAATCAGGCATCCCCACTCAGCACTTTGAATATGGGATAAGTGGTGCCAAGAATCAAGGACGGCAAGTAGGAAATTCGTTTTGGCATCAGCAGTGGTGTTCCGTCTAAAACTGGTTTTGTCCAGGGTCCTCACCTTGTATCTTTCCTTTGCTCCCACTTATTCTCCGTGTCTTTTCTTCATGCTTCCTAGTGATTTTGAGGCATTTGCTAGGTTCCCATTTCTCTGTCGGTCAGCTCAAGGTGTTTTCTGTTGCTTGCAACTTGCAGCCCAAAGCAATATGCTTCAGCACCGCGGAGAGCTCCCAGAGATCACCGGGGCACTGGTGGTGCTGCCACTGGGGTCAAGGGGACTATCTGATAAAGCCTTTCCCAGAGGGAATGTAGGTGTCCTTTGCCTTCATGAAATACACATGAGGGAAAGTGAATAAAGCAAAGCCTGGGCCACATGGTTCTGTTCTCTTGGAGCAACTTCCCCGCTCTAAGGCTGATTTCTTCATTTTGTTAGTCTCATTTCTTTCTGCAGGCATTAAGCTGTCAACAGTGGCTGAAGACTTTTGAGCTGGAATTCCTTGCATCCCCATAGTGGGGAGGCAAAACCCTTTTGGCTTCTGAAGATACCCTGAGGCTTCATTTTCTTACAAGACAGACTTCTAGAGCTAAGAGGTTTGGTAAATTGGGTTTCCAGTGGTCCAAACTTTATTGTGACTATTGGGAGAATTTATTTGCTTTTGAGTAAGAGCTTTTTTTTTTTTTTAAGCCAATTTTGAAAATTTCTCTCAAGAGTTACTGCAATAAGTCTACACTATTGATTTACCAAGTGGTGGTTCTTGGGGGCTCTCTGGAGTCACTTAAGAGTTTAAATTCCTCTCTTCATTACTCCAACAATATCACGAGCCCCATATAGGCTGATGTGGAGGGCTCTTGGTCCCTTCAAGGGAAAGGCTTAACAAAGGTTTCATCTGGCTCAGACGGACCCCAGTTCGCAGTGAATGACAGAGAGTCAGCACCTATGCCCTGGCACGTTCTCGGGGACATCCTGGACCAGCCCTAGAGGGGCACATTTTAAAGGTGGCTTTCGACAGTCCAATCTCAAGTCACAGCGAATGAGCGTAGGGTCAAGTCCTGGTGAAAACAGGAGGAGCTCACGTTTGTTGGCGTCTGGCAGTGCCAAGTTCTGTTCTGAGTGCGTGAGACGTGCGTGCTCATTTATTTAATCCTCACGTCAACTCTATGAAAGGGGAAGGATTCGAGTTCCCACTTGGCAAGTAGCGAAAAGGGGGCAGAGCCACCAAAAGCAGCCCAGCTGGTAGCGGGTGACGCCACCGTCAGGAGGTCTGTTTGGAAGCAGGCAGCATATGAATCATGGCACTGGCTGTGCTCCCTTTAAAGGCTTACAGGGCGTCTTCTTGGTTCTAACCACGAACCTCCCTCCTTCCCCTTCCCACTTCCTTTCTTTATCCCTTCTTTAATAAAACACTCCTTGCATGCCCAGTATTTATAACCCTGCATCTGCCTTTGCTGCAGCAGGAGTGAGACGAAGGAGAAAAGGGCTGTGTAAGGACCAACCCCAGCCCCTTGGCCAGTGCCCCCCGGGTACACTAAGGGTCCTGAGGACCACCGTTTGGACATCTCCACACTGTGTCATATTTAGGGCAGGGGTCTTCCACCTGAAAGACGGGTGTAGGTTGAAGGCACATTGCAAACTCTCTAGTGTTATCACCCTTTTGAAGGCATCCCTTTGGGGCCACGATGGGATCTTTGGACAACTGGATTTGTGCCACATCCAGGACGAAGAGTGAATTCCTTGTTGGAGAGAGTCTGTCAGATAAACAAGCAGCTACTGGACGTTCCCAGCGAGTTCAGCCGGTAGCCAGCTCTGCTGCAGACAAGGACACACCAAGGGCAGGTGTTCTTGCTCAGAAGGCAGGAGCAGGCCCCTGAGATGAAGGCATGTCTTCAGCCCCGAGCAGGGAGAGGCTGGCCCGAGCACGTGGGAGGGATTTCCGGAAGTGGATTGAGCAGACCCAGGTCCCTGCGGGCTTTAGCTGCTGGGCCACGGACCCCAAGAAGCCCCTCAGTTTGCAGACAGTTCAGACTCCAGACATGTCTCCCTCATTTCCCAGGACAATAATTCACTCTTGAGATTGAACAGACCGTGGCTTCACGTTCCAGGCGCTGGATCTGTTTTCCCCCCACCCCCAGAGGGGCAGCCGACATCTCATAAATCACTCTTCTCCGGGGCCCCACTTCTGGCCCAGAGAAT
Organism: Camelus bactrianus; assembly: GCF_048773025.1. NCBI lineage: Eukaryota > Metazoa > Chordata > Mammalia > Artiodactyla > Camelidae > Camelus > Camelus bactrianus. Next base: position 2,772,414 of record NC_133570.1, on the reverse strand, counting down.
CGGAAGGAAGATTCGTGAGTCCCGGTGCTCTGGTGGGTGTCACGACTTTGCTGTTACCTCCCGCCCCAGCCACTGAGCCGGGCTGAGGGTAACGGGTGAGCAATCAGCCTTCTGGCCGTCGGGCAGGCCCTGAGTTGAGCAGGTGCATCCCTAACGGACCCTCACCCCCAGCAAAGGGCCTTCTCCGCCCCTCTTCACAGTGGCACCAGCGCATGCTTGGGGTGCAGTGTTAGCATGTTTCTTCCTTGAAGTGCTGTGGAAAATCCCCCTCAATTCACTTTGAAAACACGTGGCCTTCCCAGAGGCTGCCAGCTGAGAGAGTGCTGACGACCCACCACTTATAGCAGGACTTAGCCCAGAGGCGCGGGGTGTGGGGGGCACCTCAGCCTGGCTTCAAGGCCTGACCAGAGCCCTGGCCCACCCTGCAAACCCAGCTGCATGCCTGGGGTCCCCTTCCTCCTTGTTTCTACCAGTATGGATTCATTTGGTTCAAGAGCTCCCGAAAGCTTCTCCCATCTTCTCTTCGCTGACCCCCTAAAACAAGTGCTGGCGGATTTTTTCAGTAAAGGTCCAGATGATGAATTCTTGAGGCTTTGCAAGTTATACATTACGTGACATAATTATTCAGCCATGTGCTTGTAACACGAAAACCGCCAGAGACGAAACGTGATCAAGGTGGGCAGGGCTGTGTGCCAGTGAAACTATTTACAAAAACAGGCAGCAGGTCGGATTTGGCGGACAGACCACCGTCTGCCCATCTCCGTCCTAGAGCCGGTCCCTTGGCGTCTTGTCATTTCATACTCAGCCCCCACCCGAGTTAGAGGAGGATGCCGTTGAGAGCACGGGGCTGGGGAGCGAGACGGACTGTGTCAGCTTGATTCTGCCACTGACAAGCTGTGTGGATGCGAACAGGGGATGTTCCCTTCCTGGGCCTTCCTTCTGTCAGCTGAAAAATGAGATGTTTGGACTGTCAGTTGTTCCCCAAGCGTCAGAATTGTTAAGGCGAGCTCTCTAAAAATACATCCATGTGGGCTCAGCCCAGATAGAAGGTAAGGCCAGATTTCTTAGTTGCAGATATCAGAGTCCCATTAGCTAACTAGTCCTTCTAAAGCAGAAGAGATTTCATTAAAGGAGACCAGGCAGTTCCAAGAATCTCTGGGAGAGCCTTGGAATCCAGTGTATTTACTCCCCAGACAGGGACGAGACAGACAGGGATGAAACACAGACAAGAAGGGCGACCAGCTCTGCTGAGGACTGTTGCAGCACAAGTGTCACCTGGCATAGTGCGAGGGCCCGGACGCCAGAAACACCAGCCCAGCGGCCCCGGGCCAGCCAGGACCACGGTGCTTGTCAGCAAATCCTGAATCCCTTCCCAGCGGCTCTTTCGTAACCCATTTCTACATCTCAGTCCCAGAAGAGCATCTCCGACAGGGGGCACCCCTGCTCCAAGCCTGCATTTAGCTGCAAGGGAGCCTGGCAGTGTAGTTTGCTGCTCATCCGCCTCTGCAGGGCAGGAGGACGAGCCGGGAAGGGGGTGAAAGGTGCTGAGTCAGCTGCTTACGGTATCCGCCACACCGGACTTAAAGGGGGTCCGTTTAGTGCCAAGGTCATCCAGGTTCATGCTGTAAGGGTGAGGCAAACCGGATCAGCTCACTGTCTGAAGAGCTGGTGAAAATCAATCCAGGGGACTCATCAATCCGTATCCTGGTTAAATGCTCACAGCTGAAGACTCTTTGCCCAGACCCTCCTCACCAGGGGGCGCTGTCCCATCCCAGCCGCCTAGGTCCATGACTCGTAGTTGGTGCTGTCGGGTACTCTGCCTGACAGGTGTTTTCCTCGTCCTGATAATTAATAAGTTCCAGTTGTGAGGAGGAGGCCAAAGGGACGGAGTGGTCCTTCCACCGAACAGAGTCAGCTTAAAGCTCTTTTCCTTTGCTCTCTTCCAGAAGCAGCGGTTTATTCAATGAGGTCGTACAGATGAACTTTGAAATAGCCAGCTTCAGCAGCCTCTCGGGGACACAGCCCATCACCTGGCAGGTGGAATACCCACGCAAGGGGACCACAGACATCGCTGTGTCTGAGATCTTCACCAGCCAGAAGGACCTGGTCGGCATCGTGCCCCTGGCCATGGTAAGACTCGTGTGATCAGGGGTGCTTCTGTGGTCAGCTGTCTGATTGCACCCTTGGGTCCTTCCTAGGATGCTTGCTGCATTTGTTTTATGGGATGTCTGCTTTCAAAGCTTTCCATATCCCTACAGCTTGGAAGTTGCTACATTCAGTCATCCAGGCTTCCCCAACTCCAATTATTTTCACACCGGCTTCGGGACATGTGCCCTTTCCCTGTACCAAATTTTTAGTCTTTAGTTACTTTTTCTTCTCTGTGTCTACTCCAGTTCCTTTTTTTTTTTTTTAATGTTCCTTTTTTATAAGGAAACTCTAGGCTGCTGTGTACATTAGGATAAATATGGTGTGCTGCTGCTCCTACAAACACCCCCAAAATCTCAGGTGTCTAAGACAATGTAACTTACTCTTGCTTATACCATGTGGCTTAAATGGTAGGGAGCTCTGTTCCACGCAGTCCTGCGGGGATCTAGATGGATGCATATGTCGTCGCCTTAGCTACAACATCAGGAACTCATGGCCTTCTTGGCCACAAAGACAAAGGAACAGTCAGAGAGTCACATGCAGGCTCTTCTAAGCAGTGGCCGACAAGTTGCATGTGATTACACACATCCCATTGGGCAGAGGGATGTGTCCCGTGGCCCCACCAGATCTCAAGAGGGCGGGGAAACATGGATGCAGGGGAAGAGTTCGATGAATAACCTGGTCTCTGCCTCGCTATGCAATAAGTCGAAATAGGACATAACACAAAGACAGTCTGTCTACGCAAACCCACGTTACCGACTTCAAGCTAGACCCTGTGCGGCTGGAAATAAGGAAGGAAGGAAGAGAAGGGGAGGGGACCAGATTGTAACTCTGCCTTGTGGCCACTCACCCACGTCTGTCATGTCCTGGGGCTCTTCTCTGGGGCCATTCCTCGGCGGGTGCGCAAGTGTAGAGACCCCCTCCTGGGGGGTTTCAGAGAGACGGGAAGTGTTCTGAAGCATAGCTCCAGCTGTCTTTGCCAGAATTCGCCCTCATGGACACGGAACTCGGCATGGATGTTCTAAAACCAACAGCTTTGGTATAAGTGGGCTTCATTGCCACCAGGTTGAGAAATAGATCAATTAGAGTTCTTTGAGCTACATGTGACAGACCACCCAACCCAAATTGGCTTAAGCACAATGAGAGCTTCACTGGCTCATGTAACTTCAAAAGTTTAGAAAAGTGTTTTTCAAGCGTTAATGTGCGTGTAGGTCACCAGACGATTCTTCTCGGATGCAGATTCTCATTTACAAGGTTAGGTAATCTTTTTTATTATCATTGAAGTATAGTCAGTTACAGTGTGTCACCTTCTGGCATACGGCACAATGGGTTGGGTAGTTTTTTGTATATTATATATATTTTACTGAAATATAGTCAGTTTACAATGTTGTGTCAATTTCTGGCGTACAGCACAGTGCTTTGGTCATACATGAACATACGTATATTCGTTTTCATATTCTTTTTCACCATAAGTTACTACAAGATATTGAATAGTTTCCTGTGCTCTACAGTAGAAACTTGTTGTTTATCTATTTTATATATATTAGGGGATATTTTTAAAGCTCATAAGTTATGTCACTGCCGCTGGTCAGCAGACCCCACGTTGAGGACTAAGGATGCAGGTGTGCAAATGATGTCATCCCGGAACATGGTGTCCCCTTCTCAGCATTGTGTTCCTCTTGGTTAGAGCCACTATCTGGGAGGTTCTGTCCTCAAGGTGGCTGCTGGCAGTGCCACATAACATTTTCATAGCATCGCGCCCAGAAGGAAAAGAGTGAAAGGTCTCATTGCCAATCACCCAAGCAAACTCCTGGGATTGACTCTGATTGGATCTGATTGGCTTGGCTTGGGTCACGTGTCCAGCCTGAAGCCAATCACAGAAGCCAATCACAGAAGCCAAAAGAAAGTGATGCTCTGATTGGTTGGGCCTGGGGAGCACCTCCCCCTGGAGCACGTTTGGAATCAGACTGAGAGCTGATAGGCATGGTGCACGATGGGAAAATCTGTCTTCCACTGAAAGAGGGGGAAATGGACACTAGTCAGACACAAACAACAGATGTGTGCTACAGAAGGTATTCCGTACCATGGGGATTTGTTACTACTCTGAGGCTGGGGAGGGACTTCTCTTGACTCTTCTTGTCCCAGAAAAGGCATCGACAATCTATAGTCCATAGGCCAAGGTCAGTCTGCTGCCTATTTTGGTACGCCGTGCAAACTAGGGATGGCTTTTGCATTTTCAAAGAGCTGCATTTTAAACGGTTATGTAAGTAGCTTCTTAATATGCTCAGTTTTGCCTCTTGGCTCACAAACCCCAAAATATTTTCTCTCAGGCCCTTTAGAGAGAAAGTTTGCAGACTTCTGTCATAGGACACCAACATCAATTCTAGGGCCTAGCTCCTACCCTACCTGTCCCAAAAAGGTGGGACATGCAGACCCTGTGAAGAGTGAAGTCATCAGAAAGATACGAGATACTATTCGGACCAGCATTTCAGGGAACCACAAGAGAGCCCTCTCTGAAGCAAGGCGTTATCGTTGTGCATTGTTCCTGTGATACATTTAAGGTAAAATGAAATGACTACTCCTGTCCCATCCAGAATCCCTTTGTTTGCAAATAGCTGTAAATGAATTCACACCGGCTTCACCCGAAAGGTCACTGAGCCGCTCACATCTGCACGAGTGAGCTCAGAGTTCCGAAGGCTGGATTTAAGAGCTCAAAGGATGTCATCATTTCACGTCCCCTCGAATGTACAACTTGACCTCAATTCTGCAAAGCAGTGTGGACAATTAGGAGCACTCCTAACAAGCAGACAATAAAAGAGGCGGTTTGGAGGAATTTCTATTCTCTTCTGTATTTTCCAAGTTTTTTTTTTTCCCTAGAATGAGCTTTTGTATATTTATAAGCAGCCAAAACATAAACTTTTATTGGAAGGAAGTAGCAAATACAACTGCAGCTTGACCAGAAGATGAGAAATTAAAAAAAAAAAAAACAACTGAGCAAGAAGCAAGTCCTTCTGTTCCCTGTTAGCAGCCACTGAGTCAATCGGTCGGTCTTGAGAAAAATTAATTCCCCCAACTGTTGTTCATCCTAAAGAGAAGCAAACTGCAGAGAGGTAAAACGGAGGCTGTCCGGATGGGAAATGGGCCTCGCTGGGGAAGTTCTCGCCTTCAGATCAGGCCTTCTCAAAGCCCGTTCCTAAATCCAGGAAGAAAGCCGTGGATCCATCGATGTGATGTTCGGCTCCCTTCTGTCTCACTCAGCAGCAGCTCCGACCCCCAGGAAGTAAACGAGACGGAGGGAACAGAGGACAGGGCGCTCAGCTCTCCAGCCGAGTGGCCCCTCGGGGCGGGAGCCACCTGAATCCCACTGCGCCCCCTCCCCCCGCCCCAGCACTGCCCAGTGTGGAGAACGCGGACCCGCAAAGCGGCCATTTGCCCGCCCCTCTGTCAGGCCTGCAGCCACGCGACCCCTCCCGCGTGCGGGGCAGGAAGGCTCGAGGGCCCAGCCGCACGGCCTCCGAGCATCTCCCACGCCTCCAGGCCCCGCCCCCTGCTCTCACCGCGCCCAATCAGCGGGGGAGGGCGGGGCCTGGCTGCGAGGACCACGGGCGCCCCAGGGCGGCCTGGGACCAGCCTCCTCGCGGAGACAAAGGTGCGTCTTCAGCTCTCGGGGTTCAGTTCTTCTTTGACGTCAGAAAAAAGTACTCACGCTGCAGCTGAAACTCCACGAGCCGAGGCCAGGCGCAGCCCTGTGCGTGGAGTTCCTGCATGTTGTCTGCGGGGCTGCTGGTCTCTTTTCAAGAACAAAAAGGCGCAGAGTCCACTGGAGCGCACCCTGGTGGGCGGGCGCTGCGGGGGTGCCTCGTGGGCGATCCTGGAAGTCAGCAGCAAACAGACAGGGCTTGCCCTCGTGGGGCTGACACTCAGTGGCCGCTGGGGGGACAGACAGACGGCAGACAGGACCGGGTGGTGATGAAATGCTGTGACGACGAATAATGCAGGACAAGGGGGAGCACTTAGCAGTGTAACCGGTTTCCAGTCCTGTTAGTGTCTCAGAGTTTCTTCTTGCCCTTTATTTAAAAATAAAACACTGAATGTTATGCCAGAGAGGACAGGGACGTCTGATTTCAGCAGGTATAGGAAGGAGCCTTTTGCTCCAAGACTGACTTAAACCTGGATTGACTTGCCTGGGAGGTGGCAAAGTTTACCCGGAATTTGGGTGGGTTTTTTGTTTGTTTGTTTGTTTGTTTTGCAGGGAAGTTAATTAGGTTTAATTGATGAATTAATTAATTTTTAATGGCAGTACTGAGGATTGAACCCAGTACCTTGTGCATGCTAAGTATATGCTGTACCAGTGAGCTGTACCCTCCCCCTACCCGGAATTTTGAAGAGTATCAAACAGCTATCATTTTTCACCTTTGCGAACTTAAGATGAAATCATTTTCCTTGACCCCTGAAACGTGGGGACTTGAGGGTTTTTTTTTTTTTTCTGATTTAAGCTTTCAAAATTCCTAGAATGTGCCCATCTCTCTCTCTCTGCATAAAATCAAATTTCAAATAAAGTGGCTATCTCAAGGGCTGTTTAAAGGAGAAATTGCTACTTGTTCTCAAGCCTGCAAAGCGTTCGTCTTCATCTTCATCTCTCCGGGATGCCATGGAGATTCATTAAGGTATGGAAGATCCCTGGAGCCACTGGGCGGAAAGTGCAGCTAGAGAGGAGTGTGGGGAAAGGGCCAGCAGCCCTGCGGCCCTCTGCCCTGCTCCGCCCTGCTCCCAGCCCGGGGGGCTGACCTGAGTAGAACTGCAGCCCCCAGCTTCCCTTGCCCTCTGGCTCCTGGTGGGGCTTAGTCAGTGGGAGGCACCAGAGGAGACTGGACAGAGCAGAGAGTCACCGTAGTGGGTTGAATTATGTCCCTGCCACAGACATGTTGATGTCTGATCCCCCTCCCACCCCATCCCACTCTCCCTACCCCCCTGATCCCTGACCCCGTGCCTATGAATGTGATCCTATTAGGATGTGGGATCTTTGCAAATGGGATTAAGTTAAAATGAGGCCATAAATCCGATGATGGGCGTCCTTCCCAGGAGAGTGGGACTTGGAGGAGACGGCATCTGAGGATGGTGGCAGAGCTTGGAGTGATGTGTCTACAGGCCAAGGAAAGCAGGCTGCCAGCAACCTACAGAATCTAGAACAGAGGCGAGGAAGGGTCTCCCCTAGCACCTTCAGAGGGAGCATTGCCCTACTGACACCTTTGATTTTGGGCTTCCAACCTGTGGAATCACAGAGAATGAATTTCTGCTGTTTTAAGCCACCCAGTTTGTGGGACTTTGTTACGGCACTTCTGGAACACTGATGCATCCCTGTCCCTCCCCATCTCCCTCCATCCTGTCCCTCCCCCTCCCCATCCCTGCCCCTCCCCCTCTCCTCCCATCCCTGCCCCTCCCCATCTTGCTGCCAGGGATGTGGTCCTCTGCATACAGCTCCTGTCTTGTCAAGGAGTCTGTTTCCCATGGTTCTTCTCTCTCTGGGTACCAGCAACTGAGCTGTTTAATGCAGGCTCCCACCTGGGACAGGTGTCTGGGTGCTTCACCCTCCCTGGCTCTTCCCTTTGATCCTGCCCACAGCTCAGTCATCACACACTCTCCAGTCCAGCCCTTCTGAGTGGACCATCTGTTTCCAGCCAGGGTCCTGAGGGATACATGCTCTCGGCTCTCCTTCCCAGAGAACACACCGCGATTATGCTCAGTCTGTGTAGGGAGAGGTTAAGGGGTCTCATTGGAGTATCTGAGCCCTGTGGTCATATTTTTCCACCCAGCGGCATCCTGTGGCTACCTCTCTGCATCCTTCGCCGTTGCTAAATTCAGAGAACCAGACATGGGGAACGGAACGTGCGTTAGCAGGCCTGTGCACTGTAGAGATGCTGTTGGATCCGCTTGTCAATCTGCAAGTGATGGATGACTTAACTCTGCTGTGGGGTCCGTGGGGAGGCATGCTGGCAATATCCTGTGTTGGAGAGAGAGATGAAGGCAGGCACTTCAAAGAACCGAGGGACATCTCCTTTGACGGGGATTGGAGAATATTATTTTTTAAAAGACAATGAAAAAATAATGTTTTATTGTTTCCCGAAAACACCCTGCCCTGATCTCATGCTCCCTCTCCAACTTGAAAATTTTACATTTGTAATTCTCCAGGAGTATTTTAAGGATGACTCCTTAGTCATTCTAGGCAATTGAAAAATATGTGCTCGGTTGAAAAATAACTCTCTGGGCAGAACAAGTGTTTCCTTGTCACGGCTGGGGATTTACTTTCGAATTAAATGTAAGACTAGCCCTCCCTCAGCTAACCAGTGCAGATTTGTGCCTAAGGAGTCTATCTATGACTCACCGGAAGCTGTTTTGACTTGGTGGTAATGGTTTCGAGGTTGCTGATTAATTGTCCAATAAGTGGCACCTTCTCCACTGCCTGCCACGCAGAAGGTGCTCCAGAAAGGTGCTCATTATTGCCTTTCATATTCTCATCACCGTTACCTGATCTTGAGCCTCCCCATCAGTAGAAGGAAGGGGTGGGAATGAGAGATGGCAGGGGAGTTAGCAGGCCAGCTCGGTCTTCCTCCGCGCCCTGAATGTCGGTCGGAGCCCGCGAATTATGAGATGGAGGGAGGGAAAGCCACAAGCCACCTTCTCACTTTCCACAACGTCCACCTACCACCGAGTTTGTCGTTTATTTAGTATTTTTCTCTTAGTAGAGAGCAGTAGAGGAATTGGGAGCTCAGCCTTGGGAACCAACTCTGTTGGCGTGAGTCCCAGCTCTGCTTCTGAATGGCTGTGTGAACTTGGACAAGTGGCTTGACCTCTCTGTGCCTCAGTTGCCTTCTCTGTAAAGTGGGGGTAAATATAATCACAGACTCATAGGACTGTTCTGAGAACTAAATGTACTTCGAACTCCTTGCCTGGCCCTGTGACGCCTTCAGGAAACGCTGGCTTTTTTGACTTGAATAGTTTCATGCATGAGGCACCTACTGTGTGCCAGGCATTGTTTTCTAGGTTCTGGGATGCGCTACCCACTCGGCATGTTTGTCCTCGGTTCTCAGGACCGTGTGCCGAGCCCGCCCCCGATAGGCTCCGCGCCATGCCGGGCCCGCCTGGTCCCTGCGGACCCCTCGCCCCGGGGCTCCCGCGGCGCCCTCCCGAGCGCCCGCGGTGCCGGGCTAGCGGGCCTTCCGCTGCGATGAAAGTACTTTCATCGTTCCCTGACTTTCTCTTCCTTATGTTTTCATCTGTTTACATATTTATTTCCTGCCTCCAGCAGCCCTTCTCCCATCTGGAATGCCGGCTCTGCGACCTCTGGGACTTTGACTCTGTTTGATTGTGGCCTTGAGTCCCTTACCGGTCCGGTTATTGCCTATTCCATCGCGTACTGACCACGGGCCGGCTGGGCGCCGGGCTTCAAAGAACTGCCTGTACCTGTGTCCGGCGTCCTAGAGATGATCCTGCGGTGTCACTTTGAATGTCCCCTGTGCTCCTAGGTCCCTCGTTCCCTCCTGCTGCTGCTAACCTAAGACGGCAGGTTCTGCGGTGCAGACACGCGTCCGGTCAGTTCTGCCAAGTCTCAGTGCCCACCAGCCGAGGAGTCAGCCCACCACATCCTGGGAGTGCTGGCTCCCAGTCAGCTCCATGGGAAGGAAGCCAAGAATGGCCTGGAAACTACTGGACAGGCTAACAGCCAGCCTCTTGAAGACTCCAAGTGGCCAGTGAAATGCTCCAAAGGAATAATGGATGGTGGGCTCAGAATTCTCTTGTGTTGTCTCTCAGACAGCTCTCAGAGGCAGCTGCGCCTCCCCACCTTCCCAGTTGCTCACCTCTTCCAAGCCACCGTATCTCCCTGCTTCTGTCCTGACCCCCGACAGCCCAGTCCTCACCTTGAAGCCTGACTAGATCTGTCTCCTCCAGGCTGTCATGCATCTGACAACTCCCACTGCACTTTCAGAAAGAGAGAGAGAGAGAGACAGAGACAGGCAGAAAGAAAGAAAGAAAGGAAAGAAGGAAAGAAGGAAGGAAGGAAGGAAAGAAAAGAAAGAAAGAAAGAAAGAGAGAGAGAGAAAGAAAGAAAGAAAGAAAGAAAGAAAGAAAGAAAGAGAGAAAGAAAGAAAGAAAAGAGAGAGAAAGAAAGAAAGAAAGAAAGAAAGAAAGAAAGAAAGAAAGAAAGAAAGAAAGAAAGAAAGAAAGAAAGAAAGAAAGAAAGAAAGAAAAGAAAGAAAGAAAGAAAGAAAGAAAATGGAGGGAGGGAAGAAAGGAAGACAGAGAGAGAAAATTACAGTGGGCCTCACCAGAGCTGAGACAGTCCTGAATGTCTGGCCCACAGCTACTCTCTGACCTAATGACCTTCCCGCCTCCCCTGCCACCACATTCCAGCCACAGGGCCTTTGCACTTGCTGTTTCCTGTGTCTGGAGCCTCTCCCTCAGATTCCATACTGCATGTTCCCCCACATGAATCTGCTCAGGCTGATTCAGTGGCCTTATCACAACCCAGTGGCCCTCTCTGCTCTGACTGCCCTTTCTTTCACAGTGTGACAGAAAATCCCAGGTTTATTTGTGTGTTCATGGTCTGAATTTCCCCACTGGGATGTCAGCTCCAAGAGGGCAGGGGCCACTCTGTCAGCAGCATCTAAAGCAATGCCTAGCACATAGTAGATGCTGAATAAGGAGCTGTCGATTGAATGAATGAATGACCCATTGAATCAGTCCTCCCCACCCAAGTGTAAGCTCCTCCATGTAAGGGACCCTTCTCTTTTCCATCATGTGGTCACCAGCACCTGGCTCTGCTCCGGCCAAAAGGACATTGCTCTGGAATACTTGTTGCCAAAATTTATCCAGCCTGAAGGAACACATGTGCTTCTTTTTGTTGGGCGCGTGGTTAGTGGGGCCAAGGGTAACATGAAACAACCATCAGCCTTTATTCTGTAGCCCTATGATTGGATCGGCACTTGGGGCAGGTGAGAGCATCAATCTGTGAATGAATTAATAATTCATTTTCAGTCACTGTCATGCAGGACAGAAAAGGCAACATTTTGGAGGAGTGTGTGGTACAGAAGCCCTTGGGGGTCCCCGAGACCCTTTCAGGGAGGCTGAGACGAAAACCATTTTCATCATAATACTGTAATAGTTATTTACTGATGTATAACAAGTTACCCCAAGATGTAGTGGCTTAAAATAGCAACAAAGAGCCAGGAATTCAGGACCAGCTCTGCTGGAGTTGGGGGGTGGGCAGTTCCGTCTCAAGGTCTTTCATGAGTTTGCAGTTGAGATGCTGGCTGGAGCTGCATCATCTGAAGGCTTGACCGGGGCTGGAGGGCATACCTCCCAGTGCCTCGTTTCCATGGCTGGCAGGTTAGATCCTCTCCAGTGGGTTGCTTGAGTGGCCTCCCAACGTGGCAGCTGGTTTCCCCTGGAGACCAGAGTGGAAACAGCAAAGCCTCTTATGACAGCCTCAGCGATCACACACCCTCAGTTCCCTGTATTCTGACCCCATCAACCGTCTCTGATTCAGTGTGGGAGAGGATGACACACGGGCGTGGCTCCCAGGAGGCAAGGATTACTGGAGGCCATTTGGAGAGACTGACTCGCCAAATGCAATGACGTGATTTGCCCTTTTCACTCTCTGTCACAAGTGCGCAGAGGCATGGGACGGTGTCTTCCCTCTTAACAGCTAATGCAAGGTGTGCTTTTGTCATCTTGAGTTTCCAGAAGTTCCGGTTTTAATTTCTAATACAATGAGTATCGCTCCGCATAACCTACGTAAGCCATAGCTCTTTGGGATCTGCAGTAATTTTTAAGACTGTAAAGGGACCCCGAGACCAAAAAGTTTGAGAGCCCCTGACCTGGTAAGGAAGGCTGGGAGAGATGGGTACTAGAATAAAAAGACATGCTTAGGGAGAGGTGAAGGCCAGGCTTCGTCTTCCTGAGCAAGCAGTTCTTTACAAGTGTGCCAGTTAACTGTGAGCGGGGATTTTTATTCATTATGTATCTTTCCAACTAGAATCCTCTTCATGTGACTTTCCCTTCAAAAAAATCATGATTAATATTCCCAAGGCAATGGGAAAACAGCCAAAAGGAGACGTCAAGCTACCTGTAGTAGAGGCTTCATGGGCAGAATGACCTGTTGGTTCATTCCTTGAACAAACTGTTATTGGCTGTCCACAGTACGCCAGATGAATGTCCTAGATTTTGAGTAACCAAAATAACCAAGGGTCCTGCTTAGCTGCTACATGAATGAACATGCCCTTCATTAATGACATCGGAAGGAAAAGAGGCTGGGCTGGGTTTAGAAGCCTGACTTCTCTGTCTTGGGAAAGATGCTGTGAAAATAACATGTGTGTTTCCTCTTCCTAATTCGTGTCCTAAGGGAAGGTCCAAACCACTGGTCCAAGCAGAGTCTTCATGCAGATTAGAAAGAGGTTCCCCTCCATAAGACACTAGACTCCCCTCTGTCAGAAATTATACTATATCTGTGATGTGAACGGGGAGCCCTTGTGCAGTGTGAAACCTGACCAACTGTACTTGGCAGCCCTGCCTGGACTTATCTGCAAGCCAAGTAAAACCCACTTTCCTTAGTTACAGGGGAAGAGATGCTATCTAGCTGTTGTTCATTCTTCTGTCAGTTTCCCTTTCAACCTCATTTGAGGTTTTAGCACCAGACTAAGGGCTCTGATTTTCGCCTTGTCTGTGTCAAGAATCTAAAGTGACTGTTATTAGTGGCTTGAGGTTCTTGGTGTGCCTTTTACCTCCTTCCCTTCCAAAAGGGCCTTGAAAAGGTGGGATTTATTAGAAAACTAGTCTATGAGAAGTTTATAATTCCTTTCCAATGACTACTGTCAGGCAGTCCTGGCAGTGACGGCGTCCTCACTCTTGCTGATAAATGCTGGCTGGGGTGGGTGTACACTTCACCCACAAAAAGGATAAATGATCAAGTTACTCAGAGCAGGAACTTTAAACCCACTCACTCTCATCAGACCTGAAATTCACTTACAAATGCGAATATTATCTCAGATGCCTGCTTGCATAATATTAAGAGATTCTAAATAACAAACTTTCTAAGATACTGCATTGTGTTCTGTAATGGAAGAAAAGGGAAAAAAAAATAGTTTTCCAAATGCTTGTAGAATCTTTGCTGTGCTCTAGTGCAGACATCACCGACACCAAATTCCCTGCATACTAAAATTTCTTGAGAATAAAAAATGAAAGGAATTGTTAATGGAATTTCATTTTCAAGAACCTTAGGTGGGTGCCGATTTGAATGAGAATTCATCTTGGTATTTTGCTTTATAAATTAATATAAGAACATCTAGATGAAATGAGACTTTTTTTTGTCTCCAGCTGGAGTTTGTCACGGAGTTTAAAAAGGTCAAAATCGGCACATTCATTTATTTTATTGAAAAGCGTTCCCTTTTGCCTTCCAAACGCGCAGGTGAGAGGGTTCCAGCTTTCCCTTTGAGGGACCACCTACGACCAGGTTACATATGAACCCCTGAAATGGATCTCCATTAACTCAAAGCAACCTGCCGCGAAGGTATAACCCCTCGCGGCTGCAGTCAAATATTCGAAGAGCCCCGGGCAGTTTGTAATTCTGTTTCTGACTCTAAAGAGAACTCCTGAGCCGTGGCTGACCGAACGGATACCGTTTACCCGGCGCACAGTCCTGCCGAGCCGCCTCCCTGCCCCAAGTCCTGCCCCGGATGAGAGTTGCCCTTTGCTCACAGGTTATGGGAGAGCCCAAAGCTGAGGGCAGAAGTAGTGCGTGCTGCACGTGGTGCGTTCAAGGGCCCCGGAAGGTGTCCCGCCACTTCCTGATTCTCCCCCAGAAACCCCCCTCCATCTCACCTCTATTACTCCACTCACTCAGGGTGGACAGCCATCCTTCCTCCCTGTAGCCAATCCAGAGTCTGAGAGACCAGCTCAAAGGCTGTAGCTATGGTCTAAGGCTTTTCTTTTTTTTTCTTTTTTTTTTTTTTTACTGTAACCCTTCCAAATTACTCTTGCTGTCTGATTTTTAGGGTGTCACCCCTATGCCCCTCTCCTCTCTGCAAAGAGCTGGACTGGATGCCTTTCTTGGTCCTGTGAGTGGCCAAAGGCCACAATGAGTTGTAACCCCCTTCCCTGACATCTGCTCAGCAGTCTACAGTTTATACAGTACTTTCCCGAACTGGTCTTGTTTTATGTTCATCAGTGTCAGTCATGGAAAATCCTCCGTAGAGGCAAACATCACCAGTGTCCCTCTGAAAATGCGGCCGTGTGGTCCTGGGGACTCTAACCTCATAGGGCCAGAGGCAAAAACTAGCCAGACTCTTCAGAATCTGTAGCCACCCCAGTTTGGTGAATTCGTGAGATCCAAGTTTGCTGAATCACACTGAGATTCATTTCTGTGATAATAATAATTACCACCTCCTGAGGGCTGGCACTGTCCTAAGGACTTCATCATCATCCCTTCATGTAATCCTCATGGCAGCTGCTTCGGCAATGTCTGAGCATAGATCATCTTCAGTTTGTGGGCAAAGAGCAGTGAGGCCGGTGGGCGGAGCTAACATTCCTGCAGTTACACAGCTTGGAAAGGGTGCAAATGGGGTTTGAGCTCATACCCAGCTCCAGTGTCTGTCTTCTTCAGCTTCATACTTTATAGTGGAAAATATTTACGATAAAAGGATGCACAGGAGGAGGTGAATGATGGTGAAGCTGTTAATGATGGTGGTGGTGATGATGATGGTGGTGATGGTGGTGGTGGTGATGATGGTGATGATGATGGTGATGATGGTGGTGATGGTGGTGGTGGTGATGGTGGTGGTGATGATGATGACAATGGTGGTGATGATGGTGGTGATGGGGATGATGGTGGTGGTGATGACGATGGTGATGATGGTGGTGATGGTGGTGGTGATGGTGGTGATGGTGACGGTGGTGGTGATGATGACGGTCTTGGTAATAGTGATGATACCATCTCTGAGAACAGCTAAAAGTCAGATCTGATGAATAAGAAGGTTGGAGAAAGAGAATAACGTCTTTGATTCAAAAGGAGCTGTCAATTTATTGAAGAGATTTACTTCTTTCCTTCCTTGTGTTCCAAGTTCACTCTGACAGTAGTTCCCAAGGGTGAGCAGCGACAACATCTCATACATGGGTTCCTCACAGGAATAGATCATGGCCTTCCCGTAGGGTGACCAGTCATCCCAGTTTGCTGGGACTGAGGAGGTTCCCAGGATATGGGACTTTCAGTTTTAAAACTGGGGCAGTTTGGGCAAACCAGGATGAGCTGGTTTATCTACCTCCCAAATTGACTTTGTTGCCACACACAGGATGTGTATGGTCCACTGTCATTATTTTAAGACCATCTTGTTGCTTTATAAGCAGAGATTCTTAACTGGACAAAAATCCTTTGTCTTAACGCAGCTGGAAAATGAGTTTTGTTTGCAGTCCGTACATATCAATTGGAAGATTTCACACAAATACGTTCAGATTCCTGACTTCTCTTGAAAGAATCAGAAGATCCGGCAATCCGTGGCCCAGATTTTCACGTGACAGCAGCTAGTGGAGTCCTTTGGACCAGCATAAACTAGGGTCTGCAAAAGTTTCTGCCAACTCTGTTTCATCCTTTTGTTTTGCCTGCCTAAACTCTGGAGGCATCTCAGCTGAAATAACGCACAGGATTTGCACAGTGCTCGGCATTTAGAAAGTACTCAGCTGTCTGCGTTTATGGTGCCTTCTCAGTAACTGCACCTCTTAACCCAAGCGCACTGCAACCAGTCAGCAGCAGAAAGGAACGGAGTGCTGGCGCGGGCTGCAGCATGCCTGGACTTCGACGGCATCTTGCTAAGAAAAAGAAGCCAGCCCCGATAGTCTGCATGTTATGAAATTCCATTGATAGGAGATGCCGGAATAGGGAAACCCAGAGAGAAAGAAAGTAAGTTTGTGGATGCCCGGGCTGGGAGGGCATAGTGGTGACAGCTGAGAGATACGGGGTTTCTTTTTAAGGGTGATGTGCTATGAAAGTTATTGTAGAGATGGGACACCACTCTGTGGGTCTGCTCAACACAATTAGGTTACACGCTTTAAATGGGTGAATGGTATGGCATGTGAAGTGTATCTCAAGCAGTTTTTTTTTCAATTGATGGAGCCTAGTTCAATTTCAAGTGCAAATGCTGCACCCCTTTGAGGTCATAAATGTCTGAAAGGATGAAGAGAGATACAGGAGGCTCTCGGGGAAGGCGTGAACCCATCCCTGGGGAGAATGTAGACCCTAGAAGTGAAGAGCCCGGGTTTGAGTCCGGACACCCAGGACCGCCAGTCCACGCTGGTACCCGGGTCCTCCCCACTGCCACGTGATGGGTCGCCCTTCACGCATCCAGGTCCAGCCTCCAGGCCTTTGTCTACACTATCGTCCCCACTTGGACACGTCTTCTGTCACCTCCCTCACTGACCCACGTCCACTGTCTCCTTCTATAATAACAGTAGGCCAGTCACAGCAGACGTGTCTCCCAGTATCACTACCAGACTGGGATGGATATGGCCAGGTCCTGACCCCCAGTCCCGAGGAGAGTGACCTTATTTGGAAATGAGGTCTTTGCAGATGTGATTAAGGTGAGGATTGAGATGGGATCGTCGCAGATCAGGGCGGCCCTAAATCCGACGAGCGTCCTTGTGAAAGATGGAAAAGGAGACACAGGAACACAGAAGAAGACCGCATGAAGACGGAGGCAGAGACTGAGGGGTGCGGCCACCGCCGGAAGCTGGGGGAGGCAGGAAGGACGCTTCTGTAGAGCCTTAGGAGGGAGCACAGCCCGGCTGACACCTTGACCTCGGACTTCTGGCCTTCAGAACCGTGAGAGAATAAATGTCTGTTGTTTGAAGCCACCAAGTTTATGGTTCTCTGTCACAGCGGCCTTTTTAAAGAAGAGGAGGCTGAGGCCCAGAAAGGCTTAGCAACTTGCCAAGGACACACAGCTCATGAGCGGCCGACTGTGGTTTGAATCAGGTGCTTTGTGCTGCGATCTCCACTCCACCAGCTGGGACGGCCGGGCAGAGACCCAGGAGGGGTTTCAGCGAGCGTCAGACAAACTGGGAGCAGCGACTGTCTGACCGTCTCCAGGCTGTCCCCACCCCTACGCCTGTGATCATCTCTCACCGACCCTCACAGACCACTGCTTCCTTGCATTTGCCAGAAAAACCGCAGAGGCAACAAAAACAAGCTCTCGTTCCCTTAATCACTTGAAAGAAAGAGGCAAGATCTCTCTTCTCCCCAGGCTCCTATTTGTCTGCGTCAGGAACTGCATGCGGGACACAGGACTTTGACGACCGGATGACCGCGTCTGCTTCTCAAAATTAAATCTGCCCAGCCGAGCCCAGGCAGAGGAAGCTGGAACATTTCCCCACTAATTTGCAAAAGGTCTGCATTCATCGGCGGGCTCAGCCCAGGGGCGGCCGGGGGGCCTCGGGGCTGCTGCTGTCTGGCTCAACCCTCTTGATGTGGACCTCACGTCCTGGTGGATCCTCGCAGACTTCTCAGCAGACACACTCCTTAACGATTAAGGAGGAGAGCAGGGATGCTCGGCCCAGCCAGCGGGAGAGACACCACCCAGCCGGCAGCTCTAGTGCACGTGCCGCGCCAGCAGCAGCCAGAGGATGCTCTGCGCGCCCTGGAAACCTCCTAATTCAGACACTGCATTTGCTGGTGTAGACGAGGGCCAGATACTTTTTTTTAATCCTGATTTTACGAGGAAATTAGAGATAGTGGCATGTGAAATACTTGTAATTTTAGATAGATGATAGATAGATAGATAATGAATTTAAATGGTTGGCAGCATAAAACATTTTATTGTTATGTTTGCTACATTAAGCTTTTTCTGACTACCCTTCTCATTTTCTTCAGATTTTTTCTTTTTCATTTTTTTTCTTTTTTTGGTTGGTGATAGACCAGAATGTCTCCTTGCTGTCCTATTATCTGGTTCTTTTCAAATTCTCTTTAACACACACATTAAATTTGATGCTAGAGCCATGGTTCAATGACCCTGAGCCAAAACCTACCCTAGTCATTCATTTCATCCTGGAGTGTTAGGGAAATTTAAATACGACAGAACTAGTCATCGCGAAATGCAAATTAAAGCATCATTATGCTTGCTAGAATGGCTGAATTTTTTTTAAATAGACTATACTTCAGTTTTTAAAAAAAAGACAGATCATCTCAAGTGTTGGCCTGGATGTGGGGAAACTGGAATCTGCCTGTGTCGGTGGCGGGAACATAAAATGATAAGCCGTTTGGCAGTTAATCAACGCATTACGTGCTCGCGTGCCTGCGAGCCGGTGACTCTACCCCTAGCTGTCTGAGGAATGGAAACCACCTGCCCGCCCGGAGACGGGGGGACAAACATTGTGACACAACACTGCTCGTAACCGCCGCAAACTGGGATCAGTCCAAATACCCGTCCACTTGGGAAGCGGAAACAAATTGAGGGACAAAGAACAGAACACTGTTTGGCAGTAAGAAGGGGAAAAAAGCCACTAAGGCAGCAGACAACTTGGAGGAAAGAAGCCAGGCACACACACACACACACACACACACAAATTACATATTGTAGGAGTCCACAGTAGGAAATTTCTAGAAAAGACAAAACTTGCGAGAGGGGAAGCCCGTCGGTGACTGCCTGGGGCCCGATGCAGGAGCAGAGATTAACCGCCGACGGCCCAAGGGGAGCGCAGGCTGATGAAAGTGTTCGGAGGCGGAAGAGCGGTGGCGGTTACCGCCGCTGCGTGAGGCCACGGACGTTGGTCACACCGCGCAGTTACAACGGGTAGGTTGCGTAGTGTGTGTACTTGTCCTCAAAAGGGCCCTGGGGCCGTCAAAGGGCTCGGGGAGTAAACTGCATTCTACTCTTAACCCGGGGGATGCAGGTTGTGGCTTGCTTGTTCAGAAAAAGTCAGGAACTGGGGAGACCTCTCCGTTTGCTGCGAGGCCGTGTTACCGATCTCGGCCACTAGGGGGTGCTGTCACCCATTGCTAACGAGGGAGACGCTCGGTTTTCAATGTGTGATTGCAGCCAAGGAGGATTCATGGGGCGTTTTGGAGAAACGTGGGCAGGCAGTGCTGAGAGCAGCATGAGTTCTCTGTGCCAACAACTAGCGTGGTATTCACTGGGCAGTGAGATGTGGGAACCTTCTGGCCGTCGCCGAGGCAGCCCACAGACTCAGAGCGGACCCCTGGCCCTGCCCGTGCGTCCCGGCCCCTGGAGAAGGCCTGGGATACCAGCCGTGCTTGTGCCCAGACCGCCGAGCGCTGGGGCAGACGTGGAGCCGGGGACGCGCCCAGCTCAGTGAGGGTCCCTCCCTCCCATCACCTCGCCACTGCACCTCCCCCCAACCCTGGACCAGCTGGGTGCTCTCGGCATTCACCTGGCAGCATCTTCTTGACAATGTGGGGCGGCCCCTGTTGCCCAGATTCAGTCGTGCTGCCCGTCCTGTTCCTGAGTCTGACCACCCGTTCTGGGACCCAAGATCCTTCTGTCAAATTCCCTTTGGCTTGAGTTGTGCAGAGTTCATTTCTGAGCTCGCAACCCCAAAGGCGCACTTGGTAAAAAGCTCTCTGTGCGATTTGGATGAGCACCAGGAAAGCCCCTTCCACGACCCTCCCCTCTTAGGCCCCACAGCTGTGGGCTCAAGATCTCACCATCAGTGCCTCGTGCCTCCGAGTTAGCATCTCCCTCGCCCTGGGGGAGCCCAGTGGCCCTGGCAGGGGCCTCCAGTTAGCTCAGTGCATCGTGCTTGAGCATGAGTGTGTCTACTGGAGAGCTGGCTGTGTCCACGTGGACGCCACGCTGGCTCCTTTGGGGGACTTGTCGGCCTACGTCCCGACTTGCCGGCTTCCGGAAGAGGTGAGAGCTGGGATTTAAGCGATTCACACAAAGCTTATTTATCATATTCACGCAAAGCTGGGTGCAGGTCACCCTGGGCTCTGTTCTATCCAGTGGCTTAGGGATTTGACTCATGCCATCCTGCACCCAGCGTTGCCCCACCAGGGAGAGAAAACAGAGACCTGGACTATTTACAACAGCCAAGACATGGACACAGCCTAAGCGTCCATTGACAGATGACTGGATAAAGAAGATGTGGTGTGTGTGCGTGTGTGTGTATTACATATATATAGTGGAATACTACTCTGCCATAAAAAAGAATGAGATAACGCCATTTGCAGCAACATGGATGGACCTAGAGATAATCATTACTTAAGTGAAGTAAGTCAGACAGAGAAAGACAAATATTATATGATGTCACGTATATGTGGAATCTAAACAAATGACACAAATGAACTTATTTACAAAAGAGACTCACAGACAGAGAAAACAAACTTACAGTTACCAAAGGGGAAAGAGGGAAGGGGGATAAATTAGGAGTTTGGGATGAACAGATGCACACTACCTTATATGGAATAGATAAAGAACAAGGATTTACCATACAGCACAGGGAACTATATTCAGTACCTTGTAATGGCCCATCATGGAAAAAAAAAACCCGAGAAAGAAGAGCTGAATCACTTTGCTGTACACCTGAAACTAACCCAGCTTTGTAAACCAACGACGCGCCAATAAGAATAAAAAGCAGAGAGCTGGTCCGCTGGCTCTGACCTGCCTCAGCCCAGAAGGGAAACACACCAGCTGCCCCCGCATGGGTCATGGGCCACAAGGGGACTGGGATACCTGACCTCAGTGACTCAGGAAGGAGAGGAGGGCTGGGCACGGAAGCACACCTGGAATATCTCTGACACCAGCTGTGTGTTGTTGGTGACAGAGACAGTCCCAAGGTACAGGAGCAACACAGGTAGGACCGGCCACTTCTGCCCGCTCCCTAGTGTCCCTGGGGCAGCCTCTGCCCGCAGGACTGGCCTGTGAAACATCCTTGACTCACAGCCATTGCATCTGTCTATACTTCCGTGAGGCAAAAAGATCAAAAACAGAAAGCGACTACATCGTTGAGAAATAAAGGACATATTTCTCAACTGCTGCCTTTCTTGCAAAAAAAAAAAAAAAAAGTGACATCTCGCTGGGAAGTTGATGTCTCGTATTCCGTGTGCCATCCCAAAGGGCGGTTCCGTTTAATAACTCAGTTACAGCACTGGACCTTCTGCCAACTCTTGCCTTCTTAAATTGAATTGTTTTTTTGTTTTAAATGAACATTTTGGAATAGGTTCTCCATCTTGTATTAGAAGCCAATTGACGGATAACTCGAGTTCGGCTCCCGCACCCCAGTTTGCGCTGTGAATGAATTGGAAGTAAATGAGGTGGGAGTTGGGCTTCCCTGTAGTGACAGAAGCCAGAATTACTGGTCCGTGGGCTGCCAGCCCGCAGCGCTGTTAGCGTCCGTCCTCAGGGATGGAGGGAAATTTGCTCCGCTAGCGTTCGGGACAAGCAGCAACTCCCCAGGACTGATCTGTTAAATGGTTTGCTGTTGCGAGTCTGTGTTTCTCCAGTGGTTAACGGCTGGCGGAAATTCAGAGATGCAGTTCGAGGAGGAATGAGGATGGCGACCAGTGCCCTTCGCATCTTCCCCCACCACCGGGAAACCCACCTGCCTGGACCCCTGCGGGTCAGTTCCAGCAAGACCAGCGTTCCGACCCTCCGGGTGCCCCCAAGGGACTCTTACAAGAGTCTCATTTAAAAAAAAAAAAAGAATTATAAAAAGTACCTTTCCAACAACAGCAACAAAAATTAATTGCTGGAGCTCTTCCAACCAGAGACCGGGGCGGCATCATGACCACCCACCCGAGAAAGTGCAGGACCTTGTTCCCTACCCTCCGCTTTCCGTGTGCCGTGGGTGCAAGCAGGTGCAATTCAGACTCTTTCCCTTTGGAACTGGCACAGGCTCCCGCCTGTCAGGACAGACCAGAGGTGCATTGCTGACCGATCAGAAAGGACGTGGGCTGCCCCTGCGCAACCCCGCAGAGTATCAGTGCTGGGTCTGAGTCCGCGTCTATCGGGTCAGACGTGCAGGACAAAGCATCGCTTGTTTTCCTACAAGTCACCCTGATTTCTGACTCTCAGACCAGTAGGAAACAAGTTCATCCCAACCCTTGGAGCTTCTGTCCCTCCACATCTTTGTAACCACTCCTGGCTCCCCCGCTGCCGCAGTGAGGCTGATCTGGGTTCGTGGTCCTGAGCCACCCGGGTTCCCCCGAGCCTCCTTCCTTCCTGGATTGTGGTCTGTGCACCCACAGTTGTCGCTACGCCAAACCCAAGTCCCCGGCCTCATTTCCAAGGCAACGACACCTTCTAGGATCTCGAGTTTGTTCCCGAGGGAAGCAGAGCAAGGTTCCTCTTCCTCTGCCTAATTCAAGGCCGTCTTCAAAAAGCCGGCCCATTCGCTTCCCCTAAACGCTTTTAGAAACTCAGACTAGAAAGATTTACGGACAGTCTCTCTCTTCCGCCTGCCCCCCGGACGTCTGTGGAGCTCCTGCACTGGGGATGGAGAAGAACAGGGTGCCTTCCTTCAGGGAGCTTCCACCCAGACACGGCCCCGACCTGGGGTGCAGTACAGTGTCCTGGGTGGGCAGCACTCCGGGGCGCCCAGTGGAGAGTGGGGGTGGGGAGGGATGGGGGCGGGGAGGTCACACTTGCACAAAGACACTCGAGGGTGGGGAAGGAGCCACATGGACGTCTGGGGAAAGCGTTCCCCAGGTACAGAGATTTGGTCGTGTTCAAGGCAAAGCAAGAGACGGTGGTGTGTGGAAAGCACGCGGAGGGGAGAGGAATGGGAGGGGCCAGGAAGGCCGAGGGCATCCGGACCCTGCAGGACTTTGCCTCTCACTCCATGTAAGATGCGAACCAGGGGTCTCATTCTGGTGCCAAAGGGCACACCCCACCTGCTGTGCGGGAAGTGGATTCTCTTGAAATAGGATCCAGCCACCGAGGTTAGAAAGTGCTGGAATCCAGCACCATCCTCGTCCGCACATCAAGGGGTCTCTTGTTGGCTGCGGGGTGGGATCTGTGCCAGGAGCAGAGAGGCGCCCGTTGCACACAAGGATCCTTTCCTGTTCCCGAAATGGGAAGGGAGACAAGTCAGCCGCGCGCACCCCATTGATTTGTGCGTTGAAAGTCGGAAGAGACGCGCGAGCCAACAAAGGACGCCTGTGCTAGGGAAGGGTCAGCCGGGAGGGGCCGCTAATTAAGATGCAGCTCGAAAGGCGGCCAGTGGACCGAGACTCTAATTAATGAGACACCGTCTAGGAACGTCCAGGGCTCGGAACATGGCGTCCTGGGAGCCACAACAGGCGGCATTCACGGGAGGCATTCACGGCATGCCTGGGAGTGGGGAGGGGACGGAGGCGCCGGGACGGGACGCCCGACCCGTGGTCGGCGTCCCCTCATCCCAGCCCCTGGCCTGGGGCGGAGGCGCCTCCCTGCCTCCGTCGCTTGACAAAATGCCCATAAAAGTCGCCTCCCTCTCCCAGACGCCGAGGCGGGGACGGCACAGGAGTGAGAAGCACGCTTGGGCCACTTTGGAGGAAAGACGCATACATTTGGAGGATTATTGCAACTTTTCCAGAGCAAAGAAGTTAACGGTAATTCATCTTCGGGAAGGGTCTGTATAATCATCTGGTTTTTAAAAAGCCGTTTCCCCATCCCCACTCCTAGGCACACAGGCCAGTGAAGCCACAGCCTTCATCCACGCAAAACACGTGTCCTCAGATGCTGGCGGCAGCATTATTCGTAGGCGTCAAAACGTGGCCCGCGAACAACCAAACGTCCATCAGCGGATGAACGGAGACGTGAAATGAGGTCTGTCCATATGCTGGAATATTACTCAGCCTTGAAAAGGAACAGAATTCTGACACAGGCTACAGCACGGATGAACCGTGAAAACATGGTACTGAGTGAAATAGACCAGACGCAAAAGGCCGTCCAGGGTGTGCTCGCCTTTATAGCGAAGTACCAGAGCAAGCAACTGCGCAGGGACAGAAGGCAGACGAGGGGTTGCCGGGCGCTGGGGGGGGGGCGGCTGGGGGTGACCCCGCCTGGACGTAGGGTTGGGCTGATGGAGATGCTTTGAAACTAAATGCAGGTGATGGGTGCGCTGGCCGTGGCATGTTCCATCCGTGAGCGGCATCTGAACTGTATCTCAGCAGTGCTGGCTGTTTTCAGAAGACCTTTCCTGAGATGTTTAATATATGCTTTTGCTTTTTTCAAAGTCAACTTACAGTGTGTTTAGGGGTATTACTGTCAGATCGTGTAGGGGCTTGGAGCCTGGGCTTCAGGGCCCGGCTGGCCAGGGTCCCGTCTCTGCGCCCCTCCTCGCCTCCACGCTGGGAAGCTGTAGATTCTTTTGCAAGCCACTTAAGCTTTCTGCGACTCCATTTCCTAACCTATGACGTGGGGAGAGTTGAAGTACCTGCCTCATGGGGTCGTTTGGGGGCAGGAAATTAACCAGCATGTGCCAGGGGGCCGGGACCAGCGTGCGGTGCTTGGAAAGGCTCACCACCATGGTGGGCTGCGAGGTGGCCGTGCGGTTGGTGCCGTCCCTGGTAATGACAGTGCCGACTGGCTAAGTTCAGCGTCAGCTCAGAGGGCTGTTCTGCATAAAGGAAGGCGCTCCTGTTGGGGGGCTTGGCAGTCAGGAGACTGGACGGGTCAAATACAAACCCCTGGGCCTCAGTAACCACTGTTTCCACTGTGGTAACATCGCCCCATTCCCTGCTGCCACACTGGCACTCAAATGTGGCAAATAATCCCCAGGAAAGGCCCCTGCCGAGGATGAAAGAGGGGCTCGGGGATTCCGTGATGCTCCCCGCAAAGGCCGAGTTAGGGTCCTCACCCTCAGCCTCTGCGAATGCGGCCTGACTGGCACAGACGGTCTTCATCTCAGGTGCCACCAACTCAAGATGCGACCACTGAGATGAGCCCCCGTTTGGTAGGACCGGGGGCCTCATGAGAAGAGGGAGGTTCAGACACAGACACGCACAGGAGGAGACCGGGGGATGGCGGGGGCAGACTGGACTGGTGCCAGGGGGACCGAGGGCTGCCAGCCTCCATCAGGAGCCGGGACAGGCTGGGGGGATTCCCTGGACAGATTTCAGAGGGAGCGCAGCCCTGCCAACACTCCAGGACTCCGGGCCTGCGGAGCTGGGAGAGAATCCTCTCTGTTGTTTTCAGCCACCCAGGTTGTGAGCCCTAGAAAAGGAACACAAACGTAAACGTAAGTGATGGTGATGCTGACGATTGCTGTGGATGCCGGACACGCTGGCGACGCCCCGGGAAGTACCGGCTGGTCTGATTACTTACGATCGTCCCTGGGGACCTGCGGGCTGGCCAGTCGGCTCTCCCCGCTCAGCTCAGAAAGCCTCCCGCAGCCCTCTGCTCTGACATACTGGCCTGGATACCTTCTGTTTCTGGACCTGGACCCTCACTGGCCCAAGACCCTGTTGTTAAGACTTCTAGAAGGAATTGCACCGTGAAGACGCGCAGAGATGACAGAGGAGAAGTCTAGCTGAGAGCGGTCGCCGCGTGGATGGACCTGTCGGGTCATAGGTGGAGGAGGCCTGGCCTCTTGCTCCGTAGGTGTGGGGGGAGGGAGCCTACCTGCGGGAACGCCCTCTCCTCCCCCCAGCCTCCCCACCTACTCCTGGTCCTCGCTTCTCCCGGAAACCCCCAGCGCCTGCAAAGCAGGAATGATGAGAACATGAGCTTCCGTTTCTCCATCAGCTGTGCATTTCCCTGTCGGCATCTCCCGGAGCATTTTTTTTTAAATCAATTCCACCTCCCCCCCCCCAAATTGTGCAGAACTCTTGGGGATCACTTCCTTAGGAAACGGGTAGGGAGGGGGCAGTGTGGTCGGCTAGCAAGTCCCACCCGGCCGGCTCTGTCAGGCCTGCCGTCCCCCCCACCCACCAGTAATGAGGTGTCCCTTCTCTCCCTGGTGAGAAAAACTGCAGCGGAGCTGGGTGTCTGCACGCAGCCTGGTTAGAGGGAAAATTACGTTAGAGGGTGGGATTTCAAGAGGTCACCCCCCTGCAAGGCCCGTGTGTGTGAGTGCACGCGCACATGTGTACATAATGCATTCTTAATCACAGGATTATGTAGATGGCTGGTTGCACCTAACAAAGTCAGCTTGTTAGTCAAACGGCTCTTCCTTGGGCTCATCTGCCCTGGATCCAGAGCCTTCATTTCAAGCACCCTCACTAATCAGCTTGCCGGCCGGCTGCTGAGCAGCCCAGTGCATCATTTTAACTAGGACGCTTTGAATTGGGAAAATGAAGCGCCTTCTTGGAGTAATGTTTCTGGTGCTGTAAATTAGGCTGAATTGTCAGTTGCTGCCTGGCCCTTCTCTCTTAATAGCCCTGCCTTTTTGTTCGGGCCGCCTCTGGGATCCAGAGATCATTGGCTTTGCCACCAACGGGACGTCCACCTTCTCTTGCCTCTTCCCAGAGGTGCCATCCAGAAACCGGACACTCGTTCCCTCTTCCTCTCAGAACCCGAGGATCACCTTCTTCCAGAAGCAAAAAGTCTTCTCCAGAGGGATGGGTGGATGGAGGGGGAGCCAAGATTTCGGCCAAGACGCTTTGTCGACACTTGCGAACCTTGTCCTCTCTTGGGAGTTTGAGGAGGCTGCTGGGCCTGGCATCCTGCTCCAAAGATCCGCACTCAGAACTGGTTTCCATGCCTGAGCCGGAAGTAAGGACAGTGAAACCGCAGAGGGGAGAACGACACGGAAACTAGTGTCTCACAGCAGGATCCTGCCAAACGGACCTCACCATCGTTTGGCAGATGAGAGTTGGAGGGGAAAACCTTTTCTCTGTTTCAGGGGGAGGGGAAATTGATCAATTCTAGACCCCAGATTCACTGGGTGATTGATGCCAGCCGGCTCCGCTTCGCCCCACAGCCTGGGGTCCAGCTCCAAAGCCCCCAGGAGAGCCCACTGCCACTGCCCCCGGGGGTCCTCCTGGAACTGAAAGTTTAACTGAGCGACTCCTCCATCGACTCCCCGGCGATGCTACGTGAGCTCCCAAGCCAGTCACAGTTGAACGCTCACCTCATACAGCAGGGGGGCCGCGGTGCTCAGGGGCGATTTGGTGAAAGAGGGCCCAGAAATCCAGAGGCGCGGTTCTCGGGCTGTTTCCCAGGATCGAGGACGGCGGGGCTGGGGTCCCTGGAGTCGCTGCCTTTGCGCCAGTTTGGTGAGGGCGGGGGGTTCTGCTCAGGCTGTCTCGTCACATTCCCAGAGCGGCCCTGGAGGAAAGTGGGGTTGTCCCATTTTGCAGATGAGGAAAACAAAGCCCCAGAGCCGGCAGGACCTGGAACCCCACGCAGCAAGCGTCAGGCAGCGTGGTGGACGCTCTGATTTTGTCTCATGGAAGCAGTGCCCCCGGATGCTAGCCGCTGGGCTGGCTTTCTTTTTTTTTTGGTTTTCAAAATTGGACCTCTGACCTTCCCAGAGCCGGCCACGTGAGCCAGGGGACCATCCAGCCGTCTCAAATGTCCTCCATCCAACTCCACGGCATGTTTTCCCGACCTCCTGCGCTTCAGGAAGAGACGATGGTTGATTTTTCTCTTCATATACGTTTCCTTTTGAAGCAGGCATTTGCCATGTCAGCCGCCGTGCTTAAGTCTGGAAAGGCTTCATTCTTCAAGGATTCACAGTCACCCTCCTTGAGCTAAACATGTGTGCAGGGAACCAAACGCTGCAGTACCCTGGAAAGACTCATGGCCGCCAGCGGCGACGCACTTATAGAATCAGCCGATCCCAACACCCCTTCCTGTTCAATGCACGTGCCTGGGCTTTAGGGCAATGCTTCCTGCGGGTCCAAAGCCGCCGGGGTCTCCCCCATGCCGTGCAAATGACCGCAGTGCGATGCAAGTCCACCCACATCCGGCAAAGGATGCAGGCTTCCGGGCAGGGCAGGTCATGGGGCTGAGGTTCAAATTCAGCTTGAAACATAGCAAATCGGAGGAGGCAACAACCGAAGAAAAGCAGGGAGGACCATGACAGCAGTTAACACATACAAGGATGCTCGGCTCTGCGAAACAGAATGACTGGAACACCGAAGAATTAAGAGACACCCTTGGGGCACGTCCTGAGAGCCCCATCACTTTGAGAAGATGATCTCCTTGTTCAGGGCTTGGCGAAGGTTTTCTGTAACGGGCTAGACTGTAAACATGTTAAGTTTTGCAGGGACACAGTCTGTCACATACTCTCTTCCCTTTTTTTTTTTTTTTTAAAGCCTTGACAAATGTAAACCATCTCTCAGTGGGGCGGGCGTAGGTCAAGTGGTAGAGCGCGTGCCTAGCATGCATGAGGTCCTGGGTGCAGTCCCCAGTGCCTCCGGGGTAAAACCAGATAAATCAATAAACTGCATTACCTCCCTCCTGCAAAAAAAAAAAAACCAAAAAAAAAAACCAAAAAAAAAAAAAAAACCAAAAACTTAAAAAATCATTCTCAGCTCATGAGTCTGTATAAAAACCGACCACGGGCAGGATTTGGCCCCTGAATCTTGCTGATGGATGAGTCCATAAAAGTCTAATGTGCCCAGAAAGTTATCTGCCAGGCTCTCTTAGTCACCTCCCCGCTGCCGGGCAAAAATGTGAATTAATTGGTTAAATTATAAAAAGTGAATTCTGCGCGGCGGGCGCGGTTGCACTGCCTAGCGCCACCCACCCAGCACTGACGGCGGGTCGGCCCGCCGGGGGCGTCCCCGGTCGCTGAATCCGCTCGAAGCCGCTTTCTTCAGAGAGAACACGGAGATCTCCAGCTGCCGACCGCTCCGCGCCCCCCAAATCCTGACATTGCTGTTTCAGGCGACCCGTGTCCGTGTGCTTGCTGCGTATTGTCGTTTTGTTTTGTTTTCTCTGCCTGCCCCGCTGCCGCCAGTAGAGAACAGAGGGTCCCAGGAGGCAGGGTTGGCTCTTGTCCGTCTGGTCGCCTTGTCCCAGGCCCTCGCGGTTACGCTTAACAGCTGCCCTTCTGTCAACAAAGGCTTTGCATCCAGCCCTGACGGGGATCCACACACACCGTCGGATTGCATCTTCACGACAACCTTAATGATTCCCAGGTTCACAGCCCCGAGGAAACTGAGGCTTGGGGAATTTCAGCAACAGCCAGGCAAGAGCAGAGGCAGGACTCAGGCAGTCCCTTCCCGTCTTCTGGGTCTTCAGCCTCCGAGCAGCAGGAGGCATCATGTGGTCTGGCCCTGGAGGTCCACGTCCAAAGCTGGCTAGACGGCCTCCGGGCTGTGCATCCTGGACAAGGCACTTAACCAGCTCGGGGCCTCAGTTTCTCCATCCAGAGACTGGGCATAATAAAACCACCTGCTTCGTGGGTTGGTGGTAGAGATGAAAGGTGTCAGCCACACCTCGGACGTAGGAAGGGCTCCCCACATGTGATCTGTTTTATTATTATTTCTGTTGTTATTGTTATTCTATACATTGAGAGGGGTTGTTTTCTGCTCTCTGGGACCTTTTAGATTAAGCCCACCTTATCCTCAGACCCTCATGAGATTTGCACCCCCAGCGTTGGTTTAGAAGACCAGGCATCTGGTCTTTGAGCTGCAGGTGTGTTTTCTCTTGGTCCTGTTTCCCGGACGAGTAAACTGAGGGTGGGCAGAACTGGTTGGTCTAGCTGAGGTCACAACGCAGCCAAGAGGCAGAGCCAGGTCTGAGTCCAGCCGTGGCCTCTCCGTGGCACCAGCCCGGCTCCCACACACTTTTCCTTCTCTTTTTAAACTGAGGTGTAATTCACATGCCATAAAATGCACCATTTTGGGGGATGAACTGTAGGGTATTTGTTTATTTGTATATGTATTATTTATTCCCTAAATTTTTTACTTTTTCTATTTTTTTATTGAGATAGAGTTGACATACAATATTATATAGCTTTCAGGTGAACAACATAGCGAGTCACAATTTTTGAAGGTTATACTCCATGTATAGTTATTATAAAATATTGGCTGTATTTTCCATGATGTACAGTCTGTCCTTGTGGCTTATTTATTTCAGCCATAGTAGTTTGCACCCCTTCCTCCCCCACCCCTCTCTTGACTCTCCCGCTTCCCTCTCCCCACTGGGAACCACTGCTTTGTTCTCTTTATCTGTGAGTCTGCCGCTGTTTTGTTATATTCATTTATCTGTTTCATTTTTTTTTCAGCGTCTCCATACAAGTGATGGCATACAGTATTTGTCTTTGTCTGACCTATTTCACTTAGCAAAATACCCTCTAGGTCCATCCACGTTGTTGCAAATGGCAGGATTTCATTCATTTTTGAGACTGAGTAATATTCCATTATATATATAATATACACCACATCTCCTTTATCTGTTCATCTGTGGATGGACACTCAGGTGGCTTCCATGTCTTGGCTGTTGTGAAAGGTGCTGCTGTGAACACTGGGGTGCATGCATCTTTTCAAATTAGAGTTTTCTTTCTTTTTTTTTTTTTTTTTTTTTGGATACACACCCAGAGTGGAATAAAATGCACCATTTTAAAGTCTTTAATTGAGTAGTTTTTAGTACATAACAAGGCTATGCAACCATCACCACTGTCTAATTCCAGAACATTCTCATCACCCTAAAAATAAAACTCATACCCTCCAAGCAGTCACTCAGCATTCCCTCCTCCCCACCCCCCAGCCCCTGACAACCCTCCATCTGCTGACCACTTCTTCTGATTGGCCTGTTCTGGACATTTTATATAAATGGAATCGTACAATGTGTGTCTTGTTGTGCCTGGGTTCTCTCACTCAGCATCTGGTTTCAAGGTTCATCCATGCAGTCGCCGGAATCAAAATGCCATTCCTTCTTTCTGACCGAATAATATTCCACTGTGTGGGTGTAACCCATTTGTGTGCTCGTTTCTCTCCCTGAGAAGCCCCCAGGGAGCCCGTAGTGGGGATGTCACACCCCCTTCTGGGTGAATGACCCATCCCCCAGCTGGTTGGACTTGTCTCCTCTTCGCAGTCAGTTCACCCCAACTCAGCCTTTGTAACACACCAGAAATAACTGCGTCCTCTATTTATTTAAAAATTAAAAATCCAATTTGTGAGAAATAAAGGAAATGACCCAGCCAATTTACACGTCTGAGGGCAAATCAAACAACATGTGTTTTATCTGAAGCCTCGGGCTTCTTTCAATATAGCAATGACAGTGATTTCAAGTACCTGGCTGTGTGGATTCTTTTCAGAAACCAGAGCAGTTCCTGGTTCATGATGGAAGAGGGCAGAGGGAGGGAAAAAAAAAACAGCCAAAGCAGAGAACAAACATTTAATAACATGAAGCGTCCAAGTGACAGTTGTGCTCAGTCGTGCTCTGCGAGGCTCTGAAATGGTGTTGGTGGGCGAGATCTGACGTTAGCGGGAGGCGACGGGAGTTGTGCACCCACGTGTTTTCAGAGGGAGGGCTCCCTACTGTGACTTGAGCGTCTCGTAGCTCAGGGGGCCCGGGAGGGAGGGCAGTCTGCAGCCTGGGCTCTGGAGCCGGGCTACATGGCAGCTAAAGGCAGGTGCACCTGCTCCCGGCCTGCCCTGCACAACATGAGTTCTTCCGGGTCCGACTGGAGTTTCAGGAAACACGCAGTTGTATGCATTTCTGGAGAGGGTGTAGAGAAAAGCAGACCCTCTTACACTGCTGGTGGGAGTCATTTGGTGCAGCCACTGTGGAGAACAGTACGGAGTTTCCTTAAAAACTAAAAATACAGTTACCATGTGATCCAGCAGTCCCACTCCTGGGCGTGTATCCAGAGAAAACTCCAATTTGAAAAGACACCTGCACCTCAGTGTTCATAGCAGCACTATTTACAACAGCCAAGACATGGAAGCAACCTAAATGTCCATCGACAGATGACTGGACAAAGAGGCTGTGGTGTACATACATATATAATGGAATACTACTCAGTCATAAAAAAAGAATGTAATAATGCCATTTGCAGCAACATGGATGGATCTAGAGATGATCATACTAAGTGAAGAAAGTCAAAGACAAATATCATATGATGTCACTTATATGTGGAATCTAAGAAGTGATACCAATGAACTCATTTACAAAACAAAAACAGACTCACAAACATAGAAAACGAACATGGTTATCAAAGGGGAATGGGTGGGGGGAGGAATAAATTAGGAGTTGGGATTTTCAGATACCAGCTAGTGTGTATAAAATAGATAAACAACAAGGTCCTGCTGTAGAGCACAGGGAACTATATTCAATAGCTTGTAATGACCTATAAGGGAAAAGAATATGAAAAGAAATATATGTGTTTGTAACCGAATCACCTTGCTGTACACCAGAAACCAACACAACATTGTAAATCAACTAGACTTCAATAAAGGTTTTAAAGACGCACTATTATTAACTGTGGGCACCATGCTGTGCATTGTCTGCAGAACGTATCCATCCTATAAATGAACAGCTGTGCCCTCTCACCTGCATCTCCCTTTGTCCCCCAGTCCCCGCCCTGACTAGCACCGGTCTTCTCTCTGCTTCTCTGAGTTCACCTCTTGTCTCTAGATCCCACCTGTAAGTGAGACCCCACAGGAGCTATCTGTGTCTGGCTTGTTTCATTTGGCATAATGTCCTTCAGTTTCATTCATGTTGTCACAGAATGGCAAGATTTTCTTTTTTTTTTTTTAATGCTGAATAATATTCCATTGTATATATATTATGTAGATGTATATATCACATGATCTTTGTCCGTTCGTCTTGCCGACAGACACAGGTTGTTTCCATGTCTCGCCTACTGTGGGTTATAGTGCAGTGAACACGGGGGTGCAGGTGTCTCTTCAAGACAGTGATTTCTCCTTCTGAGGATGTGTTCCCAGAAGTGAGGTTGCCGGATCATGTGGTGGCTCTAATTTTTAACTTTTTGAGGTGCCTGCCTACTGGTTTCCACGGTGGCTTCACCAGTGCACATCCCCACCAGCAGCGCACAAGGGGTCCCCATCCCCCACATCCTCGCCAAGACGTCGTCCTTGACTTTCCGATCGGGTCCACCCGAACAGGTGTGGGGAAATGTCTCTGTAGTTCTGACTTGCATCCCCCTGATGACTAGTGATGCTGACCATCGTTCCCTGTACCCATGGACCATGTGGATGGATGTCTTCTTCGGAAAAATGTCTATTCAGATGCTTTGCCCATTTTTTAAATTGGGCTGTTACGGGGTTTTGTGCGTTTGTTGCTATTGGGTCGTATGAGGGAAGGGCACAGATTTGAGATGTGGAGAAGACAAGCCTGTAGCTGGGGGTCTGCTCTACAGAAATAACATACCAATTAACGAAGTCTAACAGGAGAAGAGAAGCAAGAGGTGGAGAGACGGGGAAATTAATTGCAGCGCGTTTTGAGAACCAGGTTCTAGCGCTGCCCGAAGCCAGAATCACCCCCTGGGTACTTGAGTTATACAAGGCAGGGGGTCCCCTTGTAGCCGAGACTGACTTGGGCTGGATTTTCGCCACCAGATGAAGTCCCGACAAACACGATACTGTGGTTGAGTGCTTGCTCGCGTCCCGCCATCCACCCCACCGTGCCGTCCAGCTGTGTGCGCGTGGACTTGTCGCTCTGGCTCTCTGCGTTGTAACCCAGTGACGGGAACGTGCCGGATGCACAGCAAGGGTTCTGTAAGCGGCTGTGAGATCTTCATGGACGGCGGGGATTGGACAGCTGGAAAGAGTGAGAGAAGATATGGTCCAACCACTTACTCTGTAAAATGAAGAAACAAAGATCCCCAAAGATGAAGAGATGGCATCCAGGTTACGCAGAAAGTTAACGGTGAAGCTCAGAGGAGAACCTGGGAATCCAGACTCCCAGTGCCCACCAAGGACTATTGATCAGAAAGGGGGTTCTTTTATTTTATTTTTATTTTATTGAGTTATAGTCATTTTACAATGTTGTGTCAATTTCCAGTGGAGGGCACAATTTTTCAGTTATACCTGAACATACATGTATTCATTGTCAAATTCTTTTTCACCGTGAGCTACCACAAGATCTTGTATACATTTCCCTGTGCTGTACAGGATAAACTTATTTATCTATTTCTATACATACCTGTCAGTATCTACAAATCTCAATCCCCTAGTCTGTCCCTTCCCACCCCCTCCTGCCTGGCAACCACGAGTTTGTATTCTACGTCTGTGAGTCTGTTTATGGTTTGAATTTATGTTCATTTGTTTTCTTTTCTTTTTTAGAGTCCACATATGAGCGATCGCATATGGTATTTTGCTAGGAAAGGAATTCTTAAACACGGGGACCTTTGTCCCTCTGCTTAGCTGGGTTATCCGGAAGACCAATGCCTTCCTCCTCCACTGGGCGTTTCTATGACTATTAATTTCTGCTCTTGAAATTGACCTTGGTCAATGAAAAATATCTGATGTCCCACCAGTCTTAATCTTGATGTAATTCAGGTTAGGGATAGGAAGTGTTAGAGAGAGGAGGGTGTGTGTGTATGAGTGTGTGTGTGCATGCATGCACACGCATGTGTGTGTGTGAAACACTGCAGCAACCATTAGAAAGCTAATCACAATTAATCCCCAAGGGAGTTTGCTGCTTTAATGAAGCCATTAGCCAAAGACCATTCTGAGAAGGAAAATGTAAGACTGAACTCTGAGCGCATTACCTGTAATGAACCTGAAAATGGACTTGGGGAATTTCTGCGGTATTCTTAGCGTCTGTAATAACCAGTGTGCGAGCTGGCTGGATTGCAAGTCCGGCTCCAGGAATCCTGTGAACCCAAGAGGAGACGTGGCAGAGGGTTATTTAACAGCTGGCTGATGGGCACCAACATCAGAGGGAGGCTGGGACTCTCTGGGTAACTGATGACTCTTCCAGCTGCGCTCTTGTTTAATGCAAAAGGTCATTTCTGTGTCAATTGCTTCCCTAGAGGAAGAACTGAGAAAATCTCTTGCCTTGCATCTCTTGCTTTAAAGTGGAGCCACATTTCTGGAGAGGGACTTGGGGGAGAGATTGACCCAAAGGTAAAAGGTGCCGATGGATGTCCCAAAGCCACAGACCCTCCTTCATCTTCATTCAACCGTATAGAAAAGGCTTACAAAACTGCAAGCAGGGAGTGCCTACAGACTCAAAAGAGAAGGCGTTTTCTTCATCACTTTGCAAATCGCAACGTGCATGAGAGATGCGATGCCAAGTCGTCTTGCGGGAAGTCAACGCAGGCAGGATAAACCAAAGTCCCCGGAGTTGTGACGGGATGGGCCACCACGGGGCCGCACAGAACGAAGCCCGGTGGTCTGGTGCCCGGTGCCGAGGTGTAGTGACTGTGGGCGTGTGGGGGTAAAAATTACCCGACTCATTGGTCCTGTGGGGAGTGTCTCTCATTGCTTGTCTGATGGGACGTCATCCATTCTGTGTTCTTCTGATAACACGGTTCTGATTTTTTTTTTTCAACACTACCTTTTTCCAGTTGGAATCAGTCTTGGTAGGCATGTCAGTCAAAGTGGCCCCATCCTCCCCGGGGTAAAGGGTAGGGCACCGTGATGAAACCAATGAGACTCTCTCTCCGGAAAATTTAAATCTTAAGCAGAGTCACTTAAGGATGGAGATGGCTGAAGCCACTCACTCCACTTCACCCTAGAGAGGCTGCCTGTCCTTTCTTCTTTCCGACATCATGGAAGCTGTTCTTGGCCCAGCCTTTCCAGAAGCTTCTTTAGCTTTTCCTTTGCTCCCATGAGAAGCCCAGGACGGTATCCCAGTAAGAATCCGTGCGAATTTCCCGCTGCTGCTGTGGCAAGTGAATGCAAATGCACTATAGTGTGGTTCTGGAAGTCAGGAGTCAGAAAGGATCCTTCTGGGGCTACAGTGAAGGTGTCCACATGGCTGTCTTCCTGCTAGAGGCTCTGGGAGTGACTCTGTTCCTTTTCCAGCCTTTTGAGGCCGCCCGCATCTCCTGGGTCGTGACCACATCACTCTGATCTCTGCCTCCATCACCACATCTCCTTCTCTTCATCCAACCTCCATGGGTACCTTTTATAAGAACTCTTATGGTTGACTCAGAATTAAAGATTGGAAGCTCAGGGCTCCCAGACAAAAGGATGCCAAAGCTGAGGCCCGCAGAGTGAGCAGGGGTGAGCCAACTGAAGAAGGGAGAAGGACTGTGTGGTACTTCCAGGGGATTGTGGAGAGATCAGGACGGTCGAAACCAAAATGGCAGACCGAGGCGAGGAAGGAAGGTGAGCGTCGAGGCTGGAGAGGAAAGCAGGAGAGGCATCAGTAAGGGCCTGATCAGCTGTAGGGGATTTAGAATGTTACCCTAAATGGAATCTGTAGCCATTAAATGTTTGTAATCAGGGGACAGACACCGTCTGCAGGGCTGGGGTTTTGAGAACAGGTCATCATCATCTCAAATGCTGCAAAACGCACATCGAATCAGATGAGGACTAAGATTTACAAGCAGATCGTTGGTGACCTTGGTGAGAGCAGTTTACAAAGGAGGGTGGAGACGGAAGCCAGATGACGTTGGGTCGTGATATGAGTTAGAAGCGAGGAGATGGTTACAGCTCTTCAGTAGAGTAGATATTTCATGTGGGCGGGGAGTTTCACCAGCTGTGTTCTTTGTTGAACCTCTACTCCTCAAAGCAAAACCTTGCATGTAGTTGACCCTTAGCAAGTATGTGCTGAGCAATGAATCAACTACTAAAAAAAAAAAACTATGGTTATGTTGGGTTCACCCCAGGTAATCCAGGAGAATCTCTCCATCTCAAGATCCTTCACTTAACCACAAGAGCAAAGTCCCTTTTATCACGTCAGGTAAAAGATGCCCTGGAGGGTCTGGAGATGAGAACTTGGGCATCTTAATGGGGAGGTGCCGTATTCCACCTCCCACCGCCCCTTCCTGCTTAAACCCGCCACAGTCCATTTCTGTTGCTTACAACCAAAACTTAACCGTGTGCAACTTTTGTGTGATCTCTGCAATAGAGAAAAAGAATAAATATTTTTTGATTTTGAAAACTAGGAAGACCATCATAAATAAACTGAAAGTCAGTTGTGGAATGTTCTTGGGAAATGGTGAAAGAATGACCCTTAGCCCAGGTTCCTAAGGTAAGTGCTGGTGTGTCTTGTCTAAACAAGGACAGCTTGGCGCACACCTTTGAAGTTTTCCCAAGTGTCTGAGAGAACCGAACAGCTCCCCTGACCCAGGTGTGTCTGGCTCTTCCGGCAGGACACTGAGATTCTGAACACCGCCATCCTCACAGGGAAGACTGTCGCCATGCCCATCAAGGTGGTCTCCGTGGAGGAGAACGGTGCCGTGACGGATATCTCGGAGTCCGTGGAATGCAAGTCCACGGACGAGGATGTCATCAAAGTAAGTGATTCCTATTCGCTATCTGGATTGAACTGAGGGAAATCCCATCCAACTAAGAAAGTTTAGCCTGGTGAAATAAGAGGTTCTATGGGTTGGTTTATAGACACAACACTTCTGGTGGATTTCCCCAGACTTTGCCATTTCCATCTCTTAATTTAACGGCACACCAACCTAGTTTTCATCCAGCGTGCACTGGACCATGCGTCAAACCCCAAATACCTACAGTAACCCAGCAGGGGATTTAGGGGGGTGGACTGGTAAATCGGACATGCCCAGTTCTAGGAGGACACCAATAGTCAACTGCTGCCAGGTGCGGCCGCGTGCAACCATGAGTTCAGGATTGCTGTGTCTTCAAGACATGCTGTAAATTCACATCTTATGTAAAAGTCACCTTGTTTTTCAGTGTCGGCAACCAAATATAATTTTTAAAAAAAAAAACTGCAGTGGACAAAAAATGAAATGCAGAATCCACCTGCAGCATGGGTCTGGTCCACGGGGCAGCCATTGAAAACACTATTCTATCTGTTGGGCAAATTATGAACCTTGGGCCAAATTCAGCCCGCCACCTGCTTTGTACATAAAGTTCTGTTGGAACGTGAGCACTCAGATCTATTTCCATGTTGTCTGTGTCTGCTTTTGACTAGTTTCCACAGAGACCATACGGCTTGTGAGTCTAAAATAGTCACCATTTTGCCCTTCCAAGGAAAAGCGTGCCCAGGAAATCCTCGTTCTAGAGGCTACGTGTCTCGAGGGGAGGACCCTAATTCCTGGTCTTTCTCACCACCCACAGTACTTGCTTAAAGAATAAGACAGTGAGGGTTCTTACAAGCCAGAAACTAAGCATTGGGGCTTTCTCTATATTTCTTGAAAGCAGTAGACACATATGCAGAAAAAAACTTCAGTATCCCAAAGGAAACATCCAGATAATACTTTTTTCTCCCCTCAAATCGAGTCTGACATAGAGCAAATGGAGACTATTCTCTGACGCTAAAAGCAACACGTGTGAGTGGAGGAGAACCTTGCAGACCACGGATGGGGAGGGCTGGGGCGGGAAGCCCCGCCCCCAGCAGGGACAAGCGGCAGCCCTGCGTTGCCGAGACCATCTCCCGCACGTGGCGCCAGCAGCACACGGCGACGCTCCCACGGTTAACATTGCTATGACCACCTTCCAGTAGGAGGCAGTAAAGAGCCCGTGTTTTAAGTGTTTTAAGGAAGAGATGCTTTGTTTCTCAGTCACCCAGAAGTGATGTAGGGGCTGATGGTCGCCCTGAGACCAGAGTGCTTTCCAGAAGACCCCAGAAGCCCGAGGGAGGGTGGGGCGGGCCGGGGGGCGGGGATAAAGTTCTAAACCGCTCTGTCCAATAGAAATACAACGTGAGCCATGTCTGGAACTTAACTTCTCTAGTGGTCATATTCAAAATACATAAAAAGAAAACACGTGAGTCTGATTTTTAAAGTGCATGTGTTTAACCACTTGTATTAAAAATATTATTTCAGAGGGAGGGTCTAGCTCAGTGGTAGAGTGCGTGCCTAGCATGCACGAGGTCCTGGGTTCCATCCCCAGGACCTCCGTTAACAAATAAACCCAATTACCTCCCCCTCAAAACAAACAAGCAAATA
The DNA here is from genome assembly GCF_048773025.1 of Camelus bactrianus. Taxonomy (NCBI): domain Eukaryota; kingdom Metazoa; phylum Chordata; class Mammalia; order Artiodactyla; family Camelidae; genus Camelus; species Camelus bactrianus. The sequence goes on along the minus strand of NC_133570.1, from coordinate 2,733,339 downwards.
AACAAACAAAAGAACAGCCCGAAAAAAGCCTGGAAAAATATTATCATTTCAATATGTAGGCATATGAAAGTACCACGTTGAGGGTACCAAGTCTTTCAAACCCAGTGTGGGTTTTACACTCAGAGCGCACCTCGGTCGCAGCCCCACTTCACGGGCTCCAGAGCCACACGTGGCTCGTGTCTGCGGTATCGGGGGGCAAGGCTCTAAGCCCCAAGGCAGGAGTTTGCAACCTCGTGCTCTTAATATCTTGTGCTGGATAGTTGGCTGTTATGGGGGTGTCCTGTGCCTTGGGGGGCGTTTAGAAGCATCCCTGGCTCCACCCCATGTATGCCCGTAGCACTCCGAGTTGTGACCAACAGGAGTGTCTCCAGGCATGACCGAATGTCCCCTCGGGGCAGCGTCACCCCCATGGAGAGCCTGCTCTGAGGGATTTCCCCTCTGATTCTGGCTGGAAAGTAACTTTGGGGGGAGGGGGAGGCAGGAAGCAGTTGGTTTGGGTCTGGAGTCTCCCCTCCCCTCAGCCATAGTCACATCCCAGGTCCTTGTGGATCACTGGCCTTTATTACTGGTCTGCAGTCTCCCTCTGAGGGCCAGGGCCCTTGCTAGGGGTGACCCTCGGAAAGGACGCCCCAGCACTGATGACTCCCCTAGAGGAGTGGGTGTCCGCCTGGTTCCCTGCCAGAGCCCAGAGGCGACTTCGCTCCCGTTGTGTGTGTGACTCTGCGTCGCTGCTCTTAAAACGGATTTGAGGTGGAGCCCGTGATGGATATTTCCAGGAAGGGAATCAGTTTCTTTAGGGAAAGAAATGCCTTCAGACTAAAAATGGCCCCCTGCAATGACTTCCGAGTCGACCCCCCTGGCTGTTGGCAGAACGGTGTGAAGTCTCGAGTCAGCAGAAGCCTGCCCAGTAAGGATGTCCGAGCGGGCGGGTTTGGCATTCGCAAACTGCATCCCTGGTACCCAGACTCAGCCTGCGGTTCGCGGACTGACGCGGTGAACGATGCTCCAAGAGCCAGCGTGGCGCAGCTGGGGATGCCGCGGACGGAAGAAAGGAGAAGGAGCTGGCACATAATGAGTGCTTTTTCAGTCCAGTTGACGTTTATTGCCCACTCCACCTCAAACCGCACCCCAGCAGCAAATACATCTCAGCGTATACAGAGGGATTAAAGTTATGCAAGCCCTATTTCCTACAATAAAATTAAATTTTAAGTAATCCACGACAGAAAGCTGGGATAGCCTTAAATTTTTGAAACCTTAAATAGCACAGCTCTAAGCAGCATATGGATCAGACATTTTAAGAGAAATTGAAAATTATTTTTGAACTGAATGAAACTAAAAATGCAACGTATTAATATTTGTGGAATGTTCTGAAGGTATTTAATAGAAGATAATTTGCAACAGTAAGTCCTACCTTAAAAACGAGAGAGGTCTACCTTGAGAAATTAAAAACGGCAATAAAGCAGAATATGAGCAGGGGAAAAAATAGACGAACGATCAGAGTGGAAATTGAAGGAAAAAGAAAACCAAAAATAGACAAATTAAATCATACCAAATGTTGGGTTTTTTGGGAGATTAATTAAATCCATAATCCAACAAGGATATAAGACATAATTAGAATGTCACGAATGGGAGACATGACATCACTACAAACTCTATCTATATTGAAAGTATTTTAGGAGACTATGATGCAAGTTTTATTCAAATAAGTTTGACAACCTAGTTAGGCCCGCGAGGTCTGGGATTTGGACAGACCCGAGTCCTGTAAGGTACCCTGAGGCTCTGAGATCCTGCCCTACGTGCGGGTTAACAGATCAGCCTGTCGCAGTTTGCTGGCAGGAGACGCGAGACTCCTGGATCAGAGACCGAGGGCTAAGGGGCATCTCCATCTTCCTGCACCTAAGCTCCAGCTCCCACAGGGTCACGCCGGGGTCCGGCGACACCCGCCACATGCAGCAGGCTGGGCTGCAGAGAAGGAGCCCCAGGCTAAGGGACGCCGAGCCTTTTATAACAGGCGATGTGGAGAACTGAATGTCTCCCCACAATTCCTGTGCTGAAGCTCTGACCCCCCCATGTGATGGTATGGGGGCGGGGCCTTGGGGGGGGTTAGGTTTCGATGACGTCTTGAGGGTGATGGGGTTAGAGTTCTCAAAAGAGGAAGGGACGAGAGTTTGTCCTCTCTCTGCCATGTAAGGACACAGCAAGAAGGCGGCCGTCTGAAAGCCAGGAAGGGGCTTTTACCAAAACCTGACCGTGCCGGCGCCTTGAGCTCGGACTTCCCAGCCTCCAGCACCGTGAGAAGGAAGTGTTGTTTAAGCGTGTCCCCCCCGCCCCAATCTGTGGTGTTTGGTTACAGCAGCCTGTGGTGACGTGGACAGGCAGAGAGCCTGCCTCCTCTTCTCCCGGAGACAGACAGTGTCTGTTCCATTGGACCAGAGGCCTGCCGGCCCTTTGCTCCAGGGGGGAGCTCAGCAACTCGCTGCGTGAACGCCCTCGCAAAGATCGCTCAGACAAAGGCCGTCGAGTCTCTGCTGGGAGGATGCAGAGAAACGCCAGACTCTTACGGAGAGTTTCCTCCAGCAAGTTCTTCCTGGCTTGGCCATTTCCCAGCCACGCAGCCTTGGGTCTCCTCCTTAGGGACGTGGGGACCGTCACAGCACCTCGGTCAGAAGGTCACTGTGAGGATGAAGGAGCTTCATTAGCTAAGTGAAGGACTTGGCCTGGAAGCCCACACACGGAAAGGACTTCACTCTGCGTCAGGTAACCCCCCGACGGCCCTGTTAGGTAAGCCAGGGGTCGCAGACTGGACGCCCGCACGTCTGTTTTGTGTGGTAGGAGGCACAGGGTTGCTAAAAAAATTAGAACTGGATGCAGCTTATTTCAAGCATATGATTCAGTGACATTTTAGGAAATTTACTGAGTTGGGTAACCATCGCCATGACCCAGTTCTGGAATATTTCTGTCATCCCATTTACTGTTAATCCCCATTCTGCCCCTCGCCCTGGGCAACCACTAATCTACTTTCCGTCTCTGTAGATGTGCCTTTTTGGGGGGCATTTCGTATAAATGGACTCATACGGTATGTGGTCTCTCATTAAAACAATTCGGTGATCATTTTGTCCATAATCTCTTTTGACACGTGTATGGATAACCACGGAGAGAGGGATCATTTTGTGATTATGGGATCATATCATACAATTTCTTTTAACCACGGACTTTTAAAATGGGCAGATCTACAGACACACACACACGCGTGCACGCTGCAGCAAACCTTTCCAGCCCTCAGGGAGGCAGTGTTAATAACGATGCCTCTCTCCACGCACATATGATCATAAAACACACCCGCATGAAGACATGTGTATGTATTTTTTTAAACACACACAAAGAAGGGTTTTTCTGCCCTAGTTTGTTTTGCAGCTGTCGGGTCACATCACACATTATACACATTTCTGCCCCGTCCCCCCCACCCCTCACCTTGCGGTGCCTCGCGAGCACCCGCACCTGGTGGGCACTTGGAAATGAAGCTAGTCCAGCGTGGGGTGTGTAGGGACCGCAGGTGTGGAGGAGGCTGGTCTGCCACGTGTCCGGTGTTAGGTTAGTAGGAGTCCTAACGTGTGAGTGGAGAGGCCCTTGGACGTTGGCATCTGTGTGTGGATGAACGTTCAAGACACGAAAGAGCGACGGCCCAGAGAAGGGCGAAGATTTGCCCATCGAAAGCCTGGGGACAATACCAGGAGGGCAACGGCGTAACAGGAATGAGCCCTTCCAACAGCCACGGAGCTGTCGCAGAGTAGCTCCTTCACTCGTCCACCCACACTCGGACCTCCTTGAAGTCCACGTGAGCCAGCGGTCGACGACGCGGCCTGGAGTAACATGCTGAGCACGTGGTCCACGAAGCAGTGGTGTCTTAGGTTCAATGACATAACGGTGTTTCCCGCCACCACGTAATGATTTGTTCAACAGAGAATCTGGCCATTTTCTCGGTAGCCATTCCAGTGGTTGAGGGAGCAGACAGAGCAGACAGATAAGCGTATGACAGGTGGTGACGGGGGGGGGGGCCCGAGGAGCTGCGGCAGGCGCTGTGCTAGAGCGTGGCCTGGGGGAAAGGGCGACCCTGGACAGGCTGGTCACCAAGGGAATTCCTGACTGCCAAAGCCTGCTTTTGACTGTGTGTCCCTGACGTTCGCAGACAGTACCCTGTCCATCCCCTCATCCGAGCCTGCTGGCACGAGGGCACCCCACCCCGTGCTCCCTGGGTGGCCCCTACCCTGGTCTGCAGCCCTGCGTGGGCTTTCCCAGAAGCTCCTCGAGGCCCCGCCCACGACAGGGTTGCAGAGACTTAAAGCATCATTAACGAAAGCTCGTTTACTGAATTTCCAGTGCAGCCTGTCTGACCCCCAGGGCATGGTTCCAGCTAATGGATCCCAGCGCAGAGCTAAAAATACTGTCTGTGGGCAACCGACAGGGCCCTGCTCCCCCAGTGACCAGAGGAGTCTGTGTTTGCTCCAATACGCGGAGGGCGCCCTCCCACAAGCAACAGTCTTGTTTTCCCCTGTGCTCTGGCTCCCATCGGCACAAAACTTTCTCCCTGCTGAATTTATTATTGACGCCACAAGCTCCGAGTCCTTGACAAAGCTAAGTTCTTTAATAACAGCCTAAAGTTTTTTTTTTTTATTTAACTGAAGCACAGTCAGTTATAATGTGTCCATTTCTGGTGCTCAGCACAGTGTCCCCATCATGCACGTACATACAGATATCCATGTTCATACTCTTTTTCATTAAAGGTTTTACAAGATATTGAATATAGTTCCCTGTGAAATTTGTTTTTTTAATCTGTTTTTATATATAGTGGCTAACATTTGCAAATCTCAAACTCCCAAATTTATCCCTTCCCACCTCCTTCCCCCCCCACCCAGTAACCACGAGATGGAAGTGTTTAAAGAGTCCTTGAGATAGATGACCACTGTGAGTGGTACCCGACCCCACCCCACCCAAGCAGGAAGGGAGGCAAACTTTTTTGTTTTTCCCAAGGAAGGGAGAGAGTTCCTCATTTGGGCTTCTCATCTCCAGCAGGCTCTGGAAGAAATGCTGAAAGGTCTTCGTCCACAAGAACCATTTGGTTCTAAGAATGAAAAAGTCAGAGGAGTCCTCGCCATCGGGCTAGGCTGAGGGACGCTGCCCAGCCATGTCCCTTTCTGGGCCGGGGGTCTCCAGCATAAAGCGAGGAAGTTCCTTCCATGACAGTCTCTCCCAGCACCAGAGTTCCCTCCAGCTGGGATGCAAAGCGCAGTTTAAATAGCGTGTGTAAGAGCTTGCCCTCTGCCACAGACAAGTTCTTATTGAAGCCTCAGTTTCATTCACTTGCAAAATAAGTACCAACCTCGTGAGACTGTTGGGAATTTTAACATAACATAACAAAGATGTGAAGCACACAGGACGACGCATTCAGTCATTTCTTTTTACTCAGGTGGTCCTGGAGCAAGGCTTCCTCCCAGGGCTAATGGCGCCCCCACCCCGGGAACATTTGGCAGTGTTTGGAGGCATTTTTGGTTGTCACACTGAGAGCGAGAGGGCGCTACTGGCCACACCGGTGGCTGGTGGCTACCCTGCTGGACGCACAGGTGTGGGACATTTTTCACTATCACAGAGAGTGCTTTGGGAAACAGAGACCCAGAGCCTTCAACTGGTAGGGACTGAGGCAAGCATTCGTTCCTGGGAGAGGCTGATAGGCAGAAATTAATGCCTGAGACTGACCAAGGAAGAGCAGGTTGTTCTGACCCTCTGTCTTAAGCTACCAAGGAGACCATGTCCTAATAAAGGACTTTTCGCAAAAGATAAGACCGTTTATTCACGAGTCAGATTTCACTTGAGCCAAGGGAGGCTCCGCCTGGATTTGCTTGACTAGGAACAGAGGTTTTGAAGCCCCGGGGATCCTGCAGCTGGGAGCAGATGGCCCTTGCACTGGAGAAAAGGTTCTGGGCAGCTCCATGAAGCACAGGGTGCAGAGGTCCAGATTGGAGTCACATATCTGGCTTGCTTTGGGGGAGATTTCAACTGGAAAACAGTTCTCCTCCTGTGTTAGGTTTTTTTTCTCCTGCCAGATAGTAAGGTTTCTGCCCCCTTTGACCCCTCTGTGAAATCCATCTGAGAACCAGGATTTGGTCTCCAGCAGCTCCGTGCGCCAGCCTCCCAGGGCCCCATCATACTTTTATTAAGGACGGGGCAGCAGCTGAGTGACTCCCAAGTGGCTTAATAAGTAGGGGGCGAAACTGTCTTATAAACGAAAAGTCTCGGGCGGCGTAGATTTCAGGCACAGGGGGACGGAGAAATCTGCTTCTCTGCATTGCTGCCTTTGACTCTCTAGACGTGGCCGCTGGAGGCCAGAGGTCCTCCGCTTCCTGGGTTCAAGTCCAGCAGAAATGAGATGCTACTTTCAGCCAGAAATCCTGGGACTTCCTGTCGCTGGACAGTCACGTGGCTCCCTGGGCCACGCCCTGTGGCCCGGGCAGCGCGATGTGTTCTGAGTACAGCCCGCCGGGTAGCTGAGGTCAAGACCTACTGAATGACATGGAATGAGCGTGAAGATATGGGGAGGTTCCCCAGAAAATACTTTGTTTTTTTTTTTAACCATGTGAATGATGTTAGGCGGCAAAAATGACAAATGTCCACTGTATCTGGGCTGGAAATCACTTACTCCCGGTTTACTGCGGCTTTTTCCACGACCCTCGACTTCTGAGCTCTCAGAGGGTCACTGTTCACCGTGCGGTGTCAGCTAAATGACGATGGTGCCTTTTGACATGTGCCCCATCTTGACCGCCTTGCTGAGAGGCTGAGGGAGAGAGATGCATGCAGATGGGTCTGGGCTGGCCCAGCGGGATGTGCCCCTTATATCTGAGAGCATGATTTTGGTTAACAGACAGTGTGACTCAAACTGAATTAAGAAAAAGGAGCGGGGGGGGACAAGTTTTTGGCTCCTATATCTGCACGGTAAGCACTTTCAGGAACAGCTGGATCCAGGCGCCAAATGAAGTAATTGATCAGTACTTTATTTGTGGCCCTTTGCCTCTTGGCTCAGTGTCCTCTGTGCTGACTGAACTCGCAGGCAAGTTGTGCTGTTCCACGGTGGCTGCAAGTGACAACAACGCCGTATCTTTATGTGTCGCATTCCAGCAAAAAAAAGCAAGTAACTTTTGTCTAGTCTTGCCTGAAAAACTCCTGAGTTTCCCTCCAGCTGGACCAGCTTTAGTGATGTGTTCACCCCCGAGGATCCCAGTGGCCAGAGAGATGCGAAGCTCTGATTGGCTTAGATCATGGTCACAAGACCCTGCTTTTGAGGCTCGGGGCAGAGTTGCGTTCAGACCTTAGACAGATGGAGGTGGGGAGGGGAGAATCCCCATATGCATCCAAGGCCGAGGCTACCGGAAGAGGACTGGGTGCCTGGAGTGGGGGCTCCTCTCCTCCCAGCCCCTGACTCTTTGCCACCCACCCTGTCCCGCGACACACACACACAATGGTCAGTGTGTCAGGAGATGGGCAAGTTGTTCAGCTCAACTGAGATGGTCTTTACACAGCAGATGCTGAATCAGAACATCAAGTCATACATCTTAAATAGAGACACTTTGATAGGTCAGAGATATCTCAGTTAAGGTGTTTTTTAAAATCAAAGAAGGATTTTTTCCTTCAAAAAAGACCACGTTGCTTCTACATGTTCCTTTTAGCAGGATATGCTGAGAGGCTGAAGTCAGGGCTCTGCCCTTCCATGGTTGTTGGGCACAGTTACAGGAGACAAACTTTTCAGAAGAGAAGGAGAGAAATACAGTTTGATAAGGTGTTTGTCTGTTAGTGTCTGGGGACGGCAGGAGGTCACAGAGAGAAAGAAGGCTTGATCACAGACTTCAAGAACTTTCTGTTTTATTCATTGTTATTTTTAATTCAAAAGTGGAAGAACTGAGATGACTTTCCACTGATTAAATTGGCAACAATTTTTTAAATTTTTTATTTTATTTATTTAATCATTATTTTTGAATGGAGGTGTCGGGGATTGAACCCCGGACCTTGTGCATGCTGAGCATATGCTCCACCGCTGAGCTGTGCCCTCCCCCACCAGCCAGTGATATTTTTTAAGGGAGCATTTCTGGAGCTGGACAACTGCTTTCAGATCCAAGTCCAACTCCCACTAGCTGTGTGACCTTGGACAAGTGAGCCAACCTCTCTGTGCCTCAGTGTCCTCCTCCGTAAAATGGTTTGCATGAGGACCAAGGGAGTCAGTACCTATGTACTCTCTGAACAGAATCTGGCAGACAGCAGGCGCTTAATACATGCTAGATCTTCTTATCTTCCTGGGACCTTCTTCCCCTAAATCTCTCAGGCCACCACCTTCCCAATAGGTAGGATCCATTTAAACGTTACCTCCCCTTCCCGTTTTCTTGATTTCCTTTTTCTCCTGGCATTTATTGACCATGGTCACCTCCTTGTCAACTCGTTACCACCTATCCCCACATTTCCAAAACGGAACGTCTCGAGACAAGGTGTGTCTCCCTCCTGTATCACCAGTGCCTGGAAGAAAGGCTTGTTAACCAACAGTAACACAGGAAGTATTTGTGGAAAGAACCCTCGTTCGGTAGATGAGGAAAGGGAGACAGAGCAGTGAGGGCTCGGCCACGACTCCGACCCAAGCCGGGCTCCTGGGCGCACATTCGGAGCCTCCAGTGAGGAAATGTGCCTTCCTCTGGGCCTGACGCCCCGGCGAGGGTCCTGCTGTCCTGTCGGCCCACGTGGGCCAGGCCCCCCCACCCCCCAGACCCGAGCCCAGAGCTGAGAACCACACAGCAGCCCTTTGCATTGTCAGCCGGAGAAGGTGTGATTTATCGCAGCACAGATTTCTGCCCGGATGCTTGGATCCCGTTTGGCCGTCCTCAGCGAGGGGCAAGAAGTCAAGGGGGGGGGGGTGCCCAGACACCATCTCAGAAATACTGCCTTCCGTTCCTTTTCCCTTTTCTTCCCGTCCAGAGATGTCAGAAAAGTGGCTGCCATGCACTTTAGTAACGAAGGAGCTGCTGAAACAGCAGCAGGCCTCCTGCAAACGGAAGATTTTCTCTCCGACAGCTGCAGGGGGAGGGCAGGTTGTGGGTAAGATGCTAGATGAGCCAAAGTTCTGGGGGAGAACAGGAGGCAGAGAAAAGAGAGGGGTCCTCACAGCGCAAAGCTGGAGCCGGGCAGAAGTCCCCACCCCCGGGATGAGAAGCTCTGATGCAGAGAATTCCCGAAACCACTGGCCCTTCCCGGCCCTAGGAGCAGGGCTCTCCCAATCTGGCTCTCCTCCAACACTTCAGTGGCCTCTCCACTGACTAAGGAAGGGAGAAAGAGGACAGGATAGAGGGAGAATGAGTGGGGAGGAGGGACGAAGAAATAGGAAAGCTCCTGAGAGTTACAGGCAGGGCCGCCTTCACCCTCAGCAATTAGCAGAATCTCTCAGTCAGCTCTGCTGCATAACAAGTGACCCCGACATTCCATTGTTTAAAGCGGTAACCAGTTCCTTCTGCTGATGCATTTTCAGGCCGTCTGGTGGTCTGCAGGCTCAGCTCGAGTGGACCCCTTGCTGCAGGCTGGGCTGTGACAGGGTCCAGATGCCTCCTTCCAGGTCTGGGCTGAGAAGCCTCAGCTCTGTGAAGTTCCTCTCGGGGCCGAGCTCACGGCAGCTGGTGGAAACACACCCCACCCCTTCAGCCTGAGCTTGGATGGGGTGGTGCCCCCTTTCTCTGCGTTCTCTTTGCCAAAGCTAGTCACGTGGCCACGTCCGTCACGGATGGGCTGTAGAGTCAGGCTGGCCACGGTAGCAAAATAGGGATGGGAATCAAAACCAACAACTCTTTTCACAAAAGGGGAAGGGAGGAGGGGAGGGATCAATTGGGAGTGTGGGATAAACAGATCCACACTACTATGTACAAAATAGATCAACAACAAGGACTTACTGTACAGCACAGGGAACTGCTTTCAATAGCTTATCATGGAGAAGAATCTGAAAAAGTGTATGTATGTATAACTGGATGCACACATGTATATATATAACTGGATCACTATGCTGTGCACCTGAAGCTAACACAACATTGTAGATCAACTATGCTTAAATAAAAAAACAAAATAAAATACAGATTTCCAGGGGGAAATTTTTAAAAATTAAACAAGTAAAAATAATGTTTTTAAAAACCCCAACAACTCATTCAGAGCAGAGCCAGTGAGCATCTTGGTTAAGAGCAGAGCTCTGGGGTTGACTGTTTTAAATTCTGACTGACTGACCACCAGCTGTGTGACCTTGGGCAAGTTACATCACCTCTCTGTGCTTTTGTTTCCTCGTTTGGAATATGTATGCGATTTTAAAAAGATGCAGCCCTGTTCACGGTGAGGTTTCAGTGAAATGATTCGTGTGACCTCTTAGAATGGTTCCTGGTTCACTGCAAGCCCTTGGTAAACATCTGTCGTTGTTACAAAACATGCAATGGGGGAGGGGCAGCCCTGAGTGTCCCCCGAGGGAGGGAGTAAGGAGCCAGGTGCCTGCGCACCTTTTCTCCACCCAGGGCACATGCCGTGGTTGCCTTGGCAACACTCTGCTCTGGGGATGTTGAGACAGTTTCTGGCCATTTAGTTCTCCATTGAGAGACCCTCATGTTGTTTGCACACAAAAAATAATCTTGCAGTCTCCCCAGGGCACACTCCCCAGCCGCCCCTGCAGCCTGCTTGCTCCAGGAGCGCCCAGGCCAGCCCCTGACGGGGCAGGGTTCACGCTCTGCATACTGCCCTTGGGAACGCCGTGCAAAAATAAAAGCTAGGAGCATAATCGCAAAATAAGTAAATAAATGTGGGCGCTCAGCTGTGACAGGGGGTGGGCTGGGGAAGACCAGGGAAAAAGCAGACATGGGAGGGGAGTCAGCCTTTGGCGGGTGTGGGTACCTCTGGGGCTGGCTTTCAGTACCCCCAAGGCCAGCTGCAGCGCCCCCAAACCCTCCAGTCGGATCTTGTGAGGCCAGCAAGGCACCAGGGTGGGAAATGCAGGCGTTTTCATGGGCTCAAGCTGGTAATAGAATTGAATGCAGTGGTTTTTCAGTGCTGGTAACTGATTTGCTGTTTGGTCAAGTGAGACCCACGAGTCATTCATTCATTCATTTTTCAGCATACATTTCTTGAGCACCTGCTACGTGCCAGGTACCATTTTAGGCACTAGGGACACAAATCCTTGTCACCCTAGGAGTTTAGGTTCTTGTGAGGGAGGACAAAACATATAGGTAAAAGGTGTCGTGTAGGAGATGGCAGTAAGAGACAGAGGAAAATAAAGCAAGAAAGAAGGCAAGAGGGCGTGGAATGTTGCGATTTTAAATACAAACGCCTGAGAAAGGATCTCTGAGAACTGACAGCTGAGTAAGGCAGAGTGTCCCAAGCTCGCACCGCTGGCACTCGGGGTCGGCTGGTTCTTTGTTGTGGGGGCTGCCCTGGGCAGTGTAAGGTGTTGAGCTGCACCCCTGGCCTCTGCCGTTAGATGCTGGTTGCCCGTCTTCCAATTATGACAACCATCTCCCCTAGTTCTGACAACCAAAAGGAGCTGCAAAGATTGTCAGATGTCCCCTGGGGGACACAGCCGCCCCTGCTTGAGAACCACTGGATTAAAGACCTCAAGGCCACAAGGAGCGAATCATGCAGACAACTGGGGAGGCATCTTCAGGCAGAGAGAAAGCAAGTGCAAAGGTCCTGTGGCGGGCACATGTCTGGTGTGTTCAAGGACCTGCCAGGGGCAGAGAGGAGACGCCCAGGGAAGGTAACAGGCACATTGGGGGGAGCTCGTCCTCATTCAAGGGTTTTGCTGGAGTTTAAAAGCGTTCTTTGATTCACAAAAAATTTTAAACATTAGTCGCAGATTAAGAAGACTATTAACATAGTCTTTTTAATTAAGAGACTATTAAGGGAGGAGGGAAATAGTTCAGTGGTAGAGCGCATGCTCAGCATGCAGGAGGTCCTGGGTTCAATCCCCAGTACCTCCATGTAAAGAAAAAAAAAAGAAAAAGAAAACGCTAGGGGTCTCCGTGTTGGATGTTCCTGAGCCAGTCACCCTCGGGCTCCCACTGGGCTGCGGCAGCGGGAGGCAGAGACTGGCGAGTGGGGGGAGTCAGGCCGCACGTTTTAGTCCCCGGGCCCCTTGCAGGCTGTGAGCTGGCTGCATCCTCTACCAGGGTGGGCGGGCCTCTCCAGCCGGGACAGCCCCGGCGCCCAAGCTGCGGACAGACCCCAGTCCCTGAAGGGCCCACCTTAAGCTGGTATGACCTCATTTAAACTGATTACACCTGCAAAGACTCTATTTCCAAATCAGGTCCCACTCGGAGGTCGGGGGTGGACAGGCATTTTGGAGGGTGCCGTTCGTCCCGCTGTCCCCGCCTGTCCCTGCTGTGCGTTGCCGTGTCTTGCTGGTTCCCTTGAGCCCTACCCATGCCTTTGTAAAGCACCTCTGGGAAGCCCTCCTCAGGTCTTGGGTCGAGCGTACCCTCGGCTCCGTGCCCAGACTCGGTGTGCTCCCGGCCCTCCAGGTGGGCTCACTGGGGACGGACCAGGAGACGGAGGCCAGGGCAGCTGGAGGAAAGGGTCTGAGTCGGTCCGTGCCCCTCTCTCAGGGCCCCCACTGCCGACAGGAATGGGCATGACCATGACCCTAAGGCTCACGTGGCAGGAAGGACGACTTCCCAGGTCACAATCTCACACTATTACCTGCTAAGACACCATGATTGAAACAATCTGCTCAGACCCTGCACCGGCTGTCGTAAACCTGTTCTAGTCCTCACCCCTCTTCCCCACCTTGGGCAGGCAGCAGCCTCAGTGTGCCTCAGTTTTCTCATCTCAAAAATGGGGTCATGATTGCCATCCAGAGCTCTAGAAAGGACCGAGGGTGAGAAAGATGAGGAAGGCACTCTGCAGATATGAAACAAGGCACCAGGGCAGTGTAAGGGCATTCGATATTCTGTGTTAACAGAGCAGGCACACAAACTCAGGTGTGCAAGGAAATGTAAATCATTTTTTCTGTGTCTGAACTGCATTTCTCTTCGTAACCCCCAGTCTCCTAAGAGGCCAAACCCATACCCAGATTCTGACCTCTGAGCACATGAAGTTTGCCGTGCTAATTAGAGAGCTGAGTAGAGGTGCTGAGTAAGCACTTTGCATTCCGGAGGTGGGATCTGGGGAGTCATCAGCACAGAGACGGTATTTAAAGCATCAGAGCAGGGGGCAGGGCATCGCTCAGCAGTAAGAGTGCGTGCTTAGCACGCACGAGGTCCTGGGTTCAATCCCCAGTGCCTCCATGAAGTAAATAAATAAATAAACCTAATTACCTCTCCCTCCCTGAAAACAACAAATAGTTAATTAATTAAAAATAAAGCATTTGAGCTAAAAGACCACAATAATGAAGGGAATGTATATGGACTGACTGTCTGGGTGCCCCCCTAATTCCTGCGCTGAGATTCTGAACCCCAGTGTGGTGGTGCTAGGAGGTGGGGTTCGGAGCGGGGTGATGAGGTCGTGAGGGCCGAGCTTTCAGGAATGAACTAACGCTCTTGTAAGAGGCTCCAGAGAGCTCCCTCGCGCCTTCCACCAAGTGAGGACACAGGTAGGCGCTGACACCATCCGTGAGCCAGGGAGGGGATCTCACCAGACCCCAGACCTGCTGGCACCTTGATCTTGGACTTCCCAGCCTCGGGAACCGTGAGAAATGAAAGTCTGCTGTTTAAGCCTTCCCGTCTCTAGTACTCTGTGATGGCAGCCCCAGTGGACTAAGACAGGATTTATAAGATGCTACGGACACATAGAAGAAGGGGTAACTGCACTATTTCAAGGAGCGAGTCTCCCACCGTGGTCCCCGGACTGGAGCGTCAGCATCCAGGAACCTGTTAGATGTGCACATGGGGGGGGGGGGGGGCCCAGCCCAGACCTGCTCAATCTGGGACTTGAGGGGCAAGCCCAACAGTCTGGGAACTCTTGGCAAGCCCTCCCTGATGCTCGTTCAAGTTTGAGAGCCCATGTCTTGGGCAAAGGCTCCAACAAAAGTTGCATTGGATGTCGATGGCTGACCAGCCTATGCTTCGGCTTTCCCCGGAGAAAGTGGGTCCCCTGCTTCTGCTCTGGGAGGGAAGTGACGTCCTCAGGAAGTTGCCAAGGCCTGAGTGACAACAGAAGACGTCAACTGACCCTGTGCCGTTCAACCAGAATCCACATGACACCCCCCCCCAGCGCCCCCCCATCCGGATTCTTGAGCGCGGACATCCGTGGCTGATTCAGTGGCCACCAGGCGTTCAGAGGGGATAATTTAAATGTCAGAGTGAGCAGGGGCCAGCGGGCAGCTTTCTCCATGGGCAACCCACCCACTAGGAGAGAGGGAAAAAGAAAAAAAAAAAAAGAAAAGGAAAGAAAAAGAAAAAGATTCCCGGAAATGAAGCCCACAGACTGAAAAGATTCTGGGATGGTTTTCAGTTCCCGGCTTGCAGACGAGCCGGCTCATTTTGTGATGCCGTGGTTCCCACTGCCGGCCACTTAGGAGATGATTAATGCATCCTGAGACTTCCGCAGACATTTATGGCACCTTCTGGAATAACAGTGACAATGACTCTATCATGCACCGCGGCTTCCTACCCTCGGCGTTCCTCTTAATTATTTATATATTCTGGAGCGGCCAGGTTCCCTCCCACCAGAGCTCAGAAAGGTAATAAATGAGGAAAGTCAATGGTCTGTAAATTAAAACATTGATTAAAGAAGCGATCACTGCTGTGACTCTGGCTGGGCTATTATGCTGTTGCCGGCCCAGATCCAGGACAGTGTTTACATGCTAATGACAAGTCTGGGACGGCGACTAAAATTGGTTTCCACCTTTAATCAGTATGTAAACATTTTTAAACCACTCTTGACCATAAGCGAGGGGACCCATCCATGTCTCCCCCTCCCCACTGCTCCCTGCCACTGTCCCCAGCAGATGGAGGGAATTCTCTCAGCCCAGCCCTCGCCAGCTGCCCCTCCGAACAGAAGTGTGCGTGGAAGATGGAAATTGGGCCCAGAGTAGCCATCCGCAGTTTCTGGAAGCTGGGGGAAGAGAGGGCGATCGCAGGAGTTCACTGCTCAGCATCAGATGCTATTTAACCGGGGCCGTGGACCCCCTGAAGGAGATGCCGCTCCTTCCGGCGTGTGCAGCCTGGACAGGAGACAGATTCACGAACTGGCTGTTACAGCTTCGTATGGAAAGTGCTATGGGAAGAGTGCGACTTCATTAGCTCTGAGATGTGACACGGAACTGAATGTATTTGCATTTCCACAGCAAGACTTCGCTTTCTATGTATTCTCAACGGAGTTGGTGACCCCTAAACGGTTAGGAAACACTGCTCTAGAGCTTTCTGGAAGTTTTCAAATTAACTTCTTTTGTTTCCACTGCTCTTGGCTCCATCTTATCTCAGTCTCTCATACCTCCTCTCACCCCAAGATCTTTGGTTGTCTTGAAGCAAGAATTCCCATGAAGAAAGGGCTCTGTCCATCCAACCATCCACCCATCCATCTATTCCATCCACTCATTTACCCATCCATCCATTCAATTCATCCATCCATTCATGCATCCATTCATTCATGTACCCATTCATTCATCTACCCACCCATCCACTCACCCATCCATCCATTCATCTATCCATCCATGCATGCATGCATCCATCCATTCATTCAAGTACCCATTCATTCATGCATCTGTTCATCTACCCACCCATCCACTCACCCATCCGTCCATTCATCATCCATCCATCCATTCAGTTCATCCATCCTTCCATCCCTCCCTCCATCCATCCATCCATTCAGTATCCACTTTGCCGAGCTCCTGCTTCATGAGCAGCTGGTATGATGAACCAAGAGATCCGAGAAGAAAAAGATGTACTCGTTGCCTTCAGGGATTTCACAGCTTCGTGGTTGATGGTGGACACATGGGGCCAGTGTAAGTTACATCCCTTAAACTTGACTATGCAAGATGGGTCATGTTGTTTCTCTAGAATCCAACTTGATTTCTCTTTCAGTTTGCAATTCATTATGGTGGCAGAACAGGATCCCAGTCTAATTTCTAGGAGACTTAATTGCTGTCAAGGTGGTTGGGGCAGGGGCTTCTAGTCTTCAAGTTTCTGTTCACAGCTCCTAGGGGACACCTATTATCAGTCGGAGTCCACGTGGGTCACCTCTGATGTGGTTCCCCACCCCCTGCGCCCGCCATGCCTGCCCAGGCACCCTCCAGCTGTTCTGTGCCGCGTGACAATGTCCATGAAGCTGTGAACAGATTCATCTCCCCAAGGGCTTAGACTTTGGAACATGAAATCTAGATGCTTGCAGACTTTTATTTTTATTTTCTTCGTTTTTGTGTTTTGTTTTGCTTTGTGCTCTGTCTTGTCTCTTTCCCGAGGCTACGCTCTGCTAGAACTAGGAAAAGTGAAGGGAGGAAGACGGGGGAAGGAAACACAGGTTGTTCATCACCAGTGCAGGGCTGCCATTCACAGGATGAACGGTAACAGTGCAAATGCATACACAGTTCTAAGCGGTTGCGGAGGTGCCCGGCCAGATCGGGCAAACAGGGAGGGAAGATGTTCCCAGGAAAAGGGAACCACATGTGCAGAGGCCTGGGTGTGGAAGAGAACCACTGGGGCGGCGTGCGATTGGAGCCGAGCTGGTAGGCACCGGGAGGGCCACGATGGAGAGGAAGGCGGTACAGACTCTGGGAGGCTGGACGGGGCGGGGCCTGCGTGTGGCTCGTTTCCTGCAGGACAGACCCCTCTGACGCCCACGTCGCGTTCCCTGGGTCCGCCCACGGCTCAGGCCCAGCTCCAAGTGCAGGCTCGAGTTCGCTTGGTGAGCTTGCACAAGCCCCACCTCAGGCTGCTTCTGCTGTCTATCCAGGGCCTGTGTCCCAGCCTGGAAATGCGGGGAGTTCCCACGCAGGGCAGGCCTCACCCAGCGAGAGGCAGGAGAGGAGCGGGTCGATGATACTTCTGCCTCTTATCCGGCAGGTGGACAGTTCTGTAGGCTTTTCATGGGGCCCCAGAAAAGTGGAGCCCAGTAGTCATAGCAGCAAAAGGAAACAATTTGCCTTTCTGCTGCGTTTGCCTGTTTCTCTGACTCCCTCAGGCTGCTCCCGGGTCCCCGCTCCCCCAGGTCACCTCCCAGGTAAACCAACTGCACTAAATCCTTGTCTCAGGCTCTGCAGTGGGAACCTACATTAAACGTGCAGGCTTTGCACCCAAAAAAGGGCGAATGGCAGACAGGCGGTCACAGGGGCCTCGTGAACGTCTCCTCTGTCCTCTCTCTGTCTTGGCAGGTGTCCGACCGCTGTGACTACGTCTTTGTCAACGGCAAGGAGATGAAAGGCAGGGTGGGCGTGGCGGTGAACTTCACGTACCAGCACCTGAGCGCCCCCCTGCACGTCACCGTGTGGGTGCCCCGACTGCCCCTGCAGATTGAGGTCTCGGACACAGAGCTGAGCCAGATTAAAGGCTGGAGGGTCCCCATCGTGGCCAGTAAGAGGTGAGCCATCAGAGCCACGAAAGTGACGGCTGTGGAATCTGACCTTGACGCTCAAGGAGCCAGTGCTGGGCCGGCCCCTGGTAGGTGCTGCTGTCACCAGGACCATGACAGGATGCAACGTGTACGTGCCGGCAGCCTGACAGCCCCTCTCTGCCGAAACCAAGGGTCAGGATAACCCAGCCAGGCAGGAAGCCTGCGGGGTGGCCAGGTCGGCATCAGACCCAGTCTTCTGCGCCCTCCCCTGGGCTTCTAGAAGGCTGTCTCCTGAAAGGGTTTCCCCCGCCGCGAAGTCGTGGAGGTAACATGGTGGTCTAGCTCTCCCCGACCCCAGGGAGCTGAGTTTGGGTTTATTTTCTCTAAGCAAAACAGAGATTCCTTTTTCTGTGCTGGATGAATCTCTGTAAGCTTGAAAATCTCTGTGCAGATTAAATTATTGGATAAAATGTAATTGCATTTATACTGGACCATGGGGTTGCTTTTTGCTCTTAAACCAAAAAAAAAAAAAAAAAAAAAAGGCTTTGATTTACTCTGTGACTCTGGATTGTCACACATAGGAGCTTGGGGTCTGATTTTCCCAGCTCTGCGGCCCCCAGTTTAGTTAAATAAGAGTTGCTGCCAAGTTCCCGGCTTCCTGCCCGGACGCCTCCGTCTTAAACCATCAGGACGATTTTCCTGACCGTCCCCCAGGCACCAGGGGCTCGATGTTTAAGGGGTGACTAGAGTCCATCTCCAGAAGAATAAATGGGACGGTGAAGCGGTGAAGCCCTTTCTGCAGGGCGAACGTGAAGGGATTTGGCCGCAGTGGGGAAGACTGCCATGAATCCAGCCAGTGCTTTATAGACCACTTAGTGGCCAGCATATGGGGTTTTCCCATGTCCCTGAGGAGGGCACACCTGGCCCTGGCCGGCTTCAAATCCAAGCTCCGCTGCTTCGTAGCTTTGAGAGTTTGGGCAAACTCCCCAACCCCTCTGCCTCAGTTTCCTCGTCTGGACATGAGAAGAATTACAGCTTCGCCTCACGGCGCTATGAGATTAAAAGGGTCCATCCCCACAGAGTGCAGAGTGGGACACCTCACAAGCATTGTACAGCTCTGTCCAATAGAACTTTCTGCAGTGGTGGAATGTTCTAGAACCACGTTGTCCAACATGGTCGCCACTCGCACACGTGGTTAGGGACCCTCAGGGTGTAGCCTGTGCGACGGAGACCTTTAACGTTCTGATTTATTGACTTTTTTCTACTTAAATTAAAGTGGAAATAGCCACATGTGGTTCTCAGCAACTCAGTGGACAGTGTGGACTTCGGAAATGTTGAGGGGTGTTTAGCTCTCGTGCTTCTCGTGGTGGAGCAGGTACCCCCGTGTGGCCCTGGGTCTGGGGTGCTGCCCCTCGGAGGCTGAGGTGGGGCGCTGCCTTGTGACTGGGCAGTATCTGGGAGTCCATCCCCTGGTCTGAGAGCCCCCTCTTTCCCACCAGGCCCACGCGGGACAGCGAGGACGAAGACGAGGGGGAGCAGCGGGGCCGGGGCTGCGCCCTCCAGTACCAGCGCGCCACCGTGCGGGTCCTCACCCAGTTCGTGTCTGAGGGCGCCGGCCCGTGGGGCCAGCCGAGCCACCTGCTCAGTCCCGACTGGCAGTTCGACATCACCCACCTGGTCGCGGACTTCATGACGCTGGCGGAGCCCCACGTGGCCACGCTCCAGGACAGCAGGATCCTGATCGGGCGGGAGGTTGGGATGACGACCATCCAGGTAGGAGGCCGGAGCCGGGAAACCCCGCCCGCCCGTCACCGAGCGCGGTGCCCGGCCCTGGGGTGGGGGCTGGCGAGACGGGCGGGTCCTCGGGGCCAGTTCCTTGTCCTTGTGATGGCATCTGGGGACACCGGGATGTGAATGTGGACTCGCCCTCTGAGCCCCAGCCTCCCTCCAGATAGATTGGGAAGGTGGTGGCTGCAGCCCTCAGCACCCCAAATGACCCCCGTCTCCCCCAGCTGCTGCTTCCGCTGTTCGCACCACCCCCACCCGCCCCATCCTGCCTCCGAACCTCCACTCCCGGTGCACACGGCTCTGCGCCGCCGCCACCCTCCCAGGAAGAACCCTCCCTGCTCTCTGCGCTGCTCCCGCCAGTGGCCCAGGAAAATGCACCCCTTCTCCCTTCCCTGCCTTCCTTCCTGAGGTCCGTCTGTCATCCTGCCCTGTATCCACTCAACCAGCTCCCTTCAAAATCCTACTGCCTCTTTTTCTCAAGGGAACGTGTAGGACGGTAGGAATTTCGGACAGACAGCAAGGCTTGGAGGGGCCTTTTATTCAGCCCGTCCAGTCCCACCATACTGACTCCACCTTTGGGAGTGTCCTCCTGGGTCCTTACACAACGATGACTGATACACTTTACCATCTCACCTGGACACCTCGCAGCCAACGTCTGGTTTCTGAGATGAGGCGGAGAGTAACGTTGGCAGAGGATACGTTCTGCTGGGGGCCGGAGGGGGGAGCAGACTGTTCATAATTCAGTTCTCCTCAGCCGGTTCCGTAATTCACTCAGAATGTGACTCAGGCTGCACAAAGTCAGTCTGCGTGCGAACCCTCACGCGTCCCGTGAACAGGACTGCTGCGTACGGTTAACCAGGTTGTGCAGTAGACAAGGGTGCTCAGCTAAATGTGGAGGGTCATTTCCTTTCAAAGACAGCATGGGTTTGAATCTTTAATTTTCCAAGAAAGAGAGAGCTGACGTGTCCTGGGGGAGAGGGGAGTTTGTCTGAGTCTCACAGGGGCGCCGTGCGGGCTGGTGTACACGGTGAAGTAGGTGTGTGGCTCCTTCATGCTGTGCTCTGGACCCCGTCTGGAGTGTAGCAAGCATTGCCGGGGAAGGTCCCAACACCTGGAAGCAGGTGTGACGGATCCGTCTCGTGTCCTGCCGACCCTGCAGGTGTTGTCCCCGCTGTCTGACTCCATCCTGGCCGAGAAGACGGTGACCGTGCTGGATGACAGGGTATCGGTGACAGAGCTGGCCGTCCAGCTCGTGGCCGGGCTGTCCGTCACCCTCCACCCCGGCGTGGAGAACAGCAAGGCCGTCACGGCGGTGGCCACCGCGGAGGAGCTGCTGCGGGCCCCCAGACAGGTAGGGGCCCGGATGCCGGAGTTTCGAGGGGAGGCAGGCGGGTTGCGGTGCCTGGTTCAGCAAAAAGGGCCAGAGGTGGGAGGGACGGGGCAGGGTACCCACGTTCCAGAGCAGAGCGGTGCAGGCTGTGTAAAACCCACGTGGCCGCGTGGTCCCAGCAGTGGGGTTTGTGCTGAGCCGGACAAATGGTCCCCAGAGCACAGGGGTGGGTAAATCATCCGCATAACAAATTGTCACAAACCCAGCAGCTTAAAACAACATCCCGAATTCGCCCGTGACTCTGTGGGGTCGGGGGGCCCAGGTGCGCTCAGCTGGCCTCCGGAGCATCAGCCGGCCAGGCTGTCCTCGGGATGCTCAGGGGAGGAATCGGCTTCCACGCTCCCTCGCGTGGTTGGCGGAATCCAGCTCCGTGCAGTTGAAGGCCGAGGGGTCCGCGTCCCCGCCAGCTGCTGGCCGGGAGCCTCTCTCAGCCCCCTTCTCACTCCCCGCACCCGCCATCACCTTCGGAACCAGCCGCGATGCGTGGCATCCTTGTCACGCTTTCAGCCTCTGACGTCGCCTCTGCCACCAGCCAGAGAAGCTTCTCTTCTTCCAAAGGGTCCCAGGACCACAGCAGGTTGACCCAGGTCACCCCGGCAGACCTCCCTAACTGCAGGTCAGCTGTGCGTGCACATAACATAACACATAACCACGGGAGGGCTCGCTCGTGCCCCCAGGTTCCAAGGATCGGGGTGGACGGCTCTAGGAATTCTGCGCTTGCTACCTGGCTCTGTCCCAGAGCATCAGCAGCAGAGACCTGGAGTGCATCCCCGTACACCCAGCGCTCAGCGCTGGCTCCTCTGCTCACCCCTCCTCGGGGCAAGAGGAGAGTGGGGAGACACAGCAGGAAGCAGGAAGCCGTTTGCTGAGAACGGGCAATTAATTCGGGGACGACCCGCATCACCACCTCCCTGGCGCGGGGCGAGGCCGCCAGTCCCCACCCGGCGCCACCCGTTTGTCTTCATCGGCGGGTGGGGATGGCAGGGCCCCTGCACTGCCTCGAGGGGGAGTTTATGGGTGGAGTTCATTCAATCTGCAGACAGGACCCTTGAGAGAACAGAGCTCTGAATCACCCCTGGACATGCTGTTACGTTAAGTATTTCGGAACATCTCATCTCTGGGGAGATCGTTGGCTTCCCCGGAGAAAACCCTGTGCTCCAGCCTCACTGCGACGAGCGAGTGGAAGGGCTCCGAGTCAGTCACACGGCGCGGCTGGGCGGACGGACGCCAACAGGCCCGCGGCGCCTGGGGGCCTTCTTCGGGTTGTCTGCCACCCGGGGGGCTTGTTTCGTGTTAAGTCCGTTCTCCATCTAGAGTTTGTGAAGGAAAATTATCTCAAGGGGCAAAGTCAACCAAGACACACGTCAGCGGTGTTTTGTATCTCAGCCCTCGGCGTGTGGAGGGCTCGACCTTGGGGGAGCTTCTGGGCTCCTCCCTGAGCCAGGCTACCCCCCCGCAGAACGAGTGTGCACCTCGCACGTGGGTGTGGAGAGTAAATGAGCTGCTAGCGGAGACCACCTAGGACAGTGGCTGGAACTCAGGAAGCACCGGGCGCATCTTAGCCGCCACCGTCGCTGTGGCCAGTGGGATAAAGGGGCACCGGAGACGGCCACGCCGCGTTCCTAGACCCCGTGGAGACATCACCTCATGTGTCCAAAGGGACTTCGCAGATGTGACTAAGGCTCCTGGGCTGGAGGGAGCACCGTGGGTTAGCAGAGGATGCAGCAGGCTGAACTCGGTGTCGCCGCAAGGATCTTGGAAGAGGGAGTGTGGGCGTCAGAGTGCGGTCTCCATGCACACGCGCCGGTGACGTCTTCGTTAGGACATTCAGGGGAGCCTCAGCTCACTCAGGGCTTTTTGTGGGGTGTTGTCCCCTGGGGAGGATTAGGTTGGAGCTGGCGTTGCCTGGATATACGTGTCCTCACTACAATTAAGGTGATTTTCTGGTCATGACCTAGAACCTGAGTGAGTTTTCTCCCAGATTCATTGGCCACCAGGTCTGGATTTTGAGTCCTGCCCTTGAGTCTTTGGGTTCTGTTCTAGGAGGGGACAGGGGACAGGCTCCTAAGAGAAGGGGCAATTCCTCCCTCCCGCCTCCCCCGTGGATTTCTAACTGCACCTTCTCCCCGCAGGAGGCCGTGGTCAGCACGTGGCTCCGGTTCAGCGACGGCTCGGTGACACCTCTGGACATCTATGACACCAAGGACTTCACCCTGACGGCCACCTCCCTGGATGAGGCCGTGGTGTCCGTCCCCCAGTCCCGCTCGCCCCGGTGGCCTGTGGTGATGGCCGAGGGGGAAGGCCAGGGGCCTCTGGTCCGGGTGGACATGACCATCGCCGAGGCCTGCCAGAAATCCAAACGCAAGAGCGTCCTGGCCGTGGGCATCGGCAGCATCAGGGTCAAGTTTGGCCAGAACGACGCCGACTCTAGCCCCGGAGGGGACTACGACGAGGCTGAAGTCAAGAACCACGCCAGCGACCGGCGGCCGAAGGGCCAGGACGGGCACGTCCACGGCAGCTCCTCGGCGGAGCGCGAGGAGGGGGCCGCCCGGAGAGGCGGCACCACGGCCAAGTCGCTGCTGGACAACAGAGTGGTCAAGAACAGCCGGCTGGACGGCGGCGGGCTGGCGGGCGAGGGCCAGCTGCAGAACATCCCCATCGACTTCGCCAACTTCCCGGCGCAGGTGGACCTGCCCGAGGCGGGCGGCAGGCCGGGGACCGGCGACCTGGTGCAGACGCCCCGCGGCCTGAGCGACCTGGAGATCGGCATGTATGCCCTCCTGGGGGTCTTCTGCCTGGCCATCCTCGTCTTCCTGGTCAACTGTGCCGCCTTCGCGCTCAAGTACAGGCACAAGCAGGTGCCCCTGGAAGGCCAGGCGTCCGTGACCCACTCGCACGACTGGGTGTGGCTGGGCAACGAGGCCGAGCTCCTGGAGAATGTGGGCGAGGGGTCCCCGCCGCCCGACGAGCACACGACCATCATAGACCGCGGGCCGGGGGGCTTCCAGGAGAGCAACCGCCTGCTTCTCAACGGAGCCTCCCAAACGCCCGCGCGAAGCCGGGTGCCCAGGCCGGCCGGCGCCGGGGGCACGCGGGGCGGGGACCCGAAGCACGAGCCCCTGCACTCGCCCACCTCCAAGAGGAAGAAAGTGAAGTTCACCACCTTCACCACCATCCCCGCCGACGACGGCTGCCCCACCGTCAACTCCATCCTCGGCGGGAACGAGGAGGGCATCAAGTGGGTGTGCCCGGACGCGGGCGTGGGCGCCCCCAGGGAGCTCAGGGACTGCCTGGAGCAGCTCAAGGACAAAGCGTAGGCCGCTCTGGCCGGAGGGCAGCTCCCGGGTGCCCTCCTTCAGTTCCGAGAATCAGGCGGGGCAGGAAGAGGCCCCGGTGGGTCTGAACGGGGAGTGAATGCCTGGGCCTTGTTGGAGGCCGCTCGGGAGTTTGGAAGCCGGGAAGGGGCATTTTTGTAATCAAAGGTTTTCCTAGCAGCTGGCCATGACAGACTTTCTCAAGTCAGTGGAATAAACGGAGGACGGAGCTGATGGAGACGTTCGGCCTGCGGCGAGGCCAAATTAGGAAGGGGATTTTGTGAGTCAAACTATAACCCAGACAAGCTACCAAAAATTATTTGTTAAAAAAAAAATGCAAAAAGACAAATAAAAAGAGACGGAAGTAATCACCTGTTTATATTTCTAATAAAGGAGCAGAATATAAAACCAGGGCCAGCTAAGAGACATTGTCTGTGTTAATTCAGTATTCTTTTCATGAGGACGGCCTTTGACTGTCACCCTGGGGTGGGGAGGAAATGTCTGAACATCGGCTGCCTCTCGGCACAGACCCGAGGATTTTCACCTCTTTTTCTTTTCTTTTTCCACATTTTCTTTTTTTCCCTTTTGTGTTCTAGCCTTCCATTTGGTTTATATTTAATTTTTATTTGAGGATCAAATGGTATATTTTCCTAAATTAAACAAAGTCTATTCCTGTACGTTAGATGAGTTCTGAGAAGCGATCTGAATGAATCCATCATCAAAGTAGTACGTTTGATGTTTTTCCGTTTTCCCTCCAGTTCTGTTGCCATTTGCTGGGTTTTCTGCAATCAGCGGGGGCCCTCAGAGCCCTTCAGGGTGGGAGGGAAACTGCCTTCACGCACCACCACCACACCCACCACAGGGCCCAAGCCGGTGCGGGCACATTGGCAGAGGGCATTCGAGTGGGGCCCAGCCGGCAGCACAGAGCCCGGCCGGGGCCCCCGACCCCTCGTCAGCTCCATCACTGGCGTTGAGGGGAGGCCTTTACACGGAGGAAGACGAAATCAATCCACAAGAGAGAACTCATACCCAAGAGTAACCAGCACCAGGCTCGCCGGGTAGAGCTGCCCCGAGACGCGCTGACGGTGAGAAATGAATAAGGATTAGAAAAGAAAAGAAAAGAAAAGAAAAGAGAAAAGAAAAGAAAAGCCGCCGGAGGGTTTTCAGCCGTCCTTCTCGCTTTGCTGGGCGGGCTGCACCAGTGTTAACGGAAAAGACAAAAATCTGTGTTCGATTGTCCATCAACGGCGTCTCTTAAGAGCCTGATCCTGCAGCAGCGCGATGCAAAAGGCGTTCATCCAAAGTGACGTGTGTGCGGCAGAGGAGACCACCGGGTGGGGACGTGAACCCCTTTGCGGCTGCCAGACTCCGCTCTGCCTGCCGCTGCTGGAGAGGAAGACGCCTGGCCTGGCCTGGCAGCCAGGTGATGCGCTCAGCTTTGATCTTTTTATTTACTCCAATCGGTCGCTGAGAAAGGATCCTTGAAGCCTCATAGCCTTAGCTGGACCTTTTAAGAGGCTATTTCCAGCCAATATGGCAGACCGGGGTCGGCGGGGGAAGGAGCTGTTTATGCACACCTGGGGTGCCAGTCGCCGTTAAAGCACGTCCCATGGGTTGGCGAGTCAGCATCTTGCGGGCTGCCTCTTATTTCACTGAACTCCTGTGTCTTCTCTCCACCCCGTGGGCCGCTGGTTAAAGAGACCAAGCTGGGCTAGAAGGGAAGCGGCGCCCCTGCTCTCGGCTTCTCGGCTGATCCAGAGTAGTTCCTAACGAGGAAGGCTTCCGTCACACAGCTGCACTGCTGTCAGACCCCGGAACACGTTGGGCGGGTGGTCAAGGATGTCCCCTCTCCGTCCCAGCTGAGCGCCAGTGCCGCCCCGCCCACCAAGCCCGCCTGCCCTTGGAGTGGGAGCCTGGCTCCCCACCAGATGGGGCTGCAGGTCTCTGACCTCCGATTTACTCCCCAGGATGGGTGTCAGCTCCATGCTGCAAATAAGGTCACGGGTGAGATGAGCGCATGCCAGGAACTGCCTTCTGACCGTGCTGTGAGCCTGTAAGGCTGGGAGGCGGACACCACAATGGCCAGACTGTGTGTCCAGACAGACCGTCTGTAATTCTCCCTTCCTGTTGACGTGATCAAATAGAACAAGGGTAGATTGTCTCATGGATGCTGGCCCAATGATTTCGTTTTGCATGCATTTATTGAGCACCTGCTGTGTGCCTGGCCCTGGGCAACCCACAAAGGGTGGAGTAATTAATAAGACCTCAAGGCGCTGGCAGCCAGAGGGCGGAGGCAGAGGAGAATCGCCAGTAAGAGCACAAAACGGCGGGCGGGGGGAGGGGGTGGCGGCGGAGGGGGCAGGGTCCCATCTCCTTGTGCACAGTCACCCGTGTCCTCCAGCCAGACTTCAGCCTCTTGGAACACAAGGCTCAGAAAAAAGAAACTGTTCTCGCTCAGATATGAATCGATCTTAGTTAACGTTACAGTTGACCCTCGAACAACACTGGGGTCAGAGGGTCGACCCTCCCTGCAATGGAGAACCCTACTGTCACTTACAGCCCACTCTCCGTATTCGCTGTCCCGTATCCATGGTTTCATATTCGTGTTCCGTATCCGTGGTTCCGTATGCGGATTCAACCCACAGAGGACCTCGTAGCACTGCAGTATTCACTACCAAAAAAAATCCGCCCATAATTGGATCCTTGCATCTCAAACCCATGTTGTCGGAGGGTTGACTGCAATATTTATCAGCATTAATCTTTATTGTTATCAACAATAACTTATTGACATTATTTTATTAATATTAACAATAGCTACGCAATAATAAGGAGACTCCGTTTAACGAGTCTGGGCCAGACCTGGTGTGAAACATCCTTTGTTCACTCACAGCAGCCCCCCTGAGAAAGGCATGTTACCCCAAATTGCAGATGAGGAAACAGGCTCAGAGCATCCTTCTCAAGGTCTAGACGAGGAGCTAGCAGAGCAGAGACTCAAACCCAAGCCTGTGGTCTTGGTGACGGCCCTGAGACGAACTTTACATGTATTTTCTTCTGTTAAAATGCAATGAAACTGACAAAGAAGCAGTTCTAGCTTCGTGCACAAAATCTGGCAAACGACGGAAAGTAGAAATAAAGTGGGGGAAAAAGCCTCTAGTCCCGTCTCCCAAAAGTAAAAATTAATTCATCTTACTCTTCACTGGTTTTTGTTTTTTTTGAAATGGTGCACATCAGTTTGCACGGTCATATTCATAGTTTGAAAGTATACCATTATAAATGTGACTTTTAAATTATTTTTCTGAATTTTAAAAGCAGCCCAAGAGCATTGGAAACAATGTATTAAAATGACTGGCTTCACCTCCACCGGCGCTTTGATGACGTCCGTGCAGGTTGTTGCCCTCGGATTTCTTTTTTTTCCATAGTTGAGATTAAAGCACAAATACTGATTTTTACGTATAATTAACAGGGACAGTTCCGCAGCCCTCGGTGGAAGGTGATCGGAACACCAGGTGCAGGGGAACAGACTGAGCGGCATCGGGGAACCCCCGGGGGGAGGGGGAGGTTGGGGACCAAAATCTAGCCCCCATCTTTGCTTGTCAGTATGCGTCCGCCTGGAGAAAAGGCTCGTGGTACCACTTTGAACAGGAGAACCATCTTGCCAAGCCAGCCGCCGGGGCTGCACCTTCCAGGAAGAGGCTACAGTTTCTGACCCGCTCCCCAAGGCGGACGGAGCACTGGGAGACGAGGCGGAAGGAATCGGGGTGATGGCCAGCCCACATCTGCGATCCGCCTGCCTTCTGTGATTGGTGGTGAAGGGTTGGCTCAGACAGGCCAACTCTTGCACAGGTAACAATGGCACAGGTGCCTGGAGACCAGACGGCAAAAACCCCACGGAGGATGGAATCGTACTGACGTGAGCCCCGCGTTGGCCGCACCGCACTCTCCCCCTGGGGCGTTCCCGATGCACGTGGTGTCGCTCAGAGACTGAGCGAAGCGTGACAGTACACAGTCGCCTCGCTGGGCTGGACGGACAAAAATCACGTCCGGGACGTTGAAGGCAGCAGAGGGAGGCGGGCCTGAGGTGCCTGAGATGAGGGCCCTGCAGGGAAGTGAGCCCAGTGCCCAGCGCACAGGTTCCTCTTAAGGCATTTGCCAGCTCCTGCGCCGGACGTGAAACTAAAACCAAAAAACAGAAACACAAGATACGAGGCTCCACGGCTCCGCTGGGCTGCGTTGCCGGTCGTCTCGTAGCACGAAATCTCTGTGGCGGGGAGGGTGTAAGTTCCCAGAAACTCCCTGCGTCTGCAAAGGGGGGTCCGCCAGGAAGGGGCCTCAGGCGCTGGATCCTGGGAGGGAGAGCACGTGGACGCCGGGCAGGCGGCGGTGGGGCAGGCCCCATCTGGCTCCGGGCAGACGTGCGCTCTGCCCGTTACAAGTATTAGTCAGATCTGCGCACAGACCACTGCGAAGGTCCGGCCACGACAGAGAGAGGGAGCTGGTGTTAGCACACCCTCTGATGGGACACTTGAGGGGGCGCCGCGGGCGGAGACGGCCACTCTGAAGACAGACGGCTCGGCCTGAAGTGCAGGATGCCTCAGAGGTACCTGCATGCAACCCAGATAAAAAGGACACCAGGAAGAGGGGATCGTGGATGCAAAGACCCTGCACCTGGACACACTCTCACGGCGAGGGCCAGGCGTTGAAAACACTCGTGACTGGAGAGACTGGTTTCCCAGTGGCAGGAAGACGGATTCACACGAATGAGAATTCACCTCTCCCCTCTCGACTGCGGAGGACACAGCTCTGCTGGGAACAGAGACCGAAAGCCCACATAACATGTCGGCCTTTACAACGGGCATTTTTCACCCCAAGTTCTTTGCTCAAACCTTTGACCAACTACCAGTGCCTTGGGTGGGTCTCCGCATCCCAAAATTTCTAGCGGGAAGAAGCTAAATTAGGCGGTTTTCCTAAGTGTGTTCAGAAAGGCTTATTAAGCCATTTCAAAACAACAAGCAAATTTAAACAAAAAACCAAAACCCAAGGGCTCTGACAGCCAAATCCTGTTTAAGGAGTTTTCCGAGTTGGAGATGCTCCCTTGACGCTCTGGATCAGGAAGGTTTATAAAGTAGAACTAAGAGGAACGGGAAGTCAGGTTATCCTGTTACTGTTCTCTTCGAGGGAGGACATTAGATAATGCTTCAAAGAATGGAGCCAATTTTGCCTTTTTTTTTTTCCAATTTATATTCTACCGACCAAAATGTTCTGTCCAAAAAACCCTTTTTTTCCTCTCCTGTCAAAGAGGGCATTTGGGTGGAAAGAAATTACCAGACTGCGAAATTTCACTGATTTACAAAATCCAGGTTAAGTTCAGGGTCAGGATTTACATTTCCTCCCATCTGTGTTGTCCCCAGAGCGAAGGCTGTGATTCTAAGAGCCACGTCACTTTGTGGGGGGAGGACTCACTCGCAGAACGCGCTGGCTTTTTGAGTTTTGCTTTAGCCGTGGAAGGAGAGAGTCATTACCAAAAAAAAAAAAAGAGAGAAAGAGAGAGAGTGAGTCACTACATTAAGCGTGACAATCCAGAGTTAGGCTGGACGTAGACAGGGAAACTGGGGCACAGACAGAAAGGATGAAAGGCATTTATTGGTTTGTTCAATAAAAACCTTCTACGGATAAGATACTAGTCTGTGTACTTGGAATAGCAGACAGGACTGTTGGGGTCTTTGTCCACATGGAACGTGTGTCCTTGTAGGGGAAACAGGTAAGACAAACATTAGCCACATCCATGAGCTGATACCTGGAAACACAGGGCTTTGAAGGGAGGAAATAAACAGAGCGGTGAGGAATGGATGGCGCCACGGGCAGAGGGGGCCACGTGTGGAGGGGGCCACGCCCCACGCCCCACAGGGTGGGTGTGAGACCACATCTAAGCTGAGAACGGATGACTAAACCCAGATACCCCTGGGCTCACTTCTTGTTTCTTTATATACACGACTTAAATAATAAATAAATGACTTTATCCAGTAAAGGCAAATGGGCTTCCGATTTAAACAACCTCAAGATACAGAAACTTATTTCTGGTTTCACAGCTTCTAGGAATTAGGGTGTAGGCCTCTCTGGGGAGCCGTTACTCAGGCCACCAGAAGTGGTCATTATTATTTTTTAATGGAGGTACCAGGGATTGAACCCAGGACCTCGTGCCTGCTAAGCGCTCGCTCGATTGCTAAGCTAGACCCACACCCACCCCGTATTATCATTGTATTGTTTTTATTACACCTGAGACATTGGTATGTCTTCTTAGAAATAATAAAGGTGGTTTATTTGGGCCGTACCCAACTGAAGTCACAGTCAAACTGATGGTGGAATTTAAGAGTTTGTCCAAAACAACGATTTCTTTTAGAATCACATTGTGCGTTCTAACCCACCCAAGTGGCCGAGTCAGATCTGCGCCACGGCGGTCTGATTCTTACCTGGCAAAGGAGACTTTGCAGACGTGGTTAAGTTTAGCATCTTGAGATGGAATGATTATCTGGGATCATCCAAGTGGGTCCGTGTCATCCCCAGGGTCCTTAGGAGGAAGGGAAAGAGGGAGGCAGGAGGGTCAGAGTCAGAGCATAAGATGTGACAGTGGAAACAGGCGCCATGCTTCTCCCCTGTGGTCTCCCCTGCCTGCACCTTACCTGGAGGACTTATGACCCCCAGAACTGCACCCAAAAAAAAAAAAAAATCACTGTTTTAATCCACATCATCTGTTTCAGCAGTAACAGGAAACTCACACACCATTCTATAAGGTTGTTATGAAGATGTGATGCTAATAATAAGAGAGAACACTGATCGAACTGTGTCCCGAGTCTGTGCCAAGTGCTTTAAAAACATTAACTCGTTTATTGCCCACAACAAACCTATGGAGTAAGTCGCAGCAGTCTGCTGCCACCCTTTTGCACGTGAGAAACGCAGATCAACCAAAGGCCTAGCCACCTACTCAGAGCCATCCATCCAGCTACTTAGGGGGGCAGTCAGCCCTGGAACTGGGCAGCCTGGAGCCAGCACCCAGCCCCCAGCCCCTGCGCCACACGGCCCCTCGCGCGGATCGTCACACAAGCCGGCCACTTAGCACCGAGAGCCCGGTGGACGGACGTTCAATACACTTGAGTCTGTTGGTGAGTTTCCTCTGGTCTCACTGAATCAGGGAGAGAGGCGGGGGCAGCCAGCCAGGGGCTTTTCTTCCACCTGGAGCCACAAAGGCAGCTTCCAGGTGCGGAGTCAAACCCCCAGACCGGCGGACCTTACACTCGCTCCCTCCAGGACCTGGCAGACCCTCAGCTGCGGGTTGGGGACACTCAGCAAACAGCAGGCTGCTTGGAAGTCCACCTGGCCACAGGGCCCCCACCCGCCGCGCGTGAATTCGGAAAATTGAGCCCACAGTGTGGGAAAGATCTTAAGCTCCATTTCAATTGTGAAATGAAACACCAGAACCAAAGAGTCAGCCACGGAGAAGCTACCCCCGTTGTGATGCAAACCTCCAGGTAACTGCAAAGCCGCCCCACCCCCACCCCGTCCTCCACCCTGTCTGACACCCAGTGTCTTCCTCCTGGGTCTGTCTCCCCTCCTTGGATGATTACAGCCAAGCAGCCTTTAGAAAGACTCCTGCTTCTTCTTGGGCAACTGTTGAGACTTTTTTCCCCTCCTAACAAACAACACTCTCCTGCACCCCCCCTCCCCAGGGCGGCTAAGGCCCCCAGGCTGCTCTGGCCAGGTGGGCCGGTACTGGGTCACCAGATGGCGAGGGAACAAGAAGAGGACTGGGGGCACTGATGGCTGCTTTCGAGACTGGTCCCTCTGCAGGCGCCTGAGATGAACCCGTGCGTCCAAGGTTGGACGGAACACACATGCACATCGCCTCTCGTGCCCGTCTGGCCGCGCGGCATGACGCAGACCCGCCTCCACTTGCGTCCTGCCCCTGAGACCCAGCAGGACCCTGCGGGGCCTCCCCTTTGTGAACAAAAAACACTGCAAACCATATAAGTACACAAAGAATGCTGAAGCCGTCAAGTCCTCAGCGGCTGCCGCCACCCCCTAGTGAGGACAGGCCTGCAGCCCGGCCTCTGCAGCCACTCACCATGGTGCCCTCTGAGGGGACTGAGAATAAGAAAGGACAGGATACTGGCCCTAGACAGCTAGGTGCTTGTCAAAGGAATGGATTCAATGAGCCCAAATGTTTGCTCCCTCCCATACACAGAAAAACGCTAAATTCTTTAACTTGAGATGCCTGGTTTTCTTTGAATAACAAGCAATCTTTTATTGTTCCAACTACCTGGTCTCTGTTGTAAAGCTCCTATATGTCCTAGCCCCTCCCCTGCCTCTTCCGAGCCGTCCCTCAGAGGCTGTCATCCAGGGCTGAGTCCTCAGAATTGCCCACCAAATAAAACTTAACTTTCAACTTTAGGCTGTGCATTTATTTCAGGTGACACCTCCTGGGTACAAATCCTTTCCTGAGCTCAATCTGTGCACACAGGTCTGAATGTCTTTTCAGCGTGCTCAAATAGTGAGGACTTCCTGGCCAATTCAACCTGTGCCTGCATTTCTAAAGAGCTTGCTTGGTGATGTCCAAAGGGGTGCCTCTGTAGCCTGGTGAATTCTCCTCATCTGCAGCCATTTAATGGAAAAGGGAGAAATTCCTCCTGCTGATGCAGGAAAAACGGACGTGGGGCGTGAGGAGGGCCGGGTCCCAGGCTTCGGCTGAGCCCCTGGGACGTGCCCCGCCAGGCGTGGGCCCTTGGCTTCGCGCAGGAGAGAATTCAAGAACGAGCCGCAGCTGAGTGAAGGTAGATTTATTCAGAGAGAGACATTGAAAGGCCACGAGGTGTGGGGGTTGGGCGCTCAGATTCAAAGTAGGTACACACTCCACGGACAGAGTGCGGTCTGTCCCTGAAGAGGAGGGAGCAAGGGGGGGGCCACGGCCACGAGGGGCAGTGTCGCCAGTTTTCATGGGCTCAGTGGCTTCATGTGCTAATAAGTGGAAGGACCCGTCTAACCAGCCTGGGGAAGGGGCTGGGGTTCCCAGGAAGTTGGCCCTTTCCCGCTCTTTGCCCTTCAGTGGCTCCTCTTGGGCCTGTCCTGGCTCCTGCGGGCCGGTTACTCACCAGGCTAACATATTGCAATGGCGCATAATGAAGGTCTGCTGGACGTCACATCGCCCACCATCCTGCGCCTCAAGGCCTCCTGGGGGTTGAATCTTTCCTCACCCTGGTGGTAACTGCTGTGTTGTTCCCTGAATGGCTGTGCCCTGCCCCCTTCCCGCTCCCTTTTCTCATTAGCAGAGAGCCTCCTGCCGCTTGGGAGAAGCCACCCTCTCGGATTTGGTCTTGACTAATTCATCTCTCTTCCCAGCGGAATGGTCACTGGTGCTGCGGGTTGTCACTTGTCACCGAGGGGACGTGAGGAGGAGGAAGGCCAGGCAGCTCAGGCTTGGGGAGCAGAGAGAGAGGGAGAGGTTTCACGGGAACCCAGGGTGCCGGACAGTCTCTCTCCCAGGGACCTCGTCCCTGCCTCCTGGCTACTTTCATTGACTGACCAGCTCCTTCGGCAAAAGAAGAAATATAAAGGGTCCATAAACGTCTCAAAAACGATCAGACGACTGCGAAGGAAAGCAGTGCATCCTCTGTCACCTTCCAAACTGGTAAGGACTATTGTTGCCACTGTTTCACTGAAGCCGCCCCCCGTAGGGGAGGGTGTGGGCGGGGAGGGACGTCACCACACCGGCTGCTGGGCGCCTGCGTGCTGTAAACTGTCTGGAGAGCAAGTGGCAATGTTTTCAGATGTGGACAAGCTGCTCCCAAACAGGGATCGACTGTCAAAGAGAAACAGACATATACAGAAAAGCAAGGGCCCATAAAAGGAGGCAGATGAATTGCCCGGGTGGAAAACCCAGATACTTCAGAGAACAGAGGAGCACTTCAGAAAGCCCCCGCTGAGGGATAAGTGAGGGGCTTGGGGTTAACAGATACACAGGACCATCTATAAACGAGATAAACAGCAAGGACCTCCGTAACACAGGGAACTACATTCAATTCTTACAATAACACATAATGGAAAAGAATCTGAAAAGAAAACATAATAAATGTATGTATGTGTATAACTGAATCGCTTTGCTGTGCACCTGAAACTAATATTGTAAGCCAACTGCACTTCAATAAAAAGTAAAATTAAAAAGAAATTTAAAAAAAGAAAGCCCCAATTATCATTTTCAAAGTGATGACCCAGAAAACAAGAATGTGATAAAGAAGCAATCAGGCGACAGCAGCCAAAAAAGTGCTCTTGGAAATTTAAAAGTAACATTGCGGGGGGGGGGGGGGGGGAGGGGACAGCGCAGCGGCGGAGCGTGTGCTCAGCACGCGCGAGGTCCTGGGTTCAGTCCCCAGTCCCTCCTCCAAAAATAAATAATAAACCTAATTACCTCCCCCTCACCAAAAAAAAAAAAAGGGGGGGGGGACGCTTAAAAAAAAGTAACACAGTGAAAAGCTCAAGACACCCTAGAGATAACAGGAGCAAAGAGAAAAAAGGAATAAGAAAAGGTTCCGAAGCAGTAGAGAGACATGAATCTTAGAATGCAAGAGTTCGTCCCGTGGAAACACAACATGGGTTCAAAACACCCACATCTAACACATCCCTCATGAGATGTAAGAGTGTTAAGGGTAAAAAGAATATCCTAAAAAAAAGAAACATTCACCTCTCAGGGAGTTCAGAATCAAGCTTGCATCAGACGTCTCACGCGTGATGCTGAATGCGACAAGATGCAGGATAATTCTTTCAAAAGTCTAAGGAGAAATCACTTTGGACCTCGACCTTTAAGCCTTGCCAAACTGTCATGTTCAAGGGTGAAGGCAGAGCAAAGGCATTTTCAGATGTGGAAAGACACCCCCGCCCCAGACCTGGCCCATTATTGAAGATGTCAGTTGTGGATGGAAATGAAGGCGAAAACCCCAAGGATGTGGGACCCGAGAAACGGCAGGACCAACCTGGACCCTCAAGGGGAAGAAACCAGCCGCATCTCTTCAGTGGGCGGAGGCACCATTAATTCAAATTCAGCGAGAAGTCAGCACCTCCCTGGAGAACTTCTGCAAGAAGAAAAGTGGAGGGATTTATCCCAGGAGAAGGAATGCTGGGAAAAGTGGAAGAACTTAGCATTGTGATGCACGGATGCAGCCTTTCACACGTCAGTCATACCTCAGTGAAGTAGGTGGGTTTTTTTTAAAGAAATGGAAACAGGTATTCACACAAAACCTTGCGCACGACTGCGCATAGCACAGCGTATTAACAGCAGCCAAAGGAGAGGGGCGGCCCAAGGGTACCTCGACAGACGAGTAAATGAATGAAGCGCCCACGCAGTGAGATACCATCCAGCCATGAAAAGAAATCAGAGTCTGACACGTGTCATCACGAGGATAAGCCTTGGGAACAGGATGCTAATTAAAAGGAGGCAGATTCAAAAGGACCTATAGTGTATGGCTCCATTTAGATGAAATGCTCATTCGAGGCAAAAGCCTGGAGACAGAAAGTGCACAGCTGTTACTTAGGGCTGGAAAAAAAAAAAAAAAAAAAAACGGGGGAAGAGAAAGCCAACGCGGGTGGGGTTTCTTTGGGGAGATGATGAAAATGTTCTAGAATGGATGGCGGTGATGGTTGGACAACTCTGTGGATAGACTGGATACCTCCCGAATTGCATACTTCAAAAAAAAAGAAGCTCCGTGGTAGAGTGCATGCCCAGCTTGCACTAGGTCCTGGGTTCCATCCCCGGTACCTCCATCAGAGAAATAAATAAAACCTAATTATCTTCCCCCACCAAAAAAAAAAAAACAATTAAATAAAAAAAAAAAAAAGAAAAAGAAACCTGAACTAGCTTGGGGCATATTCTAGCTGAGTGGCTGTTAGCAAATCACTCAATGACTTTCATCCTCAGTTTGCTCAGCTGTAAAATGGGTGGGTGCCTGACATCAGTATTCCTGGGAAGATTTTCTCATTTCATGCAGGCAGAACACTCAGCCCAGTGCCCGGCTCCTCTAAATGACTTGGTGGAGAGTGATGTTCTCAGTAAAACTCCTCACTCCCACGAGGAATCACTAGTGTGTTCTTTTTTATTGTGTTGAGACTAGATCAGAAGACCCTAAGGTGGGTCCCGGGAATGGAGGCACGTCTACAGGCTGAGGAGTTTCTTTGAGGATCTGTGCTCAGCAAATTCTGCCGTGTTGCCTTTGTTCCTGGGAAGAAAGACGGAAGGAAAGGTGCCTCCCGCGGGATTTGTCAGACAAGGGTACCTGGCTGGCGCAGACTGACGAGTGTGTGTCTGCGGTGCACGCTTCCACTTTGCTGGGCGCCCGCACGGGGAAATCAACTGTTTGCTCATCTTTCCATTTTTTTGCAAATGATCAAACTCAGCTCTCTCTCTCGAGAGGAGAAAAATCACCGTCAGTTCAGGGCACCCCTGGCCCACACTGTAAACTCTGCATCTTTTGATCAATCAAAAGAGCTTTTATTCCAGCAGACATGACGGTTTTCTGCAACTCCTTGTGAGGAGAGCGACACTGTCTTTTAGAAACCGCTGGAAATCTGTTTTTCCCAGCAGGATCACAGGCCAATCCCCCCACCTTCAGTTCTGAACGTGATTAACCCATCAGCAGAGGTGCTGATTCTCTCCGCGCTGACCACCTTCCATTAGACCGATAGCCCTTTTTTAAAAAATTTATATTTATTGAAGTGTCCTCAGGTCAGTGTTGTGGGTCTGATGGCCCTTTAACATTGACCGAATGTCCCTGCATCCCAGCCATGCCTGTCACGGAGTGAATGACAGGCAGGTCTAATCGTGTTCTGCCCCAAGAGGATCTGAGAACAGCTTTTAAATGGTCCAGCTGTGAGACGAGGTCACCAAAACCAGGGGACCGGACATTAGCCTTAGTGGGGGGCAAACAGAAAGGCCGCGCGCCTCCCTGGGCCCCACACCTCAGAAGGCCCTACCCCAACTCCCCGCCACCGGATGCCACTGCAGACCTCTGTCCCCCTCTGGGGGGGAGGCCGCTGTGTGATGAGTTGTATCCGCCCCCCCCCAAATCCATGTGTTGAAGCCCGAACCCCCAGTCACTCCGAAAGTGACTGTATTTAGAGACAGGACCTTTCAGGAGATGATTCAGCTGAATGAGGCTATTAGGGTGGGCCCCAATCCCAGGTGGCTGGTGTCCTTATAGGGAGAGCAGTCTGGCCACACAAGCCCACGCCAGGGATGTGTGCTCCCACAAGAAAGATCAGCAAGACAGCGGCCATCTGCAAACCCAGGAGCGAGGCCTCCGAAGAAACCAAACCAGACTTCCGGCCTCCAGAACTGTGAATAAATTCAGCTGCGTTGCTCACAGCAGCCAGCCCTTGGTATTTTGCGATGGCAGCCCCGGGGAGCTAATGCAGAGGCCAATGAGATGTGCCCACTAGGAAATCTGGCTCCCATTCTGGAATACATTCCAGAAATCTGGACCCCAGGGTCCCCTGCAGGATGGCCCCCATCTACCTCCAGGCCAGCAAGGCCTCGACTTGAGGCCAGCCTCCTTAGGGAGGACCACGGCGAGGCCTGTGTGCCCAGCCCTGGCCCGGGGCACAGCTGTCTGCAAGGGGTCTGCCCTGAGGAGGTGTCTGTGGGACAGGTGTCCACATGTGTGCAGGTAAGGCCTCTGAAAGTTAGGGAGAAAGAGAAGGGAAGGCAGAGGCGGGGAGGACCATGGGCCCACCACGGGCCAGGCACGGGGGGCTGGCTTCCCCTGTTGGGACAACTTCTGCACGTAACTCCCAGGAACCTTAAAGCTGCTCCATCGAGCCCGGCTGTCTGGGTGGCTAAGGAGGCAGTCTCAAGGCCAGGGGATGGCTCACGTCACAGTTACTATTTAACCTGACCAGCAACATTCAGACATGTATACGTGTTATGGGGGCCTCTATCAGCATCGCTTTGGGGCCCCCCACAGAGGTTGGGGGTGGGACCGACAGCATCCAGCCAACAGGAGAGCAGCACCGGGGACCCCTGGGGCCTTGGGCGGAGATTTCTCACCCTTCTGATACTCACTGAGGGCAAGTGGGGCCGGAAGACAGGGTGTGGGTTCTCTCCAGCGGCCTCCCCCAAGCTCTTCAACAGAAAGGCAGAGCAGTCTGTCTCACCCTGGGGAGGAACAAGTCGTATTTACGGAAGGCCTGTTTGAAAGCACGAATCGGGGATGGCCAATTCAGGAGCGGGGAAAAGAGCAGGATTTCAGGCAAGGAGGTGGGTCTCCACGGAAAGAGCCGGCCTCGAATTTGTGACTGTCGGCGGTCGGCGTTGCGAGCAGAGCCGGGTTGCCATGGAAACCCCTTGCAGGCCCTGGGGCCCGGATTCAGGGCCTCGTCACCCACGATGTCCACATTTTCATTTCATGGAAATTTTAATGTGTTCTAATTATTCTGAAGCTTCAGACTTGTTGTCCTCACAAAAGAGCACAGGTTTCCCGTTCAAAGCGTTAACTCTGTCTTTCTTAGGAACAAGTCCACCCACACGTTCATAGACATGACCCCAAAGCGGAGAGTCAAAACTCTTTTTCCCTGAGCTTCTGGGAGTAAGAAAAGGGGGTTCTCTGAAGTAAGGCCAACACTTCTGTGGGCTTCATTAAAGGTTTCCTTGAGTGAGACGGGAGGAGAGATTATAAAATGCGCTTTTTTTTTTTTCTTTCCCAGCAGAAATATTTACTGCACAGACACCAGGGGTAATTCCAGAATCCGTTCAATCACAAGTGCAGACTTCAGTTTTGCGACAATCATAGAAACCGAGAGACGGGGAGCAATGAGTCTCCTTTGGAAACACAGACTTGTGTCTATAAATATTAAACCTTCGGCGAATTGGCAAAAATAACATGAGTTCCCAGATCTCACAGGGCCCTTCGGTCCATTCTGTGTGTGGAAAGTCAGCTTTCAAAGGAGATGTCTGAGCTTAAGAAACGAAGCCAGACTTGGCAGCTTGGGAGGCAACTTTGGACCAGGAACAGCCTTGCCCAGGGTCAACACCAGGAATGTCCTCATTTAGATGCAGTTTAATGACGCCAGTGCCTGATGCATTCACTATAGTCTGAAAGAAACATTACGAATTTACAGGCAGAGAGCTGGAAAATTGAGTGGGAAGGAAAACAAGTAAGAACAACAGAATTTCAAGTTTTGAGGGTAAAATAAGATTTAAAAAAAGAGACAGGAGGGGGAAAAAGAATGGAACATATGGCATGGTTTCCACAGCAGGGGAGACTCTTTTGGTTCCGAGCAGTAAGAAATCCAACTCGAAATGGTTTAAGAAAGAAAAGGAGGGGTGTGGCTAGATGAAATTAAAAATCCAGGAAGCTTCAGGTATAGCTGGATCCAGGTGCTCCTATGAGATCCTGATGGTTGTCACACTCTCGAGCTCTCAGTTCTGCCTTTCTCTGTGTTAATTCCATGCCCTGGCAGACAGGGAGATGGCCACCAGGAGCATCAGACTTGCTTTGTGACCTCTCAGTACCTCCAGCGAAAAGAACCATTCTTTTCACCAACCATTCAAACAAAATACTCAGAATTGAATCCCTTTAGACCATTGCATTGTGTGTCTATTTATCAAGCCAACATGGTGTTTAAGCATATTAGATGCTCTAATTGCCTAGGTCACGTGCCTCCATCCAGACCCAAGGAAAACTCATAGACTGGAAGTGGGCTCAATCCCCCCCCAAATTATATGGTTTTGTTACCAGAAGAGGAGAGAATGGATGCAGGATCGATTAGAGACAAGATGAAGACGGCACAGCTTTACCAAACAGCTTGGCGCTCAGAGCACCAGTGCCTTCCAGGGGCCATGACAGCTCTCGGCCTTGAACCCAGCACTGGTCATGGACGATTCCTGCAGTGTTTGCTTCCTCTGCGCAGCCAGCACCTGGACAACGGGCGCGGTTCTGAATACCTGCATCTCATTGACTCCTGGCCCCGCTCTTGGCACACAGGCATTGAGCAAATGCTCGAGTGTGTCTGGAGAGAAGATTCAGAGGTTATTAAACAGAAGTGAGTGTATCTTTTGTCATGTCTTCCTGCCTTAGTATTTTTGTGGTTTTGACATCTTGTCTTTAAGAAAATGGCAAACCCCTCTTTTCCCTTTTTTTCTCTTCACCCCCACCACTCTGCTAGCCAAAGGTGCTTGAGAAAGACCACAAGATGTTGGCTATTGCATAAATCCACAGCTCTGGGATGCTGCAGGACCAGTCAGGTGGAAGTTCTGCATTCCCCTCACTGGGGCAATCCTGCAACTGCTGATAAAGTTGCCTTCAGCCTTCATCAGAGCAAGTAACAGCCTCTCCAAACAGAAAGTAAATCAATAGCAGTTGAGAGCTGGGTTTTCCTGGCTGAGAGACAGAAAATGTTAATAACGCTCTCCTCTCTGAGTCCCTTTTTCATCTCTGCAGACACCGGTGTGGCGGAGTTAGCAGGGGAAATGGTGCACTCGGAGCACAGTCCACCTGCCCCGTGGAGATGAGTGTGTTTAAGGGGACATTTTCAATTACTGAACCAGCAGGATCCTGAGACACATTTTACACCATGTTTCTGGAGGCATCCAAAGGGTATAAAATCAGGCTAACTTTTCAGGGTTCTCCTTTGCTAAATCTGTACACACGCACATACACCCCCCAGGGTCCCAGATAACACACCCTCTACAGTGCCACACAAAAACAAAGTAGCAAAAGAAAACAGTCCAGAAGTCAAAAGGAATAATTTAAGAATAGCTGTTGTACAGATGACTGGATAAAGAAGATGTGGTATAG
Organism: Camelus bactrianus; assembly: GCF_048773025.1. Classification (NCBI taxonomy): domain Eukaryota; kingdom Metazoa; phylum Chordata; class Mammalia; order Artiodactyla; family Camelidae; genus Camelus; species Camelus bactrianus. The sequence goes on along the minus strand of NC_133570.1, from coordinate 2,692,486 downwards.
GTATGTATATGTATGTATATGCGATGTGGTATACTGTGTGTGTGTGTGTGTGTGTACACACATATATATACACAATGGAATACTACTCAGCCATAAAAAATAAAATAATGCCATTTGCAGCAACATGGATGGACCTGGAGATGATCATACTAAGTGAAGTAAACCAGAAAGAGAAAGAAAAATACCATATGATATCATTTATATGTTGAATCTTAAAAAAAAAATGATACCAATGAGCTTATTTACAAAACGGAAGGAGACTCACAGACATAGGAAACAAGTTTATGGTTACTGGCAGGGGAAGGGAAGGGGAGAGATAAATTAGGAGTTTGGGATGTGCAGAAACACACTACTATCTACAAAAGCAGATAAACAACAAGGACCTACTGTGCAGCACAGGGAACTACATTCAGTATCTTGTAACGATCTATGACGAAAAAGAATACGTACATACATGTAAAACGGAATCACTGTGCTGTGCACCAGAAGTGAACACAACATTGTAAATCAACTACACTTCAATAAAAAAAAAATTGTAAGGAGGGGAGGGCAGAGCTCAGTGGTAGAGCGTGTGCTTAGCATTCCCAATGTCCTGGGTTCCATCCCCAGTCCCTCCATTAAAAATAAGTAAGTAATTAAATAAACTGAATTACCTCCCTCCCCCCAAAAATAAATTTAAAAAAATTTTTTTAAGATGTAAATTTTTAAATTTTTAAAAATTTAAAAGATTTCATCTTAGCTAAAGCAATCATGAGAGCCCACGTACAGCCGAAGCAAGCACGAAGGCTATCCTCGGTACCCGTGGGGTCTCCTGGTGGGCCAGGCTGGGGCGTGGCCAGCACTGTTTTTCCCCTTTATCTGTTTTTTCATTGTTTGAATGTTCACAGCAAGCAGGGATCGTCTAAGAACAAAAAACAGAGGGAGATGATGTTTCTGAAGCCGCAGATAAGCCCGGGAGGGCCCCAGCTCTGGATCCCCCTGGGCCCCCGTCCTCAGCGGGCCCACGCATCCCTGAAGAACAGCTGTGGTGAGGTTTCACGGGGCCAGCAGGCCCAGGCCCTGGGCCGAGGGCGGCGCTCAGCCCCTCCGCCTCCCCTCCCGTCCTGCCCAGAGGCGTCAGTCCTGAGCAGAATGTCGATTCTGGTGCACTGTCCGCGATGTGCCCAGATACCGCACCGCCGTCTCTGTCTTCTCTGCGATGTGTCCTTTCTGTCCTAGCCCCTGAGCATCCTTCTTACACGTGTGCGCCAGGTGCCGCCGCTACTAATTCACCTGGCAAGTCACTGCGCCGGGGACACGTCAGCGGCGGGACACCAAATGGTTCTCCGGGGTCTGAAAATTATGGCTCTCCCCAGCTGCCCGCCCTTCACCAAACCGCCGTCCTGAGCAGACAGGCCGCGACCTTCACAAGCCTGTGGAGTGCTGGGAGGGTCGGAACGGTCCGCGGGCCGGGGCCCTGCGGGGGCTCAGACGTGCTTGCAGCTGGCGGCGGGGGTCTTATCCAGGTGATCTGTGGCGGGACCGCCTGCTCTTCCCCGGTCTCATAAGACGATGCCAATAAAGCCTTTTCCAATCTCATGGAGGAAAACAGATCCCAGCTCAACCCACCGCCGCCAACAGCGAGTTTTGAAAATGAAGGACATTTTTTTTCCCTTTAAATGAAAGGCTTTGTCAAGGTTTATGGGGCAGCAGATCTAAATAACCTTGTAATTCATTCCCACCAGGGCCCTGGAATTAAAGTAAATGCGTGGGCAGCCGGGGAGGGACGGGGCCTCCATCACTCTGGTGAACGTGCGTTTAGATGGAAAGCGCTAAGCAGGGTCCAGGAACACTTGGTACCCGAGGCAGAAGCGGTCTCATTACCGGGTAAGGAAATTTCCCTTGTCTTCCGCTATCAAATTTGTCAAGGTTGCCGGGAGCAAAAGAGGAAAATGTTTTTGTTGTGATTCCGCAGCAGAAACCACGTTGCTCTGTTCAAGACTGGAACCAGAAGATGTGAGTCTTGAGAAGGAAACTCGGGTTTGGTGGGACGTGCAGAGGTGGCCTGATGGGGGTCGCGGTCCTTCCTCGGCCTCCGCAGGACAGCGGTGGCCTGAGATGTGCCTGGACCAGACCAGCCTATCACTCAGTGCCCCCACCCCCAGGCCTTTAAATATTCTCTCCGCATTTCAACATTTTTTCTATTCATTCATTCATTCAAGAAGAGTCCTGCGGGCAAAGCTCATTTCTCCGCTGGGAGGATAGCCAGTTAACAAGACCAGCAAACTCCCTGAAGTCATGACCTTACATTTTCCTGGAGAAAGATAGGTCATCAGGAAGCAGACAAGCAGTTCTCTTAGTAAAAGTTCACGATGCGGTGCTAGCCACGCGGACGTGTGGCGCAGTTCTGGCCAAACACAGTTAAAGGGAGTCCACGGGGGGGGGGGGGCTCTCAGAGAAAGAGTTTCTTCCCTCATCAAGAGAGAACTCTGCACAAGACCTCTTTGTCTGTGTCCCAAAAGGCTTTTAAGGGACATTCTGACCGTGCATGACTGTTGAACTCCCGTCCTGTGGACCAGGTCAGACATCGTGCCCTCCTCCCAAGCTCCTGTCCGCCCGGAACCTCCGCGTGGGACCTTATCTGGAAATGGGGTCTTCGGAGAGGTCATCACGTTAGGGTGCGGTCACACTGGGTTGGGGTGAGCTCGGATCCAGTGACAGGCGTCCTGGTGAGAAGAGGGAAATTCAGACACAGAGAGGCACGGAGAACACCCCACGGGGGAGGGAAGCAGGGATCGGAGTGATGCGTCCACCATCCAGGGACTGCCAGCATCTGGCTGCTAGGAGCCGGCGCCGCCGTCACCTTGGGCGTTCAGACTGTGAGGGAGTCCATTTCTGCTGCTTTCAGCCACTCGGTTGTGGTACTCGGTCATGTCAGCCCTCGGAAACTCATACACCACGCATTCTGGAATTTTTTCAAAAATTGTCGAGTCCCTTCCAGCAAAGCACAGGGACAGGAAACGGGAGCCTGCCCGGGGACTGGAGGTGGAGGCAGGCGGTGGGGCAGGAGAGGCGAGGTCGGCACACAGGGCTTGGGAAGAGGTTTTGCACCCCACCCAGCCCCAGCTCAGCCCCGGCCCTCGTCGCCCGGAGCCCAGCCCGCCCTCTCTCAGGCTCGGCTCACGGCCACGGGGCAGCGTGTGTCTCTGCCGGCAAACGGGTGACCTTCATCGTGATGACTCAAGCAAAAGCCACCGGCTCGTTCCACCCTCCTCCCAGAACAGAGCCTTTTTTATCGCAGGAAAGAAAATATACGGTTTCTCATTTTAAAGGATTATGGGCCACGGATGCCCGCTTTATGCATGTTAGGAGCCTATAAAAATGTTTGAGCGATGAAAGTGAATAGCGTGAGGTCTGCATACGATAAAGTCATTTTATTTTTTATTATAAAGCAGTTTGGCTTCAGGTGACAAAAACCGCGGTTAATATTTGGGAGGGCTGGCGTTTTTCCTCTCGTCAAGGACAGCGGTTGGTCTCTGGGAGGTCATTTCATTATGATCGAGGCTTTGGACTGACTCTTCATATAAGAACTTGGATGAGTTTGGACAGTCCAGGGACTGATACTGGTGTATCACTGTTACCCTAGGATGCCCTGAGACTGTGTCCCCAAGGTTGCCACTGGGTTGATCGTGTGCACGTTTGCAGGTGGGCGCGCACGCACGCACACAGAGCGCTCCCTGCCCGACCACGAGCTCCCGGTCTCACTCCCAGGAGGCGTGTCCAGCCTGCTGGGGCATGGCCCTCCACTTGGGGTCTGTTACTGGGGACTGCGGGGAACGCATGGACTTCGGGGCCCTGCTGCTTCCCTGTGGACTGGGTGGACACCCTCTTAGGGGAGGATCACACGAGATGAACTACCTAGAACCTGACAAATAGCGTGGATTCTGACCCTCCTGACCCTCCTTCCTGGAGCCCGGTCCCCCAGGGACACGCAGCAGGCAGGGACCCTGTCTGTGTGGCTGGGGTCATGAGGAAGAAAGGAATTAGCAGGCCTGCAGCCATGGTCCGTCGGTGCCAAGGTACTGGTCCAGCTCCCAGCGGAGAGGGTGCGGGAGACAGCGCCCTCCGGCCTCGCGGTGGGATGAATGCTGCCATCTCCGTCATTACCTTTTCCTGCCACGAGCGGGCGCTCAAGACACCACCTTTCTTTGGTGGAGGTGACTCCCCACAGCAATGTGAACCACTCAGTGACGGGTCACACTTCCACACTGTTGTGCCACCACCATCTCCATGGAATTCCAGAACGGCTTCATCCCCTAAAAGAGAAACCCTGTGCCCATCAGCCCTCACTCCCCAGGCCTCCCCTCCCAGCCCTGGGCCCCACCAGGCAGCATTCTGTCCCCACTACAGACATTTCACAGGGATGGGATCACATGGCAGATGGCCTTTCGTGTCTGGCTTCCTCCACTTTACATCATATTTTTGAGGTTCACCCATGTCGAAGTTTGTATCACTACTTCATTCCTTTTTATGGCTGAATACTATTCTGGTGAATGGACCTGCCACAATGTTTCCCTATCACACGCGGATGGACATTTGGGCTGTCTTCACCTTTCGGCCCTTGTACTACAGTTAATATTTATGTGAAAGTTTTTGTCTAAACACCTGTTTTCCATTCTTTCAGGTGGAAACCTACAAAAGGAATGGCTGGGTTGTATGGTAATCCTTTTTAACTTTTCGAGGGTCTGCCAAACTGTTTTGGCCTTTAAAAAAAAAAAACTCTTCTTTTTCTTAAATTAAAAAAGAAATTTTTTTAAACAGTTTTGGGGGGAGATAATTGGGTTTATTTATTTATTTATTTATTTTTTAAATGGAGGGACTGGGGACTGAACCCAGGACCACATGCGTGCTAAGCATGTGCTCTACCACTGAGCTACAGCCTACCCCCGCCCCTCTTGGCTTTTTTTTTTTTTTCTGTTTAAACTTTTAAAATAATTAAATATAAATGCAGAAAGCTAGAAAAACAATACACTTTCAATTTATTCTTATTAAATAATAATGTATGTAATTTACTGTATTAATAAATAATCAATAGATCAAGACGAACACCCTGGGACCTAGCTCCTCTACCATCCAACCCAGAAGCCCCGCGTGCATGCCCACCACCCCCCAATTAGAATTCCACCGGTTCCTTACAAGTAGCCACTATCTTGACATTTCTACACCCTTTTTTTTTAAGTAAATGAACACTACAGCATGGTGATCTTTTCCGTCTCGAACATAAAGTTTATTCCACTTAGTAGCTGCCTGACATTACCCCGTGCGGATGAGCTGTGGTTTGTCTAACCAGTGTCCTTGAACGTGCGGACCGCCTCCTGTGCTCTGCTCTGACCGCCAGACAGCTCCGCGTCCCTCTAAGATCCTTGGCTCCTCTCCTATAAAATGAGCGGCAGGACGACAATCCCCACTTGAAAGGAGCTGCTGGACCCTGGCCGGCAGAACCTGGGTGTCCCGGGAGGGCGCGTGGAGCTGAGCTGAGCTGAGCCGAGCCGGGCGGCACCTCGCTCCGTCCGAGCGGCAAGCTGAACTTCCCTAGGTAACCACCGGTCTTCGCTCCCCACCTGCTCTCGGAACGTGCCAGGCGCTCCCTCCTCTGGGGGGCGGTCTGAGTGCCCCTCGTCTCGTCTCTCCGTGGGGCCCGGTGCCTGCGCACCAGCAGCACACGGCGGGAGTGAGGCTCCGTGACTTCCCAGCCAGGTCGCACAAAGAACACAGCGCCTGCCCAGCTCTCTCCCCGGGAGACGGTCGCTTCACCCTGCTGTGAGGAAGCCCAGATGGAGGCACATGGACAGACCCAGGACGGAGAGCCGCACAGCACTCCCACTTGGAGAGACTCTCACGGGGCCCGATCCAGCCTCCCTCTGGCTAGAATAGACTCGCACACTCACAGCCAAGCCAACCCTGAGGTGCAAGATGGGGCTCTCGTGACTGGGACACTCATGTGGAGGGATGGGCTCTAACCCAGTAACAGAGGGTCCTTTTCACAAGGCGGAAGGCTGGTTTAAGGGGGCTCCTTCAGAAGCTGCCGGGGGCAGGTGGGAGGGCAGGCTGCGTGTGGGCAGCGGCCAAGCTGCGCTTTGAAGGATACGCAGAACACGATGGAGGAAAGAAAACATTCTAGAACGATGTGGCGGAGTGGCTTCCCCTGGGACTTTCTGAGGCTAAATCTGCTAAACCTTCCTTGCAGACTTCTGATCACCAACCCTTCTCCCTGCCCAGCGTTTTGCGATGTTTGTCCGTGCTCAGCCTTTTACCACTTTGATCAGACGGCCGCAGACGTCAGTGCCCAGAGAGAGACTCTTGCTTATCTGTGAGAGCCCTCATCAGGGCTGGGGCGTGCGGGGACCAGATTGAATTTTCCATCAGCCTCGAGCTTCCCCTTAGCAGTGACCGGCTCCCGGGGAGAGAAATCGATGGAGAGGTAATTAAGGATCATGTACTATCAGGGAAATAATTACCGCAGTGGGTGGGGGGCCCAGACAGTAGGTCTGAGAAGTTGCGTCTTGCCAGGCGATCCATCAGCAAACAAAGACATGCAGATTCCTTTGTGGGAAGGAAGAAACGGGGTCTCAGCGTGGCGATCGAAGGAATTAGACATGGCGATGGAGGTGTCATTATTAAAGGAAAGAAACCGCCTTTCTTCACCAAAGGCGTGCAGGAAATCTCATGGCTTCGCCTGCAGTAAGAGTGACAGCGTGGGGTGGGATGTGATACCAAACACTGATAGAAAACTCTTTACTACGTGCTAAGCATGTTTCACACGGAACCCAGGGAGCAGCTGACCCCATCGTCCTCCAGAACGAAGGGTAAATTTGACCCAGATCCTCTTCTATAATCGTAAGAGTTTATCCATCATTTCAGCAAGTTGCTCATCTATCAGCCCCCGACACCCTAGACACGCAGCTCTGGTCCTTCACGAGAGAAGACTTGGCTGTTGGATTCCATTCATGTCTCAACAAATGACTGACCATCATGGTAGCGAACACCCAGCTCTCGGTGGTTCAGCACAGCGGGGCTCCAGGCACAGAAATCCCACCTGGAGGAGACGTATGATTCAGACCCGGGGGGGGGGGTCTGGACCCCGTGCCTCAGCTTCCCCGTGTGAAGGCATGTCTAACCAGAGCAGGGGCCGCCCAGGGCTGTTATGGAGATTCAGTGACTTAACGCATGGCTGTGGGTTCAGATCCGAGTCTGGCGCGGGGCGGGCATTCAACAAATGAGAGCGAGACCGAGCAGGACCCCCTGGGGCACCCCCCAGAACAGACCCCCGCCGCCATGGCCCCCTCCTGCCTCTGATCTACAGAAAAACTTTAGTCTCCCAGGCTCCCCCGACTCCTAAAGAGTGCATTTAATCCGAGAAGTGAGAAAATGCAGAAAGAAAGGAAAACAGTCAGACAAGACAAAATGGTAATAGTTCAGCCGTAAAACAAAATCAAGGACCTTTAGTTCCTCCCCAAGGGCTCTGGATGATATTCTGAGCCGTGTCCTTTGAGCTGTTTTGCAAATACTGGGAAGTCCACCGGGTGGAAGGAGTTAATGGTGTGCCTCCCACAAGTACACAGACCCCCAGGCTGGCTGGAGCCAGAGGTTGATGATGGTGACTGCCAGTGACATCACCACCAACCCGTCAGAAGAGGGTCCACGAGCTGGTCCTCCCCCTCCACGCCCCCCCATCCTGTCATCAAAGCCTTCCCCTGAAGCCCACCAGGGAGCTGGGCTCTTTTCAGCGCCAGCTGCCAGGACCCCTTGCTGGGCACCTGTGATAAATGCCGCCCCTTCCTTCGCTGTCCCCTGCGCCCGTAGACTGGCTTTGCTCACGTGGGCCGGCGGACCCGAGTTTGGTTTGGTGACAAGAGCTTTGCCAACAAGAGTTCCGGGCGTTTGGAGACCAAGCCAGCCAAGCCACGGAGGCTGGAAGGAAGCTGCTGAGTTACAGGAAGGTCCTGACCACGTGGGTAAATGTCGGACTGCTGTTGGAGTTTGTCAGACATCCTGATCCGTTCCTTGTGGGGTTTTGCGATTTTGAATGAGCTCAGATTCTATCATAAAGACATTTTAATGCTTAGTGAATTTTGGGTTCTATTTGGACTCTGGACATTCTTAAAACCTCTGTAATCAAAAGTCACCTATCTTTGGTTTATAGAAGCTAAAACACACACACACACACACACACACACACACACACACACACACACACACACACACACACACACACACACACACAGAGGCTACCATCGTTTGCACCGAGTCCTGCATCATTCGAAGCACCTGCTTGGTGCCTGACGCTGAGCTGGGCACTGGGGGTGCAGACCCTGCCCTGCTGCTCACCCCCGGGGTGGGGAGAGAGGGCTATGAGCCCCTACAGTGCTGCCTGACACTGCACACGCCCGGCTTGCGCCCAGGCCAGCGCCCACACGCGGCACGCTCCGTAGAAACAAGAGCCCCGACCCCAGGGAGACAGTCGGACAAGCCCAGGCAGGGCTGAGGTTCACGCTGAAGCCTGAGTGATGGCTTCAATCATCTTCCACTTTAGCTAAACTCATTTCGCCCGTCCCCAGCGCTCACCCGGCCCGAGGAATCTGATTTGAATGGAAATATCTCCATTTCAAGGACCTTTGGGATTCAGCCTCTGAATGTGGCAGAGGCAGTAACTAATGGGGTGCTGCTCGGTGGGCTGGCCCCTGAGTGACAGGTGGAGCCACAGGGGAAGGAGAGAGGAGGGCCGGAGTGCCAGGCGCAGGGAGCTGCCAGCGCACCCGAGCCCCAGGCCCACCTCTGCCCGCGGCGAGACCGGTGCCCACGGGTGGCCCATTTAAACGCCCTGAGACTCAGTTTCCTCTCCTGTAAATCATCTCCACTAGCAGGACCTATGCTGTGTGCCTGTTGTAAGAGATCTGAAGGGTGCCGGAGCCGGGGCCAGACTCCACAGGGTGCTTGTTCCTGTGCAAACATCACAGAGAATCATTGCAGTGGTTCTGACTGTAAGGGAGGGGCGTCTTGGCTGAGTATTCAGAAGCGGACCGGAAGCAACGGGACAGCACTGGGTAAGGCCCAAACTGTGTGATGCCCCTGCGCCGGGGAGAAGCTACGGAGGGTCTCATGTGGCCTGGTGGAAAGCTCCTCTCAGAAATCGTGCCCTCGGCAGCAACGTGGATGGACCCAGAGATGTTCGTGCTGAGTGAGAAAGACAAATGTCGTGCGACATCACTCATATGGGGAATCTATAAAGAAAGATACAAATGAACTTATTTACGAGCCAGAAACAGACTCACAGACATTAAAAAAAAAGAACTCACCCTTACCAAAGGGACAAGGGGTGGGGATAAATTAGGAGCCTGGGGGAGCTCCCACAGACAAGGTCCCCCCGCTGAACCCCCTCGTCACTGGGACCCGTTCCTGCCTCCCCTGAGAGCTGCGTTTTCTTCCCTGCAGGCCTGTGGCATCGTTCAAACAAGCCGATCACATCTTCCCACGGGAGCCAGGGGCGCCCCACCCTCTTGTCACGACCAAGCCTGCCTCCCGCAGCCCCGGCTGGTCACTCTGCTCCGCGAGCTGCCCCGGGGGGCCCCTGCCCAGCGGCCGGTGTCCTGCTCAGGCAGAGAGGATCGAGAGTAAGGGACCGCTGTCCATCTCGTCTCTCCGATACCCTCTGTCACGTGTTCAGCCACCGCCATCACCCAGGGGCATGGATTCCTCCCTCCCGGCCGTGGTGGACAAGAGGTGACTCACACAGACAGGAATGGACTCTAGATCCAGAAGAAACTGGGTTTGGACCCTCGCTCTCCTAAGCAGTGGAACCACCCTTGAGTCAAGTCGCCTGGATTCTCAGAACCCGTCTCCCCATCTTCAAGGTGGAGCCGATAACGTCCAACTCTTGTGACGATGTGAGTACACACGAAACCACACAAAACGTAGGCGGCTGCATGTGTGAGTACAGTCGTCACATTCATTGACCTGGACACCAAGAGTGGGTCTTATGTAAATTATACCTTGATAAGGTTTATTTAAACACACACACACACACACACAGAGAGAGAAGAACAGCGTCCCCGCCGACCCATGGCGAGGCTGGAATCTGTCCCCTGGAGACCCCGGGGTGACACGCGCTCTCCATCACGCGCTCTGCCGGTTGAGGGAAACTGCCGTTGACACCAGGCCCCATCACGTCGCGAAAGCTGCCTGGTTTTCCTGCGCCGCAGCTTTTCCATCTGTAAAATGGGAGCATGCCTGGTCCTTCCCCACAGAGCTGCTGTGAGGACTGGGTGAGGCGATGCGCGTTAAGTGCTGTGAACGGAGCCAGGAGCATCTCGGGACTCGGTGGGTGGCTCTGAGTGCCACTGCCCTCGTCACCACCGCCCTGTCTCCCTCCAAGGCGCTTCCAGGCCCTCCCCCGGCTCCCCAGGAGGACCCAGCCTCCCGGCTCCACCCACCTGGGCGTCCCACCTCCACTCCCCGCAGCCGGCTCACTTGTTGACTTAACGGGTACGTGCGGGGCGGCCGCTGTGTCATGGGGAGGGCGGCGAGAGCAGAGATCAAGGCAGCCGGGCCTCAGGGAGGTGGTGTCTAGCGGGGGGGGGGGACAGACACGAGCCAGGAGGACAGCCAGGTGGAGGGGGGAGGGCGGGGCGGAGGGGAGAGAAAGAAAAGGAGGCAGTCGCTTCACAGCGGAGCCTCGGGCGTCCGTGGAATTCCGATTGGGGCTCAGGAGAGAAACGGGTTTGCAGGCAGGTCTCAGACTAAAAGTTCAACCTGCTCCAGAGTCCCCGTTCTTAGCCTGGGGACATCTGTCTCTAGGCTGAGGCCACAAAGCTCTCTTCTGCCCGCCTGGAATCCGTGTGTAGCCTGCAGCTCTGGACTCGTTGCAGAGCAGTGACCCTCTGTGACAAGCCCCGCAGCCCGGGCAGCGGCCACATGATGCAGAGGGAAGGTTCCGGGCCCCCTCCATCGGCATCTTGTGGCCTCAGGTCAGTCCGACCACATTTCTCTGGCCGTGTCCTCAAGCTGGAGAGTCTGTGACCGACAGCTGTCCTTGCAAAACAGCTTTGTTCGGGAGGAAAACCCAGCTGGGTGGAGGCAGAGCCTCTCGGCTGGAGAGAGGCTTGCACGCAGCCGTCCCCGTCCCCGTCCCCGTCCCCGGGGGCTGCACCCAGAGCTCAGCGCGGGAGGCGGAGCCCGTCTGAGCCCCACGAAGAAGCAGACCTCGAAGGGAAAAGAACGAGGTGCCTCTCCGTGCTTGCGTGTCTGATGTTTCTTGGCAATTGACACACTGTGTGCTGTTTGAAGGGTGGACCATTTTCCCCTCAGTTTCCAAGTTCCTTCCTGGGCAGCCGATGGGAAAACGTCTGACTCTGGAATGTCCTGGAAGGAAAAGACTCCCCCCTCCCCCGCCTCCCCTCCGCCACGCCCTGCCCGGGGGTCTCCTCCTCAGCTGGCTGGGTGGGAGGGTCTGCCCTGCAGGCCCCTGTGTTCCTAAGGAGGGTCTTCCCGAGGGTCAGACCCCTCGGGAAAGAGGCAGGCATCTCACTCAGACCCCGACTGCATTCTCAGACCCACCAGTGGGGAGACACGGTTGGTAGACAAGGTTACTACTAAATCATATAACTTATGTTCAGAGGTGATAAGTGCTCTGAACGGGGCCTCTCACTTGTCCTCGGAGAAAAATAAATCAGGGAAGGACGACAGCCAGCTCCTAGGGAGCGAGGGAGAGACTGCAGTTTTAAATCCAGCGCTTTAAGGAACGTCTTCCTCACAAGGTAACATCTGAGCAAAGCCTTGAAGAAAGCAAGTGAACAAGCCATGCAGCTTGTTCTGAAGGCGGAGCATTCTGCCCGGAAGGAACCACAGCACAGAAGGAACCACAGCACGTGCAAAGGCCCTGAGGCAGGACCATGCCTGGGTGTTCTAGGAGCTGCCAGGAGGCCAGAGTGGCTTGACCAGAGCAAGTTGGCAGGGGTGGGGGTGAGGGGGGCAGACGGAATAGGAGAGGTAACAGGGCACATCACGCAGGTCCCCAGGAGGGTTTTGCGGATTCAGCCAGCCTCACTCTCCCAGGCTTGGGAAGACACTGGAGCTGCCAGGCTGATAAAAGAACACTTCAGCTGACGCACATCTTTTGTTTCTGTTTTCACCCTCCACGTACTTCAACAAAACATTTACTCTCTCCTTCCAGGAGTCATAAAAAACAAAACAAAACAAAACTCTGAAGGTTGTTCCAGTGCTGGCTGCTTCCAGAGAGAGTCAATATTTAGATAACACCAAAACTAAACAAGAAAAACCCAGCAGCAATGCACGGGATGCTCTGGAGAGAAGGCAGGGGGACGGTGGGGGGCTTCCCTCTGCTGGACTCACAAACCGCCCGCCATGGGGAGCGGCAGGCCGCTGGCAGGGCCCTCAGGCTCTGAGACAGGCCAGGCCCTGCAGTCAAGGGCCACGGCGAACGCTGTGACGTTATCACTTAAAATAGGATTGAGGCGACAATCTGGTTCCAAAGCCAGCGGAAGGGTGCTGAGGATAGTATCTGTGTCCTTCCTCTCCCCCTCTTGCCAGGAAAGGGCGCTGTGTTGTCTGGGGACCCACCTCTGCCCACTCTCAGCCCCCGTGCTTTGCAGGGCCCGCCCCTACCTGCCCCACCTTCACAGGGCACAGCGTGGCGTCCACGTCCTGGCCCTGGGCTTGGGCCACGGGTCAGCCTGTGGCCTGACTGGGGTCTCCTGCCCGGGGACCTCGGAACTCCGGCAGGAACGCCTGAAAGAAAGACACCCCCCCTCCCTGCTGCCGTGGTGCTGGGAGGACAGGGAAGAGCTGGATGAGAAACCAGCCCCCCCCCCCAAATAACATCACACAAACCACAAATGCAGCTACGCTTGAGCGGATCCAGGTTTTGTGGGACCTGAAAGGAAGATGCAGGAGAGGAAAAAGCTAGAAATGAAGTAAGGATTGCTGCGTCACCCAGCGGCAACGCAACCTCACATGACTCCTGACTGAAACAAACCGTAAAAATGAAAATGTACATAAAACATTGCAGGAGTCAACTGGAAACCTGTGTAGCACCTGGGGCTTTGATGGTATGAAGTTACTGTTGATTTTCTAAGGTGTGATCACGGTATGGTGGAGTCTGTAACAGCTCTGATCTTTTAGAGATACAAATAACGTTTTTATGGACACCATGACCTAATGTCTGGGATTTGCTACAAAATAATACCATGTATGAAGGAGGCGGGTGAGGTTACAGATGAAACAGTATTAACCGTGAAATGACCATTGCTGACGCTGGGTTTGGAATCTACAGAGTTTTATTTTAAATAGGGGTATCCTGGGGATTTTCCGTGATAAAGAGTTTGAACAATTAGTACTTCCTTAACAGTCCTCTTCCCAAGACGGAGCTGTTTCACCGTGCGGTGTGACTTTTCTGTTAGATCAAGTAACCGCGCTTCTCCATGAATATTGCTCACTTTTGATTCCTTGATTTCTTGCATGTGGTCAAACAGTGAACCAAAAGGTATGGACTCCGCGAGCAGATGAGCGATGTTGACTTTTATATCAGATGCTCTGAAGAAAAATCAGTTGTTATGGAGGGGGTGGTGCAGCTCAGAGGCAGAGCACGTGCTTAGCATGCACGAGGTCCTGGGTTCAACCCTCAGTCCCTCCTCTAAAAATAAAGAAATAAACCTAATTACCTACCCTCCCCCTAAAATCCCCCAAAACAAACAAAAATAAAAATAAAAAACAAATAAATAAATGAACCCAATTACCTCCCCACTCCCCCAAAAAAAGTTAGCAAAAAAGAATAAAATCAGTTGTTACGACAACATTTCAAATTTTTTCATCCAATTCATGAAATCAAAGCAAAGGTTTTGGAAGTTTGTTCAGTTGAATTAAGAATGAAATATCTGATATGACTGTGAATGCCGTTGTAAATTCAGTGAAAAGTTCAGCACTGAGACAAAATAGGCATTTGTTTTCATAGGAATATAACGAATGCAAATTTTAGTGCGGTACAAAATCATGATAATAAAAAAAAAATAGTGCGCTAAATTAAGAAACCTTAGGGAACAGAACCTGATTGATAACAGGGCATAGGTAATCCAATCAGTTCCGACCGTCTACCAGGAGAAGTAAAAGCCGTGGCGGGCTGCCTTTAAGTGGACCCCGAGGAGCCCCACCACCTGGTCCTCAGCGCCCTGGTAATTCCGTCCCTGGGAGTCTGGGCCGGACGGAGCGACTTGCTTCTAATGAACAGAATGTATGCAGCAAAAGGGAAGGGACTCCCCCCTGTGACTCTTCCAGGAAGGGTCTGCCTTCGGCTTCCCTGTTTCTCGCTCCATCTCTTCCTGATCTGTGTCCCCCTCTGGGAGAGGCAAGCTGCCACGCTGTGGACATCCTGTGGAGAAGCCATGTGGCAAACATCCCAGGTCTTGAGTCAATGGCCGGGGAGAACCCGCCACGAGCTGCACGAGTGAGCTGAGAAGCGGGTCACCCCCCACTCACCCCCCGGGCCCATCAAACCTTGAGATGCTAGTGATCTGGGCTGACACCTGGATTCCCACCTTACGGGGGGACCCAGCCAAGCTCTGCCTGGATCCAAACTGCCACATGACAACTGCGTGTTGTGTTAAGCCGTTCGGTTTCAGGGGATGCATGTGGGAGGGCGGACCTATGACACAGCCCTAATAACTCACGCAAAGCTCTAGCTGTAAACGTTTAGCTGTACTTCTACACATTCAGAGGAAGTGGACCTCGGAGCGCCCCCACGACGCAGGTCTGAGGAGGCACAAGGCACCCAAGCAGGGCGCGCTGTGTCCCGGGGGGCTCTCCCGCCCGACGATCGGCCGTCTGAGCCGCGGGAGAGCTGCTTTGCACGTTCACCTGTGTGTCCCACATCGGCGCTGCGCTGCTTTGTAAAAAGATCTGAGACTCTGTTCAAAACCAGACGCAACTCTTTAATCAGAGTATTTGAACAATGGGGCATCACGAAACTTAGCTTTTCAAGCTTTTAGCAGACTGCAGTCACTGGAGCAGGGAGGGGGCGGGGGGAGCTGGAAAACGGGAAGGTGTTGAAGTTTATCCCTAGGAAGTAAGGGGTCAACGGAGCAACTTAAACCACGAGGGCGCAGCCCAACAGGCAGGATTCAGTTTCAAAACCGTGGGCTTGTGCTCTGAAATATCCTGGCCTGGGAGAGGGGTCTTGGGATCGAGGTCCTCTGTTTAATGAGATGAATTCATATTCCGTGTCAGAAGGGAGGACCAGCGAGGAAGCCTGCAATTTTGCAGGATCTAAAGGTGGTAAAATATTAAAAGAAACCTTAAGTAGAGGCCACTTATTTGATAGGCTTGTGTGTCATAAAAATACGTTGTCAAAGAAAGGTCTTCTGAACGGAGGGGAAAAGGGACGTTGCCTGTGAAAATATTCAGGCTGAATATTTTGTTATTAATTACAATGTTCAAGGTCTTAGTAAAAAAAAAATTTATATATATGTATATATTTTACGTAGAAACTTTGCTTCTCAGCTTAGATTAGATCAGGTTAAATTTCTTTTTCCTCTTTAGAAAAGTAACTGTGGTGTCATGCTAGAGACATGCATGACTGAGAAAGTGAAGAAAGGATGGGTGCACGTCCTGTGATGGCTAACGTCCCGCGGGTCCACTCGGCTGGGCTTCCCGGAAGTCTGTTTCTGGGGGTGTCAGTGTGTCTGGACAAGACTGACATGGGAACTGATGAACTGAGCAGAGCAGGTGGCCCTCCCCAACATGAGTAAGCATCACCCAGTCCACGGGTGGACTGGATAGAACAAACATACACAGGGAGGGAGAACGCTGGCTCTGTCCCTCTGTCCCTCTGTCCCTCCCTCCCTGCCTGTCCCTCTGTCCCTCTGTCCCTCCCTCCCTGCCTGTCCCTCTGTCCCTCTGTCTCTCCCTCCCTGCCTGACTGCTGACCTGGAATATCCATCTTCTTCTGCCCTCAGGACGGGACTCACGCCATCTGTTTTCCTGGTCCCCAGACCTTTGCACTTGGACCGAATGGCACCACCTGCTTTCCTGGGTCTCCTTCCAACAGATGGCAAACGGTGGGACTTCTCAGCCGCCAGAATCACGTGAGCCAGTTCCTCAAATTCAGTCAATTAGTCGATCGATCATAAGTTCCGTTCCCTGGAGAACCCTGATCAATACAGACACCAACGCGAATTGGCCGGTTTATGTTATTTTAAAATTCATATGAAATATTTACACAAGATGGTGTCATATAAATTGTTCCAATTAATGTAAAGAATGTCACGTTTTCCCTCGAACACGCACAATTATCCAGCACGTATGTCGTAGACAGCATTGCATTCTTTAAAGTAATTTTTGAATAGATGGTGTAGGTCCACCAACACCATGGCGCCGAATTTTCAGCCCATAAACATACCTTTAGAGGCACAGAGCGTTAATCACGTTTAAAGCACTCTCTCCCAGAGGTGTCTTGGTTTGGATGATCCATCGTTCTGCCATCCTCCCTGGGGCGAGGAGTGGAAATTTCCTCTGCAGGAACAGGAGGGGCGAGGGGTAGGCGTCCTGCCTGGGGGGCGGGCTTCACTGGCCCGAGTAATACCTTTCCCAGACACTCTCCAGCGTCTGCGGTTTTGCTGGCTGGTGGTGTTGCCTCCATCAGCAACACACTGCTTCCTCTCTTTTCGCAGCACATCTCCGCTGAGGGAAACGCCCTCATCCTGTAAGGCCAAGCCGCGGGGCGTGGGAGCGTGGTCAGGACGGCTTCAGGTGTGCGGGGCAGGCAGGGCGTGAGAGGAGCCTCCTTCCTAGGGCGTCACGGTGGAAACACTCCCTCTTTTTTCAAATTATTATTTTACGATTTTCTTTTATGTCGTTGTTGTTGGGGGGAGGTCACTAGGGTCATTGTTTACTTTTGTTTATTTATTTTTAGTGGGGGTGCTGGGGGTTGAACCCAGGACCCTGTGCGTGCGGAGTGTGCTCTACCCCTGAGCGCTGCCCCCCCCCCCGAAACGCCCCCTCCTCAGTTCTCCTTTATGTCTGTGCTTGGTCCCCAGGACCTGTTCTCTCTCCAGTGAACAGAGCGAGTCTTTTAAAACCTCAATCAGATCACGTCGCTCTCCTGCTCAAAGTCACCCCATGGCCCTCCGCCAGCTCGCCCAGAGGAAAACTCCAGGTCCTAAGTCCCTGCTCCATCCAGCCCCACCTGACCCGTCTCCCCGACACCCTCTGCTCCAGCCACACTGGCCTGGGCGGGTCTCTCAGGGCCGTGAGTCGCTGCCAGTTCCAGGGGGCAGGCTGGGCCGCCGCTGGGAGCTCAGGGATGCCGTGGTGGGGACGGCTGTGTTCCCCCCTCGTCCCCGCTCCAGCAGCTGATGCAGCAAGGGCTGCTCCTGGGGGCCGTGGTCCAAACCCCCCCTGGGTGAGCGAAGGCGGCTCCTCCCGCAGCAGCCGAACCAGCCCCCCGAGCTGGCTGAGCGGGCCTGCCTGCAGATGCGCTGGCCTGGCTTGGCGGCCCGCCCCCACCCTCGGAACCCCTCACGGACAAGCCGCGGCCAGCCCCCGCTCTCCACCCCCCCCACCACCACCACCGGAGGGTGACAACTGGAAGGTGAAGGAAGCAGGAATCCCGCTGCTCGGGAACACGAGCTCAGCTTGCAGATGGAGGACGGCGCGTGGCGTGCAGTGACATCGACCCGGAGCCCCCAAAAGGCGCTGCCTCCTCAGATCCCCCTGGACACCCCGGACACGGGGGCGGCTTGGACCCACGGCCCTGCTTGAAGACCGGAGCCGCTGGCAGCACTGCGTGGAGCTGGGTTCATGGTGTTTAATTTGATGCCTCCCTTCTGTGGCTGGTGGTGGGTGGTCGTGGTCTTCCACGCGCGGAGATGCTGCTGCTCCACTGCAGCAAACCCTGTGGCGACCACGGCTCCCCGCTCCTGCGTGCCAGGCACTGGAGGGGACGTGTGTGTGTGGATTTAATTCTCACGACCGGCTTATGAGGCAGATCTGATCATTCTCAACAAGGAGAGACACATAATGATGGTCCTCCTCCCGCAGCTAGAAAGTGGATTTCAAACAGGGAGTCTGTTTGAAAATCTACTCCCAACTCTGCTCGCTCTGTTTAAGCAGGAAAAAAAAAAGAGTTGGTTTAAAGGAAAATAGTAAATAAATAATACCCAGTCTTGTGGGCTGGACTGCATCCCCCAGAATATGCCCCAGTCCTCAGCCCGGGACCTGCGAGTGGGACTTTGCTTGGAAACAGGGTCTTTGCAGATGGACTCAAGTTCAGGTGAGGTCTTACTGGATGAGTCTGGGCAAATGTCTCCTAGGTTCAGCCTCTGTGTTGTTCCATTTTAAGTAAAAGATCTCATCTAGTTCTGACGGCAACTTGTGAGATGGATGAGAACTTCAGGTATTTTGGGGCATCTTGCTTAGAGACTAAGATAAAGCAACTCAGGCAAGATTATCCATTAATTAAATGGGTAAACCCCTCTGACAAGCACAGGGAGATTGACCGCTGAGGGCCCTGAACTTGGACGAAAAGTTGAAGTCCTGAGAATCCGGCAGGTACCAGCATATGTAACACGCGTCAGTTTCCCTCTCCTGTGGGGACCATCTCCCAGGCTTCCCTTGGGACTCACTTGTGGGAGCTGAGTCTGACCCAGTCTCCATGGCGGCTTGAGACCCTGTCCTGGGCGATCAGAGCATTGCTCTCTCCTGGCCATGACAGCGGGCGGGTGTCGGTAATCCTGCCAGGAGAGCCAGTGAGAGCAACTCCAAGACTTCTGGTGGAACTTCTGGGAAACGGAAACCCTATGTTCATCGGACTCAGAGCTGGAAGAGTGGAAGCACGCAGCTCCTGGAGATCAGGAACTTTTCTAACCTTATGGGGAAAGACAGGCTGAGAATAAAGCTGACACAGGTAAAACGGAAGTGAGCTGCTGGATCCAGCCGTACCTGAACTCTCTGTCTGGACTTTTCACTGATTTAAGCCAATGAATTCTGTCACCCATAACTTTACGACAGTAACATATTTCTCCAAGACTGGACCTTTGTGGGGCAAGAGGCGACATGAGTCAGATTCCTTCCTACCAAGGGCAGAAAAGTAAGACCACATAGGGTCTGTCTCCTGGATAAACATTCCCTCTCCAGGAGGTAAGAGCTATCCGGGCTGATGAATGTGAGGAGCAATGGCTCTACTTCATTCAATGATGTAAATTGCCATAATGTGAATCGTCTGCCCTAAACAGAGAAATCCACCCAGGTGGTGTGTTCCAACCTGTGACCCCCGTTATGAAGGCTCTCAAGACTGGAGTGTGAACTGTATATTTTTTATGCTGACGAACGTTTCAAGAAAAGGCAGTTTGGTTTCATTGTGGCCATAATAAACCAGCTACGGATCCAGCCGTCTCTGCGGACTACTGAATCCTCTCACATTAAGGGCCAGACGCTTGGAGCTTGCCTGGCCCCAACAGGTGAGAGACACGCATTAGCCGGCCTGGCAGAGGTGTGCGCTGGCCTCCTCTGAGAGGCAGGTGCTGCGACAAATCAGAAAGACGTCCCTTCCAGAGGAGGCGGCTCCAGCTTCTGCCCCAGGGGCCGGGATCCCATCCTGACCTATTTTCAGAAGTACGGATTTTTTAAATATAAAAATCTCATTTTCCAACGTTGGGTGCAGTGGTTTGAATGGTACCCCCCCACACACACAAATTCACATCTACTCAGAACCGCAGAGTGTGACCTCGTTTGGAAATAGGGGTTTGCAGATGTCAGCGAGGTAAGGATGGAGACGAGGTCACACTGGATAAGGGTGGCCCTCAGTCCAACGGGTTTCCTCATAAGAGACACAGAAGGATGCAGAGACGCACAGGAGCGGCTTAGGAAGGCAGGGCAGGCCTTGCACAAGCCAGGGAAAGAGAGCCAAGAGCCCCGGCAGGTGCGGGAGGCAGGAAGGGGCCTCCCCGGGCGTCTTTGGAAGAAACACGGCCCTGCCCACGCCTCGCGCCAGCCTTGTGGCCCCCAGGACAGTGAGAGAATCAATTCTATCTGTTTTAAGCCACAGAGTTTGTAGCCATCTGTTACAGCAGCCCCAAGAAACTGACCTACTGGGTGAACCTGTACAGACGCTCTCCTGGCGGAACACCACGCAGGCTCAGGCCCTCGAGCCGCTCCCGCCTCCCTCCAGCCCTCAGGGAGGACCAGCTCCACCAGGCCGGCCAGCGGGTCTGGACGCGCAGCTCCCGCAACCTGCAGGCGTCAACACGGGCCCCTCAGGGACCTCCTTCCTGAGGAAGCGTTTTCGCGGCTGAAGGAGGGGAGGACGCCCGCACGGGATGCTCGGGGAAGCCGCCATTCCTCATTGCCAGGCACTTTCCGTCTCGGGAGGTGTCCAAGTGTAGTCCAGAGGGCTTGTCTGCCTCAAAGCCCGCGAGCGACGGCCTCTGCTTTTTCTCCTGTGGGGATGCCCTCAGCCCCTGAGATGTCTTCCTGGAAGCCTCCCGGCGAGCTGCGTCACCTCAGTGTCCCGGACACACTCTCCCTGCTTCAGAACCCTCTCGGCCCCACTGGCTGGGCCAGGGGACCTCTGGCTTCTTATCCTCGGGTTTTTCTGACTCCTGGGGTGGGATGCTCGGGGACCCGCTCAGGACTCACCCTCGGCAGCCCAGAAATCATCGGGGGTGAATGCCTCTCTGGGCAGTGGGGCACGGGACTGATGGATGGTTGGGCTGTCCTCCTGTGCCCCCAGACAGAAGGCTCCGAGATGCATGTCAGAAGGCCCCACGGAGCCCAGCGCCAGGCAGCGACCAGCTCGGGGACTTCTCTGTTACCTGCTCTCCTGTCTCCCGTCTCTCTTCCCCCGTCCCCCATTCCTGCTCTGAGATCACCCCGCAGGCTCTCCTCCGGGGAGGTGCGGGCTCACGGACGCGGCTGCGCTCTCAGAGCCAGCATGTCCATCCCTGCAAGGCTAGGAAACTGTACACCTGTGCGTGATCTCCTCGGCCACGGGGAAACGTACTGGCTCATCTTCCAAGAGGGGCCCCCATGCGCGAGAAAGTGAAATAAAGCTAAAGATAAATGTAACTTACTATGTTAGCCCTAATACACTCTAAGTAGGTCTCAATACTTATGTTGACTGAGCTTTAGGGGAAAAACAATGACTTGAGTGACCAAGTTTCTTATAGTTTTGGTGGATTCTAACTATTTTTCTTCTCAGCCTATTTTTTAAACATTTAATTTAAAGTATAATTAGCATATGACATTGTGTAGGTTTAAGATGCACATGTTGACTTGATACATTTATACGCAGCAAGACTCTTGTTAAGACCTCGAACTCGTTACATACGTATCGCTTCCTTCTTGCAGTTGAGAGCGATTTAAGAGCTAGTCTCTCGCCAGCTTTGAAGTTGATAATACAGTATTGTTGACTATAATCACTATGCCGTGTGACAGATCTCCAGGACTTATTTATCCACTAGTTCCCAGTTTGTACCCTTAAACAACATGATTTTGGTATCAGGGGCGTTCAAAAACTGTCTTAGCAGTTTTGGAAAACAGCCTGTAATTCTATTTCCAGCCACTAGAGGGCAGGGCAAGTAAGAAATGGCAACTTGACGGGTTTATCACCTGCTGGCCGAGACGGGGAAGCGATTTGCCCCAAGCCTTGCCCTGCGTCCAGCTGCCTCACCACGTGGGAGCATGCTATCTGATCATCTTATACTGTTTCTGGACAAAATCCTTACGCTTTCTGCAACGCTGTTCGCTCTCATGTTTATTGTCTGCCTCCCTAAGACCTGAGTTCCAGGAGACCCGACACTGTTTCGTTCATTGCTGCACACCCCCCTCCCCAGGTTTAAAGAGCTAGCACACAGTAGGTGGCTAAGGGGTGTTTGTTGAGTGACTGAATGAGCGTGACCGCTGATCCACGGGAACCAGGCTGATTCTCCTTCTCTGACTTTCCTGTTTCCAGTGGCATCGTGGCTCAGCTGTGAATGATGGATGGCTTGCGCTTCACATGGTGTCCAGGACATTAGGAAACTGCTGAATTCCGGGGTTTGGTTTATGTCTTTGAAATATCTGAGCCCTGAAGAGCAGTAGGCAAGAAGTCCTCTGGGTCTAACTAGCTTGGTTCGGGTTTAAAATTTCAAATGGCAAGCATAAATCCACCCGGAGGCTTCTCCGATCATCCCTGAAGTGTGCGCATTCGCTTTCAGCTCCAGGAACGGTGAATGGCTCAGACAGGACTGAAGCTGTAAATTCCGGCACGCTGAGGTGGCTTGAGATACATCGCCCACCTGCAATTAGTCAAAAGCCATCAGAGGTTCTGCTGGGCTCATGGGGAGCCCGGTGGAGGCCTCACCCCGGAAATGAACAAGCCCTGGGCTGAGAGGTGGAGGGAAGTCACACTGCGGGGCCAGGATGAAGGGGGAGGGCAGTGAGCTGAGTCGTGCAAGAGCCAAGGGGCTCGTGGCCCCTTCCTCTGTCTTCAAAGCCAGCAACCGCATCCCTCTGTCCCTTCCTGTCCTCACGTCTGACCCTGAATCTCCTGCTTCCTTCCTTTCATGTCTAAGGAAGCCTTGTGATTCCAAAGGCTCCCCCAGATGACGCAGGATGTTCTCCGTCATCACAGCTTCCTCTCTTGCCACGTGAGGGAACACGTTCACAGGTTCCCGGGGTCTGGACGTGGCCATCTTTGGGGGTGAGCCAGTATTCAGCCAAACACAAGGCCGATCTGAGTTTTAACCTGCAGCTAACAGAGTGGAGGAAACACTCGTGGTCCAGGGCCGGCTCCCACTTAGCTTTGTTGAAGAGGCCCCCTTAAGTGAAGGGCCACCTGCCCCGCTTGTAAGGGTGGGGACAACATTGATTGCTCTGTTCCAGCCACAGGATAGCCACTCCATGCATTCATTTCAAATGACGGGCGCTCTGTGGGTGACAGAGTCTCCCAGACTGAACACGGACGGCATCATCCAGGAATCCCCTGGGGACTGTGTTCACGGAGCCCGCCAGACCCAGGAAGGCTGGCCCGGGTTTGAGACTGGGGACAAGAGTGGCTCCCAGGGTGTGGCTATTTCATTTTGGTTTCCAGACTCACCAACAGTCACACACCTGCGAAGAACATAAGGGGATGAAGGACGTTAAGTCCGAGGTGCGGCCCTGCCGATGGCGTGATTCCTCAAGGAAGCGCGCGTGGGGTTTGGAGGTTTCAGTGGCCCGGGTCCCAGGAGCTGCCCTTTGTAGCTCTGGGCAGGAGGGGCTTATCAACACTCAAGGGTCTAACCGACAAACAAAACTGTAAGCTATCTAAAGTGTGCCCCGTGATGATCTGCTGGGCCTGAAAAATCAAAGCATAAACTCGGGGGCGGGGCAGGGATAAATTAGGACAAGCAGGATTCAGCCCTCCCTCACCTCTGGTATTTCGGCCTTCAGAGCCACGTGGGAGTGACCAAGTAGTGCTTAATTTGCCATGATGAGCGGCTCCTGTTTACCTTTCTTTTTTTCCCCCCGTTTTTAAAGTATTTTATTATCGCTTCTTGGCCTTTTGGCTAAGATCAAGTGTCAAGCATTTTATTTATTTATTGTTGTATTATTTTACTTTGGGCGTGGGGAGGCAGTTTGGTTTATTTATCTTAGAGGAGGCACTGGGGATTGAACCCGCTAATAAGCGTGCGCTCTGCCACTGAGCTACACCCCTCCCCCTTTCAACTGATACAAATGGCTTGCTGGAATTTCCTGGACTTCAGGAACACATTACTTCTATGTTTGGAACCTAGAGAAGTTAAAATCCTGGACCAAACCTGGAAAGGAAGCCAGGGAACAGGGCCACCCTTGTTTCGGGCCAGTGAGCCGGGGCCAATGGCGTGGCCGGCCCGGCGGTCGGGGTGGAAGGGGACTTCGTCCTCTTCCTAATTCTGTTTTCAAGATGAGATGCTACTTCTGTTCAAGTCCACATTTGCACCCATCAGTGAATTTTAATTTTGACACTGAGTATAAAAATTCATGTCTGGATCTGTCCAAATGATTTATTAATCTTGTTGGCTATCAGCACTGCCGGAATGAGAGGGGACGATTTTAGCATTTTTACCAAATATGTGTGGAAGATAATTTTGAGTTCTTACGAACTTCTCCTGTGATAACACGCCAGGTCCCATCCAGAGGCTTCAGTGCTCCTGAATTTTGTCAGCCCCCAAAGACGTCCACGTCTGAACTCTCGGGACCTGTGAACGTCCCCTCACCTGGCAGAGGCAACTATGTGTGCGTAACAGCCAGCTTTGAGAAGGTCACCCTGGATTATCCGCATGGGCTCGGTGTCATCACAAGAATCCTTAAAAGTAGGCGGAGGCAGAAAAGAAGGGCAGGGTGATGGGGGGTGAGTCTCCGTGCTGCTGCTGGCTTTGCAGTTGGAGGGGAGGACCCCGGCCGAGGGCTGCGGGCAGGCTCCCCCGGCTGGAAAAGGCAAAAAGTGTCACCCTGGGCTCTTCCGCCTCCAGAAAGGAAGGCAGCCCCAGCAAGAACTTGATTCGGGTCCAGCAAGACCCGAGCTAGATTTCTATCCTGCAGAACCGCGGATACATGGCTTCTGCTGTCAGCCCCCCGGCTACCGGCACTGTGACGGCCGCGAACGGGGTGCTGGGTGGGCTCTCAATGGCCGCCACGACCAACGGTCCTCAAGTTGGATGGGTTACCATGGCAGGCCTTCTCAGAGGCCAGAGGTGTGGCCTCGAGGTGTCGGCGGGGCGCGTCTCTGAAGGCCCGGGGGCAGAGCGCCTCCCGCCTCCTCCGGCCTCTTGGCACCACGGGGTCCTCGGCTCGTGGAAGCGCCCCTCCGCCCTCCGCCTCCGTCGTGCGTGACCGTCCCCCTGGGTGTCTCTGCGTCAATTCCACCACCCCCCACCCCCGTTCACAAGAACATCAGCCATACTGGATTTAGGGCCCATCTTTGATCTTAACTTGCTTCCATCTGCAAAGATCCTTTTTCCAAATGAGGTCGCATTCACAGGTTCGGGGTGGGCACCCTTCCACCCGGCACAGAGCCACCTCTCTCTC
Organism: Camelus bactrianus; assembly: GCF_048773025.1. Lineage (NCBI taxonomy): Eukaryota > Metazoa > Chordata > Mammalia > Artiodactyla > Camelidae > Camelus > Camelus bactrianus. The sequence goes on along the minus strand of NC_133570.1, from coordinate 2,667,415 downwards.
TGACAGGACGGCTCCTAAGAGACAAGCGAGGGTCCGGCCCCTCGTGCCCTCACAGCTGAGTCTGGGGGCGCGTCTGGCCACGCTGTGCAGACTTGTGGGGGGTGCGTAGCTTGTCCTGTGCCCTTTCTCCCTCCCCCAGTTTGTGTGGCCCCCGCATTTCTCCCTCAGGCTTTGGTAACAGTGTAAGGATAGAGACGGTGTCCCCGCACGCTGGGGGCCCCTCCTGGCAGGGTCGGGCTCCTTGGCAAACACCAGACCCAAGCGTGGCCGCCCACCCCAGCCCAGGCCCCGAGAACGCCGCGCTGGGGCTCCGCTACCGTCCCACGACCATAATGTTCACTTTCTACAGATGCTGGGAATCTGGAAAGCTTCGTCACTTCTCCCTTCTTAAAGGAAGGGGTGCAGACCTCCCGTGGCCCGCACGGCCCCGCTACCGCCCCTGCCTACTGCCCCCACTACCGCCCCCGCTACCACCCCTCTCACCGGTCTGCAGGCTCCGCCGTCCAGCTCACCTGGGCCCCCACGTCTCACTCACCCTGAGCAGCAGGACAGACTGGTTTCTGCTCCCCTCTGCGGGGGCACCCCCACCCCTGTCCCTCTGACCTCGGAACGTGGGAGCAGCCGGGCCACACGCCTTCCCCAAAGGACGCTCCTGCCCTCACAAGCCCAGGCTTCAAGCATCACCCATCCAAACCTGAACCCACTGTCCCCAGATACTGCCACGGGTCAAGTGGAAACCCCTTCGGTTAAGACACTGACCTACTTTTAAGGACTAACGGCCACGGCTCTGAGCACTCGGGGAGTTAGGGGAGGGTTCGCAGAATCGTTACCCCCTGTCCACCTGCACCTCTGCCACCGCAGTCCCACGGGTCGGGGACTTGACAGTGCAATTCTCAGAAACCCACACAGGGGCTGCCGCCCCTCCCCTCCTTGTCCAGCCCGTTCTGCTGGCACCCGGAGCCCCTGGAAAATCAGCCCGGCACCGAGAGAGTGCAGTTCCCGAGACTGGGGAAGGTCTTCACAGGGACGGGGTGGTCACCTACGTCTGGGTGTGCTCACCTGCGCCAGCCCGCAGCTCTGGTCCAGGGGGTCAGACAGCAGACGCGGCTCCCGGGCGCTGGCCTCCTTCCCGGGCGCGCGCCTCTTTCGGCCGATTCGGAAACCAGCTGAGGCTGATTTTTCGTGGCGTTACGCGGCCTTGCGCCGTTTCGTCTTCTCCTTTGCGTTCTGTGCTGTTCACTTAGGTCATGTGTCCCAGCGCCACACAGCACGTTTTATGTGTTATTTCCTCTAAAAAAGCCTTGTTTCCAAAAGGGCAAGGAGTTAACAATGAGCATTTACACAAATCCACTCAAGTGACGTCACTCCCCTTGGAAACGCCCGGGAGCCCTCGGGCCGGTTGTAACAGCAGACGCCTCGGGGGGCGGCGGTTTCTGATGCCCACAGAACCCGGCTCCCCTCTGACGTGCTTTGACTTTCAAGTGATGGGGCTGCCTGGCACTGCGTGGCACAACGTGGTAATCCTGACGCCCACCTGTGTTCTTATTACCTGGCATTTAGAGGTGGTCAGGGGGTCGTACGAGGCCCAGTGCAGCTTTGAAAGGACTCGCCGCCATGGCGCTCTGTGGTGCCGCACACGCGGAGCTGTGGTTCCCCCAGCCTGCCACCCCAGCACGGCCGCTTGGAGGCGGGACCCCCGCAGTAGAAGCAGGACGGACGTAAGGACGCAGCAGGCCCGCAGGTCCTGTGTGAGAGCTCTGTCCCCTCACAAGCCGCCCGGGACACTGAGCAGAAGTGCAGTGCCGCCCCATCCATCCTCGGGGAAGGGACAGCAGGGACCCGCGTCCGCAAGTGGGGCGCACAGACGTTTGCCGGAAGCGGCTAACACACACATCACGGCATGCGGGGCGGGCGTGCAGCCGCGCACAGCCTCCCACAGCAGCACGCCGGCTTTGCACAGGCAGCGATCATGCCGCGTGGTGAACCCAACCGCACACGCTCTTCAGTTCAGTTGAAAAATTAAGAGGATGTCTGTCCTTCACCCAACTGACCTTCTGGAGAGACTCCCCTTGGCAGGAGGGTGGCCCTGGCTCTGTCCTGGGCTGACCCCTGGCCCCCAGCCCGGGCTGCAGGCTGGACGCCCAGGACGGCCGCACCGCACGGAGCCCGGGGAGGGGCCGCCCTGCCATCACCCGGCCCTTTCCCTTCGTGGCTAGTTCCTCACAGGGAAGAGCTATTTCTTGCCGGCATGGGCTAACAGTGTCCGTGCGCAGTACGTCCTGAGGACAGAGCTGGGTCTCCGGAGGATAATGTACTGAGTGGTGCTTTTCAACCCTTTTCGTTTATTTTTAAACCCAAACTCACACCTTCAGCGCCTCTGAGAACTAGTGTTACACTGAGTCCTGTCTTCAACCTGTCTGGACCCCCACCCGTTAAGATTTCCTTGTATTTTTCTGCAGTTTTTCTGTACTTTGTATTACAAAGAGTGGGGTTTCTGTGTATCTCCACTCTTTTCCTCCACATATAAAACTGTATTTTACTACAGAGAAGGCTCAACAGTCACTCTCTTAGAAAATCAAAGAGCTGTGTCAGGGACAGGGGTTTATACTGCGACCTTCCATCAGCTCCTGACCCAGGAGACGTTACACCTTCTACGTGGCAGCTCGGGGATCCGCGTGACCGCCACACAGAAACGCCAAGCAGACGGTGACCGGGGACAGGCCAGGCGGGAAGTAGCTGCTGGGTCCCAAATTAGAGGTGCGGTTTACAGTAAAGTTATACCCAAAAAATACAGCAACGAACAAAGAATAGTTTATTAACAAAATCAGAACCCTGCATACACGTAAACCAACGCCACCCAAGTCGGTGACCGTCGACAGCTGACGTCACGTTTCACACCTCCGGTCATCTTTAATGCCACCCATGCTGCTCAGAAGGTTTCCCTTCCATCCCCCACGGTCTCTGGTCTCAGCGGCAAACTAGTGAAAGCGTACACGAGGGCTGACCCGCGAGGTTAAAACGCGGTAAGTTACTCTGCGGACTGTGGTGGGAGCCGTGCTCCTTAACGTTCCTTAACCAGGGAGCACGTTAAGGAAATGACAAAAAAGCAACGTCAGCGGTTTAAACAAGTGTTGTCTGAAGCAGCGGGTGAGCTGCGCTCTCTGCCGGCCCGCGCCAAGGCTTGTGGCCATCAAGGCGGCTCTTCCACGGAACCTCTGCAGCACCTGCCCACGCTCTTGAATTCCTTAGCAAGTCCTCCCGTTCCGCGATATAAATAGACGTTTATTCATCAAAAAGAAGAAGAAAGCAAGACCACGCTTCATGGGAAGGAGATGAAACTTGTTTACGATTCAGGGTGTCGCGTCCCAAGTCGGTGGGTGATCGGCGGGGAGGGAGCCACCGCGGGGCGAGCGGGGCTCTTCAGAGCTGAGGCCACGTCCGCGTTTCTGCTCCAGGAAGGTGCGGGGTGACAGGAGACACTCCACGGGAAGGCACTTACCTAGGTCACCGGCTGGAAGGAAAGACACCAATCCAGTACCATGCAAGTCTTAGCGGGGAGCCTGCCACGGCGGGGACGTCACCTCGCCGCTCCCCGGCGCCCCTGCCGACGGGCCCGACGTCCGGCGGACCCGGGGGGCGCGGGGCGTCAGGCCCTCCTGGGGGCCGGCGTGCCGCCGGCTCTGGCCCGCTGCTGGTCGTACTTCACGGAGACGATGAGGAAGAGCAGGAGGGTGGCTCCCTGAACGGCGGCCAACAGGAAGAAGTAATAGTTCAGGTGGCAGCCATTGATGTTGCCTGGGGGTGAGAGACGGCATGTCAGCTGCGCTCAGGGTCGGAAGAGGTTTGACTTATTGAACTCTGGGTCCTGCTAAGGTCAGGGTGACTTTTAACTGCGGTTATTAAAAAAAAAAAAAAGAAAAAAAAGAAAAAGAATCCTATTTCTGATTCAAAACACACAAGCACTTTGTTTTCAAAGCCACCGTGAAGTCAGCTGCATCTCGACCCAGGCCCTGGGCCGGGTCCTCAAACTCCATGACCTCTCCTGTGAAAGGACGCGGCTCTCAAGCCGCCCCGGGGAGGGCCTGGCCGCCGGGGAGAGGCCCAGTCAGCCTTTTTCATGTGAGAATCTTCCCCCCAGAAGGCCGGGGGGAGGGGGGAAGTTACCCGACTGAGCTCCTGCCACCAGAAGCAAAGGTGGGACAGTGTGGCCAGTCTCCTCTCGGGCCGTTCCCCCACCACGCTCTCAGAGAACCTCCCGGGCCTCTTCCAAGACAGCAGGTAACTGCACACAGACACGGTAACTTCCGAGTCTTCCACATGTGATAAGACAGACCCTCAGGCCCCGTGTCCACCAAACACACGCACAGGAACATTCCAGCCGCCTTACTCGTGACAGCCTCCAACTGGAGCCCCACGAACACAACACCATCAACAGAACACCCAAAGGCACTGTGACTTCCTCGCACAGTGGAGGCTCCGCAGAAATGATGACGAAGAGGTCACCGGGACAACGCAGGAGCGCCAGGTGGGAGAGGGCGGCAGAGGGGAGGGCCGCCAGGAGCCAGCACTGCCAGACATCGGAACAGAGGGGTGGGGGTCACTGAGAGGCCCCGAGGAAGCCCTCCCAGCGGTCTGCGGCTAGACCGCTTAGAAGCACGAGGAGCAGTGCCGCCCACGGTAGGGACTGAGCCCCGATCTAAACCCCGACGACAGGCAGGCCCACCGGGAGGGCGGGGAGAGGAGGAGGCAATGGGGGAGCCTCCAGGGCCCTTTCCTCCAGCCACAGCCCCAGAGCCGGACAGGAAGTCACCCCCAAGTCACCAGCCAGCCCTGCGGCCTCCCTGAAGGCATGGCCACGGGGACCTAGGGGTGGGGGCTGTGCTGGGAGGAGCAGGGATGGCGGGGAGGCAGGTGGACTCCGGAAAGACACCTGCCGCTCCTCCCACAGCAGTAAGAATTATTCTGGGGGGGGGGGTCACCTGGCACCATTTTCTCCCCAAATCAACCACTGGACAGCCACCTGTAGCGTGCCTCCATGCTACCGCCTGCAACCCCCCAGGACACGGGGCAGTGCACACAAGGGACTCAACCTCCCGTCACTGTGTGGGGCCAGGAGACCCGGCCGTGCGCTCCCAGGGGAGGTGGCCGCTTCAGAACCCACCGCACAGCGTCTCCCTCTCGCGGAAGTGCCCGCGCCCAGGCCCAGCATGTGCGTGCCAGCGCACGTGCACCCGCCCCGGAGGCAAGCCTCACACAGACGTCCCCGATTACCCGGCAGAAGCAGAGGATGAATGACAGGGAAGCTATGAGGTGTCAGCTTAGTAACGAGGGGGAAGAATGACAAAGCTCAACCAAACCTTCACGATACACTGAAAAGCAGAACAGAAAACGGAGAACCCACATCTTAAGAATCACAGAGGTCTGGCCTTTGTAACAAGCCTGTCTTTGAAGGAAGTCTCTCCCAGACAAAAAATTCATCAGGTTTTCAAGGGGATTTATAACCTAAAAGCAGCTAAGTGCCAGGACAGCAAATGCCACACGACCATACAAGGAATCCCAATACGGGGGTTTTCATGAGTAAAACATAAAACAAAGAAAGAAATCCCCGTCCCCTGGGTCTGATTAAAGGCGATCACAAATCCAGAAACAGCAAGACCCTCACCAAGACGCCACCTGCTGGAATCACCTGCAAAACCCCAGTATGACCGATCAGGAGTACTACTTGTTTATAAACAGGTAACTTATTACACACCTCTGTTCTTTTCAATAGCAGAGAATTAAAAGGTACTGCCTGAAAAAAGGAAAAGAATATGGAACCACGGTCAGTGAAGGGAAATCGGTGAGAGATTTCATTCACCTCCTAAGAACAGCGCTAGACGTGGGCGGGAGGAGGGCACAGCTCAGTGGCAGAGCGTGTGCCTAGCATGCACGAGGTCCTGGGCGCCATCCCCAGTCCCTCCATCAAAACAAACAAACAACAACAACAACAAACTTAGTGCCAGACAGGAAGGTGGAGAAGGCCTCCATGAATCAAGCGCTCCGCAGGAACTGCGCGGGGCGGGGCGGGGCGGGAGTGGAGGCGGAGGCCCACCTGGGCCGGGGCCCAGCGCCCCCAGGACGGTCAGTGCCCGGGGTGAGGCGGGGCCGGAGCAGCGCCGGAGCAGCGCCGGAGCAGGGGCCTTACCGAAGTCCGTGTGGCTGCTCATCCAGCCGATGGCCTTGAGGGACACGAGCGCCAGCAGCCCGGAGCCCACGAACGAGCCGACGCCGGAGAAGAAGAAGAACAAGCCCATGACGGCGCTCTGCATGGCCCTGGGGGCGGCCGCGTACGCGAACTCCAGGCCTGCGGGGAGGGTGGGGGCGGAGTCGGAGGGGAGCCCGGCGCGCACGTGCGCGGGGCCCCCTCGCCACACCTGTCCCCAGAACTCCACGGGGCTTAAGTCGATGCCCGGCTCACAGCCGACGGCAGCCCTGCCTTGTCTTGCTCCTTCTGGAGAGAAAGGGGTGAAGAAGCAAGCTTCCCACGTTCTCCACGGGGGGTTAAAACGAGGCTCAAGTGGGGAGATCCACCTGCGACTTGCATCTCAGAGGCGGTGTCACTTAGAACAGCCTCGACAGGGGCGCGTGTAAGCTCAGTTACGGCCGTTACGTTACGCAGGCTGCAGGCGTGCACCTGCTCCACGCGCAGGGCGCCCCGTCGGACCCGTCGGCGGCCGGCCGGAGCCGGTGAGGGGCGGGGTGGGGGGCGTCGCTAACTCCCCCCACCCCGCAGCGCCCGCGAACAGGCCTGCGCAGAGCCGGCCCGGCCCCGCGGCAGCGCGGCTCCTCCGCACGGGAAAGAGGCCTGTGTGCGCGCGTTTTGGAGATAAATCCGGAGGAAGAGGCCGAGCGCCCGGCGGGACGGATCCCCGAGGCAGGGCCCCCGTGGAAGCGCCAGCCGGGAGCAGCCCCCCCGCGCGGCTCTTCCTTCCTCCCCGGCGGCAGGTGACTGTCGCGGGGGTGCTGCTGTCTGCACGCCGGGAAGGGAGAACCCCGGCCGAGGTGTCCCATCTCCTCCCCGGGCGCATTCGGAGGCGCCGCCGCCCGCCCGCTCCCACGGGGCCCTCGGGCCGCCCGCGCCCAGCGGGGGCGGAGCCTCACCCGCGATGCTGGCGAATATCTCGCTGACGCCGATCAGCACGTACTGGGGGAGCTGCCACCAGATGGGCAGGTCGGCCGCGTAGTAAACCACGTTCCCGATGGTCTGGTTGATGGTCTTCTCCTTAACGAGGTCCAGCCTTTTGCTTTCCAAAATTCCTAGAGTTCAGAAGTAGGTCAGTGGAGCCGTCATTAACACTTGCCGTGAAGCCAGGTGACAAGACGCGCGGTACAAGTGTCGGCCGGTCGCTCTGAGAAGTGCACGGAAGGACACTGACGCCCAGTGCCAGCTTCCCCCAGAGCCCCCACCGAAGGGTGTCCTGCTTTCAGCTCCCTGAGCAGGCGTCTGAACCGCAGGCTCCACACGCACGTTTCATGGGGCGCTCTGCGGTGCCCGTAAGACCCGTGTTCACGTGCTTAACGCAACCCTCAGCCCTGACCGCTCACCTCAACTCCTTCAGTTTCTTCTCAGAGAAGGAGTAGGGGAAAGCTAGCCATGCTGTTTACTTCCCAGAAGGTAACACGTTTTGAGATGCTTCCCCCTTTGTGGTAACAGATTTAGGCTGACGCACTGACTCCCTGTTCTCACTGTCACAACTACCACTGCTCGTTGTAACGCTAGCTTCCTTGTACGGGCGGCTTACCCTCAGCAGCGCGGTGCAGTGGTCCCCCACCTGCGGGGGGCACGTTCCAAGGCCTGCAGTGGGTGCCTGAAATGAGGTCAGTGCCGCCCACTATTACACCAGGTCCCCCTGCACACGAGCCCATGGGAACGTTCACTCCGTAAACCAGGCACAGTGAGTTACTAACAGCAGTAACTAACAGTGAAACAGAACAATCACAATATTACACAGCTCACAATAAGAGGTATGTGAACGTGGTCTCACTCTCTGGATGTAATGTAGGTATTTTTGAACTGCGGCTGACAGGGGGGTCACTGAAACCACGGAGAGCAAAACCAAGGATAAGGCGGGTACCGTAAACTGGACTTTGCAAACCCACTTCTGCTCTCAGCAGCACCGAGACCTCACTGGACAGTCAGTCCTCTGTCACGGAGGAGAGAAAGGCGTGGGAAAATAAGATAGGAAAGAGCTACTCTTTACAAAACAAAAAATAAGCCAATCAAAATAAAGTTTAAAGCAGCAATCTGTAGGACCCAGTTCTTAGGGTACAGATGTCACTAAGTTTTGCTTTTAAAGAAGTCTAATTGCAAATGAAATAATGGGCCCTCACACCTCCCACCACAGGGCCACTTCCCGTGGGTGGCGCGTGTGGTCCCCGGGGAAGACCTAAGTCGTTCACCTTCACGGTGAGTGAAACACCGTCATCCGCTGGAGACGCAGCAGGAACCTCAGACACACAAGCCCCTCGGTCCTCAGCAGAGCTGCAGACGGAACAACGCGGCTTTGCTTGGAGCGAGGGTTGCAAACCAGAGACCCAAGGGCAATCACTTCTCCGCCGTTTGGATAAGGTCAAGTGCAGCTTCCCGGGCAGACCCAGGTCCTGAACTTCAGGACCTTCATGCTGCTTTGGAGAGTCCAGACGGGACCCGTGCCTCTGGTCACCAGGCCCCGCCCAGACCAGCGTACCTGTGACCCTGGGCAGCACCGGGGCTGAGGGCTCCTGTTACAGGGACCCCAAATGACACAGCTGACAGCAGACAGCAACGACCCCGCCCAGGCAGTGCCCCACTAAAGGTTTTAGAAAAGTAATACCAGCCAAAAAGGAAGCCTGAAATCCAGATGCAGGAATCAGGAAGCCACACTCTCTCCTGGCTCCTCACGAACACATGGACAGACAGAAACACTGACGTCGTGAAATGAAGACAAATTCTCTGAAATTACTCTTGGATCAAACCCCCAGTTTCAATATTCTTAGGGGGAAAAAAAACCAAGCCACCACAACAAATCAAAGCACACAAGCCCCCAGCACAGCAGCAGTAACAGGAGGCAGACTCACACACTGCACGGTTCTCACCACCAAACGCGGAGGAACAGACAGAAAATGAAGCATTTAACTCGAGAAAGGAGAAAAGAAAAATCACAAGACAAACCCAAGGTAGTAGAAGTTAGTTTCTTACTCTTCACATAGAAAACATAGAAACAATCAAGTGATACATTCAAGAGACACATCCATGGAAAAGTTATAAAGTACACACAATTTGCACAAGCCTAATTTTAAAAACGAGCACATAAACGCACGAAACCAGAAATGAGGAAGGAAACACAACAGATTTATTTGAAAGACTATTTTTATCTCTAACCATTTTTCTAAAACTCAGTAAATGATTTACTAGGGACATAAAAAAAATTAAAAGCTTAAGTGATTTAAGAGAAAACAGAACGTGTAAGAAATTGAGGAAAAGGTGATGACACCGTGTAACCCTGACACCAAGCCAAACACGCTCACCGCGGACAGGCGTGCGGGCACGCTGATAATACGGCTGCAGGTTTTAATCGAACCATAAACTCAGCCCTTTGAGTATGTGTGTGTGTGTATATGTGTGTATGTGTGTATATGTGTGTGTGTGTGTGTGTGTGGAAGGGGGGACGGCTCATCTGCAGTTGAGGCATTTTTTCCTCCCTCTGTGTAACAAGCACAGCTTCTATGATATGCTTTTATGGTCATTTTTTTTTAATTAAAAAATTTTTTTTCTTGGTTTTTTTTTTGGGGGGGGGAGGGTATAACTAGGTTTATTGATTGATTTATTTTTGGAGGAGGTCCTGGGGACTGAACCCTGGACCTCGTGCTTGCTAAGCGCGTGCCCCACCACTTGAGCTGCGCCCTCCCCGACTTTTATGGTCTTCTTCACTTAGTTTTTCTTAATAAGGCTCAAATCAGGTTTCTTTCCTATCAAAGTTTCAGTGTGCTATAATAATTTCACGTCTCTATTCAATCCTCATTAATGTTCCGGTTAAATAATATTCGCCAGAGCTGGCAATGAACTGCATGGAACACCTGGCAATGTTTACATCAGATTTCACGAACTGTGCCTCAGTCAAGTTACACGACATTCAAACTCTGAACCAGTGACAGTTAACGTCAATGTCTGGTCAGTCGGCAAAGCAAGCCTCTTTAAAATGCCAGCATAGTGGGTGTTATCCATTTCCAAGTCGTCGATTCGGATGCTGAAGTTCTGAGTGGCCAAGGTCACCGCAATGCAAAGCACCTGCACCCCCATGGGGGCCAGCGGCCACCTGAAGGCTGTCTGGCTCTGCCCAGCTCTGGAAGGGAACTGCCCTGGATGGCCAGCTCTTTTAAAAGGCAGCACTGCCTGCCTGATGGGCCACCCTCAGTCACATGTTGTTTCCCGCATAAACAGCACAGAAACCACTGGAACAACCCTGTGGATCTCAGAGCCGCCCACAGGAGCGAGTCAGCCCTTAAAGAAACAGAGAGAGAAGCTGGCATTAAAGGAACCCAAATCTAGAGTCTGCTAGAAGATGCCCAGGAAACTAAGGGCCTCCCCTTCCCCAGGGGAGAACGAGGACCCCCTTCCTGGAGTGCGACCGGCGCGGCCGGGGAACTGAGGGGGCTCCCCACTCCAGGAACAGAGCAGGCGCTCGGGGAGGCAAGAGACGGACAGACGGCCGGACACCACCTCCAGCACAGCTACTCTGCCCGTCACTGATGCTGCATCTCCAAACCTGCGATCAGAGTGCTGTTTGCTCCGGCTTACTCCCCACCGCCCCCCTCGGGGGCCGCTAGACTGAAGAGGAAGGGAATTACACAGAAAGCACACAGCGAGAGCTGCTTCCAGACACGGCCTCCTTTAATTACCTATTTGATCAAGAGAAAACGTAACTGTCTTCTAAGATGTCCTGGCGTCTGGAATATAGATTTCTCAAGCCTTGAGACTCGTTTCTTTTAATCTATTAAGTGCTGTATCAATGTGCTCGCGCTGGTGATGGCAGATGCAGGCTGCTGGGAAGCGCTACTGGAGAATATTAAATTCCGTCCCCGCAGTGCTCAACAGTCAACTCCTCGTAACAGAGATGGTTTATAGGTGATTCAGGAGCATCAGCTCTTTTTGTCTTGTCATTTACCTAACCTATTTTGCGGCTCGATAATTTTCAAATACTAACAAAGGAGAAACTCCAAAGCAAGTGAGACAGTCAGAGACACCTCAGCTTTCTCGGCACAAGACATTTCAGCTTATGCTTCAGAATCCGAGACTTGCGAAAACAGAATGTAGCGCCCCCCAGAGGACAGTTCCCCTTAGCGGTGCTGGAATACTGAGGCACTGGTTCTTAACCTCTTTCTTTTTTTCTAGGGGATGGAAGCTGGTCACAAACTTGTATTTGACTTAAAATAAAAAAAAACCCCAAACCAAAAAAACCCCAAAAGCCTTTCTCCCCAGGAAAATGCACATGAAATTTTACATAAAAATGCAAAGGGTCTGGGGTGTAGGAAGCCGATTAATGGACCTGACATAAGAATCACAGCTTTAAGGATTATGTGACACCTTTAATTTACAAAAATTCATCTATCCAGCAATCCGCAGTCGTCTAAAATCTACATCAGCAGGAGACAACAAGCCTCCTTCAATTCAACCCAAGTCACTTTCCACAGTACTTCACTGGTGAGAGCGCTTTAAAAAAAAAAAAGACAAATCTTTGGGGAAAAAACCTTAAACTTCATATAACAAAAAACCAGAAAATGAACACCACTCAGGTTTAAAATAACCCGTACGTGTTCTCTGTTAGAGCGCACACACTTTCCGGGTGGCGCACGGCATGTCACCGAGCTGCCACGCCCGCTTAGGCAGAAAGGGCCTCTTACCTGCGGCAAAGGCCGAGCACATCACAAAGAACATCCCGACTGCAATCCTCTTCAGGGACGAGGGCAGCAGGCCGTGCCGCCTCAGGACGGGGTCCACCACTTTGTCTTTGAGGGGGATCAACAGCAGGATGAGCACGGCATCGAACATGGTCAGCCAGGCCGCCGGAAACTGGAATTGTAAATCGCGTAAGGCATGGGCTGACTTTCCCGCGGTCACTTACACGACGGCTAACGTCTACAACCCAGAAAAGCTTATTTCAAGAACCTCCTGGGAAAAAAGTCTGTCTGGAGGCACTGGAACCGAGAAAAGACTGATTTCTATGGGGATTTGCACTTGGGTTTCTGTGCTTTATTGGGGAGAAAAAAGAATCAGGAGAAATACTAATTACAGTTTAACTGCCAGTTCTCAACTGAATCTAGTAAACGACGTAACCAACGGAAAACCAGTGTTGGGAAGAAGGAAACACTCCTTTCATCAGGAATGCGTTCAGTGCGTGCTGAGCGCGGTCATTCAGGGCACCTCTGGTGGGGGGAGAATCACCCGTCCTGGAACCCCCAGTGGCGATCTGCAGATCACCACGCTGCTCTCACCGTATGATGAGCGGTTGCAATACTGGGAATTTCTGGAATCTTCAAATGAAGACTCTGTAAAACGTACGTTGTCTGCATCTGGGTGTAAAAAGCAGCGTCATTACACGTGGGCCGTCACACACACACCTGAGCGGGTCGCCCCTCCCCGGGCTACATCCAGACGAGGCTCGCAAGGGTCAGGGTGGAAAACAGACAGGTCAGTGGCTCGGTCATCATAAAAGTAGCCCGGAGACCAACTCGGAAAAAGAAATAAGAAGTCATCCCAGTGAGAAGCCAAGTCAAAAGGGGCAGGGGGGCTGGGAAAAACATCCCCACTCTTGGCCTCTTTCTGGAAAAGGTCTCAAAACATTTATATCGGCAAAAATGAGTCTGTAACTAAAAAGAAGACTCTAGGATCCTTGACACTCATGGCGAAGAAGGCAGGGGGCCCTGCGCACCGCGGAGACAGCCGAAGGAGTGCCGGGTGGCATTCCCGGGGAGGGGGACACGGACCCTGCTGGCGGCACTCACTTGGAAATACACTGTCCAGTAAGGTATCAGAGCCAAGAAAACGGGGACAGTCTTGACAAGAGCTTTCATGTCTTCCACTTTATCTTCCGGGAAGGGCCCTCCTCGAGACATCTTACATGAATCAAACAGACTGTGTTTAGAAGATTGCTGAAAGACTCCAATGCCTTCACTTGGGGAGATAAAATCAAGGAATTAGTTTTCTTCCACCCCTCCCCCAGAAACCAATTATCTGGTAACAAATTAAGTTTGGAGTCGGAAACTGTACTGAATTTGCTTAAACTTCATTCCAATACCTACTAACTGCACCCACCAAACACAGCCACCGAGGCTCCTGAACGCGGCCGGAGGTACTGAGACAGCTGCCCAGGACCTTCCGGTCAGAGTGTGACGGCAGCCACCACCATTCTTCCACCAGGCTGGAAGACACGTGATCACCAATCACTGCCTGAAAGGTGGGAGGCCTCCTCCCCGTCCCGCTATGTTGGGGACAGCCTGCAGCTTCATCTGAAGCTGGTGACGATGACATCAGCTGCATCACTGGGGTGTTATTTGAAAAAAATACTGTGCCGTATTGATTTGTCTGGATTTTCAGTTAGGTAACTTATAACGTCGAGACTGGACGCCCAACGTTGACCCTGTTACAAAACTGTGCGGGTTTAGTGCCCTGCTGTCCTGGCGGTGAGACGGTGGGAGGCGCTGCTCCAGCAGGGAAGGCTACCGGCTCTCAGATTAGGGGACCTGGGCAGCATCACCCGGGGGCAGTCAGCCCTGACCACAACCCTCCCAGGCACCAGGACACTCGGCCCGGCCCCCGGCACGGAGTAGGAAGTCAGGGCACAGAGAGGGTAAAGAACGTGCTCCCGGTCACAGAGCCCGAGAGCTGGGGCAGGTCCTGACCCTAGACAGTCCTGAGGCCCTGACCACTGCAGGACGCCACCTGCCCCGCGGCTCCACCACGGGCATCCTCCCGCACTCAGGCCCGCTGGTCACGGTGCGGAACCCGGGCCTCCCGTCCCCACTCGCTTTGCCCTGGGCCGCTTTCACTACTTGTAAAATGAACAGGTCCTACGGGGTGACTCCAAGGCCTTTTCTGGCCCAAAACACTCTAGCAGAGAAACATGCTCTTGGCTCTTACAGGTAAAACAGAAAAAAAAGTTCTCACTGCACGCCAATCTCTAAAACCCCAAATCCCGGGAGATAATTAATTACCACTGAGAATTCTTCCCGTTCTGGGACTTGGATACAAACGGTGGCCGTCTGCTTTCTGGTTTGTAAACTCCTGTCCCATCTTACTGAGTTACCACTACTGCAGATCATTTTTGTCTTTTAACACTGACATTTTAAATCTGAACTTTCAGAGTAAGGAAAACCAAAAAACTGAAAACTGTAACTTAATATTTTAGCCAAATTTCGGACAGAGAACTAAATTCAATTCTGCAAACATTTACTGAGCACCTACTGTTTGCCTGGTTCTGTTCTAACTGGGTGCTGAGGATACAGAAATAAGTAAAAAAAAAAAAAAAAAGATGCATTTTCTGTCCTTACGAAGCTGGTCTGGAAAGTGAGGAAAATAATCAGAAAAACACACTCCAGTGAAAAGCTAAATTCCAAAGGTAACACTCATACTTTCATTTGAAAACACTCCGAGCTTCTCCTGTTTCTTTTTTCCTTTGGCCAAAAACGTACCTGTAAAGCCCCTGTGCACCTAACACTGCTCCTCTCCATGACGCACGTCCTCGGACCACCCATGTTTCTCTAAATACAACCAAATGTCAAATCACAACTTCGTTTCACACACAGAACCTTGCACAAGGGTACCCGGCTATATTACTTGCGTCGTATCATTAAAATGTTTTTAGAAACTGCTACGCGAACACGCACCTAGTAACGTGGTCTAGTTCACACACATTATTAGTGAGTTACTCTGTAACAGACGAGGGTCCAGCACGGAGCCACAGTCACAGATGACGAGGCACAAGATGAGGACCCAGGAGGCGGACGTGCTCCCCCGGGGCCCGCCCACGGGGGCTGCGTGCATACGCGTGTGCTTCTCCCGGGAAAACGGGCCCTCGGCCCTCAGATTCTCAGCTCAGAGAGGGCTCAGAACTGTTTCCACTCACTCTGATGAACTGAACAGATGGTGCGCGGATTTCACATCTGAAATCAGCATTACACCATCTTCAAAGCACAGGCCCACATAGACCAGAAAGGAACTAGGGTCGGGCTGGGAGATCAGAGCCAGGAGCAAGGAGGGGCCCGCGCGGCGCCGTGCCGTGCTTCCTCCCCTAAGCTGTGGGAGCCGGCCTTCCGCCCAGGCACCCTTGTCAGCCAGGACCCTCCACCAGGCTCTGACCAGCTCGCGGAGGCCTTGCGAGGGTCCTACAGGAGGAGACTCCTTCCGCTGTGCGGAAAGGAAAAGGCCTCGCGAGGTCACGCACCTGCCCGAGGTCACAGAGCCCCAGCGTGTGCGTGAGGAGAGCACGGCTGGAGAATTCTCGAGACCACCAGCTCTTCCGTGGGTTAGTCCTTCTGTAATTGGGCCAAAGACTTCCAAAAACAAACCTGAAGGGAAACCAGACTCCTAAGTCCAAATCGTCCTCACCGCTCCACCTGTGCCCGAGAACGCCAGTGTCCACAAAGCAGTGGTGCGCCCCTGCAGAAACACCTGCCGGGTGCCACCCACGGACACACAAACCGTGCACTTTGCTAATGGGCATTCAATCTACAGGATAAACACGTAGGATCTGAAACCCTGCTTCAGCCCAATCAGAACGAGGTGCTGGCCCAGTGTGGTCCCACCACGTGCAGCTCTGAATTAGGAGTCTGAAAGCCACACCGACCCCTGGAATTCCAGGTCACCAGGCTGGTGAGGAGCTGTGCTGGAATTCCGCACGGGGACAGCTGCAGAAACCAGACACGGTCAGCCTGGGGCACAGGGGCAGGGCCGTGAAGCTATTTGGGGACAGCTTCAAATCGACCACGTGGGAGGAACATGAGACCTTCACCATGGCTCCAAGGACATAAATGAGGCACCTGCAGATGAGCCACGAGGGGGCAGGTCTGGAGCTGGCGTGCAGGACGTTCCTGCAACGGGTGCTGTCCCCACTGTGGCCGAGCAGGCGGCTTCCAGCCCAGGGACTGACCGCCCCCCTCAGTGCCTGCCTTGATCGCAGCATTCCCTGAGAGGCTCAACTCCGAACGGTCCCCAGGACTTTCCTGGGGTGACGGATGAGCCCCATATCCTGACTGCACCGTGGCTGCATGGCAGAATGAACCTGCCACAATTCCAAGAACCGAACCGCTAAACGGGGTGGGTTTACTGCACATAACTGGTACTTCAATATGTGACAACAAGAAAATTCCGAGGTCTCTTTGTGAGCTAAGACCTGGACTTTCCCTTATTCATCTGCGTCCAGGGGGACCGACCGTCGGTCACAGTTTGCCCAGGACTCTGGGACTTCCAGCGGTAAAACCTCAGCTTGTGGGCACACGGCGCTAAAGCTGGGAAGTCCCCTGCAAGGTGGGTGATGGAGGCACCCTGCCTGCGTCTCAGACCTCTGCCGTCAGTCCCCTGTCAGAGAGCAGCCGGGGCGCGACCGGGGTGAGCACTGGGGGACGGGCCCAGGCGGACTGCTCAGCTGCTGACCCGAGGCGAGAGGCCGCGACCTGCTGCTTAAGGAGCACAGAGAGGGGCCTACAAAGTAAGCGCCTGCTCAGTTTTCCACTCAAATGAACGGCAAAGCTTTTTACAGTGAAAAGCGAAACGTGCGGAGTACCATCCTGTCTCCTCGACGCGCCCCACGAGCCTGTTCATCACCTTCCCACACCAGGCAGCCGGGAGCCCCCCTCCCCGCCAGCAGCGAGGGGCAGGTCAGAGACGACACGCAGGAGCGGGCCTGCGGGCCCGTCTGCAAGACGGAGGGGCAGCACCACCCCCGCCTCCGGGGCCGAGCCGAGGCCACGGGCCGGGCCGGCTGACCTCAGCCCAGCGCACCCCCCCCCGCCCCTGCCCAGTAAGCACAGGACAGAGGGTGACGGCTGAGCCTCGAGAAACAGCCCGGGCCGTGAGCAGGCCGGCGCGCTCACCCGCTGGGCCGCCGCTGTGGGCAGCACGAGTACGCCAGGATCTTGGCCATGTCGGTGAAGGCGCTGCCGTCGGGAGGCTTGCTGACGAAGGAGGTCTGGCCGCAGAGGAAGACCACGAACGCCACGCCGATGCAGACGGTGGGGATGATGTAGCCGGTGACGAAGCTCACGTTCTGCTGGATGTAGGCGATGCCGCCCAGCGAGACGATGGCTCCCAGGTTGATGCTCCAGTAAAACCAGTTGAAAAACCTCCTCGTGGCCTCTGGACCTCGATCTTTAACCTAAAATGACAGGAGGAAAGAGACTTAAAACCTGTGATGATCTTCAAGGACGAAAAACACACGCGATGCTTTAATATATATCACTATATATACAGATATTGTTGGTGCCCTCACCGCCTTCAGAAATGCAGCGTAATCAGAACGGTGTTTAACGATACATCCTGCCAAAAAAAAAATGTATCTTACGCTTTTAATTACTACAGATTCTGAGGAGTCCTTCTCTTAACTGCACTTACATCCAATAAATCCTTGAGTTTCTCAAAGTATCGCCCGCAGACCTCTTGCTTCGGAAACGCCTGGAATGCTCCTTAAAAATGCATATTTGCGGGACCCACACTCCAGGCCTGCCCACTCCCCATCTCTGGGGTCAAACAACTTTCCAGGGCACTTGTGCTGACAGCCACACAGCTTCACGCCTTGATAAATCTGGCGCAAAGAGAAAATTACAGACCGAAGCTAAAACCACATGCTGTCTTTAGACCGGGAAGGCTATCAGTGGAATCAGCAGAAACTCTGATAAGGACCGAGATTCCTGGAAGGCTAAAAAAAAATCACTGATTTCCTGAACTCAGACAAACAGAAGCACCAGGTAACAGGTGATTCTCGGTGCAGCTCCTCCCCAAGACTTTCTCAGTCGGAGCCCATCCTGTTGGTGACAGTCCATGTGGGGTGGGCACCCCTTAACCTCCTTCCCTGAAGATGGATTTTCTGGCCACGTGGACACCAGCATGAGCTCTGCACTGGCCTGAGTCATTTCTGGCCAGTTTCATCTCATAAAATTTCTACACGGACTTGCAAGCTAAAGGCTGCTGTGGGACTGGGTACAAGGACTGTGGGCTGCCGCTGGACTGGAAAGTTCTGTTGCCTCACCCTTAAGTTACAGGTTACAGAAAGGTTAGACAAGTTCTGTTGCAGAAGCAGATCTGCATTCTGATCCACAGAGCAATCTCCTCTTCTAAGTAACAGAGGAGGTTTCCCATGGGGGCCTGAACAACCAATTCTGATGCACAAACCGCCCTCCCCATCTTTTTAGCAGTCATGTTACACGATATGACATTTTAACCTCTATTTTTTAATGTTAAAGTATAGAGCAAAATCACGTGCCCTTCCAAAAACTTTTACTCCAAAATGATTAAACACGGTAACTGTGATGTCAAGAACTATGCTTGAATTATCTGGTAACCACCATCTCCAACTGAAAATCTGAGTTTTAAATAAACTGCACATTCTCAGCAGGATGTTAAACTTGACTCCCACCCACATCAGAACTGAACCGAGGTCCTAGATCAAATGCTGGCCTGCCTGCTGAATAAATGATCTGTGTGGAGAAGGGCCTTTGATCTCTAAGACTGATGGCTCTTCACGAGGACACAACGTGTTCAGATGTTACTAAAAGGGACTCAGAAGGTTCATGCCGTCCTGGAAACAGCCCAGAGAGAAGAAAAAAGTGTGAGCAGGGAACCAGTTACAGAGAAAACATAATTAAAGATATAAAAACAAGTATTTAGGGTGGGGGGGAGTAAGCTTGAAGGGGAAGAAGGCCAGTAAACGTAACACGTAAACAGAACGCAGACCATTTATGTCTGAACTGGAAGAACTCGCAGTGGGCCCGTCCTCCCCAGCCGCGCCGCACGGTACGAACTGCGGAAACCTGGCAGGCCGCTTCCTCGAACTGCCAAGCGTAATTCACCAAACTCACTTTAGAACCCGAAGACTCCTCCCAAGGCCCCAAATAACCACGTAACAGTCATTTTTTGGAACAAATGGGAAGCTGGATCCTACAAACTGCACATCACACGCCTCCCCCGGTGCCCGGGACCGGCCGGCCGGCAGCCTTCACTTCGTATTAGTCACAGTACTTGACCCTCTGTCCGCGGCCCCACGCCCCACCCTCCCTGGGGTAAACAAGAGTGTCTTGTGACAGGTCCAAAGCCACCACCGCTGTTAATTCAGAGAAGCACAGATAAAAGAACAGAATTCTGCGAAGTGAGTCACACAGTTGGCCGATACGGAAATATTCCTTTCAACGCACAACAGTGCAACTATTTTTTCCCCTCTAGAAAAAAAGAAGTATCTTTGTTCTCTTTGTCTGTAACTAAGTTCTTCTTTCAGTTCGCCATTTCAAATACAGGATCCACGCACTAAGAATGACATGACCTCTGCAAAAGGGTAAGCCCTGGGGGAGAAGATGGGGCTACAGTGATTTACATCAAAACGCATCACCCTCGGAATCTCGAGTGCCTTCTCAGAGCTGTGCAGCCTGAGCCCACTCATCTCTCACTCAGGATGTTTCCCGGAGGCACCACATCGCAGACAATGGCGGCATGAGTGAGAGAGACGCACAAAAGTACATTAAAAAAACAGATTTCCTCACACTGAGAAAGGCCAGGAGATGCCAAAGAGACAGGCTGGCAGGCTTCGTGCCTGGCCTCCGGGCTCGGAGCCACACCCTCGCACCCAGCAGCAGGGACCTCGCGGTCGGCCTCTGAAATCCCCTCCGAGGACCAGCCAGCACCTGGCATGGAGCAAGCAACCTTCTAAATGTTTTTTCCACTGAAATAAACTTCATACCAACAAAGCCACCCTTCTGTACAACTCAGTGGTCCCCTAGTCTATTCACAGATATGCAACCTCCACCATCCAGTCCCATATTTTCATCACACCAACAGGAAACCCACGCCCTTTACTGTCCCTTCTCTGTCCCCATCTCCTGACCCCTGGCAACCACACATATGCACCTGTCTATTCCGGACATTTCATATAAATGGAATTAGAGAACGTGGTGTTCCGTGCCTGGCGTCTTTCAATCAGCGGGATGTTTCCAAGATCCATCCGCACTGTGGCAGGCACTTGCCTCCTTCTCACTGAAGGACGCTCCACGACATGGACAGACCACAGCTGCTTTGTCCACGGTGCAGACACCTCAACTTCTTATGTTAGAAAAACTTAAAGGTAAAGAAAAGTTGAAAGAATAGTAAAATATACACTTCTCTACCCTTCATTTACATCCCTACTCCTGTTTTTCTACATGTGTGTGTATATATACATACATATACATATTATGACATACTTTAAGGCTTAACTATTTAAAAATAAGTTGCACACATTTCACCCCAAAGATTTCATCATGAATCTCCTAAAAATAAGGCTGTTCATCTACATGACCACAGACCACATCACACCTAAAAAAATTAACATCATTGCAATTTTACCTAACATGTGGTCTGTAACCAAATTATTCCCACTTTCCCAAGAAACGGTTTTTTGAAAATCTGGGCTCCAGTCATGAAGCACATGATGCGTTTGGTTGTCAGGTCTCTCTGATGTCCTTGAATCTGGAGTGGTCCTCCTTTTTCCATGAAGGTGACCTGTTAGAAGAGATTAGGCCAGCTCTCTTGCAGAAAAGGACATTTCTTTTTAATGTCCACATTTAATTACTTATCAAAAGAGTGCAAATTCTGTCATGCATTCTAGAAAACCTCTTCAGGACCACTCAGTTCTTTTAAGGAATATTAAATTACTCTTCTATTAACTACTGGAGAGTACTAGCTTTTAAGCCAGACTTCCTGGGTCCAGACCCAGCTCCCCCACTCACTTTCTGTGGTCCTGAGCAGGTCAAATCCTCTAAGCCTCTGTTTATTATAAAACAGGGACAACTACGGGGTAGAAATTGTTGGGAAGCTTAGGTAAGACAGTGCTAGAAAAGCACTCAGGGCGGTGAGGGGCATCAACCAAACACTCAGGGCACTTCAGTCCTGTGGCTGAGTTTTTCAAAGACGGAGAACTGTGCTCCCAGTGCCGTGCCTTCAGCGTTGGCCCGTGAGCTGATGGCAACCCAAGGCCAAAGCCACCATCACAGGATGCCTTTAAGAAATTAGAATTAAGAAACACTAAGAAATTAGATCCAGATTAACACCCCGGCTTGACTACCCACCACCAACAAAAGGAATCATTTCTTTTTACACCTCCATTTCCTCGTTTAAAAAAATGGGTGTAAGATTCACATGAGGTTCAGATGAGTTCAACTATATGAAGCACATTCCCCAGTGTGGAGAAGGAAACAGAATCCAGGACATTGGGCAACTATTACTTCCTACATCGTTATAAGGTGTCACCTTACACAGGTATGATTCAAGTTCAAAGGCCAGGCTCTTGCATCCTGGCTCCATCACAAACCAGCTCTGCAACTTTGGCCAAATGAGTGAACCTCTCAAGCCTCCGTTTCCTCATCTGTAAAATGGGCACAGGAACGGCAGAGGTGTCACATGGACTAACAAAGGAGTGAGCACAGGGGCTGATGCATGTAAGCCCTCAGTGAATGCCTGCAATCACATGGCTATTTTAGCACAAAAACCTAGGAGTTACCTTCCCTATTGCTCACATAAAACCCGCCAGCAATTCCTGCCCCCTCCACCTCCATGACTTATTCTAAATTCACTCACTTCACTCCATGGCCACTGCCTCCATCCTGGTCCAAATCTCTATAATCTCTCACCTGGCCTGTGTAACTGATTCCTACCTGATATGTCTGCTGTCAGCACTTCCCACACAACCAACCTAGTTTCTATATGAGATGTCCACACCTTTTTCTGTGAAGGGGCAGGGTGTACATATTTTAAAGTTTGGGTGACATTCAGTCTGTCGCAACTACTCAGTTCTGCTACCGTACTGTAAAAGCAGCCACATCATAGCCGATGTGACCAGGAACACGCAGGGCGGGGTTCCAATGAAGTTTTTATGGGTACTGGAATTTGCTTTACCTAATTTTCATTTGGCACAAAAATATTCTTCTCACTTTTTTCTTATCATTTAAAAACCTACCACCAGTCCTATTCTTAGCCTGTGGGCCCTCCAAAAACAGGAAGTAGACCAGATTTGGCTCGCAGGACACACCTGCCAGGCCCCTGCGCTACAGAGGCTGAAATTTTAGAAACATAAATCAGATCACATTGCCATTACGCCGGCTGCTCACACCCCATAAAGGCTTCTTACTGTATTCAAAACACCTCAAACTTTACCAAGCCTCACATCACGGAGCTCCTGCCAGCCACCTCTTCCCACTTCCTCTTTTCTGTTTGAAATGTACTTGTCACTCAACCTTCCGTAAGTTTAGGGTGTCCAGTACATGCTGACCCGACATATTTCTGTGTTATGCACTGCAACACGCTGCCACTGCAGCCGCTACAGCAGCGACTAGGGTGTCCTCTCTCTCGCCGGGCCCCCGGGACTTTGCACTTGCGGATGCCCAGTCCGGAAACTCCTTTGCTGTCTTTCCAGGTCTCAACTCCGACGGCCCCTCCGTAGGACTGAGGTCCCGTCTTTGCAGCCGCCCCCGCCAGGGCCCACCGCAAGCTGGCCCCAGTCGTTTCGGGGCTGCGGAGGCTGCCAGCGACCCCGCCCCCTCGCGCCCCTCACCTGGTCCGCGCCGAAGGGCGTGATGTTGGCCTTGACCGCGCCCACGCCCAGGCCCACGAGCGCGAGCGCGGACAGCGCGGCGGGCGCGCAGTAGCGCTCGGGCGCGTCCGGGCAGGGCGGCGCCGAGCAGTTGCCGACGCGCGTGGGGCGCGGGGCCCCGCAGAGCGCGGTGCGCGTGGCGGGCGCGGCCAGCAGCGGAAAGGCCAGCATGCCCAAAAGGTAGAGGGCCAGGCTGAGCAGGATGGCGCGCGCCCGGCCGAGCCGCGCGTCGGCCAGCCAGCCGCCGAACGGCGACACCAGGTAGGTGAGGCCCATGAAGAGCAGCAGCGCCTGGCTGGCCTGCGCCCCCTCCCAGCCGAAGCGCGTGCCGTTGAGGAACAGCACCAGGTTGGCCGTGACGCCGTAGAAGGCGGCGCGCTCCAGCAGCTCCGTCAGCAGCACGGCCGCGCACGCCGCGCGCCGGCCCGCGAACGCCGCCCGCCGCGCGCCCAGCAGCGGCGCCCGCTCGCCGCCCGCGCTCGCCATGCGCCCGCCGCGCGCCCCTCCGCCGGGATCTGCGGGGCTCTGCCGCCGCTGCCGCCCTTCTCGCGAGACTGCACTCGCCCTGCCGGCCGCGTGGGCCCGCCCCCCGAGCGTCCCCATTGGACGGGCCGGCCGCCAAGCCGGCCAAGGACTTCCGGTTCCGCCCCGGAAGTCTGTGGGGCGGTGGGCTCGCTTCCACTCACGGCGGTGCCCCAGGGCCGGGGTGTGGCCGCAGAAAATATTTTGAAAGCGAAATCGGAGCCGGGCACTGAGCCAGGCTTCCTCCGTGCCGCGGCCTCTGCGGGCCCCCCGGCTGGAGGGCTCGGGCCGACCGCTGGTCCTGCCCCGGCCCCTGGCCTTCCTGCCGCGGACTGGGGCTCTCCGTCCGCTGACTCTGCGAGCCGAGCGCTCCTCGTGGGGGCTCCTGTGCACCGAGGATGCCTCGGGGCATCCCTGACCTCCTGTCGCCGCTGGATCCCGGCCCGCCCCGCTCCCCAGTGATGGCAGCCGCAGCCGTCTCCAAATAGCTCCCGGGAGCCAGCTCGCCCGCGCTGAGAACCGCGGCCCGAGAAAGAGCCGAGCTCAGTGCCCGTTTCCGCGTCACAGGGCCGGCGTCCTGTTTGCCTTCAGCCCTCAACTCGAGTGCTGACTCCTTGTGAGCGTTCTTCACCAGCCCGTCTAAAGGGGATCCTCGCCCATCCCGCTGCTCTGTTTCAGTTTCTCCACAGTGTCCGCCACGTTTTTTTGTTTGTTTGTTCCTTTGTCCCCACCACGTCCGTGGTCCCCACAGTTATGAGCTCCATGATCTCAGGGAGCTGGTTGTGTGTTTCGGTCCTCACCACGCCCCCTCCCCGCACCTACACCGGTGCCTGCCACGTGGTGGCGTGGAAGAGTGCCCCCCGCCCCCCCCCCCGAAACGGCCCCCTGCATGGCTTCAGAAGTTGGGACCCGGGGCTTCTTCCCGATCCTTAACTGCAGCTAAAACCCGGAGGAAGCAATTACCTAGGAAGTGGGATTGCCGGGGTAAGTAGTCCTTCCTAAAAGTCTCGAAGTAGTACGTATTAACTTTTTAATTTATCTAAGTGTGTGACACCTTGGCCGGCGCCTAGCGGGGCGCTGGGCTACACCAGGCAGTAGATGAATATTTAATGAGAGAAGAACTGAATGCCAAAGTAGGGCTTGCCCCCCCCCCTCCATTAGGGCTCTCATCTGCAGCTGTCAGCTCAGATGTCACTTTCCTGATCTTCCCACGTAAGAACAGGTCCCCTTTCTGTATGTCGCTAGAGCACACTGTACTTTTTAATACCTGTTACAGTTTATAGGTATTAATTTTGTGAAACTCTTTAGTAGCTGTCTTCAAAGCGAGGAGGGCTGAGATTTTGTTTGGTTTGCTCACAGCTGTATTCCTAAAATCTAGCACAGCACCTGCCAACAATAGTTATGTGTGGAATTAACTGAATAAATGAATAACTGAATATTTGTTGAATTGTAAACAGTGCCGGAGGAACATCTTACATTCACCTATTTTTTTTTTTTTTTTGGAGACTCCTGTGATGTTCTACAGCGGATAATCCGTATCCACATTTCACCAGGGGAAAAAACAGAGCCCTTCAGGTTTCCTGCCCAGGGCCTCACATCTAGTAATCTCTGGAAATCAGACCTGAGTAAAAGGCTCATAACTGGTTCCTAGTCCAGAGCTTGCCCCGCACTCCAGCTGTCAAAACCTGCGAGTATTTGTCGTAAGGCTGACGAGATGATACACTCAGGCAAAGGGTGGAATAACATTAGCATTAACCATGGAATGAAAATAAAGCCATTGAATGCCTTGTTATCATATGATGACTTAGTGCTGAAGTTCGGCCCAAATCAGATAGACTATTTCAGATGACAGCAAACTAACCCTACTGGATGGTCTCATTTAAGAAGTATATGGGTCGGGGAAGGTATAGCTCAGTGGTAGAGCGTGTGCTTAGCATGCACAAGGTCCTGGGTTCAAGCCCCAGTACTGCCCCCCAAATAAATAAATAAATAAACAATCCTAATTACCTTAAAACTTAAAAAACAAAGAAGTATAAAGCCAGGTGAAAAGGGGGATGAGGGTGGGAGGAAGGCAGTTACACAGCTCAGGATGTCTTCCCAGGACACTTGAGCACTTGTGTTTGGTCACACCGCCATCTTTGACACCCGGAGGTGGCAAAACAAATCCAGCGGGCTGAAGTGTTTTTGTTTGGTTGTGGCGCTTAAAAGGAGCCGGGACCACATGTTGCAGGATCCCGTGTGTGTGTGTGTGTGTGTGAGAGAGAGAGAGAGAGAGAGAGAGAGAGAGAGAGAGAGATGTCCAGAAGAGGCATCTCTGTAGAGACAGAGTGCAGGCTGGTGGTGGCTGCCAGGTCTGGGGGGATGGGAAGACGGGAGTGACCGCTAAGGGTGTGGCACTTCTTTTTGTGGTGATGCAAATATTCTAATATTGGGGTGATTGTCGCACGTGTCTGTGATACACTAAAAACCGTTGAATGGTACACTTTAAATGGATGAACTGAGGAGTAGTATGTGAATTCCTTCTCAATAAAGCCGTTACCAAAAAACAAAAAAGGTGAGCTAATAGTTAAAAATCAGGAGGTTTCACATGTAAATTTGGATGCCCTGCTGCTCTTGAAAAAACAGAGGCGAGCCCTGGTAACACTGGGACTTGTGGCTGCCGGTTACATTCCTGAGCACCTCCCTGCCCCCGCCAGAACCTCCCTGCCCTCTCTGGTATTTGTGCCTTGGGAGCCCGGAACCAGCCACCTTGCTGGAGAGACCAGGTGTTGGGGGGGAGTCTGAAAAGGCATGGAGAGGGGGTCCTGGCGCCCTAGCCTCCCAGCCAACCTGCCAGCTGGAGGGAAACGCATGAGTAACCACCAGCATGACCAGCAGGAGAAACTGCCCGGCTGAGCCTCAGCCCCCACGGCATGTCCCAAGCAAATGGAATAGTTGTTATTTTAAACCACTGAGCCCTGGGGAGCTGTGTTAGGCAGCATCAGAGGGTGAAAACACAGCTGCCTCCCCCCACAGCCACGATCTGCTGATGCCAGGTGGCCGCCCCCGCCTTGAGATGGGGCGCACACTGTCTGGCGTCCACAAATCCTCCCTCCTCTCTGTGGTCTGACTTCTCTTGCAGTGGAGAAGTTACTCCCTAGACCCGCACTGCCCAATGCTGTGGCCAGCAGCCACCTGTGGCTGTTTGAACTTCAACTAGTTCAAACTTAATAGAATGAGACGTTCTGTTCCTCAGTCACAACAGCCACATTTCAAGTGCCGAGTAGCCCCAGGTGACTGGTGGCCACCATGTCGGACCGCGGAGTACACCTCACTCCGCCATTGCCCAAGGTTCTGCCAGACAGCCAACCCGGCTCTCTGTTAACGTGCGGTGGGCACGCTTGGTTCCTTAGCCTCTGCACGCACACTCTCTTTCTCCTTCCAAACAGTCCTGACCCCTCCTCCTGGAGCTCGGGAGGAACTGACGCATCTTTGGTTCTGGATCTGATTGGTCAACCGCAGTGCTCGGCTCTCACGCCTCTCACGGCACCTGGTTCAGCTCAGACCCTGCTCTTCAGGACGTGAAATTCCCCTGGGGCCCAGGAAGGAGACGAGGGATGTAGACGGGCCCAGTCCGGCTAAAGGAGAGGACTGGCTCAGCGACCGCAGGAGCAACACGCCCTTCCAGGCCCAGCGTGAGTCAGGATGACCGCAGCCCTCACTGGCCCGAGTGGCTGTTTCACAGGCACGAGATGGAGCCGCGTAGGATGGAGCCAAGTTCACGGATGGCTCAGCAGAAGATCAGGGAGATGTCACGTAGCAGAAGAGCAAATCTGACCTCATTTAAGCCACTGTGTTGGATTTTCTGTTACTTGTGGCCCCAGAGCATCTATTGGGATTCGATCAAAACGTGGGAAAATTGAAAAATAGAATAAGGGAGGACAACCTAACCCCCCACCCTGGTACAGTTCGCCCTTAGAGCTTCCTGCCGGCCCCCGGAATCGTGAGCCTGCAGCCCGTGTACTGAGCCCCTCTGATCGCATAGCTGAAGAGTCGGTGTGACGTCACCCTCCGCTTTGTTGGGTCTACGTGGGATACACCCCCGTTCCTGAAAGTGATGGCATGAGCCTCTCCCACACGCCTTAAATAATCAAATCAATGACCTAACTCATAGAGCAGGCATCCAAGGGGCTGGCGGTGGCATCTGACTGACTTCTGTGGGTAGCCTCTCCCCCTCGAGGGCCCTCTGCGAAAGGGGACCCGACTGCAAGGAGGCGTGTGGTGTGGCCTGGGGTTGCCAGTGCATCGTTTGCTCTGAAATGTGGGGCCTTGCCTTCTCTGCCACCGCCCTGTCCCCTGGGCCCTGCTCAGCGTGGAGCTCGGAGAAGACGCTCTCCGATGGAAGGTATTTAGAAACCACCCGGGACCGGGGACATTTCGGGGACTGCCAAGTGTCTCTGACTTCTTCTCCGATGTTTCTGCTTCTCGTTTCACATCTGCATCACTCCGCTCCCAGCGACCAGACAGTTGCATGTGCTTACAGTTGCAGCTTCCTCAAAACGCTGGTTTACAAAGAATCACCAGGAGTGTTCTGGCCCCTCCATACATCACTATTCAGTCAGCAAACTGCTGGGCACCGTCCCCACATGTCACGACGGTTCAGTGTCTGCAGTCGTGGCCGGTGCTTCTGCTTCTCTGGTTTCCCAGTTCCCTACAGAGGGGTTCGGGCCCAGCTCATCTTCATGCAGCAGGCCACGGTGTGTCATTAGCTTTATTAGAATCACAGGCCACGTCAGGTCTTTTGAGTACAGAGAGTTGTCAGAAATTCTGTTGGTTCCAGGAAGTCCCTGTCGGAACAGTTCTATCTGGCTGCAAATAATCTAGGTAGAAGCAGAAAACTGTAGGACTAAAGACAGAACCAACGAACGCAATGGAAGCAAGTCCTTATTTTCTTCAGCCCAGACCAAAGCTGTCCTAACCTGCCCTTGTGGGGATTCATTCAGCTCTCAGAATGACTCCTGTTTTATTTCTACAGAGGATGTGAAAGGATGTAGCCAGGAAGATGAGTTTTGATTTGACTTTTTTGAAGCACCCACTTTATTTAGCAACCTCCACTTCCTGGGTTCTTTCCCTCCCAGGTTTTAAAAACCCACAAAACATCTGTGAAAGTCAGGCATTCACCAACAGAAAGGGGGAGTTGGGTGACAGAGTAAGTGAAAGAAAGTTTGGAGAAGTGCCACAAATGTAGGGCCACACCTAAGCCCCTCTTTTTCTTCCTCTTCTTCTTTTTTTTCTTTTTTTTGAATGGAAGTACTGGGGATTGAAAGCCAGGACTTCATGCATGCTAAGCATGTGCTCTACCACTGAGCTAGACCCTCTTCCACGAAGCATTCTCTTTTAACTATCACTTTTTAAAATTATTTACAAATATCTTAATTTACATTGCAACCATAAAATAGATAATTGGTAGTTAGAAGCATATTAATTTTTTAAATTAGGCCCGGTAGGAAAGATCGATGGAGAGGAACACAAAGGACAAAATTTAAAGCACATAACATAAAATAATTCAGCACATGATAGTAAGGGCATTTCCAATCCACGGCAGGGGAAAGAATGGATTATTCAATAAATTCTGTTGGAATAAGAGACCAGGCATGTAGAGAAAATAGTCTTCACATATTGTACCAACATAAATTCCAGATGGATAAAATATTATCATGGACAAATCGAAAAGATAAAAGCATTAAGAGAAAATATGGACAAATATAAAATCTTAGGGAGGGGAATATTTTTCTAAGCCTAACGCTAAAGCCATAAATGAAAAGTGGATTGGTTTTGCTGCAAAAAGACATCAAACTTATTTGTAGAGAAAAGAATTATTGCAGTTAACAGCAAACAAACTGAAAAAAAAAAAAAAAAAACCACCCTGAAATAACATATGGCAAAGTTACTGTCCTTATTTTGTAGAGCTTCTTAAGAATCTTATGAGATTTATTGGATAAGCATCCAGTGGGTGAAACTGGCAGAGCTGTGGAGAATAGCTGTCCTCGGGCCTCCTCAGCGACTATGCCTCCTCTGGAAACTGCACCTGCATTTTCTGGGGAAATCAACGCTCCATGTGGTGCAGGACTGGCTGGTCCCCTAGGCGAGGTAGTCATGTGACATAAGCCTGTCCAATCAGCTAATCCCATGACTTATTCTGGACTGACCAGGAAGAAACATTCCTCTTTCTGTGGGATTTGGAAATTTTTTTATAAAGATGAAAGCTTGGAGTTGCCAGGAGCCATCTTTGGAAACCAAGAATGAAGCAATCCAGAAGAAGAGAGAGATGAAGACAGAAACACCTTGTTTCAAAATGGCATTTTCTAGGTCTTGGTTCTGATTGTGGCTTAAAGTAGGTTTTTAAAAATTTTTTCTGGACATTTCAATCATGAACCCATAAATTCTCATTTTGGTTAAGCAAGAGTGACTTTCTGTCATTTGCAAGTGAAAAAAATTTCAACACATATAGGCAGTCCATACATATGCAGGCACACACGTGAGAGAAAAGAAAAAATACAATTGCCTTTCATAAAAAAAAAAATCAAACTTTACCAACAATTGAAAAATGCAAAAAGAGAGGCCATTTTGTCACTTGAGTGGAAAAACACCCAGTGTTGGCAATGTTTTGGGAGATGAGTGTGCTTGCAAATGACTGGTGCAAAGTTATATTGTGCAGCTTTTCTGGAGGACAGTCATTTGCATCGAAACCACATTTGCCTGCACTTCAAATGTGCAATTCCACTTGCTAAGAGTGTGTACAGAGACAGCTATAAAATAAATGCTCATTGTATTGTTGCTTAAAATAGCAGAAAGAAACAGCAAAGATGTACAACAAGAAGGCATTGATTAAATAAATTATAGTGCGTGCACAGGCTGGAATATTATGTAGTTACTCACGCGATACTGTGGCAGTAGGTTCTGAGAGGTGTTGCTGGTAATTACTGCATTACTGTTACTGTGCCGTGTAACAGATGACCACAACTTCAGTGGCTCAGACAACACCCACCTATTATCTGGCAGCTTGGCAGGTCAGGAGGCTGGGCATGGCTGCCGGGGTTCTCAGCTCAGGGTCTCACAAGGCAGACATCAAGGTGTGGGTGGGGCTGAGATCTCCTCCAGAGCTCTTTCCAGCTCCTGTGCCTGTCAAGAGTCTAGTTCTTGGAGGTGGGAGGTGCCCATTTCCTCCTGGCTCTTCTCAGCCCCCAACACCTGCCAGCATTCTCTGCCACGAAGCCCCAGTTACCCTCAAAGCCAGCAGGAGAGAATCTCTTGACCTCAAATCCTCTCTAGTACTTTGAATCTCTCCAACATCAGGAAATGCCCAGTCCCTTTAAAGAGACAGTTACTGGGTCTGACTCACCCTGCATCATCACCATATCTTAAGGGCAACTGATTTGGGAATTTAATCACATCCCTGAATTCTGTTCACAGCATCACCTGGATAGATGTTTGACTGAACTGGGAGAAGGCGTAAAAAGGGAGGTGGGAAATCTTGGGGTCCAAGTTAGAATTTTGCCTATCACGATTGTAAAAAGAGCAATTACCAAAAGAAAAAGAAGAGTGTAGAGTGTTCCTGGTTTCTGCGACCATCACAAAGGCAAACCAAGACAGAACAAAAAGCAACAAGCACCACAAAGTACTGCGTCCATCTAGCAGAGCCGAAGAGTCGTAGTAAAGAACTGGCACTGCCCCGCGACTTTGGGACGTGTCATACCGTCTGTGTCTCAGTTTCCTCATCTGCAAAGTGGTGAGAACAACAGTACGTACCATCTAGGACGCGGGGGAGGATTGATGGAGAAGCACTGCTGAGAGCTCCGATCATTGCCAAGCACAGGGTGAGCACCCACTGCTATGATGATCATTTGTGAAGTCTGGAAAACCTTGAAACCAAAGGGTTAATTAGCAGTTATCTTAAGGTAGTGGGGTTCTCTGTGCTTTTTTTTTTTTAATGCAGGTACTGGGGATTGAGCCCAGAACCTTATAACTGCACCAAATGCTGTCAAACTCCCTGTCTCATCACTCCTTCAGCAGCAGCGAGAATCGTTGGGGTGAGCGTCCTCGTGCTGAAAAGTTAAGAAACGAGCCTGCCAGCCATCAGCACAGCGGTGGGAACCACAGCCCCACTTTCTTGCCCGAGGCTCCAAGAGAAAATCACGCAGCCCTGGCTGACTTCCTCGTGTTCATCAGACAACACTAGGACAAACGAGTTACTTTCAGACCAACAGCTCTTTTTTTTTTTTTTCCTTTTTCTTTTCGTGTTTGGTCACTTTCAAGTGCTGTCAGTGAAAGCCAGGAAAAGGAAACCTAACCAGTGCACTTAAAAACCACAGCTCTGCGCTGTGTCTTTTTTAATGCAGATTTCTCATCTTCCCTCTCTCTCACACACACAGCATTTATAGTTCTCAGTGCCATGGGGAGGATGATGGTAGTTAAAAGGAAAACTGATGGCAACAGTGAAGGAGAGTGCCTCGCTTATTAATGTGAAGGGGAAAAAAAAGATGTCAAGTGTTGATTTTTTTTTCAATTTATTTATTTATTTATTTATTTATTTATTTATTTATTTATTTATTTATTTATTTATTTATTTTATGGGGGGGTAATTAGGTTTATTTATTTATATTAATGGAGGGACTGGGGACTGAACCCAGGACCTCGTGCATGCAGAGCACCCACTCTAGTTTTAGAGGGCCTGAGGATTGAACCCAGGACCTCGTGCATGCAGAACACCCCCTGCAAGTTTCGATTCTCATCACAGAGCCATTTCTAAAGTCAATAATGCGCACGGTGCCCTCCCTTGAAAATGCTATCACTTTTCTACGGGGTAGATAATAAAGTTTCATTTTCCCTGGTGCTAGGAACTAGAGAAACAGTCTGAGCAAACACTGTGATCAAAGAAAAAACACACTTTGCTTTTTACATATATTTTAAGAGCCTTACGTTAGAAGCATCTGGAGAAATCTCCTAAGAGATGCCCACAACCTTTTCTGTTCTTCCTCCCCCACCCAGTAATAATTTCTACATTATTCAGTAACAACACATTTGTCTTTGTACCCTTTTATATTATCTACCTGGGAGAATCATAAAAGACTGCATCAAAATGAACTAGTTAATGATGATACTGTTTATAGTTTTTCTCCCTTTACAAATGGGTAAACTGAAGTCATGAAAGGGTAGAGAAATGGGCCCCAAAAGATAGGTCAGAATCTCTTACCTCCCAGAACAGGTGCATTTCAGAAAAATCAAATATTAAGTGAGTTGCAGCCTAGCAAATCCTATTGTAGCATCCACCTTCATTAAAAAAATCAGGAGTGCATTCTCATGGGAATAAGATCTCACAACGGAGCAAGTTCAATGATTTTACTTAATTCAACCAACATCTATTGAGCGCCTACCCTGTGCTTGACCTTGTCCCTGGCAGGCGGAGGTTAGAGCCTAGAGTGAGCTCAGGACCCAGAGGAGGGGAGGGGCTGATGGCTCCCTGGCCGTAAAGTAGAACCGGATCAGTACAGAAGGGACAGAGCACGGAGGGAGGGGGGCGGTGCAGATCAGCCTCAGATGAATCGTTGGGGGGCCTTCATACACGCAGCCATCGGTGAAATAGGCCTCTGAGGTGTTGCATGATGGTCCGGAAAAAGATAATGTCCACAACATAGTCCACCCGTTTTCAGGGTGGCATAAACCGAGCTAACATTTCCCAGCTGCCTTGGATAGAAGACATGGTCGTGTGCAGAATAAGATAAAGGCAGGAGCCCTTAAAATGAAATGCACTCTTTCGCCCTTTCCTTCAGGCTGCCTGGAATGTGAATGTGATGGGTGGAGCTCCAGCAGTCACATTGCACCTAGAGGCCATCTAAGGAATAAAGGCCATACTTGATGATGCTGGAGTAGAAAGAGAGAAGTCCCCGTCCCTGGTGACAGAGTGGAGTCAACGTATAAACTTCAGCTTCTAAAAACAGAAATACAGACTGAGCTCACAAAGATGCTGAAATATGCCTACACCCACCTTGCTGAACTGGAGACCTCAGGTCCCATCTGTTAAGAAAGGAGGCCTCTTGACAGGGAGCTTTTAAATGCCTTGGTGCTTCCTTAAGCAAACCAAAAAATGTAAGCAAGCCTTAAATGCCTCCGGGTTACAGAATTGAAACCTGGGGACAACCAACCACACAGAGCCAAGTATGCCTTAAGCAATAGCCAATCAATAATTTCCCTGCTTTTCTTCCACCTTTTCAGTGTAAAAGTCTCTCTCCAGCTCCTGTGGGTGGGGCCCCCCTAGCCACTTCCGGCTTGGCGCTGCCCCATTGGAAGATTTGCTCAAATACACTAAAAATTGTAAACATGCCTCAGTTTACCTTTCAACAAACCTCTGAAGAGGGCAGCGGCTTTACTTAGGTCAGTCAGCTGTGGGAATGACGGCTTAACAGTGCCAGATCTCTCATTTTCCGAGTGATGTCAGGAACCCCTGGTGGTGGTACCCGTGGGAGTGGACCCTGGGCACCCTGGGCCCCTTGGGAGTCCACCCATGGCCTCCTCTGGTTCCTGTGGTTGGAAACTGGCAATCACCTCCGCCCCGTGCTGGCCCCTTGGTCCCCGCGGGAACACCCTGGTCCCTCTGTGTTTGTGATGGGGAACCTGCGGCCCTGTGTGTTGGGGGGACCTGTGGTCATCCCCTCATCTCCGTGGGAAGGGACCCGAAATTACCTCTGGTTCTAGTCCCCATGGGAGCAGACATGTGCCCACCCTGAGACCCCAGGGGGGCCCACCTGTGGTCTCTTCTGGTCCCCAAGGGAGGGGACCCGAGGAACCCCGGGCGCTGGACCCGTGGGAGGGGCCCCGTGCCCACCCCCGCCCCCCCATCCGGGCACGCGCGCCCCGGACCCCGGCGCCGGAACCGCCGGGCGCGGCCTGGGGAGCGGCGGGCGGACCGACGGAGCCCGCCCGGCCGCCCGTCGCCCCGGGGCCGGGTCCGCGTCCCGCCCCCGCCCCCCCCCCCCCCCCACCCCGGGCCCTGCCGCGGCGGGGCGGCGGATGGCCGGGAGGCGGCGGCATGCGGCTCCTGTTCCTGGCGGTGCTGCGGCGGCACACGGGCAACGCCGTCACGGCCCAGCGCGTCCGGTAGGTGCGGCGGCGGCCCGGGCCTCGGCGCGGGGACCCGGCGGGGACGCGGCGGGGCGGGCGCGAGGGGTCGGCCCGGCCTCCCCGTGCCGCGTGCGCTAAACGGACCGGCCGGCGGGCGCAGGGCCCGGAGGCGCGCGGGGCGGCGAGGGGCGCGCGCGGGCCCCACCCCAGCCGGGTGCCCCCCCCCCCAACCCCGGGCCCGCGTGGCCTGGGGTCCCCGCTGGTGCCGCGGCGGGGAGGCAGCACCGCGGGCCGGCGCTGCGGAGGCTGCTCGGCGCTCTCCGCGGGGTCTCCGCGCGTCTGGCTTCACGGGTGCTTTCTGTTTATTGTGAGCGCCCTAGGCGGGGGACACAGCGACGAACCCGCAGTCGGGGCTTCAGGACGCGACATTTCAGTGGGGACGAGAGAGAGAGAATAAAAACACATGGACACACACACACACACGTATGTAGTGGTACGTATGTAGGGATGTACGTAGAGACTTGTGTACACATGGCGGTATTGTGTGCACATGGAGGCCAAGGCTGCTTGTGTGCGTTTTGCTATTTTAGGCAGGATGCTCCGGGGAGGCCTCCCGGCTGCAGTCACGTTTGCGCAGAATCCTGGGTGCGTAGCCGGGTAGCCGGTCCCTTGGAGCCGGGGCGGCGCGGCGGGAGTCGGGGGTGGGGTGGGGGCACCAGGGTTTCCCGGCACACGTGCAGCAGAGGGTCCTGCTGTTCAAAGTAGCCTTGGCTCCTCGTCGCGGCCATTCCCATCCTCATCCTCCCCGTCTTACTGCCTGGTTATTTTCTTAACGCGTCTTTTTTCTGCAGTTATCTCGTTTTCTGGGTTTCCTGTTCTACTTTTTCTCTTCTCCTCGCTGGAATGTAAGCCCTCGTGGCAGGGAGGAAACTGATTAATGCCTGAAGTTTCATAGGTTTTTTCTTCTTTTCTTTTCTTTTTTTTTAAACAACCTGACTTGCGTCATGAAATTTCTCAATTTACTTCCCCTCTGTGGATCTCCTTCCTCGTCCTTGAACTGTGTGACTGGGGCTACTGCAGCCCTTTAATATCCGTTTCTACTCAGACATGCTCTCCTAAAGGTCCCCCGTGGAAGCGACCCACAGAGGCCACAGCACTCTTCTGACGTTTCCAGTCAGCTGTTTACGATGGGGATTTGCACTGTACGGGTTTATCTTCTCTAAGTCAGGTCACTCGTTTGGACCTCTGCAGCCGGGAAGCACACTGTCCACCCTCTGTGGAGCACATTCCAGCGCTGGGGAGAGACACTGGGGGAGTAACCAGAAATAAAGGAGGTGATTCAGATAGTGATGGCAGCCGTGGAATTAGAACAGGGCTGTCTGAGGAGGTGACATTCAAGCCAAGGCTTCAGTGACAGAAGGAGGTGGCCACTCAAGAGAACTGGATGGAGGGTTGGTCCCAGGGACAGGTAATAGCGAGAATGCAGGCCCTGGGGCCAGAGCAAGCTTGACAGGCTGGAGAAGCAGAAAGAAGGCCGTGCTCCCTGGATCTGGTGACGAGAGGAGGTCAGAGAGAGGTCGGGCCCAGGTGGGACCCAGAGTTCGTGCTGAGGAAACCGGAGAGAGCATCTGTTATTTACCATTCTGCTCCTCGCTTGAGCTGTACACGTGAGCCCATCTTCCAGTGGTGCGCCCACAGCCCCCCTCAGGGCCCCTCAGGGGACAGGCAGGCACGTCCGTGGACTCATGTCCGGGCAAGCAGAGGTGCAGGGCCATTTACTTACTTTATTTTTGTTTTTTTTCTACGCGTGAAACAGAATAAAACATTGTTCTTTATACTTTGGGCTCTCTTCAGAGCCAGCCTTTGTCTCCACTTCACTCAGGAAGGATTGCTGTGGGGAGAAAAAGGAGAAAGCAGAAGTTGCTGGAAGACACCTTCTGTCTTGTGAAAGCTTCGGTTCCTTGAGGAAATGATGCTGGGTGTCCACAAACAGGAGGGGAGGGGGGTTCGTCTGGTGACAGACTTTCCTGGGAGCCAGTTACCAGGAAGCAGTGAGAAGCAGTGTGTGTCCTCACACTTTCTCTGCGGGAGACCGCTGAGACCCTCGAGTGACCCTGGGCAGAGGGGGAGGAAGCCCCCCCCAAATGAATAAGACGGGGGTTCCCATCAGTCTACCAGAGGAGGGTGGTCTGAGTGGGAGAAAATTGGATTTAAAGAAAAGAAGAAATGGGTCCATTCTTGCCCACTGACGTTTGTCGTGGTCCATTAACACCCAGTGCGTCAGCGGCCATGCTGCCTGGTGGTAGGGTCACCTGTGGGGAAGGGTGGGGCGCTCCGGAAGCATGTAGGCGGGCGGGCCGCCCCAGGCTGGAGGTGGGAGAGCCTTTCAGGCATCGATGGAGAAACACCAGCTCTGGGGCTCACTTCCTGCCTTTACACGCCAGCCCGCCCCCCTGCTTAAAATCCCTAAGATCGAGGCCCCCAGGCCCGCCGCATAGACCTGTCAGGAGGCTCAACTCTGAGTCAGTGCATTTTCGCTGTTTTACGACAGGGCGTGGTGCTTAGCAGGAATCCGAGCCTGTGTTGGCAAGACGGGGAAGGGGCAGCCTGGGGGCGAGGGGGGTCTCGGGCAGAGAGGCAGCCACGTGGGAGGTGGGCCAGAGCTTATCCGTTCCAGAATTGGGTTGTAGGCACTCAGCGGCGTGGAATATTCCAGGCCAGTGACTCTCAATGGGAGCAAAGTCTAACAGGATGTGCAGGGGACAGGGGAGTGGTTTTGCCGCCTCGGGGACAGGGAGCCATGCCTGCAGACTTTCTTTGGTTGTTGCACCTCGGGGTTGGGCGGTGGTTACTGGCATCCAGCCGGTGGAGGCCGAGGATGCTGTGCCACACCCTCCAGTGCTCAGGATGGCCCTGGGACAGTTCCAGACGTCAGTACTGCTGACGAGGCTGAGAAGCCCTGCTCTGGCTGGAGTCGGGAGATGTGGCGGCTGGAGAGGCAGGCAGGACCCAAGTCACTCAGGACCTGCGGTTTGGTGCCAGGAAGGGAAAGAAACCATGAACCTGCTATCTGACTTACGTGCAGCTGAAGATGGTTTTCGCTGCAGCGTGAAGGGTCAACTAGGATGGGAGCAGAGAATAGGGCATCTGGGCCTGACTTAGTTAAGAAGGAATATGCACAGGACTCGGGGATGGAACGTGGGGAGTGGCAGATGATAAAAACGAATACAATTTGGTAATGACTCTAATGTCCCCTGTTCAAGGCAAAACGCTTTATTCTTCATTTAAGGGGAAACAGGCCACGGACTGGGGGGTACAGCCCTCCCAAGAGCATCGTGCCCCTCCAGGGGCTCTTGAGTTGAGGTGAGTCTTACAGAGTCTTAGAGGCCACACCTTAAAAACAGGGCATGATTGGCTGGGCCATCGGGGATGTCCTTACAAGCTCACAGGCCCTGTTTTCTCGGGTCCAGGCCTGGCTGGAGCTGAGCTGGAGGACTGCCACAGGCGTGTGGTCAGTCTCCTTGACAGTGGGAGGCGCACGCCTGCGGCCGGGCTGACTGAGGTTTAGATTTGTGGCATCGGCCGGCCCGTGGGGTGGCCCCTACTTTTTGGGTCCTGACCTACGAATTAACTTCATCAGGAAAAAGGGAGAAAAAAAAAATCCACGACTTCCTTCATCCTAGAGGGGAAACATTGAGAGAAAATCAGGGAAATCTGAGTATATTTGGGTCTTTGTGGTACGCTTGGGCCTCTGCTGTGTTGATGTTTTTTAGAAGGTGTAAGTGACAGGAAAGGAAAAGGTGTTTGGGGGGAAAATTGGGACCAGTAACTAGGGAGTGACTGTTTTATTGTCTTTGCAGCCTTTTGCTTGTCCTTCCGTGTAAACGGTGTGCTGCGTGTGTGTGAGATGTTCTCACCCGGGGGCCGTGAGCTGGCACGTTACCTAAGCAGGGCCTGCTCTCTGGGAGTGTCTCCCAAGCACCGTAAATGTTAGCAGTCCGTATCAGAGGTTTTGTCCGCCGGCACACAGCACTTCAGAAAGAAGGAGCAGGCTGTGGGGTGTGTGATTTGCAGGCGCGGTTACCTGGGCCCTTGTGTGCGTCGTGAATCAGGAAGCCTGGCCTGCGGCACTCTCTGCCGTCTGCCGCTTCATTTGGCCCCTGTCCCCACTGGGTCACCTGGCTCAGCTCGAAGCCAGGTGTGGCTGTCAGAGTCTGGTCCAGCGGAGGGGATCCATGGCTCCCCCCACCCGCCTCTGATCCCCGGAGGCTGTTGACAATTGACCTGACCATCCCGAGGGTCCTCTGAATCAGGCAAATGGGTTCAGGTCAGTTCCGAACACTAAAGGTCAAAATTTAAATGGCGCAAGTCATGGATGTAAAAAAAATATTCACAGCGCGGCTTTAAGGATGCAGTGGTTGGAGATAATGGTTTCCGAGGGCACCAAATAGGTTATGCTGAAATAAATAGAGCTGAATGGTTGGACAGCCCGTCCACCTGCAAACCCAAACGTGTTTACTCTCTGGCCATTTCCAGGGCAGGTTTCTGTTTCTGTTTACTTGTCTATCTAGGTATTCATTTATGAAGGACAGTTGAGTGACAATGTTGTGTTTGTTTCTGGTGTACAGCATGGTGATTCAGTTGTACACATGCATTCTTTTTCATATTCTTTTCCGTGATAGGTTATTACAAGATGTTGAATGTAGTTCCCTGTGCTGCACAGTAGGTCCTTGTTGTTTATGTATTTTATATACAGTGGTGCATACCCCAGGGCGGGTTTTCTGACCCCTGCTCTAAACCAAGCCAGCAGACCCACCAGATTACTGGGTCCCAGCCCTAGAGTTTTGTCTGCAGTGCTCCTGAGGATTCAGGGAAATGCAGGAAGAGGGATGGAGAAGAAGAGGTGAAGGATTTAGGCTTCCAACGTCCAGAGCAGGCGGCTCCGAGGGCCAGCCCAGTCCTCGGACGGGTGCCCTGGCACCGGAGTGAACGCTGATGCCCCTGCGTTGAGAGCTGGACTTTGTGCAGTGGGTGTGACTGCGTCTTCTCCTCTTACTCCGTCCGGAACATGGTGTGAGCAAAAGTGGTTTTATTTGAACGAGAAGCACTTTAGATAACGGGGGCAAACAGAAGACCTCGTGGAAACTCACTGGGCAGCGGGGGGAGGGAGAAAAGCAAACATCATCACGTCAAATGCAGCCCTGACCTTACCGCCCAGCTACAGTCTACTGGATTCTGTGAGCGCCAAGCGTCTGGGGAGGAAAACAACCTGAGAGACAGTTGTCAGGTTTTCTAGTTTTTCTTTTAGAGGATGCCAAGGAAACGGCGGGTGTACGTGAAGTCAGTGGGACGAGGCTGTTTCCTTTCTTCCCCCCGAAGTAATTACTGTCAGTTACTGTTTTCATTCAGCAAATATGTACAGTTGAGCATCTCCAAATGGACACGGCGCTGGGCAGGCGCTGAGTGTGGAGCTGGGCTAAGACAGGGGAGCCCTGCGGAAGCCAGCCGCCAGTCAGCTGTCGGATTTCTAGCACATCAGCTCAGTGCGAAGCCCTGTCATTCGAAAGAAGGTTCCGGCATTCGAGCACGAACATACAGTTACACAGAGCATTTAATTACGATATGATCGGTTCCAGGAAAAAGTGCAGGGCGGTGAGAGTACGTTCAGGGGACAGACCTGGTTCCAGGGGGTCTGGGAGGCTCCCCAGAGAAACAGCTTTTTCTTTCTCATGCAGTTCTTTTTTTTTATTGTGATGTAATTTACATACCATAAAATTCGCCCTTTTAAAGCGTACAACCCAGTGGTTTTTAGTATATTCATAAAGTCACACAACCATCGGCACTATCTGATTTCAGGACACCTTCAGCTGTCTCAGAAGACGCTGCGGACTCATTAGCAGTCACCCCCCCCCCCTCGCCCAGCTCTGGCCAGCCATTAGTCTACTTTCTGTCCCCAGGGATTTGCCTGTTCTGGACATGTTACATAAATGGAATCATACACTGTGTGGTCCTTTTGGAGGAGTTTGCATGATGCATCAGTATTTAATTTTTCTATAGCTGAATAATATATTCCATTGATGGACGTAGCGCATTTTGCTTGTCCATCCATCAGCTGAAGGACATTTGGGTTGTTTCCACTTACTGGCTACAATGAATAGTGCTGCTATGAACATTTGTGTAGGAGGAATTAACTTTTTAAGCTGGGGCTTAAAACCTCTGGGTTAGCAGGGTGAGGAGGGATAGAAGCTGGGAACAGCATTCCTGGCCAAGGGACCTGAATGTGCGGAGGCCCTGAGGCAGGAAGGGGCTGGTGGGATTGAGAAGCAGAGGCAGGCAAAGTGTTGAGAGTCAGCCAGAGAGAGCAGCTGGCCTGGCAGGTGGGAGCAGAGCCCCGTCGTTGCCACAGCGCAGGTTCTGGATTGAAGGCTAACAGGATTTCAGGTGGGGGGCTGAGGTGGCCCACATAGCAATGAAGAGAGAAGACAGACTTGGAAATGACTTGGAAGGACCTGGGATGATGTAGCCAAGGAGAGAGAAGATGTAAGCAGTCCTTTGAAGGCTCTGCCGTGTGCTGCTGAGTGAGCAGTGAGGATGTTCCCTGTGTTACCAGACTAAATGTGGGTCGCTCACCTGCCATGCAGCAAGTCAATGTACTGACACCAGGTCGTGGTGGAGGGAGGTACAGCGTTTATTTGCAGGGCGCCCAGCAAGGAGAACAGGCATCTTGTGTTCCAAAGATGCGAACTCCCCAGTGGTTTTCAGGTAAGCATTTTTAAAAGCAGCATTTGGGGTGAGGACTGCAGAAGGCATGCCCTTCTTCTGATTGGTGGTAATAGAGTGATGTTCCAGGAATTTATCATCC
Organism: Camelus bactrianus; assembly: GCF_048773025.1. Lineage (NCBI taxonomy): Eukaryota > Metazoa > Chordata > Mammalia > Artiodactyla > Camelidae > Camelus > Camelus bactrianus. The sequence continues at coordinate 2,626,093 of NC_133570.1, read as the reverse complement.
ACCTTCTGGTTCCAGCCAGTCTGGGGTCTGTGTGCTTGTGGTTAGACCTGGGTAGGGGTTCAAAGATCTGTATCAAATTGTTACCTACGTCCCTTCAAGAGGACCTAGGACTTTGCTTTATTGCTGACCTGTTGTTTCTTGACGGCTTTCCCTTTGTTTCTGGTTCCCTCCCATCCCTAACTGGTCACTGTTTAGATCTGCTCTTTGGAACTCAGGGAAGGTCTAGGAGACTAAAAAGCCTTTCTCTACAAAAAGAGAAACACAGGACACAGAGGGGCTTTTGTACCCAGAGGGTCATGCTTGGTTTCAGTCCCCCCTTTTCTTTGATGCCCCTCAATCCTGAGGGGAACAGAGGGCTGGGATCAGAAAGAGAGTCAAGTTTTGGACAGAGAGGTTAAACTCGGTTTGGGGGGCTCGGTTCCACCTGTGTTGGGAAGATGGCAGCTTGGGTAGCGTGGAGGGTCTCAGCACACTGAGTGACCCTGTCAGACAACGCACGATGTGTTCTTGTTGAATGAGAGGCAGCCGGTGAAGGCGCGTTGGAAAGGGTCAGTGGCCACACGTCCACGTGGGCATTCAGAGAGGGGCCTGGGCTCCTGGGGGCGTGTGTTTGAGAGCGGGACAGGGCGTTGGCCTGGGAGGTGGGTGAGCTGCTGGGGAGAGAGTAGGACAAAAAGGAGATGGAGGACCGTGAGGCAGGCAGCTCCAGGTACCCTAAGGGAAGGGAAGGTTTCAATTAAAAGGCGTGGAAGGGATGCCGGATGCCATGAGGGTCTGTGAAATCACAGTTTAATGTGCAGGAGGAGTTGGTGCTTGGAGGGCCTCTGTGATCTTATCCCGTCTTGTTCTGGAAGAGGGGAGCAGATGTGAGGGGCAGGGAGGAGGGGCGTGGCCACGCTCTGACCAATGGGAAGGTCCAGGTAGATTGCAGGTAGGGTGAGGACTGGAGGGCATGCAGCCATCTGGATGGTTGGGATTTGAGGGGGAGGCTGGTGTGTTGCCAGATGCATCCACGGTCGCACAAAAGACCGAGAAAGGAGAGTCTACGGTGTTGATAAGAAAACCATTGACATGACCGCACAAGGAATCTTTGCAGAGTTGGGAGAAGAGCCGGGAGGGGCTGCAGGTTGCAGGTGCAGAGGTCAGGGGTGTGGGAGACCTGGGAGGTCCCTGGACAGTTGACGTGATGGAGGCGCCTGGAGGAAAGGTAACAGCTGTGGCTTACAGAGAGCTTGATGCGACAACAAAAGATTTTATATAAATTAACCAAAAAGGCTCTAAGCCGCTGGCGTATAATCCTAGCAGAGACTTTTCAGCCTTGCATAACTGAAAACCCAGCCCTGCTCTGCCTGGACAATGAAGACGACTTAGTTGCTTATCCGATAAAAAGTCTGGAGGTGGGGCCGGCTTCAGGCGTGACTTTGCAACTAAGATGACGCGGACAGGAGTCAGTTGCTCTCTGGCTCTTGGGTCCGCTTCCCATTCTTGTCAGGTTTGCTTGCCTGGCACCTACATACACGCACCCGGTTCAAGCCCAGCGGGAACAAGCAGGTCGGCGTCTCTGAAAGTGCAGCCCCGGGCCCCAGAGCTGCACACCCGGCTGGGAGCGTGCAAGGTGCGGTGCTCTGGTCGGCGGAAGCCGGTGGGTACACCCCAGATCTGGAGGGTGGGCACTTCCCGGTCACGTCGGTGATGAGGACATTCAAGGCTGCAGGAGGGGGAAGCATGGGAATGAATGCGACGTGGGCAACACATTTCAGAGCAAAAGCTGTACCAATTTTTTTAAATAAAGGGAAGGGGAGAAGCAAACCTCTGTGAACTTTTGAAGATTTAAGGGGGTAACAAATGTTGGCATCGAAGGACCAAGAAATAATTAGGGGGACAATACATACTGGGACAATACATGCTGAAAAGGGTGTGGAGAAGAGGAGACCCTCCTGTAATGTTTGTGGGAATGTAAACTGGCACAGCCACTATGGAGGACGGTATGGAGGTTCCTCAGAAAACTGAAAGTAGACTTACCCTGTGATCCAGCAATCCCACTCCTGGGCATGTACCCAGAGAAAGCTCTAATTTGAAAAGGTACGTACACCCCAATGTTTATAGCAACACTGTTTACAATGGTCAAGACATGGAAGCAATCTAAATGTCCATCTACAAATAAAGAAGTTGTGGTATACATACACAATGAAATACTACTCAGCCATAAAAAAGGATGAAATAATGCCATTTGCAGCAACACAGATGGACCTAGAGGTGATCATACTAAATGAAATAAGTCACAGAGAAAGACAAATGTCATATGATCTCATGTATGGGATCTAAAAAAAAAATGACACAAATGAACTAATTTACAAAACAGAAACAGACTCACAGACATAGAAAACAGACTTATGGTTACCAAAGGGGAAGGAAGGGGGGGATAAATTAGGAGTTTGGGATCAACAGATACACACTACTATATATAAAATAGATAAATAACAAGGTCCTACTGTGTAGCACAGGGAACTATATTCAGTAGCTTGTAATTACCTATAGTGGAAAAGAATATGAAAAAAGAACATATAAAAATGGGGATGGCTATAGCTCAGTGGTAGAGCACATGCTTGGCGTGCACGAGGTCCTGGGTTCAATCCTCAGCACCTCCATAGGAAAAAGAAAAAAAAATGTGTAAGTGAGTCACTTTGCTGTACACCAGAAACTAACACAACATTGTAAATCAGCAACACCTCAACTGAAAAAGAAGAAGGAGAAGAAGAAATAACTTGGTGGGGAGCTGGTTAAAATTGGGAAGCTTTTCATAGAACTTCTAATACCCGGCTTCTCTCGGTGAATTGGCAGAACCCGCAACCGTGAGAACATGTCTGGGTGGTACCCACCGTCTGGAACCACAGAGGATCTAATCCCGCATGTCCAGTGCGGACTGAAAGGGAGCCGCGGGTGTCATTTAAAACTGTCTCGTAGTCACTTTAGACAAAGTAGGAAGAAGCAGATCAAATTAATTTTCGTAATTTATTCTCATGAAGTCAGTCCACCCAAATATCATTTCGACACGCCGTCAATCCAAAAGGTACTCAATGAGCTGTGTGTGTGTGTCACACTCGGTGCATCTCTGTTCAGACTTGCCACGTTTCAGGTGCTCAGCGGGCACACTTTGCCTTCATAGACAACACAGGACTCACCCCCGCAGGGGGGACCTTTGTCTCCCGTTTGGCGTAGGGCCCCTCCTGTCTCATTTCCCTCCCCCACCGGCCGCTCCCCTCAAGTTCACCTGCTTCATCAGTCTGCCCTCAGCCGGTATTTGGGTTGGAGGCACCTCCTGGTCTAGACGCCTTGCCTGTTTTGTTGTCGTATTTTTTACATTCTTTCAAAACTTGTCATTTTTACAGTCTGTTTTATATTCACATTGCATTCGTATTTCGTAACCGTAATCTCCTGAGTACAGGCGTCCTGTTAGAAGTGCATTAGAACAGCAGGCACACTTTACAGTTTGCAAGACGTACCCGCAGAGGGAAAATTCGAGGTAACACCAGGTCCCGCAGATGCGTTATCATCATGTCGCTTAATTTATGGACAGGCAGGCGGGGCAGTGTCCTCTCCAGTTTACCTTCCCCAGCTGGGGCCCGCGGGTTTGTGCGGGCCTTCACTCCAAGGCCTTCATCTTCCAGAATTCCGTCATCATTTCAAGATGGAATTTCAAGACCATCGTCTTTTCTTTTCTTTTTTTTTAATGTACCAGAAATTCTTAAAATATTGCCAGAGGGTAACATTTTATAGTTCAACACCGGTGACTTGGCCCCACCGGTGACACAGCCCTGGTTCCCCCGGGTGAGCTGAGGTTGCAGTCACTGGGCTGCCAGGGGCGCTTGTCCTGTGAGAGGCGCTGGGCCGGCCAGCTGCACGTACGCAGAGGCCCACCAGCAGGATGGCCTTAAGGAATATTATCCTCTTGTTTCCCATCTCAGGGTCATGCAGGAGCTCATAGATACGGAATGGACTTCGTGTTGCCTGCCTTGTGTTGGTTTCTCTTCCCATCTTTTTATTTATTTGTTTGTTTGTTTATTTTTATTGAAGTATAGGCAGTTTACAATGTTGTGTTAATTTCTGGTGGACAACACAATGTCCATGTATACAGTCATACATACATATATTCTCATATTCTTTTCCATTATAGGGACTACAAGATATGGAATATAGTTCCCTGGTCTATGCAGAAGGAACTTGTTGTTTATCTATTTTATATACAGTAGTTAGTATCTGCAAATCTCGAACTCCCAGTTTATTGCTTCACAAGCCCTTTTCCCCCTCTGGTAACCATAAGTTTGTTTTCTATGTCTGTGAGTCTGTCTCTGTTTTGTAAATAAGTTCATTTGTGTCTTTATTTTTTTAATCTAAAGATTCCATCTTGCTATCTTTTTTCCTCCTGGGGTGGGTGAGGTAATGAGATTTATTAATTTATTATTACTATTTTTAGAGGAGGCACTGGGGATTGAACCCAGGACCTCATGCATGCTAAGCATGCAGTCTACCACTTGAGCTATACCCTCCCCTCATCTTGCTATCTTTTTAAAAAAGTCAGGACATCATAGTTTGTGGAAATCCACATAAGTTGGGTTGATTAAGCTTTTCTGTCACTCAGTTAAAGAGGATGGCCCTCAGCCAGATGGAAGCAGGTAGAGTTCCACTGGGTCTCTGAATCTGGAGTCAGGAATGTACAGGTTCAGCTGGTTCCTAGAACTGCCACATAAACACTCAAAATCTCTCCATTTATCAGAGATGCTGTCTTTCTCAAATGAAGCCTGCCTTAAGTCACAGAAGCCGGAACTCTGTGGACATAATAGGCGCTCAGGGAATTTATTAGTTGTATTAAGGGATCGCTTGCAGAAGGAATAGGGACAGAGCAATTTAAAGGCGTTACCCATCAACCAGAAACAAGGCTAGATTCTCAGTCCATAGAGAGGATTAAGATTAAAAACAAAGACTATTTTGGAATATGTATGAGATCATAAAGCTCGTGTTGAAATGCTGTTTCAAAGTATGTTTCAAGATGAAGAACAAGCCGTCATCTGTACCGAACCAGCCACATCCCACGTGCCCTACCGTGTCCGTCTCTGCACTCGCCAGAGATCCCACAGGTATGGATTCCCTAAGGAGAATTCAAACTCCTTCTTGTTCATTTATCAACACGTTTGTGTGTGACTCCTCATTCCTAGAGTGTTAAGAAGATGGAATAACAGTTACTCACCTATGCTCAGAAGCACGTTGAGTGCTTGTTTTTGCGTGATGTGTATTTTTAGGTTGAAGTGAGCTGATAGCTAGACTGCCTTCAGGCTTCGTTCCTGGTTCTGCTTAGCAGTTGCCACTAGCACTTGCAAAGGAGTTGGTGGTGGGTGGGGCGGTGTTTTGGACTGACTGAGTGGATCAACATTAACAGTAGAAATGATAAGATCAAGATATACTCAAGATACGTCAATGGCATAAGCCAACTGAGGGCTCGGGACCTTAGTTTTTCTTTCTTTGCAGCAACAGCTGCAAAATCGTACGTTTAATTTAAAGCACAAAAGAGGAAACAGAGTGAGAGAGAAGAACGCATCATTCACGTGGCAGTGTTGGTGATGCAGGCTTGAAGATTCGAATCTAATGTTTCTCCAGAGGCCCTGAGCTCCCATGTGGCTCCTGTGATGTAAGCAAGTTGGTCATTTTATGATCATTTTGCTTAAAGACTCCAGATCCTTCATTCTTCTGTTTTAACCCTTACTATTTTGTACAGTGATGCCCCTGACTGCAAGCCAGCTAATTCATCTCGTGTGCTTAGCTGAAGAAGAATAATCTGTATTATTAGGGGGAAAAATGGCTGCGATGCGTTTGAACTGCATCCTCTAGTACCTCTGGGTGATTGAAGAATTTCAAGTGTGTTTTCAGGTGTATTTGATTGTTGCCTCTGTGGTGATTTGTAACAGACGCTGTAAGGACGATGTGACTCCCATGTTCATCTAGTTGAACACAGAGGGGTTGTGGTAGAGAGAGAGACTCAGAGCACAGTGGAAATTGTGAGAGTGTTATCGAACTCAGGTTTGCCTGCTCGCCGCTCAAAAGCCAGTAATTGAGAGGCAAGTGTCAGTGGAAAGGAAAGGTGCTTTATTCAGAAAAGCTGGCAGTCTGGGGAGAAGGTGGACTCGTGTCCCAGATTCTGAAGATTCTGCTCAGCCATGATGGTTTTTAAAGGGGAAAAGGGGAAACTATCTCAGTTAATCATTAGGGTAGGAGGTCAAACTCCACCGTTTTTCCATTGCGTGCACACCAGCTGACTTCTCCCCATCTTCCTTTGGCTGCTCTCTTGCCCGAGTGGCCCGCCTGCAGTTGGAAGCTCTCTTGGCTGCATGGTTCACCTGCACATTTGCTAAGGGGAAACGAGGAGGAGAGAGCCAGTCATTCTTTAACGCCTTCCTTCTTCGTTCTTACTCTTTCTGATCCAGGATAGACATCAAGAGGTTAGGCAAGGCGTTGTGAACATTCAGTGAAGCCAACAATTGGAAGTCAGGTTAAGTGTTGCCTGGTGACCTCATCTTGGTGACTAAAGTCTGAGGAACATGGGGAGGAACAAACAGAGGAGGGCAAAGAGCTGCTTACAACAGGGCAGGCGCTGTAGATGCCACTGAAAGGAGCTGGCATGGGGAATGTTGGGGCTTGGTCTCGAGGCTCAGAAGGCATGATGCCTTGGGCATCCTGCAGGCAAAAAAGAGTGGGGCTGGAGCTGAGGGTGGTAGGAGGGGGGTGGTGCAGGTTGTGAAGGGCACCGTGTGCGAGGCTCAGGCGTTTGGACTTGATCCCAGAGACGCGTTCCGCCGTTAGTCTATTCAGTACGCAGGGCGGGTTCGGCTCCATTCGCACGGGGTTGACAGTCGAGCTGGCTGCCCCGAGCCCAAGCCAGTTTGAGGGTTTTGATGGAGGAAGAGACGGGCTTGGATTGGTTGTGTATTCACATACGCACACACTCACGCACCTCAAACAGTTATCAAAGACAATGTGTGCACACGGTAAAGTTATCCAGCAGTGTGAAAGGGTGTGTGACAAGAAGATAAGCTCTCCCCGACCCTGGTCCCTGGTCCCTGGTCCTCTTTAGACAGAATCATTGTTATCAGTTCCTTACGTGCCCTTCTAGAGCTGTTCTGGGCACACACACTGCATGTACACAAAGCAGGCTTCCCTTTGTTCTCGTTTCATTGACAACGTGTCTTGGGGTTCATTCTAAATCACGTCACACCGATCTGCATTCTTTCCTGGTGGCGGAGCTGGTTTGCTTCACTTGGGTGTAACTGGTCCCCTGCGGGTGCACACTGAGTTCGTTAGTCTTTCTGCTCCTTCAAACACAGCCTCAGTGCTTACACTCGGGTACATGGCTTTGCACTCATGCCCAGGTGTGTCTTTGGAATCAGTTCCTAGAAGCGAAGTTGTTTGGTCACAGAGTTTGTGCAGTTTACATATGCTGGCTCTTGTCCATCAAAGACATTGTGCTGGTTTCCCCAGTATAGGAGTGTTTATTGCATGAAGCCTTGGGCAGGCTTTTGGTCTCTGCAAATAGTCTGTGTTAAAAAGATGACTGAAGTTGATCACCATTTCTTGTATTTAAAAGCCCAACTGTATATATACATATATGTGTGTGTGTGTACGTATGGACTATATATAATTTTATGCTGATCTCTGTTTTTCTAGTGGGTTGTTTGGTTTTTTTCTTGTTGATATTTAAGAGCTCTTTATGTATTAAGGAATTAGTTTCTTTTCTTTGGTACGTGTTGTAGGTTTTTTTTTTCCTCCCAGTTTCTCACTTGCCCTTTGGTTTTGCTCACATTTTTGTTGCCAAGAAAAAAGTTTTTTTTTTCTTCTACCAGGTTTGTATTTTAGATTTATGTTACAAGGAAGTGAACCAGGAAGAGAAGAGAAAGAAGAGACATATTTGAAAGATATTTTGGTGGTAGAATGGGAAAGCCATGGAGTATTTTTTTTAAGCTATGATAAGGGGCCATTTTTGAATTCTTTATTAAAAAACGGACTAACAGATGCCTGGAAACAAACTTTGGACATTGACCATAATTAAGGGCAGGAGGAGAGAGTGGAATCAAAGAAATAAAGAAGGTGCCTTTTGGTGCAGCAAACGCCATTGCAAGTGGCAGTGTGTGCCGGTGTCTCTCAAGGCTGCCACGCCTCCCTGAATTGGCCCTTCCTCCCCCAGCCTTGGTCCCAGCCACGGTCCGAGCCGCAGTCCTGGGATTGGAGACTTTTAGGTGGATCCCCTCCAAAGGGCAATTCAGAACATAGTTACCGTTAACTTCCAGTTTAAATTGTCTTCTGAACCGATTTAACAAGCCTGTGCCTTGTTAATATTTTTTCTCCCATGTTTTTTTTTTCTTTCTCTGTATTTTTTTTTAATAAAGGGACCATCTGGAAGCTGCAGGTCACGAGTGTATTTTGAAAGACGCCTTTGACTTTGAAAGCCCATCCGAAATCGCAAACTTCATCAAGGCTGAGAGCTTGGAGGCGGCCCTGGCTCTTCATCTCTACAGAGGAGGGAGACTCTTGCGAGGTAAACACCTGGTTCAAACGTGGGAGGAGCACAGCCTTCCTGTGGGTGTGCTCTCCTTGCTGAGGCATTTTCTGAAAGGCTGTAACTCGTGCCGTTGAGAGCGGAGTTGTAGTGGAGCTGTTTCTCCTGCCTCGAGAGCATCATCCTGCCTGTTTCCACGTGTGCTCCTTCACTCCAAGCACACTTTTCAGAAGTTAAAAACATTAGGCTCTTTGACAAAATGTCGACGTGGGCGCATTCAACTGGTTTATTAATGAGGGAACCACTGAGATGCTAAAGCCAGTTGAAAGAGCTTTTGAGGGACTGGGCGTCGAACAGGAGATTTAGTAAAGATTATGAAGGTGGGAGAGGGCAGAGCTCAGGGGTAGAGCGTGTGCCTAGCATGCACGCCGTCCTGGGTTCAATCCCCGGTCCCTCCATTGAAAAATAAATAAGTAAATAAATAAACCTAATTACCGCCCCAAAGAAAACAAAACGAAAAAAGGAATGCTAGGGTTGGGCGGCTGGGTTGGCTGCAGAACTGGCTAGCGTTCAGCAGGGCAGTCAGCTGTAAGCTTTGGGGTGATTTTTTTTCCTCCTGATGTATTTATTATTCGGGGGTTACTGGAGAAACAGAACAACACACGAGTGTCAGTGTGTATCTGTCTGTCCCTTAGCATACAGCCGTGCTGAGGCCTCATGTGTGTCTACACATAACGTCGTGGCGCAGCCAGTCCCTATGATAAATCTTCCCACACGCACGTTTATGCGTCGCGTATATGAGAGTGGCGAGTCCCACGGTCTCCCACCTGCAAGCGGGGCGCCCAGGAAGGCCGCTGGCTTCATTCAGCCGAGTCTGAAGGCCTGAGAACTGGGGGTGGGGGTGGGGGTGTAAGTCCCAGTGTGAGTCCGGGAGCCTAGAACCGGGGCGCCGCTGCCGGAGGCGGGAGGGGGCGGGCGTCCCCGCGCAGGCGGAGGCGCGGGCGCCGCCCCGCTGCCATTTCCCGCCGCGGCGCGTGGGGGGCGCTCCGCTCCCGCAGCAGCGCACGCGCGGCCCCGCGGTCCGCGCCGACGCGCCCCCTGCCGCCGGCCTTCCGCGCGCAGATACGCGCGCCGCTTTACCTTCGTCGCGCGGTGCTCGCTGCCGTGCGCACCGTTCGTTCAGCCGGTTTCCGGACAAAGCCCAGCGATGCCGGAGTCGCTTCCACGTCCCCCGGCGCGCGCGGCGTGTCATTTACCCTCCCGCGTAGCTCAGCTCGCTGTTGGGGCCTCCGCTCCGCAGACCAGCGCGGCCGAGGCTCAGAGACACTGAGTAACCAGCGCCAAGTCACCCGTTTTCCGGGTGGAGAACAGAGACTCTAGGCCAAGGCTGGGCGGTGTCGGAGTCCTGAGTTCTCCCCCGCTACATTAGACTGGACGTATTTGAATGTTTGCTGATTGACTTAATGAACTTGAGGGCTGATCATCTTAATTATTGTTTTCTCAGAGCTTTTAAGCACCTACTTTGATATCCCGTCTACATCTTTCTTTTTTTTTGAATTAAAAATTTTTTCTTGGTGGGAGGAGGTAATTAGGTTTATTTACTTATTTTTAGAGGAGGTGCTGGGGATTGAACCCAGGACCTCGTGCACGCTAAGTACGTGCTCTGCCACTGAGCTACACCCTCCACCCCAGCCTATATCCTTCAGGTGTCTGTTTCTCTGTCTTTGGTGGTTTCACCAAAAGACTTTCTGCTGTTCTCTTAGCCCCCTTCAGCTTCTATTAGGGGAAGCTTCCCTCTGTGGCAAAGGCCGTAGGGTTATTTGTCCTGGGGCTTCTGTAACAAGTTACCGCAGGCTACCACCAAGCCAGTGGCTTAGAGTAACACCCGTGTACGATCCTTCAGTTGAGGTGTCAGAGAGCTGAAATGGGCCTCACTGGGCTGAAATTAAGACGTTCGCCGGGCTGCGTCCCTTTTGGGGGTTTTCATGTGGTGAATCCACTTCCTTGCCTTTTCCACCGTCTAGAGGCACCCACCCTCCTTGGCTCAGGTCCCCTTCCATCCTCAGAATCAGCGATGGCCGGTCCAGCCCTGCTCACGTTCGTCCCCTGCCTTCCTCCCGTGTAAGGAGTCTGTGATGACGCTGGGCCCACCTGGATAATCCGGGATCATCTCTCCCGTTTTAGGGTTAGCTGATTTGCAACCTCAATTCCATCTACCTTAATCGCCCTTTCTCCTGGAACATATTCAGAGTTTTGCGGGAATTATGGATGGACGTCTTTGGGAGCCACGGCCCTTTCTCCGGTCCCCAAAGATTCACGTCTGCCCCACGTGCTAAAATCACTCTCCCATCTCAGCACCCCCCGTCCCCGAGTCTAAAGCCATTGTAGAAGGTGACTCATCTCTACTAGGTGTGCTTGTCTGTGTCTGGCCGTCTGTATTTTTGGAGAAGGTCATGCCTTTCCATAGTAAGAAACATGAACAATATAAAATGTTACAGAGCAAAAAGTTAAGTTTCTCTCCCATCCCAGATATGTCATCTCCTGGGTTTCTTCTCCAGAGACCATGGTAGCCAGGTTTTTGCCTCCTGAATCCTTCCACAGGTGTTCTGTGTCCACAGAAATGCATGCTGATGGCTTTCATACACACATTGTGTCAATCAAAATGCACTCGATCTTCTCACTTTAAAAATTTTTTTCTAAAGTTTTCATTTGAGTTTTTTACTTACAGCCTCTCTGTATCTCTTATGTGTTACTGGTGTGCTTGGTACCTCGTGGCTCAATTCCTAGGAAAAAGATAGAACGGCTCTCCTTGCACGATAGAACATTTCTAAGGCAAATAAAAGATCAGTGCCTTTTCACGTAAGCACTGAAATCTCAGTGGAGGTGGCTTGTTTGGGAAACCAACCCCAGGATGAACTCAAGTGAGATCTGGTCTGTTTAGTGGTTTGCGAGGGCTTTCGTCTCTTTTGAAATTTTTAGGTGACCTTGGATGTCCTTCTGGGGAGCCATGTCTGATGAGCACACGGCTTGATCTGTGCACGGTCAGGGCCTCAGGAGATGACCAAGCCCAAGACAGAGCCGTCCATCAGCGCAGGGCCCTCCGCTCAGCGTAGACTCACTCTGGTGGAAAGTCCTTCCGCACTTGACATGCTCAGCATCTCTAGTGTTTTTGGTTCCGTGTATCTGTGCCCTCCAGGATTTATCACTGCTGCATTGTGTACTGTGCGTTCCTTGAAGATGCAGGAAAGATCTCTTTCCTCTCCCTGTTACAGTTCCTCGCCGGCACGGTGTCTGTTATTATGATCAACAGCAGGTCTAAAGTCAATATGTAACACAACCTAGCATAATATAATATAATGTAATATAACATGATGCAACGTGAACTCTTTCATTGTCATAAATACCAGTAGTTCAAGCTCAACCCATTTCCTAGAAATGATGAGCTTGGCTTTGATAGCTGGTTTTTCATGTGTTAAAATTGAAAGCAAATTGATTGAAAATTGTCCTGTTTCACGTGATTAACCCCAGGTCGTGTTCATCATAGTGGCACCTAGTCTGTTCAGGAGAGTTAGATACAATGAAACAAACAACAAAACACAGTCCGCATGTTCTGGGAACTTCGGTTTTCGATGTCATTGCTTTGGGATGTTAAGCAAGAGTGGTTTCCAAAGTTAAATTCTGCTTTGTTACTTCCCCTAATTTTGCAGGTCATGGAATTCCATTTGGAGTCATCTTTGGTGGAACTGATTTAAACGAAGATGTTAACCAGGGAGAAAAAAACAAAGTGATGGGGAAAGTCCTTGAGGAAGCCAGGTAATACTTCAGAGAATTTCACAGGAGTTAGGCATTTAACCCTTTTGGATGGAGTTCGTTGAAACAAAAAGATGAGGAAACCAGTAGTTGGGGTGGTTTACGTCTTACTGTATAAAGTCGGTTTCTTTCTGTTTCATTTGTTTCTTTCATTTGGTACATTTTTATTTTGCTGCACATAGTCATTGTAGACCAGTTACTGCACTTGGATAATTCTTGGACCACGGTTAATATTGGACACACATAACCTTAGAAGGTTCTGCGTGGTGGAGGAGACAGAATTCTTGTTAAGAGTTAATATAAACCCCAGTTTTATTAGCTCACAAGATAGGTGTTGGTCTTGTGCCTTAAAACTAGGCTTGGATGTCATTGCATTTCAGGACCTGCTTCTGCCTGAGGACTTCCCGAACATAAATGTGGCAATACAGTCTTTTTACAATAGGGCGTACTCCATGTGTGTGTGTGTGTGTGTGTGTGTGTGTGTGTGTTACAATAAATAAAGGTATTCAAACAGCTTGAGCTTCCTTTGAAAGGTCATCTGTCATATTACGTTTTCTTCCGGCTGTTGTTATATTGTACAAATGTACTGCCTTTAGATTTCTGCAATTTGTAATGCACTCTTACAGAAGGAAAAATAATTCTGCTCGGGAGAACCAATATTGGATGAATTCATCATATGGTATCACTAGCATTACTTACTGCATTGTTATTAAAACACACATTGATTTTTAGTTGGGGGTGGGTATTGATTGAAGTCAGCGGGCAGGACAAGTTGCATGAATCCGATTTCTTGCCCAACACAATTCAGCCCACTTTTCTAGAAGACAAATTATTGACCTTCGTCTAGCTTTCTAATGAGTGTTTCATTTTTAATCAGATGATTTTAAAGAGGTGTGCTTTTCCCTATGAGGTGTATTTTTCAACTTTTTTAGTACTTAAAACTCTTTTTCCTACATGGTATGTGTACAGCGTGCGAACTTAATGTTAGCATCAGCTTTTTTGGCTGATGAATATTATAATAAGCGTTTGGTAACTATAAATACCAGAATTAAGTAAGGAGTCCTTGAAATGTGTGGAAATTGTTTAGTGAAGCCTCATCGAAGTGCATATGAGAAAAACAGTATTGCCAAACGAATGAGCAAAAGGGGTTTGTATGAAATGAAATTGACGTGATGGTGGGGACAGTTATGTGGGTGGGGGACAGTCCCAGCCAGCCGCTGGGCTCCGACGCACATGGTCAGGTCCCTGCACCTGGGACATTTTCCCGCCCTCTCCCCCTCTCTCCCTGAAACTTGCCTCGCCCTCCCCTGCTTCCTGTTGGAATTGCGGGTGGAGCTGCTCCCTCACTCCCTCGTTCTCTTATTTAATCGTATTTAGCAGACATTTTTGCCCGCCTCCTGGGTGCCAGACACTGCAGGGGCTGGGCGGTGGCTGTGACAGAGCGACGTGACAGCTCCCGCGGGGCTGACATTCTCACGGGAAGACGGATCATGATGCTTGCCAAACAGGCGGATTTATCGTTCCACAGAAGCCGTCCTGACGGTTACACTTGTGCATTTGTCCGTGAATGCCGCTGGAGGGGAAAACGCACGGTCTCTGTGTCGCTGGCCTGATTCTCTGCTCAGCGGCTCTTCTTGCTTTTGGGGTCTTGCTTTGCTTTTTTTTTTCCCCTGAAAGTTTGAAGCTGTCAGCTGGTTTGTTCACTGGCCACGTGGGGAGCCCTGATGTCTTCCAGAAGTCCTGGTCGTGGTGTTAGTGCTGGTAGAAAAGTAATACTAAACGCTGTTGATCAGGTGTTAAATGAACTAGGGACCGAGAACCGTGGCAGGCGATTTACATGCATGGTGTTACCGGTTTGATTCTTAAGTTTCTCGCTTATGCAGTTTTGCACGAAGGAAGGTTTCTACTCCATCCTTGGACTCGCTATTTAGTTGCTTTTCATTCCTTGTAATCCTCATTTCTCGGCATAAGGTCGACGCCCTCTGATGACAGCGTTTGCATTTCTCGCCAATGTTCTGGGGCTGTGGAGAGCATCTCGTAACTGGTGCCAGGAGTCAGACCCCGGCTGGGCTCGGACGGAAGGCCCGATGTGGTCTGTTCCTCCTCGCCCACATTTACTCTACCCCTAGGGGAGGGCCCCTCACTTCTCCCCTAAGCAGGGGGCGTGTGAGTGGCTGTGTCTGGGATGGTGGCCAGTTGTGGGAGAGGGAGGAGGGGAAGACGGAAGCTTGGAGAAGACACAGGCAGGGGTCACCCCGGGGGGAGCAGTCACCTAAGGATGGTTCTTTGCTGCAACAGTTTTCACTCCGCTGTTTGCGTAATGGTGATTTTCTGTTTCTGCCACTCCTAGAAGGAGTTCATTAGTTGGAATTCTGCTATAGGGACGAGTTGTCTGTTTGACCCCATTTACTCATTCAGTTATCTGTGTACATCACCGTGGACCCAAGGATGTTTATTCAACTCTCTGGGTTACCCATCACTCTTATTTATTTCAGTGCCCAGGTCACCCCACCGATGGCCACGGGAGAGGCTTTGAGTTGAGTCCTGCATCCCCTTAACAATCTCTCGCCATTCTTGGGGCACTTTCTTACTTTCTGGAGCCATAAGTTGTCCCTGGTTCATTCTGTGTGTACCCAGCCCTGCTTCTGGGGAACAGCCGTTTCTCGGTGAACGGGGGCATTAATGTTCCTTATCCACGGACATTCAGGAAATCTTGGGTACTTTAGCCTCGCCTTCCTTTGGTGAACCTGCTGTCGTGGATGTGAGCGGAGATGAAGTCTAACGGCCAGTGACTCGCGGCACCTTCAGCGTCTTAGCCTGTCTCTCGCGGTTTGTTCGGAGGAGCTGCTTTCTGCCCTGATCGTTTCCGTCATTTTTGTTCCCTTTTCCAGGTTCGCTGTCGCTTTCACGGAGTCGATGAAGGAAACGGCGCAGACGCAGTGGGTACGTGTTCCCTCCGCGGCGTGATTTTGGCCATGCGGACCAGGTCGCGGGGGCGGGGGACGGAAAGGGCAGCGCTCCCGGCGGCCCTGCGCGCTGCGGCCGCGGGGGCGCGCAGCGTCTCCCACACGTGGCTGGTTTTTATTTGTGCAGATGCTTTCAAAACGTCACTGATTTTTTTTTTTTTTGATGTTCTTATTGAACAGAAAAAGTAGCCCGTGGCCACCTCTTTCCATGTTTTGTCTGTTTTCCTTTTACGTGCCCAGATGGGATGCTTTGCAGACGACGCCGTGCGCGGTGCAGCCGCCCGCACACGCTGAGCGGCAGGTGGCAGGTGCAGTTTCCTGGGTTGGGCTGTTTATTTGAGAAGCTGTAACCAGTAGAGGACTTCGTAGCTCTGCAAGTGAATGCAGTTATTGACTTAAAACAAATTTATTGCAGCTTAGAGGGCAGGTGGAATGAGCTGGTGGGGGTCTGAGAGCTCCGTGGGGAGTTCTCTAAGGCATGGCAGAGCCGGCATCCGCAAAACTAGAGAAACAGCCCTGTGGAAAAGGCTGTTTGCTGTGGCGGGAAGCCCTGCAGGTGGCCTGGGTGGACCGCCGCCGTGCTGGGCCCTGGGGTCCGCCAGCCCAGCGTCGTGCACGGCACTGATGGCCGTGGCATCTGTGGGCGTCATTCCTCTGTGTGCATCTGACAGGCTCTGCACATTTTTTATATATAAGCTTTCAATTTGTAAAATCTGATGCCTGGAAACGGCTGCACTGGGACAAGGGCAGACCCAGCTTTGGGGAGGGCTTTTCTGGGACTTTACCAAAGCTCAGAGTCCTGTGTGCATGTGAACGTGAAGGTTCACTGTGGCCAGAGAGTGTCCACGCTTATTCCTCGTATCAGACTAACCTGGCAGAGAATTGAGGTTGCGTTTTTCAGTGCAATATATTTTTCACACACACACACACACACACACACACACACACACACACATTTAAGGCATTGTCTGCTTTATTTTTTGCATTTTTTTAGGCTTCATTCCCTTTATTTTTTGCATATATATATATTTTTAGACTTCACTCGCTTTATTTTTTGCATTTTTTAGGCTTTGTTCGCTTTATTTTTCACAATCTCATCTATATTTTAAATCAGTGCAACTGAATGAATGAATCACGGCGAGCTTCCTGGCTCCCAGGTTCACCTTTGTACCGTTTGCCCATCTGCCTTCAGGCAGGCAGTCACATACACCCGTGGTTCTCAAAGCGGGGGTTCCCGGGACTTTTTCAGGGCCTCCGCAAAGTCAAACCTATTTTCATAATAACATCAAACCAGCTTTGCCTTTTTCACCCTGTGAAGAGCAACGGGGAGGAAGATGGCTGGTTCCTTAATCCCGGCGAAGGTGGTGGCACCAAGTGTACAAGCAGTCCCGGGCTATTCACCGCCACCCACTTGTAGTTAAAAAAAAGCCAGTTTCACGTAAGAATGTCTGTGATGAAGCATACAAATTATTCATTTTATTAAATATTAGCCTTTGAATACATTTTTTTTAAACGTTCTGTGTGACGAAACAGGAAATACAAGGGGGAGGGTGTATAGCTCCGTGGCAGAGCACGCGCTTAGCATGCACGAGGTCCTGGGTTCCATCCCCGGTACTTCCATTTAAAAATAAATAAATAAATAAACCTAATTACCCCCCCAAATCTATGTAAATAAAAAAGCTGATAAATACCCCTCCCTTTCCAACTACTCAGCGAGAGGTGGCTCTTCCTTTATGAACCTCAGTCAGAACAGCCTATGGAAACAGACTGACTGGGGCAGCAAATGTGACACTGTTCTGCTGTCTTCTGTGAAGCCAGGCATAAAAGAAGGCTTTCACCTGTTGAAGCATGTTTCTCCTCCATGATTTTCCCCCCTTTCCCTAACTTCTCAGTCTTATTACTGTCACCTTTGTCCGTAAATCCTTTGTCCCTCCAAAATTGGTAGAGATGTGTTCACTTACTGTATCAGTCATTTTTTGCTATGTAATGAATCACAGTAAACAGAGTGTCTTATGAAATTTACCATTTATTCTTTTTTTAAAACTGAAGTATAGTTGATTTACAATGTTGTGTTAGTTTCTGGTGTACAGCATAGTGATTCAGTTTTATATATATATATATATATATATATATATATATATATATTCTTTTTCATATTCTTTTTCACTATAGATTACTACAAGATATTAAATATAGTTCCCTGTGCTGTACAGTAGGACTTTGCTGTTTATTTTATATTTAGTAGGCTAATGTTTTTTTATAAGTAAATTTTGGGAGAACTTGAGTAAAGGAATTTATTTTGGGGAGAGGTAATTAGGTTTATTTGCTTATTTATTTAAATGGAGTGGCTGGGGATGGAACCCAGGACCTCGTGCACGCTGAGCACACACCCCACCACTGAGCTACACCCTCCCCCTGAGGTGAATTTGTTTTTATAGTTTAAAGTGATGGGAACTGGTTGTTAAACTTGATGATGAACCTGTTACTTAATACAGATTTTTGTACTTTTTGGGGGGGTGGATGATTTTTCAGTAAAGTTCAGCATCATACCTTTATTTGATTAATTTTTGCAAATAAAAACTATGTAATGAGGAGCATAAAGGTTCATTGTTGAGCCACATTTATGTAATTCTTTCAGATGGCTCTTTTGCAGAGAGACTACTTTCATTTACATGTTCTGAACAGTGATACAGTTTTTTGAGTAATTAAGCTTCGCTCCTCGTTACCACATTTCCAGCTTTTGTTTTGAATTCTGTATCCTTTATTTCGGGGAGCAGGCTTGGCTCAGGCAGAAGCCTAGTTAATTCTTCCTAATGATTATCAAACCAGAACCAAATTCCGGTAATCCCCAGATTAGGAAGATTTATGACCTTTGCTTCTTAATGGCTTTTGTGATTTTTGTGTAGCTAAGTACAGTTTTGAGCATAAAACCTGGCCTAAAACTTGTGTTTTTTTCAAACTTAGCCTACGTAAGAACACAGACATGTGCAGGCAGGCTCTGGGTACCAGCGCTGTTAACAGAAATAACAGTGCAACCTCCAAGGGTGAGCTGTGCATGCGACTAAAAATTTTCTGGTGGCCACATTTTAAAAGTAAATGGAAACAAGGAAAATCAGTTTTAATAACAGGCTTTATTTAGCCTGCCTCCCGGAGGTTCCTTGGTGCCACGTCTGGTTCCTTGGTGCCACGTCTTTGAAATTGAGCGTACATTTTACACTCAGTGGGGGGCACACCTCCGTCCAGACCAGCCTCGTTTCGGGGACTCGGCAGCGCCGCTCTGCTGACCCCACTGGCAAGCAAGGGGGAGCGCCCTGTTGCCGGATTCCTGACCCCCGTGCTTCTCTGCTCTCCGGGGGTGGAAGATGTGTGAACGAAAAGGAAACGAGGGAGGGCTTATTTTGTAAGCCGTGGGCTACTTTCAGCCTCTGGGGAAGCCAGGATGCTCCTTTAGAAACCTTGTTTTGGAGGCTGTTTCCCGTCATCCAGCTTCTCTGGCTGACTCTCCACAAATTAGTTTGGTTGGATTTCGACAACGATGGCTTTATTTTATCTCTTAATTTGAAGTGCCTTTGTTTGGACCCATATCATTTTTTTTTTTTAGTGTTCTTTATATCAGCCTCAACTTGATGTCCTTAATTTGATGCCTACTTTGTCGAGGACACCAGCCCAGAGGGCTTTTCAGCCAGGTCTGCTTGCTACGTCGTTAGCATTTATCACTCGAGTTCAACATCCATCGTGTTTGGGGATAGCACCAGTCTGTTGGTTTGTGATATCAGAACCTTGATTCGGTGTTTTTAGGAATTTGATTCACCCCCACGTGTCTAACTGTGATATATGCACGGTGGAAATGGAAAATTAGTCTAAAGAGAATTTTGATTTCTTCCTAGGGTTTGTAATAGACATGCAGAATGCAAATCCGGGCACTTCTAACGCTAGTTTAGAATGTGGTCTCTAGATTCACCAGACTTTTACTAGAAAATGTAACTGTGTCACCAAAATAATTAAAAAGCGAATTGGGTATACATTTTTCTTAACTGAAGGCTTTCCTCTCTGCAGAGGCAATGACTGAGGTTTAATTTGTCTCCACTGGGTTCCAAACCCCACAGGCCTATGGAGAAAAATCAAACTGCACTGTTCACATGCTTTTCCTAATAAGTACTCAGCTAAGAGGACTTTCTCTAAATTCAAATATTTGTTTATGAACTATTTAAAAAAAACTCCTGAGTTTGAGTAACCATTGTGTGGCTCAGTTATCAATCAGAAAAGCATAGTGAGGGGGACAGGGGCACAGAGTGCGTGCTTACCTGGGTTCAGCCCCCCGCAGTACCTCTTCCAAAAATAAAATAAATACATAATTGCCTCTTCCTGCCAAAAAAAGAGAATAAGAAAAAGAAAAGCACAGTGAGAACCAGCAAGGCCCATGAGGGCTTTTCGCCGCGGTGAGTGCCAGGCCAGGCTTCCTGGCGGTGATACTTTATCCTGATTTTGTTTGTTTGTTTCGGAACTTTGGAAAGTTTGAGTCACTGCCTTCCGGGGCCGAATTTACCTGCCTTGCTTTGGCGCCTATTCAAGAAAAATAACCTTCTGGAAGCAGTTGTGGGAGGCAGGAACTTATAAAGTGTAATTTTACTTTCATTGTGTACATTTACTCACCACCATTTTTTTTTTGGAAACTGACATACAGAAGGCAAGACAGAGCTCACCGGCTGTCATGGGCGCGGCTCGTGGCGCGGGCCAGCCGGAAGGCCGCCGTCGGTGCCAGTGCTCGGCTCGGTGAGCTGCCTGCCGCCCGGTCGCTGCAGCGCGCTGCCCTCTGAACTACTCCTTGTCTCTCCTCCTTGCCGCACGGCCCCTTGCTTTGTGTCTGATCATCTCTGAAAATCACCTTGCCAGCAGCAGGAGTGTTAAAGGAACCCAAAGGATGGAAAACTCCTCAGTCCCAGAGCACAGGTTGCAAGTTAGCCTCTCCCACGACCTGGGGCACAGGCTGTTAGAAGGATCAGAAACATTGCTTCTAATCCGTCAGAGCACTAAGACAAGAACAGTAGGGGACACTTTAGAATAAAATCAGCGATCATTCCATGTTATTTACTCCATAGATTTAACCGTGCATTTATTTTTAATCTTCCCAGGAATTTTCCCATTGGCATTCCTGTTTCCTGAGTCGCTGGACTAGATTAGGTTAGATGTTACACACTGAGCCCTTGGTTTTGGCCAGGGAGGTTCTAACAGTTTCATTCTGATGGCCTGCTCCACACCAGAACTGGATCCCAGTTCAGTTTTCAGACTTCCTCCTCTTCTTGTTTGCGGATTTTTTGTTTTTCCTTGAAAAATCTTTCTTTGGTTCAGTTGCAGGAATTCGGTGACAGGGTTGTGCCCCCTCCTTTTTATTTTTGAAAGTTATTTTCTTCCCTTGCTTAAAAAACACATTTCTTAAGAAAAGGGAGAAAACAGATCTGTATCCTCCCGAAAAGGGCCTCATTTCTCTGTGTTTCGTAATGTTCTTTGAGAGCTTTATACTTGCGGGCCGTGATTTTCTTTTAAGTAATTTGTAACTGTTTTAAAAGGACTTAACAAAGACATCATTAGAAGCTGTATTGTGACTTCAAAACAAAGATGAATGTTTTTGCCACCTGTAGGGGATGGAGTTGTGCATAGATTTCAGAAGTAAAATTTATTATAGTTTCCCCTTGCGGCAAGTTTAATTTCGGAAGGTTATATTAATCAAAAAATGGGAAACCTTTTTGTTATTGCTGTCTGTCTGCTATTCCACTATAAAAAAAAAAAGGCATAAATGAGCTTTGGGGTCTGTTACAAAGTCACATACGTTTATACTCATCTGTCCAACAGATGCACATGCTTTTTAGGTCAAATTAAGTAACGGTCTCACAAAGACGTTGAAAGTGGAGAATCCTCCCTCTCCAGCTTTCCTACAAACACACACACACAAGCGTGCACACGCACACCCACACACACCCAGAGTCTTTTTCATTTAATGGGTCAATGAGCATGTCTTGCAAGGGATATGAGATAAATATATATATATATATATATGTATAAGGCCTCTGACTCGTGCTATTTCAAGGCAAGTGAAACAACAATAAATGTTGAGCAAAGAAAGCTAATTTGTATTTAGAACATTTTAATATAGAAAATGATTTTCCAAGTCAATAGAGACCTGCTGGCTTTTGCTAGATTATTTTTTTTCTTTTTACAATGATTAAAAATAACCCAGCTGCAGATTTTTGCTACTGTGCCTCTTTCCTTGATTTGCTGGGAAAAGAGCATCACATGTCATTCATGATGTGTTTCGAACGTCCGTATAGGATGTGGTCCTTATTTTTTCCAGGGTTGCCACAGATTTTGGGGCAGTCGTGCTCAGAGATGTGTAAAGATCCGCAGATAAATCCAGACATTTCCACGTGGAGTCAGTTTGCTCTGTTTGTAGAGCTGAGATACCCACTTAATTAGTTTTTGTCTCTGCCCAAAGGGATCTTCTTGGGAGGAGCATTTGAATTCATGTATTTCTAGTGAAAACAGTGGTGAGACTGTGAACGCTATTTTGCTTTGCCTTCACGAATCCAGTTTACATAGAATTATGTTGAGTCTGTTTTTGTCCAATACTCATATTACCTTCAGAGTGAAGATGCCTTCCGGGTATGTCTTTGACAGGGCTTCAGTGTCCTTATAGACGCTTTCTGAGCCAATGTTTTAGACTTTGGGCTGTTTTGAAGAAGAGGGTTTCTTCTCCTCCAGCATCTTCACCTCTTCCCCCTCCCCCTCCATCTCCCCCTCCCCCTCCTCCATCTCCCCCTCCTCCCCTCCATCTTCCCCTCCTCCCCCTCCATCTCCCCCTCCTCCCCCTCCATCTTCCCCTCCTCCCCCTCCATCACCCCTCCTCCCCTCCCCCTCCTCCCCTCTATCTCCCCCTCCTCCCCTCCATCGCCCCCTCCTCCCCCTCCATCGCCCCCTCCTCCCCCTCCTCTTCTCTCTCCCCTTCCTTTTTCATCTTCATCTCCTCCTCCTCCCCTTCCTCCTTTCTCGTCCAAAGGGAGGGAGGGAGTAGGCGCTCTCTGTTCAAGGATTTGTAACCCAAACCACGTTTCTCCAAACTTCCACTTCCAGCTTCAGCACCTGCTGGGCTCTGTCCCTGGCACGTTCTCTGTCTGAGCTTCATAACTTTTCTTCTAACATAGTAACTGTAAATTTGTAACATTGCATTACGGCTGATTTAAGAGATGTCTTTGTTTGTGCTTCTTACTTTATAGATGCGCGGTACTTTTTAATGGGCGAACCCCCATTAAAAGCAGAGGTAACGCTTTGCTTTTATAAAGTAACTAGTCTGTGAGCGGCTGTGTCGATGATTCTTTGCGATATTTTCCAAGAGAATCTTTTTTTATGGCTTTCATTTCATTTCTAAAAAGCAAAGGTAATGAATCATCAAATTTACTTTTTTTTTTTTTCTCCCTTCTTTTCAAAAGCCGCATGCTAGGGGTAAGATCTTCGTCCAAAGTCAAGGTAAGACTTTTTAAATATATATATATATATATTTGAAAAAAAAATGAATCCTTTATCTTTTTAAAGACACATACTAAAACACTTATGAAATGTTTATGAGCAAGATGTCTGGGGTTTATTTAAAAATAGAACAGATACACTTGTATTATTTTCTGACATTAAGGTAAAAGATAAATAGGAAAACATTATAAAAGAATAATTAAAAATGCAGATCATTTAACAGGAAGTACAGATACTGTCAGTAAAGATGGAAAAAGACGGATGGGCTTCTTTTTTTGAGTTGAGTTGAGTTGAGTTGAGCTGGGGGCACCCGGAACCCTCTGCCTCCCTCTGCAACCCTTCCTGCCCTCCCCCGTCCTACCCTGGTGGTGGTCCCTTTCCTCAGACCCTCGGGGTCTCCTCAACATAGCTAGTAAACCGCTGTAGAAATCGGGGAAGCAGGAGCTCCACAGAACACGTAGCTGGTTCCAAGCTTAGGTTAGAGCCAGTGCTGAGGCCAGGGTCATAAGTTCAGGTCCACCTTACACGTCACATTGTCATGGTTTAAATGCCCTGATGGTTTCAGGGATCCTTTGAGCAGCAGAATCACTCATCAAATAAACTGTTTCTTGGAGCCCCTGTTTAAAAAAAGACACGCTGACTCAGCATATATCAAAGCGGAGGGGGAGGGTGGTGTGCGTGTCAGGACAGGCCTGGGGCTGCGTCTCCTGTTCCTCTGCTGCAGCCTGGTTTACAGTCAGGGAGGAGGCCGGTGCAGCCGGAAAAACGGGCTTTGATGCAACACGTGGTTTCAACGCAGCCTTTACCACCTATACACTGGGCCATTGTGGACCCCGATTAACCTCAGGGAAGCTCAGTTTCCATAAACCGGAGGCGTCAGCCTGCTTAACAGGACGTGAAGGTTTCCAGGACGGCGGGGACCACACCCGCCCAGAGTCTGCCAGTCTGGGCAGGGTGGGCCCTCCTTAACTAGCTGCCGTTGGCACCGGTCAGTGTGAGGGACCAGCTCAGGAGGGCACTGAGACCGAAGTTACATTCCGTAACATTTCAGATCTTTTCTGCTCTCAAGACAATCTGTTAAATGTTGCCTCTGGATCTTTGAAATCTTTGTTCATCTTTTCAGAGGATTTTAAACTGAAATCTGTTTGGGGAAGCGGCCCGGATAGCAGGCATTCATGTCTGATTTGGAGAGGGGTGGGGTGAGGAATTTTAAATGCAGACATAATTTCTACGTGGTTTCTATTAGAGTTTAGTTGGTAATGGTTTAGATATCTGGTTTTTTCAGAACTCAAGCTTTCTGCGTCCTGGAGACAGTTTGGCCCCGTACCGGGCGGTGGGGTGAACGTGATGGATGTTTTTCTCCTTGGGACCCAGGGGCTGACTTTAAGCCTCGCGGGCTTGGAGGGGTTAACGGGAACTCAGTGACACCCTCAGGATGCTGAGGTCCTTCTAAGAAGCGGGCGTGACGGTTGTTTAGATGTCAACACAACATAGCTGGTCGTGTCTCAACAGCGCGAGCCTTCTCTTTTCCTCTTTCCCCAGGAATTTCAACAGCGCCGAACGCCGCCTTTAACTGGAACAGCTTCCTTCAGCGTTCAGGTAGGAGGTGAAATCTTCCGGTAGGATTTTCGCTGAAGTGCGTCTTGCCAGCAAGGCTCAGTTACTTGCTAGGGTCACGCTGTTTTGAAGAAGAGCCTGTCAGGGTCAAAGTAGAAGAAGGGGAGGGGCCCGGGCAAGACCAGAACAAAGCTCGTCTCTCCCCATCCTCCGAGACCTCGTCGGTGGGCTCATCCCCGTGAGGAGCCGCGGCTGGGATGCGGGAGGGGCGCGGGTCGGGCAGCAGCGCCGGCCTTCCTGATGCTGCTCCTCAGACACATGTCCCAAGCGTTTGGCGTCATGCGGCGTCTGTTCCTATTAAAGATGCCAAACTCATGTGTTCAATTTGTGCGACTTCATTAGCTGCACATGTAACAAGTGCCCGTGGTTTGAAAAAATAAGAAAATGGAGATCAGAGTAAGAAACAAAATTTTATTTTTATTTATTATTCTTTTTTTCTTTTTCCTTTTTTTTTTGGCGGGGGGAAGGAGGTAATTAGGTATTTGTTTATTGATTTGTATTAATGGAGATCCTGGAGACTGAACGCAGGACCTCGGGCATGCTCAGTGCACGCTCTACCACTGAGCGGTACCCTCCCCAAGAAACAGAGTTTTAAACCACTTGAAATCTCAGCATCACAAAGGGACTGCTATGAAGTGTCTCGATGTGATCTTTCGGAACAACTTTGCATATATATTAATGCTTTTTATGTACTTATATATCATATCAATATTATAGCTGCATTACACTGTTATGTATTTTTGGCTCTTAAAATCACTGTATATATGAAATCTATATATATGTAATATTCATAGATTTATTATAAATACATAGCTAGGTATTTGATCTACATTATTTACATTATATATAAATTATATATAAAATATATATAATATAGATCTGATTTTTTATGTTTAAATAATACATATGTATAAATCATCGTATAAAACTATTTTTATTTTATTTTATTTTTATTTTTTTCCTTTTTCAGTTTTACTAGGTGGAATTATTACAGTTCACCTGCACATAGACATTGCATTGCACATAAATACACATGTACAGTGTACTGACCATTTTTTTTTTAGTTTACAAAAAAAGAAAGTACAGTCAAACTGTGCTTTCTGCGCAACCTGCTTTATTTATTCATCATGTTAGTAACAAAATGTGCTGACTGAAAAATTTTTCTAAGTCAAAGTAAAATGTCCATCGAGAGAAATGCAGAGACTTGAGATGTAAAATTAGATGAGTTCTGACAAGTGGACTGATCGCCTTCCCACCGCTCAGGACAGTTCGCTCTTGTGCTTTCCCGCATTTAGTTCCCATCCCTCCGTAAGGGCCCCCCGTCCCCCATTCTGTCGTCATCCATTAGTTTTTACCTGTTCCCGAACTTCCTCTGAGTGGATTCATACAGTAAGCGCTTTTTGTGTCTGGCTTTCTTTTTTCTCCACATAACATTTTTGAGGTTCGTGCACGCACACTGCTGTGTGTAACTGTTGTTCTTTCTTTTTCATTGCCAAGTCGTACTCCACTGCATGGATAGCTCTCCGTCCTCCCACTGGTGGGCTTTGGGTTGCTTTCCTTTCTTAGCTGTTGTGAATAGAACTGCTCTCCACGTGCTTGTGCAAGGATTCTGGTGACACTTTTTCATTAGGGTTGTAAACCATCTGAAATTACTTTTCATGTGTGGCCGGCAGTGGAGATCAAAATTCAGTTTTTTTCCTCTAGGTTTTAGTGTCATTGAAGGCACTTTTCTTTCTCTGTTGAATTGCTCTGGTTACTTTGCTAAAAATCGTCTACTGTACGTGTTCCTCTGTATGTACATGTTTTATATCCACCCTTACGCCAGTATCATGCTGTCTTTGCCACAGATTTATGCTGTGTCTAGAAATCAGATAGCGCTAGTCGGCACTTTTGCTTCCGAATTGTTGTAGCTCTTCTAGGTGTTTTGCAGGTATAAAAATTGAGAATCATCTTGTCAGGTTTTTATAAAATCTCTTTGCATTGACTCTGTAGATCATATTAGAGAGAACCTGATATCTTAACAATAATTTGTCTTAAAATCTCTGAATGTGCTGTATCTGTCCATTTGTTTAAGTCTTATTTATCTTCATAATGACTTGTATAGGCCTCTAGTGTTGTTTAAAAAATATTCTTAAGGATTGTATTCTTTTTGATATGCTGTAAAGGTTTTTTTTAAGTTTCACTTTTGAATTTCAGTTGTTGCTAGTAGATGGAGATACATTTGATTTTTACACATGGACATTACGTCCTGAAATCTTCCAAGTTTATTAGATCTAATGACCTTGTGTTTTTAACTCCTTGATTGTATTTAAAATTCTCTAAATGTGTTCAAGCAATCCCTTTTGTCGGGCGTTCAGAGTTTTTAAGCACTTTTTGATATGCAGCGATGAAGGTGCTAGGGTTTCAGTTCTTCACATTTTTTACCTGATTGTTTTTCTAGGGCAGTTCCTAAAACCAGAATTACTGGGTTAGATTCTGCATTTAACCAGGGCTTGCATACGTCTGCTGTGAGGGTCCCTTGGAAAGCAGCATCAGTGTGTGTGTGTGTCAGTGATGCAGTGAGGGTACCGTTTTCCCCACATGTAGTGCCTACTTTGTGTTTTCTGTGCATGGTACGATCCAAGCAGGGTCATGGTGTTTAAGCACAATTTGGCTGTATGGTATCTGTAAGCATAGAACGTTTAGTTGTCCACACGTGAGGCCCACAAGTTGACAGCTGTTTGGGGTCATAACTGCCTTACAGGCTGATGGACCCAGTAATTCTGGAAAAGCACCAGAGCAGCTAAAATCGGTTACTGGACGCCGTCTGAAGCCTAAGAACCCATCTGTGCAAACCTGAGAGGTTTCTCCCTCGAGACAGCAACACAGAGGTACCATTAGGGGAGCTGACGCCGCAGGTCCTGCTCTAAACTTCAGAGAGGAGACCGAAGATGGCGAAACCATGCCCTGCCCTCGGCAGGCACGAGGACCACCCCAAGCCTATTTCGGCGCCAAAAACTTTGAACAGAATCTCCGCCACATACTCTATGTCAGCGATAGGTTCCCTTGAAAAGAAAATGTTTCCAAGCATCTGGTTAGAAATAACTTTCCAAGTGTTGCACATCCATCTCGGCAACAGCGTTACCATCTCGGCAACAACGTTACACACGCTGTCGAATTGCTTCATCACGTCAGGAAGCGGGCGCTGTTGCTCAGAACCAGTTGTGAGGCTGTTCCGTCTTCTGTGTGTCCCAGGTCACCCCTGCGGTGTCACCAACATTCATGATTTCCAAAAGGCGGGTGATTTGTCACCGAGGTCTGTAGCCTCACGGTTGATCGTTTCATGGGTCTTACTGTTGAGCGATGAACGGACCAGCCAGGAGAGTTAAAAGACTCCTTAGACAACATTCCCCCTGGGGACCGACTTGGCTGCCGTTTCTTCGTGACGTGAGCAATTAGGCGCCGTAAGTGTATTCAGAACGCGTGGGCTGAGGGGACCCCCGGCTGGCGCTGCGGGAGCGGACTCTGGGAGATACTGGCTTTCGGGGAGGATGCGGGCTCAGTCGGCGTCTCCGTGTTTTATGATCAGGCATCTGTTCTCATTTGTACGGTTGTTCATCTTTGTTGCATTTCAGACCCCAGAGATGGGCCGTCTTCCTCGCCCGTCCTCTGCCTTTCCCTGGCCTCTGGAGCAGCCTGGGATTGTGATTTGTCACTTCCAGTGTGAGCTGCAGACCGGGAACACAGCAGACGCGGTGAGCTTGATACAGACTGTTAGCGATCAAACGCTCACCCTCCGGATTCTTAGGAACGATTAACCTTGAAATCCAGGGGGTGGGCGGGGAAGGGCCTCATTTAACACTGTATCAATAGGCGGGGGGCTGATCAGTTCCCAGGGTTTATAGCCTCCTTCTCAAGTATCTGATGTCAGTTTTATGAGGCATTGGGTGTCGCAGGAATTCTGAGAACTCAGAGTTTTATCTCGAATCCCTCGCTAGCAAATTCGCAAATCTCCTTCATTTAAAACATTAAGTCAGTCTTGTGCTCGCCGGATTCCACGTTCAAACAGACCAACCAGGACCAAATACGGGGTAAAGTAGATTAAAGGCACCGAGTGGCATTGTTGTAACTCCACGTGGTATTTACAGCAGCTCTTCTGATGAGAAGATAGACGTTTGGGCATCAAGTCAGTCACCTGGTCTTTTGAGTTTTCATGTACATCTTAAAGGTTGTTACAGTTCAGTGATCCATGATTTTTGCTTTTAAATGCCGGTGACTAACGCACCTAAAGAAATGAAGGCTCCTGGGTCGTCCCATCCCAAAACCGAGAAGGCTTACACTTCCCCTGCTGCCCCTTCTTTTTCTTTTCCCCCCACTTTTGCTTTATTTCTGTTTTCATTGTCTATTGAATTTTCTCCCTCTGTTTTTTAAAACGTTATTTATTTTTCTAAATGGAAACTCTCATAGGCAAAACTCAGATGGGACTATTTTCCTTGCTCAGGCTGTCCCTAGGAAAACTCACCTGTTTTCCAGATGGAAAACTCACAGACTTTTCAGCTAAAATTCACTGGCTCTCGCCGCTCGACAGAAGTTCTTGAATCCTTTACTCCTTGTAACAACACGTTGAAAAAAAATTTAAAGAAACAGAGCTCCTGGAATAGAACACGGCGAAGAAAGTGGATTAAACATGGATTGGGTTTCTATTCCAGAACCAGCTCCTGAGTCACTCACAGGATTAAGGAATGTGCTGCTTCGTCTGTTGGGACCGATGTGGTGCCAGACTGTGAAAACGACACATTTTGTTTTGAAGATAAAAATACCGTCCTCCAGGAAATGGTCCCGTCGGAAAGACACGTGACGGGGTGTGTTTGTAAGGGATGAGTTCAAACCTTGACTTGTTAATCCTGGATAGTAGAGGAAAAGTAAAGAGAAGAAAAGTAAGTGTCAGGTTAAAAGGAGGAAAAGGGGGAGGGTAACGGGCTCAGTGGTACCGCGTGTGCTCAGCGTGCGTGAGGTCCTGGGTTCCATCCCCAGTCCCTCCACTGAATAAAAATAAAAAATAAAACGAGGAAATGAAATCCACTAAAAGAAAAATTATGTAAATACCTGCCTCACCTCCAACCCCCTACGGGCCAGCCTGTTTTCGTTCTTTTTTTTTAATCTGAGAATGAAAACAGTGCATTTCCTGAAAGCTGCCCGGGGCCCCAGGGAGCCCGGAGTGGATTAGCTCAGAATTGATGCCTCAGGGAGGCAGGCCTGAGATCTTGGCTGTTTGATGAGGAGTTTTGAACTATTGTCTTAATTTCCTGAAAACAATCTTGGTGTCTGTGGGAAGTGCACATAAGCTCTCAAACCCAAATGCTGTCTCTGCATTTAATTTTTAGAAAAATCTTTAAAAAAAAAAAAAGATCCTAGATAAGACAAAGGATTGAGGTCTCTGTTTGATCATGGTCTCATGCAGTTTTCCAAATTCCTATGACATTGAATTCAGCCCGGGAAGAAGAAGGAGAGAGAGGCAAGGGGATGTGGGATTAACTCCGTCTCCCCCCAGGGTCTGGTGGGTCGGGGGTCTCAAAATCAGTGTAGTGAGTCGGGCACCAGCAGCTTTAAAACTGAAATGAAATGAAATGAAATAGGAAATATCAGAGTGCCTCGTATGTAATAAGCCTAAATTATTCTTTGAAACTACTCTGTCTGTGTGTCCGTGTGTGCAAACACATACATCTCATGCGTACGGGGTTGCGTTCCTGCAAGTCATAGAACATCCTGAAGCTTCTGTAGATTGTGGATCCTTCTTTCTGGAGGGTGGCTTTCCTAGGGAAGCTGGGTTGGGGTGGGGGTGGGGCGGTGCCTTGAAGGCCATTTTTCTCGGGCTTTCCCTGACCAGAGGGCTTCACCTCACGCAGCGGGTCTTCCGAACCATCTGTTCTGAGTAGCTGACGCGAGTCAAACCGAAGAAAAGGGGGCAGAGTTGTTCTCCAACATCTGTGCTTGTCACAAAGCGAGGATGAAGAACTCAGTGCCACCTTCTCACTGAGGCATCAAAGAGGTTCTTAAAACTGCTTTTTTTGAGGATGCCATCTTTGTGTGTGTGTGTGTGGTTTTTTTTTTTTTTTTTTGTATTTACTTCTTTTTTTTTTTTAATTTGGTGATATTCTCCAATTTCCCCCTTTTGGTAATTTCACGGCGCTGCTCCTTCCTTCCTTCTTCTCTTCTTCTGTGGTTGAGTCGATACGCCATGTACTTCAGGATGATGATGGGAGGGGTGCTGTGTCCTTCTCACTGTGTCACATCTGGAGACACGGAACTTCAGCTTCTCCCATCACCGGTGATTCTTTAAAAAATGTATCAGATCTCTGTGTGTGTGCAAATAAAGGCATGTGCACTGGGCTAAGGCTTCCTCTCGGTTAAGTGAGTCTTTCTCAGTTTCCCCACGTCCCCCATGTCCAGGTGTTATATTTCCTTTGTCATTAATAAGTGATTTTTGACAAAGCACTTGTAATTTCTGTCCTGGTCCAACTTGCCCTCACTGGGTTTTGCATTCATTACGGTTCTTGCCTAACTGTGTAGGTTTTGGCTGTTTTTCACACCCGACCTTCCTATCCTTGAAGATATTCTTTTTTTTTTTAAGCACTTTTATTTATTTAAAAAAACTTTTTCCCCTTAATGGTGGCACTAGGGATTGAACCCAGGACCTTGTGCATGCCAAGCGTGCGCTTTATCACTGAGCTGCACCCCCCACCCCCTTAAAGGTAATTCTTCAACTTGTATCATTTATTAAAGAGAATAGCTTGTCTCTTGCCCCCAGGTTCAAACGCCTGACCTCAAATTCTTCCCATCACACATTCAAATTCCAGACGTAGCTTCTAGCTTAAACTTTTGATCCAAGAAGTTCTCACTAAGGTTTGTATTTTGAAGGTTAGTTTCAGGATCCTGAGAATACCAGGAACATACTCAAAACAAAAACTCAGCATATCTCCATGGAATTGTCAACAGTTGTTCGGAGACAGTCATCATTGCTCTAGAGCTTTCTAAGGGGACATCTGAGTCTCAACATTTCGGTAAAGATTTTCTCCAGAGCCGGTTCTGTATTATTATTACTATTATTATTGTGTTAGGGTGTTGATAATGTATCTCCTTGTATTCACTCTGCCTTTGTTACTACTCAAGACATGAAAAAGCACCGAGGAAATGAAATTGCACTGAGGATGGGACCAGTGGAAGGAACGAGTGAAAACCTTCTCCTCGCTTGCTTTTATGTCCAGTTACATACACTTGGAAATGATGAAGTTTTAGGTTAGCTTGGATTTATGATATTAATCATTTCTGTTGACTCCCTGACCTACTGCTGCCTGACAAACCCCCCTCAACATATAGGGTGGCTTACAACCAGCACCGTGTATTTTCTGATGATTTTGTGGGTTGGCAGTTTGGACTCGGCTCGGTGGGAGCTCGCATCCCGGCCTCCCCTGTGTCTGCTGGGCTCACTCGTACGTTTGGCCGAGGCTTGGCGGTCCCCGCGTGGCCGCCTCCAGCCTGGGGGCCTGGGCCTCTCTCCACCACGTCTCATTATAAGGCGGCAGCGTCCCAGCGGGTGAGGGTGCTGGGCACGAGGCTTGGAGGTCACTGCTCACCTTGCCCTGCGCGCTGTTCGTGGTGCGAGTCACCAGGCCAGCCCAGAGTCTAGGGGCGAGGAAATCGGCTCCACCTCTTGATGAGAAGGACCACCGTGAATGTGGCCTTTGGCAGCTACCTTAC
The DNA here is from genome assembly GCF_048773025.1 of Camelus bactrianus. Taxonomy (NCBI): domain Eukaryota; kingdom Metazoa; phylum Chordata; class Mammalia; order Artiodactyla; family Camelidae; genus Camelus; species Camelus bactrianus. The sequence continues at coordinate 2,593,903 of NC_133570.1, read as the reverse complement.
TGACAGCTTTCCGGCAAACCTAAACCTTCTATTTTATAGATCTATGGGCGTGTATACATTAAGCCCGTGTCCTCGTATATACACATGCGGACTCAAAATATTACATACATGGCATTCATATATAAGCCATCTTTCTAGTTTCATAAAGAAAATGTTTTTCCTAAGTGGAATTGCATCGAGATACCTCTAGGGCCGGTGGCTCACAGGTCTCAGGCGCCCCGACCTCCTGTACTGCAGCGCGTTTGTTGGGCTGAGCTCGGCTTCGGCTTCCCCAGCCCAGAGGGGCAGCTAGTTCATGCGGCGGAATGAGGATGAAGGCGAAGGTTGGGCGTGGGAAGCGCTGGCGGAGGGCTCCTTGCTGCCGCGATCGCAAGCCGAGTCCTCGTCGCTGAAAACTCCCTGAACTTTCTCTTCTGTTGCAGAGATAAACCAAAGTGCCGATCACCTGCACGTGTTTCTCCTGATCTGCGGACTGAGGCGCGTCAAAGACCCGCTCTACCTGGTGGACGCGTTCTCGGGTACGCTTCCTACCGGGGCCCTTTACTCGCGGGGCTCCCCGTGGGTCCCCGTCTCCACGCGTCTCTCTTTAGGACTCTGGGTTTCCTGTTTTTTGCATGTTAGCAGAACTGTTCCTAGCTTGTTACTTTGGGAACAACCAGAAAAACAGCAGTGCTGTCTGGTTGGTTCAGTGGTGTCTTACTTTCCGGTGCCCTCGGCTTCAGAGGAAATTGTACAAAAACAGCCTATAATTGTAAGACTAAACTAGCGTTGTCTGGAAAGATTTTACACCTGCCGACTTGTATGTTATGTTTGGAATTTTGTTGCATTGCTTAAGCTAATCTCTAGATTCTTCAGTATATTCTTTTTTGGGGGGGTTGGTAATTAGGTGTATTTATTTATTTTTATGCAGGTACTGGGGATTGAACCCAGGACTTTGTGGATGCTAAGCACATGCTCTGCCACTGAGCTATACTCACCCCACCTTCACTATATTCTAAAGTTCATATTAAGTTGTGATGGCGTATCTGTCCTAATTACCTGATAAATTAGGTATCTGAATAATGCAGAATGTTCTAGAAAAAAATTTCCTTAATAGCCTAAAATACTCAATTTTTACATTTTAAATAAATATAATTTAAATGGACTCATATGAGCAAAAGCAAAATGATACGGAATAACTTATATTGTGGAGTAATGAACACTAAACTGAATTATGTTTTTGGCTGTGACTGAGAACCATTTTAAAGGTTTTTTTTTTCTTCTTTTTTCTCCCCAAGAATGGCATCAGGAAGAGCCCAACGTTTACATGGTGATCGTAGGTCCGGAAGTAAGTTGATTTGCCGTAAGCATTGTTTTTATGTTTTCCTCTTTATTCTTTTTATGTATTTTAAAAAATTAGTTTATGTTACTCTTCTGACCAAAACTTTCTTTCTTTCTTAAATACATTAAGTCTGTTTGCCTTTTAAAAATTGAACTCTCGACCAAGGTTAAAGATTATGAGGCTTTAAAATAAGCCTTTGCCGTTAATTTATTGCTGCAAAGGATAACAAATGAGCTTTTCAGAGAATGCAGAGTCATGGAACGAATGTCAGTCTAAGTCCGCGTGTGAGGTAGATGTTCCGTGTGGCCCAGGTTTTCTCTGAAACTCCCTGGAAGTGCTCCGCAGACAAACCCAGAGCTGTTTGGTTGCCCGATCGCCCGATTCAGTAATGCACTTGCGCTTAGGAGCCACGTGGGGTGGAAAATAAGTATCTGTAAGCACGAGAAATGCAGCCTGTGCACAGGGGTGTCCGTGCCTGATGGTGGCCGTCGGCCGGGGAACGGAGGCCCGGGGAGGGCTTGGTGGTGCCGCCTCTCCTTCCCTGGGACTCCGGGACACCCGCTCCCCCTCCGCAAAGCCGGAGCAGGTGCGCAGGCTGTCCCTCCGTCGGGCTCCGCACTCAGGACCCAGCGTCTGGGTGCAGGACCGCTCATCTCATGAAAGTGATTTGCTCCAAGCAGGTGCACCGAAGGTCCCCCCCGAGGCCCCCGTGGGACTGACCCGAGCTGCACCTACAGCCTACGAGTTAGTTTGCTTGGGCGGAGTGGCCAGAGAATGAATGAGAGAAAGCAGAGCCAGGACGGGGAGCTCTTGAGTGAAGGGCCGTGAAGGGTCATGATGACAGCGAATCGCTGGGCCTCAGGCTCATGGCCGCGAACGATTAACAATTCTCAAGCATTTCTTCCGCGAGGCACTCCGCTATCTATCATTAAAACCCTCTAGGAAACAGGGAAAGACATCCCTCGGTTGCAGGTTTGCTGGTGAGCACCTGGCACCGCGCCGCGCGTGCACTCAGCCCGGGGCGGTCCTGGGGTCGGCTCGCTTCCCCTCCACTGACGAGGGAGCCGCATCTCCCAGACCTAGGTCTGCCTGCCGCCCTGGGCCGTCTTCTCAGCTCGTCCGGACCTGGATGCCAGTGCTGGGGCTTTGGAGCTGACTCGTTTCTATCTGCTGTGGTCCGTCCGGGCTGCTGTCACCAAGTCCCGCAGACGGGGGGCCGACGAACAGCAGAAACTGACTTACTGCAGTCCGGAGGCCGCGCGTCCGAGAGGAACGCGCCAGCCTGGTCGTGTTCTGGGGCGGGCCACTTCCCCGTTCTTGGTCACACTCTCTAGCTGTGACCACACGTGATGGGAGGGGCGGGGAGCTCTCTGGGGTCTTCTGTAAGAACGCTAATCTCATTCATGAGGCCCCACCCTTGGGACCGAAGCACTGGCAAAACCTCACCCCTCACGTCACCTCGGGGGTTACGATTCCAGCTTACAAATCTGGGTGGGCACAGACATTCGAGCCACAGCAATACCCCTGCCTTGTAAAAGGTCTTTATCCAATCTGCAGGGAAACAGGAGCCCCTACCACAAAAACCTCAATGTCATCTTAGCAGACGCAGTAATTTGAATTTCTGGATTTCTAAGGCAGCGCTGAATCCAGTGAGTCACACAGCCCTTCCAATAACTGGTTTCAGTGTTGATTCCTTCCCCCCGATGACAGATTTTAAAACCAAAATACCCAGATACGCGTTTCAGGTCCTCCGATCCTTCAGCCAAGGCTGGTTAGTGTCTCTTAAGTTTTGTGTTTGTTTGACTTTTTCTCCACAGCCGGTGGCTGGTGAGTGTTCAGCAGCTGGTTCTGTCGGGGAGGGCGGGGAAGGAAGCCCTATGTTCTAAAAGCTCTATTTGCCTATTTCCCTGGTGGCAAAGCTTTAGCCATGGCCAGTTTCAAGTTACCAGGCAGACGTCACCCAACAGAGTCAGGATTTCTTTATGCAGTCAGCTCTCGTGAGCAGATAAAACCAACCCCCACACATACACACACCAGAAACAAGCTGTATTAAACAATCCATTTTTAAACAAAAACAAAAAACCTGAATGGGTCTGTCCTCTGCTATTCCGTGTCATTTTAAAAAAAGGCTAATTTTTACCCCCAAATTGATTTCATGATTTGCTCCGTAATCTAGAAACGCTGACTTGGGCCACACTGGATGGTGTGTGTGTGTGTGAGAGAGAGAGAGTGAGACCCCCGAACGTGTTCCCTCTTGGCTGCTTCCTCGGTGGAAGTCCCTCCCCGGGTCTAGGCCTGGCTCAGAGACGCTTCTTCCCGTCAGGACTGTAAGATTCCCAAACGCCTGTGCCCTTTCCGTGTCAGGAATTCAATTTAGCATCACTTCTGCATACAGAACTAGGCGGCGGCTGAGACGGTTTTGCCCTAGAATTTGAGTATCTGCTACAGTGTTATGGGTTAACGTGCTGATAATTTGGAAATGGATTTGAGACGTGGGCCAGAGGTCAGATCTTGGGACACACTGAAATTCTCCCTTTAGCCATTAAATCCGGGAACGGATGAAACACAAATTCCACATAGAGCATTACAATTATTTTTGATGTCCGGTGTGAGTACACTCTTCCTCCGTTCATTCCCATCTTGGTTAACTGCTGAGCTCAGAGACGGAATAGACTCTGTGAGCATAAATGACCCGCTTCTGGAGGGCCATGTGCAGGGCCTCTCAGCACGAAATTGCATTGCCTCACCTCGTTGATATGTCTTGGAAAAGAGGCTTGGTCTGTTGTTCGGGAATAACCACGGTGCGCACAGCACCGATTCCCTCCCGTCCATCTGTCTACGGAGCCCGGTCAGACAGGAGACGCCGATGAAGAAATGGCACAGCTCAGCCAGTGCCCCTTGGCCACAGCCTCAGACCAGCTTCAGCCACAGGGAATCTACCAGGAGATTACGAGAGCCGTCGAGGGAACCGTTGGGGAGGCTGAAGGCCAGGTTCGGACAGCATCCCTCTCTGTCCCTGGGTCGTTCCCTCCGAGGCCCACGGTCCAGCATGTGTTACACCCGCATCCCATAAGGAGAGGACCAGGCACCTGACACACTTCCCCCAGGCCATGTCAGTGGGAGGAGGTGAGGAAGCCCCCCCAGAGGAAGCCGGAGGGGTGGAACGGACACCAGATAGTCAAAGAGGAAAAATGATGATCATGGCGGAAAATGCAGATCACCTGTTTGTTTCTATCAACCGTCAAGCAAGAACTGAACACGTTAGAGGTCACAGAGGAAATACGTGTGGCCCGTTGTGTTTGGTCCCCGGCATTTGTTCGGTGCTCTTCCGTCAGGGAAATGGAGAGGATGCTCTTAGCAGTGAGAACGGTGCTCAGCTGCAGTTTAGTGCAGTGATCACCCCGTTATCGCATCACCCTTTACAGGTTTGTTGATGTTCGTGAGCACAAATCCAATAGGAGGCTTGGATATCTTCATTCACTTTCCTGTTCATTTACGTGAACAATACATATAGTGTTACATATCTGTGCACACATGTGTGTGTGAACGCACGTGTGTATACATATGTGCATATATACATGTACATGTGCAGGCTGTCAAGGAGGAAGAGACTTTCCTGTCCCCTTCTAGGTTCTTCTGGCTGGTCTAAGAATTAAATTGCCATGAGACAGATGAACAGGAGAAAATCACACAGAAGTTTAATTACATATAGACATGGGAGAGACCCAGGGACTCTGAGTCGAAACCTTGACCTTAAAACACCATCCTCAGCTCAAGACAAAAGAGGATGTTGAGGTAGGAGTTTGGGGCCTTAAAGGGGAGGAAGGCAATTGACACAGAGACAGGAAAGCAAAAGTTTGGTGAAGAAATGTTTGCTGGGCCAGGCAGAGACAGTGGGACCCAGAGGGGAGTTTTAACAAGCAGACTTTGCAGGCTCCCCGCCGTCTACACACCGAGCTCACACCGCCGTGGTCTCTGGTGGTGCCCCCTTCCTGGAACGGGTCCTCCGTCCACACTCTTTTAGGCGGTTAAGGAGAAGGTCAAAGGTTCTTCCTGGGTCTCTTGGCTTTTGATTGTTTGCAGCTGGAAATAATAATAAATGATAATCCACGTGCCAAAGAGACATTTTTGGGCCATAGGTTTCGCTCTTCCACTATTTTTGTGTATGTGGGTTTATTTCCCTCGTTCTCATCCCTCCAGGGAACGCTGTGTGGCAGGCACGTGGACACATGGCAGTGAGCAGAGCAGACGTGGCCCTGCCCTCGGGGCGCGTGCAGTCCGGGTGGGAAGACAGACGGGAACAAATAATTGCCGGCAGGGGTGTGTCTGTCATTCACCTTCGCTCCCACCGCGTCCTGTGACCCAGCCCAGAAGGCAGATACCACCTTCTTTTGAAGCTTACGACTCTGCTTTGAGATTGGCACTTACCTGCCCTCCCAGCCATTTATAAGGGTGGAGTGAAGGTGCTCAAAATTGGTGCTGCTGGGCGTGGGTTATTTTTCAGATGCCGTACCCAGGTTTACGTTTGTGGTCGTCCTTGGCAAGAGCATTTCAGGCAGCTAGATCTCAGCCCCACGGGCCATCGCCCACGTCTTTCATCACTGCTTACTGCTGGCGAGTTCATTAACGCCTTTGGGCCACGACCGCATCCCCTGGATCCTGCAGAGTGTGGTTCTGCGTGGCCGCATAGTAGTGTGGTCGTGGCTGCATGCGAGCTGGGTGCTCTGTTCGCCTCTCCGTGCCTCAGTTTTCCCGTCTGTAAAGTGGGCAAGACTAAGAACATTGCTACCTGCCCCACAGTTTCTCCTGAGGCCGAAATGAGAGGCCTCCTGCACAGCGCCTGGTTGGCAGGCAGCGCCCTGTGGGCGTGAAATGCAAGGGCGCCCCCTGCTGGTGTCCCCTTTCCATGTTGACACGTGAGGACCTTGTTCGAGCTGCAGGGTGGCTCACGCTGGGTGTTGGTTTTCTATTAAAGCTCCTTTGATCTCCCCAGTCCACCCGTCTCAGCCAAGCACATGGCTTCCGCTGGCAGGGGGTCTGCAGCCGGGGCATTTTCTGGTCCTGTTTGAAAAGGAGCCGGGGCAGTGTACACTCTCCACAATAATTACTTGTATCGGAGATGATTTTCCTCAAGCCTGGGCGTTGAGACAGTGTATTTTGCTAGAAAATAAATGAGCTTAGAAGGAGCAGATGAGACTTTTCTCTGTTGCTTACGGCGGGTTTGCTTTTCAAAATTTCAGAACATGAGCTTTCGTTAAACAGAAAATATCTTCCCTTCTTTTCTCCTTTATCTGGTGTCTTGTTCCCCTTGGCTTCACTAAGAGATGTGACAATGAGCTGATGCGGAGGATAAACCCCAAAAAGCTTGATGCCGTTTGTGCTTTGAGCGGGGATGTCGCTGTTACACCTTCAGTGAAATGTCAGTTTATTAAAGGGTGAGGTGTTTCAGCTGTCTTGTACAATTTTTTTCCCCTTGATGAATCATTTTCCTTTAAATAGTTAATCAAAAGAGCAGACACGTGCTCATAAAATAAAAAACGAGAATTTTTTTTGAAGTGGGGAGGGCGGGGGAAGGTTATCAGGTTTATTTCGTTTATTTAATTTTAGAGGAGGGACTGGGGATGGAGCCCAGGACCTCGTGCATGCAAAGCACATGCTCTGCCACTGAGCTACACCCACCTCCCCGCAAAACAGGAGGAATTTTTAACTAAAAATTATCATAAGTAAAACACGTATGTCAAAATTAACATGTCGCACCAACAGGAAGCTTTCGTTAGGCTGATTACTCTTTCATGATAGGAGGTCAGGGCTATCAGGGAATTCAGTGGTTTAAGGTAATTTGAACAAAAAGAATCAGACGTGGTAAATGGAAGGGTGGAGCCGGCTGGAGATCATTCATTCAGCAAACACTGTCCAGCACAGAACTCGCATGACCTTGGGGGGAGAATGGAGGCGAGATGGACAAGAATCCCAAACTACTTTTTTTTGACCAATGCAAAAAAAATTTTTTTTAATTAGTTTTGAATAACTTGGATATATAAATCTTTTTTTTTTCCAACTGGACATTTTATGAAATATAAATACAGATCAACTACACCCCATGAAAATTTAGTGTGCTAACTGAGAGGTGTTGTGAGTTGAAATATACACTGGATTTTGAAAGCTTAGTGTGAGAAAAAAAATGTCTGGTAGGAGGTGGTAGAAAAGTTCAGGGGGAGATGGTACCTCTGGTTTGGATCATCGGTCAGTTTCTCAGGTCCCATTTGCCTGTGCCTTGGGGATAGATGGGTTTTAGGGGTAGAAGGTGGCATTCCTGATGGAGAGAGTGACATGCCATTAGGAGAGAGGTGAGAAGTGGGGACGTACAGGTGGCATCTGTGGGTGAGTAAACAGGCAGGCAGGGAGGGGTTCTGGGGGGGGCACGTTCACTTTATATGAACTATTCCATAAAAAGCCTTTGCGTAAAAAGCAGAGCGTGGCCAAGAATGCAGTCTCCAGCGTCAGGCTGCCCGGGCTCGGTCCTGGCCCGGCAGCCTCCCTGCTGTGTGATCCTGGCTGAGCTACACCAGCTCTCTGAGCTGTGCTGTCCTCCCGCCTAACGTGGGGATGACGACGACAGCATTGTGGGCAAGAAGCAATATGTGCGTAGGACTCAGCGGGGATTAGGCCCAGAGTAAGAGCCAGGTGGATACCGACGTTAACAGCTGCCACCAGTAATAAAGTGTGCCTGGCCGTGAGTTTTTTCTTTAAAAAATCTCTCATGGAGTAGCACTGTGTGGCCTCCTCCTGTCCCTCTCTGACCCTGGGGCTCCTGCCGGAGGGCTAGGGGCCTGAGTGAGGAGGTCTCCATCCGGTGCGTCCTGGGAAGATGACCGCCCGCAAGTCCACGGCGGTGATGCGCCCAGGGAGAAACTGATCAAAAACCCGCTGGCAAAGGAATAGATTAGGAGTTTGGGATTAATAGACACACACTACTGTATATAAACTAGATAAACAGCAAGGCCCTGCTGTGTAGCACGGGGGAACTGTATTCCATTTCTCGTAATGAGCTGTAATGGGAAAGAATCTGAAAAAACATGTGTGTACATATGTATATGTGTAACTGAATTGCTTTGCTGTACACCCGAAACTAACGCTGTGAATTGACTACATTTCGATTAAAAAAATAAGAATCTTTTAAAAAGAGAGTGGGCCCTCTACCGGAGGGGTGAAGAAACCCATCATTACAGGCATCATTTCAGGCTTGGAAACAGGACACTATCAGAAGCCCCCTGAACTTCTGGTTGGCAGACTTTCCTGCCAGCATCCGGTGCGAGACGTTGCTCAGGGCTCCCAAACAGGGCTGCACCTCTAGAGCGCAGCTGTCAGGGTCTGGTTGTCCCCAGACAAGACCCCCAATGTGCATGCCGCCCGCGCTGCGTGTGTGACCATGACGCCAGGGGACGCCCCGCCAGCAGGAGGCGCACACGGACGATGCGCTCAAGATGGGAAAGACTTCATTCTTCCAAAAAAAAAAAAAAAAAAACCTCGTTTGATAGTTCTGAATGTTCTATTCCCCCCACCCCACCCCTCTTGGAGTCAAAAGGTACCTAAGTGTCTGAGTGTGAGTGGAAAATAGGGCGCAGAGTCGGGGCTCGGCAGTTTCACTGGAATGTGAATTTCTGATGGGAAAGCAGAGACATTAACGCTGGTCAGAATGTTTTGGCAAACAAGTTTCGGCAGCTGAGTTTGCTAACCATTAGAAACAAACCTGTTGCGTTTTTCTGGATAATGCCAGCATTTGGGTTTTCTTTAAACGAGTGGGTTTCTCATGGATGGCCGCTGAATCGTGTCTGGTGCATTTTCGTCACACAGTAGCCTCCATCCTTTCGCCAGTCTTAGTTCTGTGTTGCCCTGCGCGCAAGTACACGTGTTTAATATTTTCTGCCTTCTGCGCTGTTCCTGCAAGTTTGCTGTTAAAATACATTAAACTATAGGGAAAAAAATCCAAGAATCATTTCAAATTCCTTATCCATCCACATTCGCAATGTTGGCCTCCAGAGTGATGTGGTGATGTCAGGGATGTAAGTGAGCTTTGCATTACTGGTTCCTGGGGATGTATCTCGGTCATTTGAGTAGTTTGAAGGATTTGGCGTTCAGCACACGTCTGTGGCATGCACACACACACACAGAGACACACACAATGTTTCCTTGCCAAACCAAACTGGAATGAAATTTCTGGAAGACACAGAATTATTTCAGTTAGTATGATAAACTCTAGGGGTACCATCGTAGTCATTAAACCAACTTGGTTTGTAAGCCTGATGCCTGCTGGTAAAGTGTGAATGAGAAGAGAAATTGAACCTGCTTTCACTTCTGAGCTCGTCGTCTGTACCAGGACAAGCCGGCAGACACCGTGCGAGAAAAATGTGTTCACACCCACATCTGCCTCTGTCGTTGAAGAAATGCTTCAACTTCTGTGTTACACTTGCATAAGCTTAAGAATATTTTGGCTGTTATTTGTATTCATTGTTAATAAAACCAGTGGAGGGATGGGGCGGGACAAAGCCAGTCTGTCGGTTGTTTCCGTGGAGAGTTTGCAGGCAGAGTAACTAGACAGAACAAATGTCTACTGCCACTTCACCCTCAGTGGGTTTACAGGAACCCCGTGACAGGTGGGAAAGAATCCTTTAAGGGACTCCTGGTCCCTCTGTAAGTGAAAACCCCAGAAGAGGTCATGGTGCGCAGAGTGTTCCGGTTTGGTTTCCGATGGTCGGGAGTGAGGTGCGTTCGTCTGTGGATGCTGTGATCGCCTTCAGGGTGCGGTGGCTTTTCCTTCCTGGGACTGTGGCGCCGTCACTGGGAAAGTACACGTCTGGGTTAGGTGTATAGATATTCTTGTGTTCGTGATGTAATCTGCAGCTGTCATTCTTATTCCTTCTAGAACGGCTTTGATATTTAACTGTTTCCTTCTACTGTTGATACAGTAGTTACTATGTGTCAGAAATAGTTGGAAGTACTGAGTGTGTCTGAGCTCATTTGATCCTCCCAATGGTCCCAAAGTGTGGCTATAATTCCCATTTTACAGATGAGGAAACCGAGGCCCAGAGAGGTCCATTAACGTCTGCACAACCACGTGGGCTAGTGCATGGCTTGGGGGTGGGTGTTGGCCTCGGTGGTCTGTCTGCGGAGCCCCGCTCTGCACAGAGGGATGACTGTATTTGCAGATTTCTTCACACTTTCCCTTAAGTCCTCTTGTCTCCCTGTTGCTTTGTGGTGTCTGGACTCAGGGGCACTATTTCCTATTTAATTTTTTTTTTTTTCCCTTTCTGAAACGACTGCTTCTGTGGCCACGATATGCAATCCTCTTAAGAGGTAGATTCACTTCCAGCACTTCCTAAGGTTTATCTTGGTCTCTTTTCAGGTTGACCCAGTGTTCACCAGGGAAGTGGAAGCCAAAGTGAAGAGGTAAGGGAAGGGCGCGTGACAGGCGGCCTGCAGGAGACAAAGCCTCGTGACCAGGAAATGATCCCCGTCCCCAGCGTTCGCCGTGTCCCAGGCTGTGTCCCCGGCACATTGCAGACTATCCCACCTTTAATCTCTGAAGGGTCCCGGGACATCTTCGCTTCCCCCATTTGCAGCCAGGACGCTGATGTACTGGGAGCATAAGCTGTTCCCGGGGGGAGCGGCCGAGGGGCCACACGCGTGGAGACTGCCCCTGCAACCCGCGTGGAGGTGCTAATTCTCACTGATCACTTCGGCCAACACTGCAAAGAAATGCCTGCTGGTGACGGTGAAGATGGCTGCCGCCCCTCTGGAGAGCAGCCTGTCAGCCTGTTTGTCGTAAATGGCATCTGTCTGCCAGTAACAGAGACCCAGCAACGCCGGCCTGACACACACTGGGGCTGAACTGCCCACGTAGAAAAGTGACGTCGGGTCGCGGGGAGGGTGCAGCTCAGTGGTAGGGCCCGTGCTGAGCACGCGCAAGGTCCGGGTCCCATCCCCAGTCTCCCCGGTAAACATAAACAAGGAAATAAACACATAAACCTGATTACCTCCCCCCACCAAAAAAAAAATTCAAAAAATTGGGGAGAATAAAAAAGCCTCATGTCTTTGGTCCAGGACCAAGTAAGACCTCAGAGACGCTGGCTCCTGTCTCTCTGTCCTGCTGTCCCTCCCTGTGGCTTCCATCCTCCAGGTGACAGTGGCTGCAGAATTCCACCCCGTGCATCCGGAATTTCCAGTGGGGAGGCGGGAAGAGCAAGAGCTGAAGGGCCACCTCCCATTTGGGTCACAGCCGCCCCTTCACGGGGTCTCGTCGCAGCCGCACGGTCCCACGCCCCTCCCACGGGCCACCCATCAGCCAGGGGGCCTGGCAAACACTGACTTTACCCCCACAGCAAGCAGGTGTCTTCACGTTGCTCAGACGTGCACAACGCACACGGGGTGAGGTACAACCACGTAGGCCAGAGGGCGTGTTGTCGGAATCACGAGGCTGGCGGAGGGGGCGGGGGCTTGGGGAAAAATGTCACTTTTGTTGGATGGAAAACAAGGTAAAACCTGTAGAAGTGGTGGGAACATGAGTACTGGTTGAATTTATTTATTTATTTATTTTTTTTTTTTTTACTATTTTACAATTTCTCTTTCTCTCTGTATGTTACACATCTATTATTATCTCTCAGTGACTTTAAAAAAATCATTGGGAAAAAAGGTTGAATTATTAGAAAAGGTTTGTTTTCTCAGTCATGAAGAGAAAAACGGCAGAGGTCGTTCTCTGCCTCCCGGTGTCTGAGAAGCGGGTGTGTCCCTTGTCACGCGTGTTCAGGGTGAAGGCAGGTGTGTTTAACCGGCTCCCGCCCCCACGTCGAGGGGGGAAATAGATTCTCAGCCCAGGATGGTTTTCTGTGTCGAACCCTTTGTCAGTAGTGCTCCCCTTGTGATGTAGGGTCTTCCTCCCAAATTGTCCCCCCCCTTTCTCCCCGCCCTTCCATGTGAGACGCCAGCCGTAGACGCCCTCTCTGCCCGTGTTGTTGCAGGAGCCCTGGGGTTCGGCTGGTGGGAGAGATGGCTCAGGAGGACCTGCACGCGGTCGTCAAGAACTCCTTCGCGGTGGTGAACAGCTCCGTGTCTGAGGGCATGTCTGCCGCGATTCTGGAGGTAAGGACACAGCGTGCGTCCTGAAGGTGGAGGTGTGAGATTGTCCGCCAGCCCTGTTCGCATTTATGGAGGCTGTGCACACCTCGAAGTTAAAAAAAAAAGCAAAACGGCATTTTCTTGGGAGCTCAGAAGTGGTTGTTCAGTGCTAGCTGGGACTTCAAAATGCCACTGTGTTTCCCATGGCCATCTCCTGGCCAGCCCCAGAGGGAAATAAAACGCGGGTGGCGCCACCCCGACCGGCCGCATGTCTTCAGCGGGAAGGCGACGAGGTGGTGAAGGGCTGGGGCAGGGCACGGGGTGGGGGTGGGTTTTGTGGGAAGCCTCCTCTTGCCTTGGTTGCTGCTCCCTGTTTGCAGTGTGTTCTGTGATCCCAGAGTTGCAGGGATGGGAACGGGTTGGGCTCCTGCACATGGAAGAGGTAGGAGATGACAGCTTGGAGCGGGGGTCGGTGTAGTTGCACCCGGGGGTGGGGACAGGGGCGGATGCAGTCTGTCTGTCTAGCATTCAGCTCAGGAAAACGGCTAAACCTGCTCGGGCTAAGTGTGCACGCACATCCCAGTGCCACCTCGCAGTCCCAGCCCGCAGTCCAACCAGTCCGCTGCCCGAGGTACCAGTGCTTCGCAGGGAGAGGCTGAGATGAAAAGCCCCTGCTCTTGAAATCCTGGCAGGCTCTGGCTTGGCCGCGTCCACTCTTGGGAAGGGGTACGCAGTCCAACCTCGCAGCCTTTGCAGCTTCAGCTTCTCGCTGCGCGCCTGACGTGCCCGGTGCGCCACCGGGACGTGGGAACCGCTTTGCGCTGGTGACTTGCGGCGGTCACCAGCGGGCAGCCCACGCGAAAGGCTCCTCTCCTTTCCCCTGCGTTGCTGTCAGTTCACGGCGAGCTGGGCTCCTCCTGGAGGGCGACCTTAGCCAAGAGGAGTCCTGCCCTCCTGTCATCGCCAGCCTTCGGTGCTGGATTTTGTTCGTCGCATGGACGGAGTCCCCTCCAGCTCTCAGCACAGCAGACGCGGTTTTCGCCCTCGTCTTCAGCAGGTCACAAAACCTGCCACAGCAAAGGAGACGTGTGGCTGTCGGTCCTCCAGGTCTTTGAGTCACATCCCACGTTCCCCTTCTCACGACACTGGTTCCTCATGTCAGTGTCTGCTTAGAGACACGCTTTTGTTTCTACCGTATTTCTAATATCCATTTACACCTTTGGGGCTCGTTGAATTCACTGGTGCAATTTTTGGACCTCAGTGTTCTGGAGATTATGGTAAATAATTAAATCAGGAAAAAAAGAAGAATCTTCCCTAAATTTAAGGAAGGACCGATGTCGTACGCCTTGTGCTTTCTGTTCCCGTGGCCTCCTTTCAAAAGCCAAAAAGAGCCCAAAGCAAAATACGTGGGCCGGGGGAGACAGACTCTACTTGCGCCTGCAGTTCCAGGGTTCAGAGGCTTTCAGAGCACAGAGCGTGGGTTTGTGGCGTGTCCCACCTCCGCAGACGTCCCACCTCTGCACCTCAACGTCTCAATCTAAGCGTGATGCTGAGCGTCAACCCCACTGTGGTTTAAAATCAGCCTGGGACGGCAGGCGTCAGAGCGGCCCGTTGTACTCTCTGCATCGGCTTTAAAAAGCAAGGACCTTGCAGGACCCGTCCCTGCGCTGTTGCTGAATCGTTCCTTTGTATGTAAATTGAGACCCCCCTCCCCCTGCTTCTTAAGAAAAGGTGAAGTTGAATTCGGGAATGCTTTTTCAAACCAGCACACCCAGCATTTCACTGCAGGCGACTCGCTGTCAAGTCCCCTCGGCTTCAAAGGGAAGGAGGAGAGGCAGCTGTTGGCAGTCCTGGCCGTCTCGGAGCACCGACAGAGTTCCCTTTGAAACCTCCAAAATAGCCTTCGGGCTGAGGGCTTCCGAATGAAGCTGACTTCAGAGGTGTCATAAAGGGTGTGTTTCGTTAGAATCTGCTCGGATGGCCAAAGCAGTTCCTCACGGAATAAACGTGTGACCACTTCTGAAGGAAACGGCCTTTTGACCTCGCGGGATGAGATTTGTTTTGTCACGGAAGCGTGTAAAAAGCCCATATGATTAAACATGTTTCTTGCTGGTAAAATCCAAAGATCGAGCTCTAGCTGGACACGTGGGCAGTGGCGTGAACGTTCCCACAACGAATCTGTTGTCTCCACTGTGGGCTTGTTACGAAGTTGAATTCTGCCTAGAATTAAGTTAAAAGAATACAAAACATTGTTACTATTTTTTTTATCCTAGTCTTCCTCACTAGTGTCTCCTCTCTGCCATGGATTACACGCGCGCGCACACACACACACACACACACACACACACACACACACTAACCTCCAGATCAAAGCTTTCACTGCGCAGGGGAAAGGAAGGTCGTCTGCTAAAGCAGAGTCACAAGGAGATAATTCTCGGGCTCTCAGCTTCCAAGCCCAGGTCCTAGGGATTAAAGATTCATTTCAGGGCTTCTCGAGGGCGGCTGTGACCGTCGTGTGACCTTGGCTAGTGTCAAGGTATGCATGGCAGACGGGGCCCTTCCCACCTTAAAAAGTGAAGGGCCTTTTGAGTTGTCACAATGGGAAGGGTGCTGCCGGCTTTGAGCTTGGCTGCAGGGGAGGGCAGTGTTTTTCAAGGTGCAAGATAGTGTTGCATCCGACAGCCGCACCTGCGATGCCCTTGGCGTCTCGGTGAAGAAGGGCTCCAGCCCAATGACGTAAGTGCGCTGTGTCTGCACATTGAGGGGCACTGGGACCAGCCGCGCCCCCGCCTGCCCTGTGTCTGCACATCAGGGAAACAGTGGGACCAGCCGCGACCCCACCTGGCCAGCAGGGATCTTTGTCCTGCCCGCACTCTCAGTCGAGGCCAGTGAAGTGTGGGCAGACGTCTCTGCAAGGAAACCTGGACTACGGAGCTTCAATGTGCATCGGAATTCCCCCTGAAGCTTGAAGAAACCGTAAATACAGGTGATGGCGTCCTTCAAAAGCCCGCTCTACCGCATTGGCGTGGAGCCCTGGCGGCTCGGCTTCTCAAGGCTGTTCGGCAGCGTGGACTGGGGGCCGTGCCTCTGGAAAGCTCTGTCGGCCCTGCTGGAGGCGGTGGCCCAGAGACAGAGGTGTGCAGGAAGGCTGAGGGTGACGCTCCCACCCTCC
This sequence comes from Camelus bactrianus, assembly GCF_048773025.1. Taxonomy (NCBI): domain Eukaryota; kingdom Metazoa; phylum Chordata; class Mammalia; order Artiodactyla; family Camelidae; genus Camelus; species Camelus bactrianus. The sequence goes on along the minus strand of NC_133570.1, from coordinate 2,578,298 downwards.
CGGCGGAAGGCTGAGGGGCTCATCAGGGGTGAAAGGAGCCCAGGGACCGCAGGCTGGACCAGACACTGGATCGCCTGGCGCCGCGCCTTCCCTCTTCCCGGCTCCGGGTTTGAAGGGCTCCCTGCTCCGGGCACCTCGCTCCCGCCCCTCCTCCTTTCTCTGTTCACGCGCCTCCAGGCACCGTCTGGCACAAGACCTCACGGCCCGGCTCCCACCAGGGCCGCCTTCCCGGCGCCGGCGTGTCCTGGGGCCTGCTTTCTCCCGAAGACACAGTTACTTTCAGAGGAGGTGGCGTCACACCTGAGGGAAGGGACTTGAGACTCAGCCCTCAGCTCCTTCACGCCGCGTCTTGGTGGGCGAAAATGCCATTTCCACGTGCTTACCCGTTCGTAAGGCGCCTCTTTTCTTAAAGACGGTTTGTTTGCTAAGAGATGACGTCAGAGTTGGTTTTCTGGAGGCTTCCGGCCTCCGGAGTGCATTTAAGTGTCTCCTCCCAACTCACAGCGTCACGGCCCAGGTTGAATTTCTTTCTTTTTTTTTTTATTGAGGTGTAGCTGATGTCACCGTTTTGGGGGTTATACCCCGTTAGTAGCTACTGTAAAGCACCGGCCCCGTTCCCTGTGCTGGACAGCGCCTCCCCTGCCCCCGCCCCGCTGGCGGCCGCTAGGTTCGTCTGCCTCTGCGAGTCTGCTGCTCTTCTATCCAACAGTGTGCTGTGTTTTTGGATTCCACACATACGTGACATCACACGGTGCTTGTCTCTCTCTGTCTGAATCACTTCACTTAGCACAACGCCCTCCAGGTCCGTCCACGTTGCTGCCAATGGGAGATTTCCAGGGGGCAGTTCATCTCTTCTGCTGAAACACAGCCTCCCTCGGAGGCAAGGAGCGCGTCCCCTGCCGTCTTGGACCCTCCCCCGGAGTCCAGCCCAGCGCCGTCTGTGATCACCAAGCACCAACTGGACCGAGCAGGCCGAGCCCCGCGCAGCGTCCCCTCTCTGACCCTCCCTTTTACCCGCTGGCCTCATCAGCCAAGCCTCCCTCGTCCTGCCACCTGCAGGCTGACAATGACTGTTTGCTGAGTGCGGGACAAGGAACGGGCGGGCTCGGTGGCACGGGGCCCTGCGGGTGTGTTGGGTGCTTGGTGCGCGCTGGCTGAGTTGATGTGGAAGTTAAGTCTCTGCAGCAGGAGGCGTGATGGGGTCTCCTTTGCCCGAAACGGGGGTGTGAACTCTGTCATCCTTCGGGTCCGAGACCCTCCGGTGGCCGATGTTGCTGACCTACACCTCTGTCTCTGCATCTCCGTCTGTAGACTCCCCTCTCGGTCTGTGTGTCTGCCAGGGCATCTGAAACGTACCGGTGCTAACCCTGAATCAGTGGACAACTGTACGGTTTGAATTTGAAAGTGCTCCGGGGGCCGCCTGGGATAGAGGACGGTGGAAACGGGGCCAGCTCTGCCCTGGTGTGTGCGCTCAGCCTCTCCCGAGCCCCTGCCCTCAGAGGAGCTTGTGGGCTGGGATGAGACGATCTGGAAGGCCTCATCCATGAGGATCATTCTGCAGTCAGTTGACAAACACCTGGAAATGAAATCACCGTGCGTCCTGCTGGCCGAGCCAGCTCATGACCGAAACGGGGTGACGTGCACAGAAGGGAACCATCACACGTCACGTTGTCCCCCTCACCGGAGTTATAGTACCACCCGTAACTTACGTGGTCAGCGTCCCCGTCGGCTGGAGCCACCCACCACCTAAGTGGTGTTTGTGCTAAGTGACGTCTGAGTTTCTCATTCACTCTGCAAAGGTTACTCCCTCGTTCCCAAGTGATAAAACGGGCCCAGGAAGAGGTCCGGTACCGGGCGTCGAACGTCCGTGTCTCCCAGTGACTGTGACGAGCAGTGAATCTGAGACCCACCGTGTCAGCCGGCGGCGAAGCCGCTGCCGTGCAGGACCAAGGTCTCGTGATTCCTGGCCCGAGCTCTCCTCCGAAATTCCAGGTCACGCCCGCAGTCTGGGGAACCCAAGTGTCCCAGCCGGCGGGGTCGGAGGGCGCTTGTGACCCTCGTGCTGAGATGTGGCCATTCTGGTTACTCCTCCCCTGTGCTGCTGGGTTTCCGCGTTCCTGAGTGTAACGGCCACAGAGGGTCCCTGCCTTCACCCTGCAAGACGGAAGCAGAAAATCACAACTTGGAGACCTTCTGTGATCGTGAAATGCCGACAGGAGAGCCTGGCAGAGGCCCGTCGCTGTCCCGGGAAGGCCGGGGTGCGGCCCGGGACGAGCAGGGAGGCCCCTCCAAGTGGCGTGCCAGCGCTGCCCCCCCCCCCGGTGGTGGGGACAGAATAACCTCGGGGGCCGGAACGGAGGGGTGTCCCACTCTCCCCCTCCCCCAGCTAGGGCCTGGGTCTCAAATGCAGACTGTCCTGGGTGACATAGAACCGAAACCCAGGTGAACCCACCAGGAAGCGCGCTGATGCCCACGGAGCGAACCCCTGACTTACAGCTAATGTCCGGATGCTTCTGGGTCATTCTCCCCACAAGTGTCTGATGGACACTGACCGTGTGTCCCGCCCGGCTCTGGGCATGTGGGCCACTTGGTGGTCCCTGGTGTCATGGAGATTCCTGCCGCTGTGTACGAAGCGGCTGAGATCGGGTAACCTGACGTTTTTGAAAGCCACGTGTCACCCCTTCAGGGCCAGGGATTTATGACCTCAAGTTAGGCACCACCTGCAGATCCACAGCACTTACTATGTGCTTGTGTATCGTCAGAGCCAGAGTGCTGGTGACACGTCCCCCCCGCCCCCCACCAGCCAGGGCGCCTCCGGGCAGCAACCCAGCCCTCCGGGAATGAAAAGGCTGCTTAGGGAATCATCAGGACGATAAATCGTGTTCCTCCTGCCCGTGGGGTGCGTGCTGGGGGACCGCTGCGTGAACTGGAAGAGCGGCACTCATCGGGGAAAGTAGACGGTGACTAGCAACTTGTACTCCACGCTGCCTCTGAAGAGGTGTCCGCTGGGCATCTGGAGAGAGGGGTTTCTTTGTGATGTTGCAGCCATTAGGGCAGACGGACTGTGACAGTACAGAGCTTTCCAGGACTGGCAGGCGCAGGACGTCACGAAGATTCTGTGCGTAGTTTGAAAACGCGGGCTTTGGGTTGAGAAAGAATTTTGTCAGGCGGTGCTTTCTGTGCGGTGCCAGGGGTCCAGTTAACAGAAGGAGTTATTCCCCCACAAATTGGCTCATCTTGCCAGAGAAGCTCTTAAAATGGTCGCCACCTCCCCCCGCTCCTCGGCCCCCACTCCTGACTCCTTCCCTCTTTGCACATTCTTTTAGGCAATGGATCTGGAAGTCCCGGTGCTGGCGCGGAACATCCCTGGGAACGCGGCCGTGGTGACGCATGAGGTCACCGGACTGCTGTTCTCTGACCCGCAGGTAATGGGGGGGCCCCGGGTGCTCGGCTGGTCTGAGTCGTCTTCGTCCGCGAGCCGCTCAGGGAGTCTGTGATGCGCGCCCTTGCGAGGAGCTCTCGGTCCTCCTTTCATAACCGGGAGAGGCACAGTGTCCCTGTTGTCACGCAGGCAGCCACCTGGGCGTGTGACCAGAAGACACCTAGGACGGAAGTTCCTGGGTTCTGTTTTCTGATGCTGCTGGTGGAGACCGTGACTTGCTCAAGACGCGTCTGGAGTGGGGGCTCCTCAGATACAGCCCTGTGCCCCGAGAACGCCTCCTGGTGTTCAGGAGAGGGTCACGGGGCTGGTCACAAGCAGCCCCCCGAGACAGTGTGTGGAAGAGGCAGGGTGGTCGTGCCAACACTTGTCCGTAGGCAGGTGTGCGTCTGAAATGGAAACAAAGGCCGGTGCATCTGGCAGTGGGTTCAGGTGGTGGACCTAGGGGTCATTTGGGGCACACGTGGGTGCCTGGACCTCCTGGGACTCATGTGACGGGGTCCTGTTCACCAGGAGCTGAGGCTCCCGGGATGTAGCTGCACTGGAAGCCCTTGGGACCGTGTGCAGGGCGTGGGGGTGGCCTTGGCCTGAGTCTCTTTATTTGCTCAATTTATTTTATTTTTTGCTGGAGGTGCTGGGGACGGAACCCAGGACCCCGTGCACGGTGAGCACGCGCTCTACCGCTGAGCTGCACCCTCGGCTCCAGTGGTAACTCTCGCTCTCAGAGGCGTGACGGGGGCTGAGGCGGCTGACGCACTGGGCCCGGCGGTCGGAGCCTCGGGCACCGTTACCCTCAAAGGAGGGCGTTGCAGCAGCAGAGAGGGGTCTCGGGCGCCTCCTTTGTTCTCTGAGGCGCTACATTTGAAAATCAGCACATGTTCTATGCAGAGATGTGGGGATTTATACTTAAAAGCTGGGGTCAGCTCAAATATTTGGAAGTTCCGTTTTTCAGACTTTCCTACAGCGAATGCTTACTGCTGGATGGTTTCCCCCTCCCTTCCTATCACCCCTTCATTTCACTGCCTGCTGATCACCGAGTCACACAAACAAGACGACAGCTTCCCGCCGGGCGGCGTGTGGGTGGGGACTGGAGGTCGCTGCGCGTCACGCGGTGCTGGGCGGCCGCGGCCGCCCACCTGGGAAACCAGCGGGAAGAGCACAGGTCGGGCCCAGGGCTTGTCTGTCACCTCCCCCCCAAAAGGCACACCTAACGCTAACGCCTTTTCTTTAAATAGTAGCCCCTAAACGCCAAAACGATGCCGGGGGCCGAGGAGCGTGTAGCAGTTACTTGCTGACTCTCCAGACAAAGGCTCGTTGCTTCTTACCACGTTTTGCATCCCTCAAAATCAGCGCCGGCCAAGCTGTAGGTCATAGAATGTTGTCTCCACGTTGGCAGAGAGGTTTTGTTTTTCGTCTCCCCAAACACAATGTCTGTTTATTTTATAGCTCAATTTCAGAGCACTGTGACTTTATCAGCGAGTGTGTGAACAGCTGATGGTTTATAAACGCGTGTGTCGGGCTGGACACCAGAGCAAGGGCAGTCAGGCTCTCCTGATTTCACGTCACGGTTTTTGTAAGGTCTTCCTTTTAATATTTGCAAATAACTGTCCTGTTTCTGGCAACGCCGAGTCCTGTCCGCCGGCTGCTGGCTTCCTGAGAGCCCCCAGACACGGCCCCACGGCATTCCCAGAGTCAAGGCCAAGGCTTATTTTTGGTTCCAATGCTTTAACTTTCATTTTACACAGGATGTTATTTGTTTTAAAAAAAAAACCCAAAAAACAACAACAACAAAAAACCCCGAAACGCTCTAGGTTTCACACAGGGGAGGCTGCAATTTTTTTTAACGCATTTTGAAAAAGTGCGCTAGACACGGACGCCACACACAGCTTTGCTTTACCGTTGGACTCAGGCTCGGACCTCGCGCAGGGCGGGAGCCGCGCTTCAGAAACAAATATGCGTGTTGGAGAAGTCTCCGGCTGTGGTTCTGGTCGTCCGGGCTCAGGTGTTGAGATGAAATTAGCCGCTGGTTGGTTGCCAGGGTTTGTGATATTTCAGACGTGCATTCAGGTTTGTGTGAGAAGCAGCACCTCACTTACTAGGAAGAGATTCAGGCCAGAGTGCCAGCCCCGTGTGAACAAAAACACTGCGAACCAGATCAGTACACAAAGAATGCTGAAGCCGTCAAGTCCTCAGCGGCTGCCGCCACCCCCCAGCGAGGACAGGCCTGCAGCCCGGCCTCTGCAGCCACTCCCAGTGGTGCCCTCTGAGGGGGCTCAGAACAAGAAAGGACAGGACACTGGCCCTAGATAGCTGGGTGCTTGTCAAAGGAATGAATACAATGAGCACAAATGTTTGCTCCCTCCCATAGACAGAAAAGCACTAAATTCTTTAACTTGAGATGCCTGGTTTCTTTAGTTAACAAGTCATCTTTTAATGTTCCAACTCCCTGGTCTCTTGTAAAGCTCCTATATGTCCTAGCTCCTCCCCCACCTCTTCAGAGCCGTCCGGCAGAGCCATCTGAGGCGCTGTCATCCCGGCCCGAGTCCTCCCGCCAGATAAAACGTAACTCTTAACTTTTTGGCTGTGCGTTCATTTCAGTCGACACTTGTAAAGGTTTTATGTGTATAGATAGAATAGATAAAGTTATCTATGTATCTGTATCTATAAATGTATATATAGTTTTTTTTTTTTACCGTAAATGCTGTTCACATCCTTGCTAAATCTGGAGTTAGTGGTTCTGCTTTTGTTTTTATTCCTGAACTGAGATGCTATGTGGTAGACTGTGCATTTCATACCCCGCTCACCTCCTTGTCGCAACGGAAAAGGAACTTCACAGACGCTTTGCCTGAAGGGTAGGAATGGTTGTTACAGGGCACCCTGTATCCCTTTGTCCCTTTCATGAACCTATTTCTAAAACAGAACCAACCATGGGAGCCGACACGTGACTTTCTCCCTGACCGCGGACTCGGTGGGCGTCCCAGGTGGGGAGTGTTTTCCAATCACCAGGACCCTGGCCTCTTGCTTCCTCCTTCCAGGAGCTCGGTCTTTGTGCTCCCGTTAGGGCCTCCCCATCTGGCACCTCTGAAGGTGGAGAAGGCTGCAGCATGTGGGACACCCAGAGGGGAACCGCGGTGGGTTCTGGGCACGGTGAAGGCCCCCAGGACCCCTGTGTCAGCGCAGATCTGGCCTTGGAAGGTAAAAGATGCACCAGCAGGCACGACCTGAATGCGCCGATCAGCCTGGATGGCAGAAGTGAGGTCTTCAGGGAAGAGACCCGAGGTAGATAAATGGGTGTGACCGAGGGATGGGTGGATGGAATAGAAAAGGAGGAGCTGACTGGAACGTGGCTTGTGCCAGGACAGGTGGTGGAAGCTCCGGTGTCTGAGACAAGACATGGAGTCCCCAGTGGGTTACGGCTGGCTGGCGACCACCTGCCCCAGGGGAGGAGTGGCCCGGCTGAGTGCCCCTCGCTGGAACTGGGGTCCCCTCTAAGAGCTGAGAGCAGCCCCCTCGTCCCCCACACTGCCAACAGCTGGGAAGAGAATGGTGGCTTTGGTCCCAGGACTACAAGGAACTGAATTTTGCCAACAACCGTGTGCGACTCAAAGAGGACCCCGAGCTCCAGATAGGAGCTCATCTCGTGAGTTGCTGACCTGAGGAACTACCCAGGCCGGGGCTTCGGACCTCCAGAAACCAGGATGTAATAGACAGCGTTTGTTCTGCACCAGGAGAAGACTAGCACCGGGAGGAAGGCGAGGGGAGACTTTGGGGCAGAGGGGAGTAGTTAGGTTCATTTATTTATCTCTCAGTGGAGGCATTGGGGGTTGAACCCAGGACCTCATGCATGCTGAGCAGGTGCCCCACCACTGAGCTCTGCCCTCCCCCCAGGGAAGATTTTTAAGTGGCACCCACGTTGCTGCAGCAGACGGTAGAGAACTGCTGATGCAGGCGGGGTCTCTGAAGAACGGCTGAGGTCGCGATGCCTCACATCTGAGGAGACGGAAGCCCATCCAAGGGGATGCCGGAGGGCCTTGTGTCTCTTTCCTCTGAATTCCCTGCTCTGTTCCAGTGCTCCGTGAGCAGCCGGAAAGATGAACCCACCGTGCAGTTGGGTGGGGGCAGCTAGAGACATGTCCTTGGGAACCCACAGCTTAAGTCGGGGAGGGAGTGCAGACATCCCTGCTGAAGTGCCCCAGGGGAGCACTTGGGATGAAGCCCAAACTTTTCACGATGGTCACCAAGCTGGCCCGACCTCGCCTCTGCCCTCCACCCTGACCTGCCTGCTTCGCACCTCACAGACCATCTCTGCTCCTCCATCTCCTCCGTCGGAGTGTCTTCCCTGTGATCTTCCTCGGGCTGGGTGCTTCTGCCCCCGCGGGCCTCTCCTCAGTGGGACCTGCTCCGTCCGGACCACCTGGCCCAGAGGCCCACCCCCTTTGCTACCTTTCTGCATTTTACTCCTTTCCCGGCTTTGATCACTGCCGTGTCGGCTCGCTCAGGTGCTCAGGTGTTGGTTGGGTCCTTTGTGGCCACCTTTATTTCCCCAGCCACGCCCCCACCCCCTGAAAACGTCCACGGGAGCGGAGCGGTGCCCTCCCCTCTAAACCGGGACAGGTGCCTCACCGGCAGGATTCTGTGTTCCTCACCCCGCAGCCCCAGCACCTCGGACAGCGCCTGGCACTCGCAGCCCCAGCACCTCGGACAGCGCCTGGCACTGAGCGTCGGTTGACAGATGAAGGGGGGAGGCAAGAACCTGGCCTGACAACTATTTGCATAAAGATAATAGGGAATTTGGAAGGAAGGGAAGTTTGCTTTGGGGAGCTTATCAGGAAAGCCTTCTGAACCGCAGGCAAAAACGCGTATTTTGGATTTTTAACAAAACGATGATTAAAAACCTTCAGCTGTGGTTGGAACAAAATAACCTCTATTTTTATACACCTCACCCCCAGGAAACCGTAATTTATGTGAACTTTCCAAACCTGCTAAACATTGACTTTTTGCTGCTGTTGTTACCGCAACAATCCCATTCTTTTTGTTTTTAAGAAGAAAAAAAATGGAGCTATTTCATGACTACGTTTTATAGCTTCAAAATTAAAATCCACTTGACATTTAATAGAAACCCCGCAAATCTATATTCTCTCTCAAGGACAGACTTTTAAAGTGTGGCCCAAACTAATCTGGCTGGGAGGTTCTGTTTGTTTTTCAGGCAACTATTAAAATAATGGTAACTTTGGGAATGATGATGATGACAGCTCATGTTTATTGAGTGTGTGTTACGTTCCGACCAATGCTCTTTGCTTTCACTATGGACTTACGCTTTGATTAAGACTGTTTTGTTTTACAACTTTGATAGTCAATCAGCAATTTATTGTTTGGAAGAAGCAAGCGTTTTGGAGAAAGATCAGCGTCCAAACTTTTGATCAGGCAGAGCTGTGCTTGGATCCTGAGTTTGCCCCTTGGAATCTGTGTGATCCTGGACATGTTTCTCCCTCTGCAAGATGGAGATATTGAAGCTCATCAGAAAGCATGTGGGGTGGCGCCCCGTCCTTTTGCCTCAGAGGAAAGTTACAAGTCCACGGAGTTAACTGTCTTCATGGTGCTGACCGCGGGGTGGAGTCGGCGGCGGCCCCTTGGGGGCTGGAGAACACACAGAGCTCCTGGGTTTAAGCCCTGGAATCGGGCTCAGTGCAGAGACACATGATCCTCGTGGAATCTGGCCTGGTCCCTGGGGTCAGGATGACACAGATGGCAGGGGACACACATGGAGAGGGATGACTTGGGTGGGCCAGAAAAATGGACCACATAACATGCAGTTCAAAGATACCCATAATTTACAGTTCTCAGACAGCCTCGTGTTTTTGAGAACTCCTTTTCAGACACATAAACGAAAAGTACAGGACTGATTTATCCCTGCCGTACCGGGAATTAACAGCCTCTTGGTCTCATAACACACGCCATCAGCTCTTTTGTATCAGCTGTCGCAGGTCTTAGCCTAAACACACATGTGAAAGCCATCCTTGTTCCTGGTCTCGTAAGTGTAGAGACGTTCCAACCTGTCCCTCCCTCCAGCACTTACGCACAAGAGATAGAGTGTCTTCATCATGATGACTGAGTTGTTTGTCCCTCAGGAACTCGTGTTCTGTTTGATTCCTGCCATTCCCGGAGCTTGCTGGTTCAAGAAATGCAGGACGTGGAGTTAACGTGACCGGAAGGCACGCTTGGCGGCTACGGTCTGCAGGAGAAAGAATTGTGTCCACCAGGCATCGGGCGGGCGTGAGGACATTCACGTGCACAAGGACAGTGGCCACCAGCCAAGGTCCAGCTCACAAAAACTCATGCAGGTGGCGTGTGGGGGCTGACTGTGGGTTTTGGGGGATGTGGCAGCCGCTGTGGCCTCGGCAGGAGAATTCCGATTGGGAGCCTTTGCAGCAGCTGGAGTGGCCTTCACCCCTGAGCTCTGCCCGGCGGTGTCGCTCTCTACACCCTTCTTCCCACGGCCTCGCTGAAGTCGGCTTTCCTTGGGTGATGCCGCCTGTGAGCGTTGCGTTCACGCCTCCTCCCCAGAGCACAACCAGAGGGACTTAACTGCAGACTCATTTTCGGGTTTTTCTCTTTCCCTCTGACGTCCTGCCGCTGGCATCCCTGCTCCATGCTCGTCTTCTGGGCTGCCCTCTTCTCCCAGAGCTTCCCCTCACTCTCCTCCCTCTCCTCCCTGATGCCTTCCTCTCCCCTGCCTCTGAAGCACGCCAGAGCAGCAAGAGCGGTTTTCTGCCAGCTTGTCTGTTTGAAATGGTGCCCTGATAGGTATCTGGGAGGCAAGAGAGTGAGAAACACAAGCGAACATTCACCAGCCTCGCTTCCAGCTTAACCAGCCGTTCCCGGAGCTCAACGATCCATGCGGTGGCTTAGTGGGTTTTGCTCCATCACCCTGGGAAGCTGTTGAGCCTGGAGGAGGAGGACCTGGGCTCTGGGGCTGCCTGAGTTTAATTCCCATTTCTGTCACTTTCTCCTGTGTGACGTCGGGCAGGTTCCTGGGCCTCTCTGTGCCCCTGTTTGTGTCTCTCTGTGAAAGGAGTCACAGTGATCACAAGAGTCCTAGTCCCTTTCCTGCAATTCTGAAATCCAAGAAAAGCACTTGAAAAGCGGTTTTATTTTTAGTAAGTTGGGCGCCAAAACTCACCTGGCAGCAAACTCGTCTCTCAGCTGGATGTGGCGTTCTGTGGCTTTGTCTGCCCTGCTGAGCGAGACTGTTCATCTGTCTGATTCCAAAATTCTGATGTGTCGTCTATGGGGCGCTGCCTCAGGAGGGCCTATGTTAGTAAAAGTGTACATAAACCACATTATTTAAAACCCCCACATCCTGGATTCTGAAACACGATCTGTTACCTGGTTGCAAGCTCTTGCTAAGCGTGGGCTGTGGTTATTATTCAATTCGGCAGATTCTGGCCCCCACGGGAGGCTCTTGGCCAGAGACCCAGGTGTCATGTTGAGAAGTTAAAGGACAGGGGACCCCTCATGGAGGCTGCCTCCTTGACTCAGGGGCGGGAGGGAATTGAGAGGGAGTTCACTTTGTCACCAAGTGGTCCGTGCCCATTCACCGCCCTTTTCCCGCTCCCTCACATGTGCCCCCCGAGAACCGTGGTCTAGAACACACACCAGAGCATCCAGGGCTCCACCCCATCACCCCTGGGTCTCGAGGGGTCTGGGGATGAGACACGAGGCAGACACGAGCTCAGGAATTGTCCTGCAAAAGGGCCGGAGCTCACGGAGTGCGCGAACGGGACCCACTGCTAGACTGTGTAGTGACCAGTCCTGGACCGGATCACTGGGAAGGAGACAGACCAGACTTCCAGCTGCCGCCGTCTCAGCCACGGCCAGGGCCACGGTCAGGGGCGAGCCCCGCCCACCTTCTCCGGCTCTGCTTGGAGCCGTCGGTGTAGACGGGGATGGTCTCCTGAGCGGTTGCTTCGAAACCCGCCCAGGTTGGCTTCTCCTGCCCCAACACCTGCACGTGCGCCTGCTCACTGTTTCTGCTGTTTGTTTTCAAGTGAGCCCGTCTTTCACCATCACGTTGTCTCGTGAACACGCAGCAGCCCCCCCCACACCAATTGGTTATTGCCGCTGCACATTTAAAAGATGGGTCAAACGCTCCGGCTGAGTCATGCCGAGACTGTACGTTCTTCTGCGGGGTCCCCACGACGTCGCCGCCACGCACGCCGGCCCGTGGGATGCCGTGTGGCCGTGTTTCCATACACAGCATTGTGAACCGTGGCACCTGGATAGGACTTGAAACCCGACCACCGAATGGGGCTGTGTGCGAGATGAATAGGACAGACACGTGTCTGTCACTTCTGCAGACGGACCTCGGAGCAAGATTCTCACAACTTGCGGTTTTCAGTGAGATGCAGTTTTTCTGTGGCCAAGTAATCAGGTAGGCACAGTGGTCCGTCTTAGACTAGTGCTTCCCATGGCCTGACCCCCCCAGAACCACCTGCTAGAAGACACGCAGGCGGCGTGGACTGAGTGTGCCTCCACCCACCCCTCAAATTCCCACTTGGCAGCTCAAGCCTCTGGTGTGATGGTGTTAGGAGGTGGGGCCCCGAGAGTCTGTTCGCCCTGGAGGTGGGGCCCTCACAAATGGGATTCAGGCCTGAATCAAAGGGACCCCACAAAGCTCCCCCGTTCCTTCCGCCCTGTGAGATTATCGTGAAGAGACGACCTTCTGTGACGCCAGGAAGCAGGTCCTCACCAGACACGGAATCTGCCAGCACCTTGACCTTGGACTTCCAGCCTCCGGGAACTCGGGCCCCTTTAGGTGGTGGCCTCAGGGCTCCGAGAGGCTGCAGAGCGGGAGACCTTCTGAAGCTTTGCTTGGAGGCCCAGCTACATCACTTCTAACCTCTTCTGCGGGTCAAAGCAGGTTCCAGGACCAGCCCCGACTCGGGAGCTGGGGAAGTAGACCCCCTTCCCCCTTCATGGGAGGGGTGGGCAAGTCCTGCGGCAAGGAGACAGGCCTGGGAGGGGGGAGGGGCTGCGGTGCCGTCTGTGCACACGCGGCTCTCTGTGCCAGCACGCTTCCCTCCCTGTCCCCGGCGTGAGCTCAGAGCTGCCTTGGCTGTCGTGCAGGAGCTGTGTGAGCCCAGGAGCCTCGGGGAGGGGCTCTGACAACTCAAGAGTGAGGTTGTCCTTTCTTTTCTCTTTATTTTCTTTCAACCTCTCACCCCAGGGCTGTATGCCGACAGCCACGATGCGTCTTACACCTCACGCAGATGTCTCTTGCTTTATCTAAGTCTGTGGTTTTTGCTCCGTCTTTCATGCGGACAGAGAAGAAGGAAGTACACCCTCTCACACTCTATTCCTAGAAACCCTGTCACCCAGGATTCTGTTCTAATACGGTCGGTCATGCATTCTGCAGGGACGTAAGCCGGGGGGTTGGGTTGTAGCCGAAGTCTGCGTCAGATAAATCACAGATACGACCAGCGTCCGAAAATAACGTGCCACAGCTCTGCGTCTCTCGGATAATTTTAATAAGAAGGTGGTTCTCCTGTGAGGTGGGAATAAATATGTTTTTATTATAAATGGAACACCAGTTTGCTGTAGTGTATACATAATACATAAAAATATAATTCCACTTTGTCATAAACATTGCTGTTTATGTTGCTAGCTGTAAAAATCACCCAACGTTTAATTAACAATAACTTTGAGGCTACACGGATGTTCCTTTTAAACAGCAAAACACCGTGTGTTAGTCCCGGGCACCGCTGCTGTGGAATGTGCACGGGGTGCGGAAGCAGGGTGGTGGCGAGAACTAGGCCCGTGCTGGGCTGTGCCCTGACGTCTCTGTATTAGCTCAGTGCATCTGCTCAGCACTCTACAAAGCAGGTGCTATTATTGTCCCTAATTTAAAGATGGGGAAACTGAGGCTCAGGGAGGTTACGAAACAGACCCAGCATCACTCCTGCGAGGGGTGGGATGTGAATTTAAATGCGGGCGTCCCGGCTGGTGAACCCTGCTTTGACTTACGTGCAAGTGTGATAAATAATGCACGTTCCCCTCCTCCCCCTGAACACCCTCTAACAATGAAAATAATTCTCATCAATCAACATTGAGCAAGGCAGACTTTCTCCGGCCGGACCTGAGCAACAGAAGAAAAGTCTAGAAAGTCAAGGCCAGACAGGCGAACCCCTCCCCCCCCGCCGCCCGTGGAGTCAGGGGCAGCGCTGGGCTCACCCCTCGGGGCCCACTGCCCCTTTGGAGACGAGCAGTGTGGGGCTCAGAGAGGTCAAGCAGCTTGCCCAGGGCCACGGGGGTGGTGGTGTCTCGAGGATGGGGGCTCAGATCCTGCAGTCAGACACTCGCGTCTGTCTCAGCTGATACTCGGAAACGGGGAGAAATTGTGCATCTCAGGGTCACCGGAAGGGCTCTTAGTCCCTGTGAGGAGCTGCGGGTTTGGCCGTCCAGGGCAGAGGGCAGGAGGGGGCGTGATCGCTGACTCTCGTGTTTTGCTCGCGCGTTCACCCCGGCGCGTGCGTAATTGTTTACTCAGTCCCAGGGTTCGCATTAACTCCCATCTCTCCCAAAGGCCATTTTCTCCCGAGTCAGGGAGGTGGACCAAGGAAAGACACGGGCTTCCGGCTGCGCTTGCCATCCCCCTTCACCCCTTTGCTCACCTCCATCTCTCCTCCATCTCCTTCTTTGCAGGAGTTTGTTCAGCTGGCAAAGAGGCTGGTTAGCGATCCCGCGTTAGAAAAGGAAGTTGTGGCCAACGGAAGGGACTACGTGAGGATGTACCATTCGTGGCAGGCGGAGAGAGACACCTACGGGCACCTCGTCAGGATGCTGGAGGGAAGCCCTGAGGACTGAGGGCGCCTGCCGGGTGTCGGCGGTGCCGATCGGCGTCCATCCGAGGCACAGCCCTGGGCAGATACCCACAGCCGGGGCCCTGGGCCGGCGGGACCCGGCCGTCTGGTCCAAACTAAGCCCAGTTCATTGGAATCAGAGATTAGTCGGCTGTTAAGACAGTTCAGCCCAGACCTCGCTGTGCTCCCAGAGAACGTCCCAGATGTGTTTTCAGATCGGTCCTCATGGATGCACAGAAGCTCACTGGGTCCCTGCGGCGGAGGAGCTGGTTTTGCGCGGAACTAGGGAGAGAGCTGGACGGGCTGCTTTAGGACTTCCTGAGGACAGCAGGGGTCTGTTGGTAAGCCGTCACAGCGCAGGCACCTCTCCCCTGTCTTCGGATGACCTGTAACCCATCATTGTCTGTTCAAAGAGCAAAAGCAAAAATCAGACACGTCGGCTGAGGGGTCCTGGTGGCGTTTCTGCCGTGGTGCAGACTCTGCAGCAAAAGTGGGGCCCCGACAGACTTGCAGGTGGGCCTCCGGGCTCTGCACGTTTGCTTTTGACCCCCTCTAGATAAACAGGCAGACCCCGCCCCCACCTCAACCCCCCGCAGGCTCCCTCCACCTCCTGGCCGAATTTGAGTCGAAAACCAGTTGGAACAGGGGCCACGTCACCTGGGTTTTGGGGTTCAGCACCCAGGGCTGAGTGTTGGTCTGGTCACCAGCTTCCAGACCATCCCAGAACCGGCACCGGATCCCCACGACCCTGTCCAACATGAGGCGAGTTTAGCCAAGCGAACCCATCACTGGGAGGAGGTCCTGACCGCGCCGGCGCCATGGCCCCACACCCCATGCTCGTTTGCCTTTGGTGGCGGTGTTTGCCTCTGTTGGACCCTAAAATCCCTGCTGTCCGGTGAACATTCTGTGGCAACAGCTGGGTGTGAGGTGCTCTGTTTCTCGTGCGAGGTGGGAAGCCGCGGGCGTCCAGAGGGAGGGGCTGACGCCGGCTCAGAGCCCATCACAGGAGGCGTCTCGTTGGCGTTTGTTCCGATGCCGCCAGACCCTGGAGGGAGGAGGAAAACCCACGTCACCCTTGCCTCAAGGGTACCTTGGACATTTTCCCCCCAATCATCATTTTTTTATAAACAGCCAAACCTACGTCCTGTTTTTAAAGGGATAAGACTCAGTTTGAACAATTTAAACTCCAGCGACTTGAGGATGAGAACAGCACGTTTACAGATTGCGAACCACGTCCTTTCGCGTTCCGTTCTGCGCCTCAGTCTCAGAGCAGGGTCCCTTCCCAAAGGCAGGCACACGGAACCCGCAGGCGCTCCTCGCGCCCCAGATCCACAGCCCTGCGAGCGGCCTCCTTCAGCCCACCCCGCCTCCTTTGTGGTATCTGAGAGTCACGAGGGTCCGGGGTCCCCTGTGGCCAGGGAGGAGGGGGAGGGAGAAACGGGGGCCAAGCCCCGGGCTGGCGGCTTTGAGTCTGGAGTCAGCGAAGTCAACCTGAGAAAAGGCCCCGCTTTGCCCTGGGTACCAGCCGGGGGTGCTGCCGTGCAGGGAACGCTGGCCGCCGGGGAGCGCCGCTCGGCCCGGTGAAGGCCGGTGTGCGTGCTGGGCTCCACTGCACCTCAGCGCCATTCATTCACGTCGTCAGAGAAGCACCGCACCGGCCTCTGGCCCTTTGGGGAATGGCCTGTTTTTAAATGAATAAAGTGCCACCACCCTCTGCACAAAAAAATAGCTTCTGTGTGTTTGTTCCTGTCGTGAGCCTGGTTCTGGAAGAAGCAGGCCCCGCCCCTCCCTCCCGTCCCTGCACCTTGAAAGGAGGTACTGACATGGGAGCACCTCATTAAGAGGGGTTTAAATGCAATTGTTGTTTTTAATACCAAAGTAGGTTAAAAAAACGCTTTTCTATAAATGTTCTGGCCGCCCTCAGTTTCATACTCGGTTAACTTTATGCTGAAACATTTTGCGTGGAGTTTCCAATTTGCTGATGCACAGGTTTGGGTGACTGGAAGAGTCAGCTTCCAGATAGAACTGAGACACTGGAGCCTTCAGATACGGAGGGGATGTGCACTTAAGGGGGCACGGGGGGGTGGAGCAGAGAGGCACGGCGCGCACCAGGCTGCCGGTCGCTGGGAGAGGCGGCGCTGATGGCGTCTGCCGGAATCATAGCAGCCCTCACGCCCTTCCCACGCTCCGCAGCGAAGTTCAAGAGGACAGCACTCGTCACGAGGGGCCGACTTTACACTGGACTTGGTGAGTGGGAGGGTGTCGGTCAGGATCAGATTTGGTTACGACTGACGGAGATTCCAGAGTGGCAGTGGCTGAAGCAGAAGAGAAACAGTTCTTTTCCCATCATGTAGAGATTTAACAAGGCACGTATGATGTTCTCCGGGGATGGGGGGCGGGGGGCGGGGACTAGGACCCCTGCGTCCTCAGTATATGGCCGCCTCTACCTCGTGGTGTGAGGTCGCTCCCCTGGCTCCGCCATCACGCCTGGATTCCAGGCTGCAGCTAGGTGGGAGGCGGGAGGAAGATTTGTCTCCTCGTTTCAGAACAATTCCTGTTTCCGGTTACATACTGTGCCTTCGCCCAGTTGCTTAGGAATGCAGGCTTTTCTCCCAGCGGCCACGCACCCCGTTAAAAACCAGGGGTCTCCTACCAAAAGAGAGGGGAAGGACGCCTGCGGGGAAGAGCTGGCAGTGCGGCAGCCATCGGGATAAACTGGTTTCTCATTCTGTAGTGGTTACAGCCGTACCGCTTGCTAATTACCAAAGCCAAGAGAAGTGCTTTCCGCAAGGGTTTGAAGGCCATCCCGACACAGACCACCTTTTCTCCCCAAGGTCTCATCCGTATACAAGCCCCCAGCCAGCGCCCCCTCATCGATCAGAACCTCCAGCCCTGTGGCTCCTAAATTAAAAGCTCAAGCGTCAAAGCGTCCGTGGGTGTCCGCCCGAAGCCCCGAGAGTGTTTGTCCGTGCCAGGTGACACACCACTCCCGAAGGCACAGTCAAACGGGGTGTGCTGACTCTGTGTGTCATCCCGGTGCCCCCGAGAGTCTCCCTGGTCGCCCCGAGTGCGTGTGGGCCGGGCTCTGCTCCCGCTGGAAGCTCTTGGGAAGTAGAAATTGTTTCTGAAGGGGTCCATGAGCCAGACCCTGACTGCCACACGGCACGGATTTGTGTTAAAAACAAGATGCCATGAAGTTCTAACCTGCACAGTGTTTAGGTTCTAAAGACAGTGCTGAGGGGGAGGGTGTCGCTCACGCGGCAGAGCACATGCCTGGCATGCACGAGGTCCTGGGCTCCATCCCCAGCGTCTCCTCTAAAAATAAATAAATAGACCTAATTACCTCCCCCACCAAAAAATATTCAAAAATAGTGTTTAGAACAAAGACCTTGCACGGTCCAAGTTACCTGCAAGGAATCCCCACAAGTCGGGCGTCCATCCCTCCGTTCAGCCAGCGTCTCTTGTGGTCGTGGAGGCAGGCGCTGCGCTCTGGCCGAGGCTACAGCAGGGGACACTCCCCGCCTCGGGGGGCTCCCTCCCCAGGGGGCTTGACCGTTAGCGTGGACCTGGGTGGATGCCCGCTGCAAAGTATTCAGAGAAAGAGTGGGGTCGACCCTCAGGAAGGGGTGCGGATCAAAAGTCAGTTAAGTACAGGATCCACAGGGCAGTTGCACCCCAACAGTCAGAACGAAAACCACCTCCGAAGCGTGACAGGTAATTTCCAAGAGAATCTTATTAGACGCTAAAGGGACTTGTGCTAAAAATGAATACAGAAAAAAAAAAAAAAGGTATGTGTGTGGCAGGGGGGAGGGTGTCAATTAAAAAAATAACGACTTCAGCTTTATCTGTGGCCACAATCTATTTTAAAGGAATATTTTACAATTTACTTCGTCCTTCAAACTCATAAACAAGTGCTTAAAAATCCAGGCTGAGAGAAATGTCTTCCCCCCACAAATTGCACAATTCTGCTGAATTACAAAAGCTTTCTCCTTCGGGGTGGGGAAAAAAAAGAGCACTGCGATGCCTTTCTCGATAGGAGCCCTGGAAATTGCTCTATGCGCTGCCGAAAGCCTCCGCTGCCAGGAGAGTCACGCTTCATTTAAAGTGGATTTCCTTCTTTGGCATCTAATATAAAAATACGCGACATATTTCCCCAAATGAGAAAGGTTAACAACCAGATGTTTACAAGAAGCTGGCGAGCCGAGGAGCCAAGCAGTCCTGGGAGACTAGCTCTCCAATGTATTTGGTGCAAACTTCTCCATTTTAGACATGGCTGGGAAAAAACCCCAGCTCACCGAGTTTAGAGGGCTGCTTCCGTCTCGGGACCCCGTCCCCTCTCTCCTGCCACCTCAGTGCGCTTGGAGGCCCAGCGGGCACACAGACCAGGATGGCACGCTGAAAAAGCAGCTACGTTTATGACGTCAAAGGGTTGTGACCCCACCCCCCACCCCGCGCCACGTTCGTCCACTGCAAAGGACCACCCTTCCTCGCGTGACTTGGGTGAACTCGTGGATGCCCCTGTGGGTACCTCGGCTTCCCCAGGCTCTGGTCCGGCCTCAGCCCGAGCCAGCGGACAGCCCGTCCGTGACAGCCCCCGACCCCGAACAGGCTGGCCTCGGGACACCGCATCCGCCTGCCGGCCACCTGGCCCCGTCGCTCCCACTCACCCCAGTTCCCCACACCCTCTTTCTAGCCTTCCTTACTCCTCGCAGTGAAACAAGAACCCACTTGACCTAAACGCATGGGACGCTCACAGATCCTGTTGTTGGACGGTCCTCTCTGTTGAGCCTCAAAAATCCTTTCCGATAAAAACTCTCTTTACTGAGTGAGGATTTGTTTCTTACTTGGCAGTGCGTTATCTGCAGGGTCTCCATGACTCCTCGCCACAGCCCCGTGATTCTACAGGTGAGGGAACTTTGAGGCTCTGAAACGGGTCCGGAGCTGGGGGCTGGGAGGGGACGGAGCCAGGACGGATGCTCCTCTGGGCTGCTTGGAGCATCTTCTCTCTCTCTCCCCGGCCCCGCGTGTGACTGTCCCCATCTCCCACCCAGGCAGTCGTCAGCTACACGCCAAGGAGTTTAGCTGCACCTGCACAGTGTCCAACCCAAGTCAGAGGGAGCTTTGGGAAAGGGGTCAGAACACGTGAGCCCCAAATATACCACTTTGGCATAAGGGTTATTTTGAGCGGAGGTCAGCGCCAAGGTGGGCCTGCGCGAACAAGCTTTCCTAAAGGAAACTTACCTTCTGTTGGTTGCTTTGCATGTTTACCTTCCCACGGCTTATCACCCCTGGAATCTCAAAGCCCCTTTCCTCTGCCTTCTCCCTTCTCCGCGGATGTCTTGCCCTTTATTAAAAGGGCAGGTGAGCTCCAGGTCTGCCCACGTCTGTCAGGTTTTCCTTTCATGCCTGCGAGGTTCCATGCGGACCTGGCATAGACCTTCTCCTCCTGCTCGTCTGTCTCCTGTCAGATTTGCAGGGCCCCAGCCACCGAACCAGCGGGAAAAGAGGAGAAGGGTATTTTGCTCATCTGAGGTTTAACATCAGCACATTTATTTTGAATGAATTGCTGAGTTAGGAGAATTGTTCCTTGCTGATGAGTATTACCCAGGTGGAATTTTGATCAACTGGTTTTAAATACAGTAAGGCTTTCTTGTTTTTGGAATTTTTTTTTTTCAGCAGTCTGGAAACAAATGTTCTTTGGGTAACCTCATATGCTATAATACTGCCGAAAAAATAGAAAATTTTTTGGGGTAGCAGAATAATTTATCAATATATTAATTTTATATATATATATATATATATATATATATATTTGCACATGCACATACAGAGGATGCAGGAAAAATGAGGAGGAAGAGGATGAGTCTCTGGAACGCACCCCGCCAAGTGAGGGTCCTTAGCTTCGCACAGAAGAGAATTCGAGAGCGAGTCATAGTTGAGTAGAGGCAGCTTTATTCAGGGACGTGCACTCCGCAGACGGAGGGCAGGCCATCTCACTCAGACGGGAGCACGGCCACGAGGCCGGGGCTAGTTTTATGGGCTCAGCAACTTCAAATGCTAAAAAGTGTGGGGGTTATTCCAGCTACTTTGGGGGAGGGGCTGGGACTCATCGCCCACTTTTGGACCTTTCATGGTCAGCCTGGGGACCGCCCTGGCCCCTGTGGGAGGGCCACTTCGCAGCTTCTGTACTTCAAGGCGCGTATGTTGAAGCGCAAGATCCACTGGGAGTCGAGTCTTCCTCCGTCGTGGGGCTAATCACCGTGTCACTCTTCTCCCGGCTGTGCCCTGCCCCCTGCCCTCCCGTCTCCCAGATGCGCACTTCTGCAGTTCCTTCTGAAAACCGGGCCTTTCTGACATGACTGCAGTCAGAGGGTGGAGATGGACATCGCCAGACCGAGCTCAGATAAGAGAGAGTCAGAGTCTTGTTTTCTGATTCCCAAGGAGCCTTTTGAATTTCACGAGAGAGAAAACAACCGTCTTGAAAACCAAAGCTCTTGGACTGCAAAGCAGGAGCTTTTCAGAGAGAGAGAAAGATTCCGCGGTCAGAACACAGGGTCTAGACAGTGTGTCAGAGGCCAGTCCTGAAGGGCCCGAGGCGTAATGTCTGTGCTTTAATCACCGGTTTGGAAATCAGTGACACTGAAGTGGCCGACGGACCCGCGCTGGGGTCCCAGTCCTGGCTGAGACCCCCGTCTCGGCCGGCGAGGTTCTTTCTCTGATCAGAGTCACGCAGCCAGAAATGACACCGGTACCGAGAGCCACACAGCACAGGGTTCATTCGGTGGCCAAAGAATGGGGAGGTGGGAACCCAGTTTGCAAATCAGCTTAACGTGACTCAGGTGGGGACACTGTACATACAGGAGGGTCGAGGTGAGAGGGAGGGAGCTGGGAGGAGCAGGAGGAATATTCACGAGGTACCGAGAACAGGCGTGGAGGGCTGGACCCGGGACTGACACACCTCTGCTTATCAGTCCTTGGAGGAGCCTTTCTGGTGGTTGTCATGGCGATCAGCAACTGCCCTGGCGCTGGTGGGTGTGTCCTGAGCATGCTAATTTATTACAACGAGCGCATAATGAGGCTCAGGTCTCCTGGAAGTCACAGCTCCCTTTCCCTTCTGGGAGGAGCAGGGGTGTGATTCTGGGGCAACAGCCTTGGTAACAGAAGGTCACGTTTACAATGCTCTAAGCTTGAGTCCAGCCTGTGGTGACTCCCGACCCTCCTTGGCTTGTTAGCCGCGCACGCGTCTCCGGCCTCATCTTCTCCCGGCTTTCTCTGCGTCTCTGTACTGTTACGAACCGATAAGTATCCGCCCCCAGATTCATGTGTTGAAGCCTTAACTCCGAATGTGGCTGTTTTGAAGATGAGACCTTTAGGGAGATAATTGAGAAGAAATAAAGTCATCAGCGTGGGCCCTGCTCCATAGCACCGGTGTCCTTATAAGGAGACGAAGAGATACCAGCGGCCTCTTTTTCTCCCCACACACACGGAGGAAAGGTCCCGCGGAAGGAGGAGGGGCATCAGAGAAGCACCTGCTGAAGATGCGAGCACTTTAAAACCAGCAGACTCCCATGTCTACTCCTGGCAATGTAATTACTGCCAATTTTCTTTAGAACTGTTTAGCTTTATACACATACATACGAATGCATACATCTATAATGCTGCACAAAGCACAGAGGCGTCTCGCCGAAACTGCACTGTGCTGCTTCATGCATGCATCTAGCACTGTATCTATTAATATGTGTATACTTAAATCCATCTACAAATATATATGTGATGAATTTATTTTGCCTTATAAGTTAAGTATTTTATAAATGTATAACTATGAAAGTATAAATATCTATTCATAAATGTCTAACTAATATAATGAAAGTGCAAATTATAATTTGAAATAGAATTAGCTTACTGATTTTACTAACTATAATTTTAAATTATCTGTAATTGGAGAGAAAAATTGTGTCTGGAATTATTTATGCATAATCAAATATACAAATGTAAATAATTACTTATGTATTTTATTAATTATGATAAAAATTATCTGCAGTTAAAATTTAACAAAATTATCTACAGTGATATATAAAACATATATTTTATTTATAAAATCTGTATTATATGTTTAAATATATATATATAAAGCCAAACATACAAATAGCACCTTCGAGTGAGCCATTTCACTTTCAGAAATTTATCCAAAGGACAAGATCAAAGATGATTAAAAGCTTATGTAAAAGGTAAATCCATCACAGCGTTAATTTTAACGGCCAAAGATTTCAAACAATGTCAATATTCAGAAGTCACCGAGTCGTTCATTAAGTAGTTGTGTAGGTTTAACATGGAATAGTGGGCGGCCTTTAGAAATTACAGTGTAAATGGCAGGCTTGGCAAGGAAACACAGTCACCATAGTATGTGGGCTATGATCTCAGTTTTCCTAAAACGTGCACACACGTGTGTGAATGAGAACCTGTAACGGTGCGCACACATGTATTTGGGGGATGGTTACGGCTGACATTTATTTTCTTATGTGTTTTTTTTTTTTTCCCCTGTGGATTTCAAGTTTCCCAGAGTGAACATAGATATTTCTTTTTGTAGGTTAAAAATGATACTTTAAAAAAACAATTAAGGAAATGAAGCAGGAAGAATAATCACTCAGCTCCAACATCTCTGTCCTTCAGTGACAGTTTTCTCACGTTCCCATGAGGTCCAAACACAACGAGGAGATGCAGTGATGTTACTCGGGAACTAGCCGAGGGCGTGACACAGAGCGGAGAAGTGGAGGGCGGCTTCCCCTCTTTTCCCTGGAGGTCCCACTGGCGCTGTCTCTTCGAAAAGGAAGCTTGCAATCGTCATCAGGAACTAAGACCGTGTCTCGTTTAAGTGTTTCGTGGGCTTCTTTCTGGCTTCAGGCTGTGTTTTGGTCTTCTTGGAAGCAGTTAATAAAATGTGAGCAGAGCAGGCGTTGGACACAGAACTAGGGCTCACTTCAAACACTGTGCCGGAGGCCTGGGAACTGAGTTTATGTCCGACCCAGACCAGCACCTGGCTTTAATCAGCGCGGGGTTCCAGGGGGAGGTTTGGGGTTACACTCCGGTCAGAGACGGCAGGTGCGAAAAGGACCAAGATGGCCAGCGTACCAGGTGGAATTAGCCTCCGCGTGGCGGTCCGCTTGTGAGCTGTGGCAAGTCCCCGTGAGACCTTACCCTGTGAAATCTTGGTAGCAGCCATGCTCAGTGGAGTCCTTGCAGGCATTTGGGGTGCCAGCTCCAATTCCGAGGCGGCCAGAGTAACCTAGAAATTGAATGGCCGGCCCAGGATGATTCCTGCGTTCCCAGAGCTGATCTCTCATTATCTCATAACCTCAGTCATTAGAATTTGAAAATCTCCAAAGAGGAGGCTTTATTCTTCCTGGTAGAAGGGCAGCGGTGGTGAACCACATGGGGGGAAGAAAACAGCCCTCCTTCTAGACGAGCAATTTGTAACTCAGGTCAACCCAACAACACAGAATTAATACCTCATTATAATTGGATGCGAGAGAATCAGCCATCTTTGGACTTTCTTGTCCTGCTGCTGGCAGAGTCTTCATTGGTGAGCAGTGAAGCTCCAAACAACAAGGCTGCAGTTGGGGAACACCTTTTTGGTTAATCTTTTTCACCCATAAAGTTTCCATGGAAAAAAAAAATTGTCAAGGGCTTGTCACAAGCCACGGAGTCTTCCACGTGGAAGCCGACTATTTAATGCCTCAGCGGGAACTGAGAACGTTTCATTAAGTTGTCCAGTGTCGCTTCATCATTTTGGGAAGCACTCCTCTTCCTTCTGTTCTTCTGGGATGGACAGAAGCCAGTTGCCGGAAACTTGACAGCTCTATCTAGGTGCCCTACTGCATGGCCGGGGCAAAATTCTTGATGCATGCCCCCAAGATCCCTTATTTACCACTTTGCTCTGAATCGGTTTGTGAGGATGCCTTTTCATGATTTGTCCTTTCACAGTGGACACTTGGTTACCATCACCATGCCTCCAACTGTGATCCTTTCTGATCTCATCCAGGCTTGCCTCGAATGGGGTCGGTCCACTCATTTATCCATCATCTGTCCACTCAGCAAGTAACCTTTGACCATTTATGACGGGTCGGACATTGTTTTAAACATTGGGGAAGATGGTCATGAACCGAGAGCGGTAAGCATCCTCCACTCACAGGGGCTGTGCTCCAGCGGGCAGAAGTCAGACTCTACACCAGTCAACAAATCAAGGTCTTAAAAGACAATTCTAGGTAGTGATAAATGTGGCAAAGAGATAAGACCAGGCCTGAGAGTGACCGGGACATGGATGAGGGGGTGCGATCTGTAGGTATCAGGTGATCAGGGAAGGCGGTCCTGATGCGGAGGTGCTCACACTGAGGTGGGGATGCTGAGAAGGACACAGGTGTTCAACGGCTAGAGACGGAGCTGCCAGGACAGGGGGAGCAGGGACGCCAAAGCCTGGTGGAAGGCGACGGGGCATGTGGGGAACAGGAGGGGAAGGAGGCGGCGGCGGGGGGGGGGGGGGGCTGACCAGTAAAGCGTGGACAGGCAGGAGCTGCGCTGGGATCTCGTGCTGGGTTCAGGTCATGGAGGACCTTGATGGCAATGAATTTTTAGCTCAAAATGAGAGTTTTAAGGAGGGGAGTGGCATGTCAGATCTTGCTTCTGTGCAGAGAGTGGACGAGAGGGGCGCAGACAGATGCCGGAGGCAGGCGAGCAGTAACGGTGGTTTGAGTAGGTTGTGGTGGAGGAGGCAAAGAAGGAGGGACAGACAAGAGCACCTGCTCTGTAGCCCAGAGAGCTATATTCAGTATCTTGTAACAGCCCATGACGGTAAAGAATCTGAAAAAGAGTATACGCATGGATAACTGAATCACTACACCAGCAGCTAACACAACATTGTAAATCGACTCAGGGGCTAAAAGATAATTCAGCCCTCAGAAGCAAGGCGGACAACTTTAGGATGTATCTGGGGGGTAGCGCTGATGGGATGGGCTGTTAAAATAGATGTGGAGGATGCAGGGAAGTGAGGAATCAGGGGTGCTTTCTGTGACTCTGGCTTAAGCAGGTGGATGTACTGGTGGCACCTTTTACCTTTCCCCCCTTCCTCCTTTTTTGAAACATTTATTTTATTTTTATGGAAGTACAGTCAGTTACAATGTGTCAATTTCTGGTGCGCAGCACAACGTCCCTGTCGTGCAGAGACATACGTATATCCATTTTCATCTTCTTTTTCATTAAGGGTTATTAACAAGGTATTGAATACAGTTCCCTGTGCTACACGCCCACCTCCTCCTTCCTGCTACGTGGAGTGACTGTGTGACCGTCGGAGCTCCAGAGCTCACTTTGTGACCTTGAGGGAGAAGGAACCCGGGTCCCTGATGACTCTGGGGTGGCATGTCAGGCCCCAGCTGCCTGCCTCTCAGCTTGTCTAATGTGAGAGATTAGGGTCTGTTGTGTCCGTGTGGCTGTTTGTTTGGTTTTATTTTGTCTTCTGCGCGTGATGAAGGGAGGGAGGGAGGTGGATAAGAAGTGCCAAGTCTGTCTGGTCCGGATGAGTTAGAAGTGCCTTTTACACATCCATCCAGAGATGCCAAGTTCAGATTTATATGCACATATGACTGGGGCCAAGGGTTAATTAATTAGTTAATTAACCATCCTGATTCTGCACAGTAGGAAGTAAGTCTTGTCCTGTCCCACCAGAAAAATCACTGTCCTCATCAGCTTTGCAAAATCCAGGAACAAGGACTGTCCTTCAAGAGATGTCCCAGACCCACAGTAAGTAGGTCCCGTTTCCCCTAAGAGTCCCGTTTGTCCTTGAGGCCAGGGCGGGCTGCCCCCAGTGACTTCTGTGGTGGGGTGGGGGCGCAGTCTGGGCTGTGGGGAGCCAGGGGTGGGGATTCTGCCGACAACCCCCACTGTGCCCCGCCCCAGGTTTTCAGTGCTGGGAGGTGTTTGGGTTAATGAGTGGAAGGCAGTGAGCTCTGCTGCGAGGTCACTGTGACCAAGGAGGACGGGCTGCAGGCCGGACGCCCATCATCCACAGCCCGGCTCTCCAGGCCATCCTTCCTGAGAGAGAGGTTTCAGCCAGGACATCACCCCTGGGGAGAGAGCAGCGCCGGCTGACCCCGTTTAACGGTGCTTTGCTTTCCTGTGCTCTACCCAAGTTAAAGATTTGCGGCAAACCTGTCGTCAGGTGATGGTTAGCATTTCTTAGCAATAAAGCTTAAAAAAAAAATTGTATTGAAGGGTAGTTGATTTACAATGTTAGTTTCAGGTGCACGGCAAAGTGACTCAGTTATACACATACACACATATATTTTTTCCTTTCAGATTCTTTTCCATTATATGTTATTATAGAAAATTGAATACAGTTCCCTGTGCTGTACAGTAGGTCCTTGTTGTTTATGTATTTTATATATAGTAGCGTGTGTCTGTTAATCCGAAACCCCTAATTTGTACCCCCCTCCCTTTTGGTAACCATCGTTTGTTCTCTAAGTTCGTGAATCTGTTTTTGGTTTGTAACTAGAATTTGTACTTTTTTTTTTAGATTTCACATATAAGTGATATCATATATTTGTCTTTGACTTACTTCATTCAATATAATAATCTCTAGGTCCATCCATGTTGCTGCAAATGGCGTTATTTCATTAGCAATGAAGCATTTTTTACCAATACGATAATACGTTTTTTTAGACGTAATGCCGTTGCATGCTTCATAGACGACAGCATAGGGTGAACATAACCTTTATGTGCACTGGGAGGCCGGAAAACGCGTGCGACTCGCGTGATTGCGATACCTGGTTTATTGCAAGGTCTGGCGCCGAACCCGCCAGTCTCCGCTGTGCTCAGTCTGCCCGTCCCTGCGGGCTCTCATGTGTGTCCTCTGTCCCACCCACCGTGTGGCTCAAGGTTCACGCCGATTGTTGACCGCAGCAGCTAAGTCAGGAGCCGGCGGAGAGAGGTGTGAAGCCGAGTCCGGGCTGATCCACCCACATTCCTGGCTTCTGCAAATCCATTTATTCTCGGTCTGCGCTCTGAATGTGTCATTTTGAGAACTGAGTGGCAAAGTCATCAGCCCCTGTCTGCGCAGTGAACATCTGCTAAATGTGTCAACGCACCCTTGTGACATCCTGCACAAAGCGGGTCCTTAGGAGGACTTTGCAGAATGTATGGGCGATGACGGCATAGCTCACACTTCTGTCGTCCCAGGACCGGTTCTGTCACGTCACTGGGCATCTGCGCGTTCCAGGCACAATGCAGGAAGAGCTCTCTTTGGAGGGCTACTGGGTTTGTATGTTACCGAACTTCTGTTTTAGCTAAACCTGTTCCCTTTTTTCATCATTTGCTAGGAACACAGTCCCTAGAACTCACTCCCAGTGGTGCTGGGGTCCTAATTTCAGCTTTCTTAGGTGACTCCCTGGGAATAGGAGCAAAGATGAAAATTGAGCCTGAGCAGTTGGAATTTATCAGGTGCCCATGAACCGTTTCACTTAACAACTCTCTGAAAATCTAATTGTGGGTCCCCCCCCCACACACACACACTCTGTCTTTCATTAAAACAATCGGCAGTGGTTTAGGAGAGGAGCCCAGACAGAGGGGCCGGGAGGGCTGCGAAAGTGGCCCCCGGGTCTCGCCAGGAAACTAGTTCATCAAGAATCGATTTTCCTGCCTCTGGGTGGGAAACGTGGTCTGGCCTCTCGACTGCCTTTAGCAAATAGGATGCAACGGGGCCAGCGTCCTCTGAGTTCTGAGTCTGGACCCAGGAATGCTGCATGCTTCCGATCTTCTTAGAAACCTGCTGAACCGCAGCATAAGTCAGCCCCGGCGAGCCTGGCGGAGGGTGAGAGCCTTGCGGGGCAGGGAGGAGCCGCTGCCGCCACGGCCGCCCCTGCGCCCTCGGCCCACAGCCGACCAGATGGCTGACCGCACGCACACGGGCGAGCCCAGCCTTGATTAACCACCGAGCGTGGCCGACGTCAGCGGCAGCACGGACTCCTGTACAATAATTATAATAAGTAATCATTGTGATAAGTTACAGTTCATAAACCGTATCATGTAATTAATCATAATAATCCTTGATAAAAAATAAACCATTTTCATTCTATGTCACTGACATTTGGTGTGGGTTTTTTTTATTTTTGATGCAATAATAGATAAGCAAAACAGAGTACACCCGGGTGAGCGCGTGCCGGATCTAAGTGGGTCACAGAGACTCTCGCCTGCTGCCTGGCCGCCTGGCTCTGCTGCCCGCGGTCAGCCGCGGGGCTGGACGTGAGGTCGGGTCACGCTGGAACGGCAGGGTCTAGCTCCTGGCCGGTCGTGCATTCTGCAGCCAGACTGCTCTGGCCTGAGCCCCAGATCTGCCTTTTTCCAGCTGTCACATCACGTACACAGCTCAGCCTCTCTGTGCGGCAGTTTCCTCATCTGTCAAATGGGGAAATGAAGGCACCCCGTGAGGTTTGCTGTGAGAATCCGGTCACCGACGGCACGCGGGGTGGTCTGCCCGGTGCCTGCGCCGGGCTCGCCCCGTGGGAGTGCTGGCGGCTGCCACCCTGGCGTGCTTTATCCTGCTCTCAGTTGCCTGCTGGGACCTGCAGGCAGGCGAGTCTTTAACTTGGGCTCGAGTTCCGTTTCCTGTTTTGCTTCCGACCCTGTTGCCGCGCCGTGAATCTACCCCAGAGAAAAGGAAAGACAGCGGTTTGGAGTATCGATCTGGGACACTGTAGGATTCCTAATACAGAGGTTTTCAGTTCCCGGTGGAGATTTTCCATAGACTCCGTAGGCAGGAAACCTCCCTGAGGCTCAGTTGCCTTTAAGAAGCCCCCACGGGTGTGGCCACTCTGAAGGGCGGCTTGGCAGAAACCATTAAAAGGGAAGCTGTGGTGCCTGAGGCTGGGGAATTCCTCTCCTTAAAGGCCGCTCTCGCATCCCTCTCTTGGGGCGTGGAGACTCAGGGCAGCATCTGTACAAGAGTGATAGTTTTTAAAATTAATTAAATTTTTTAACGATAACAAAAAAAGAAAGCCGGCCTCCTTTCCCTGTGGTGTTCTGTGAACGCAGCCGTGTGTGGACTCGTGGGACCTGCGCCACAATCCGGGGACAGAACACTCCTTGTGCGTCGCCCCTCCAGCCCCCCGGCCCTTCCCTCTGGCAGCCACGGTCTCATCTCCATCAGCCCAGCTTTCTTTGAAGATATCACAGAAATGGCATCGTGCCTACATCGTGTAACCTTCTGAGACGGCCTCTCATTATCTTTAATGATGCAAAAGTATACATGCCATTTTACAACTTGCTTTTTTCCCCACTGAACTGTATCTGTCTGCATCAGTGTACATTTTTTTT
Source organism: Camelus bactrianus (assembly GCF_048773025.1). Lineage (NCBI taxonomy): Eukaryota > Metazoa > Chordata > Mammalia > Artiodactyla > Camelidae > Camelus > Camelus bactrianus. Next base: position 2,548,643 of record NC_133570.1, on the reverse strand, counting down.
CTCTTCCCCCCCTTTTTTTAGATGTACAGTGTTCAGTTATATATTCTGTTGGACAGGATAATTTAATGTATCCAGCCAGTCCCTTCATGATGGACCTGTGGGTTGTTTTCAGTCTTTTGCTGTTACAGAAATGGTGCGGCGGCGAAGATTCCTGCATTCCCGCATCTGCACACGCAGGTGGGGCGCAGCCACAAGGCAGAGTAGGTGGGTCAGAGGTGTGCGCACTTGTGACTCTGGGGAACGTTGCCAAATGCGTCCGTACGGAGCTTGTAGCCGTTTACGTTCCCCCCGCCTCCGTGCGGGAGTCCGCTCCCCACGGCTGCCCCAACACGGTGCGCCGCTGCGCTCCGGGATGCGCGCCAAGCTGCCAGGTCAACACGTGACGCTTCAAGCTGCTCCTGATCTGTGCTGGTGCTACTGTGGAGTCAAGCTGAACCTCTTTCCATATGTTTGAGAGTGATTTTTTTCCCCTTTCTGTGAACTGACTTGAGAGACGGCATTTTCAGGCCTCCGTGTTTCCCCACGCCAGGCCTTTCGCTGGAATGCCATGACTTCATGGCAGTTTGGAGGTTCCCCAAGACCACCCCCAAGCTCGTGATTCCCGGGAAGCACTCTCAGAACACAGCAAAGCTGTTACACTCATGGGTACGGTTTATTACAGCGGGGTACAAGCTAGAATTAGCAGGTGGAAGCCGTGTGTAAGGAAGATAATAGGTGAATAACAATAATAAATCAGGGACACGCTGGGTGCAAGCTGGCTCAGCTCAGAGGAGCAGCGTCTCAGCGAGGGGTCTCCAGGGGATTCCTCGATGACCCAGTTGAAGATGCCCGGAATCTTGAGTGGCAGGAACGCAGGGTCAAGGCTGTGGCGTGAGTCAGCCCATGAGCGGATGCAGACAGTGGTGACACGGTTCGTTTCTTGGCACGTAATAGCTGGGGGCATGTGAGCAGCGCCATCCTTCCACATGGAGACTCAGGGGCCCAGGTCCTTTCCCTCCTGTGGCTCCGCCCTCCCCTGGGGCCTCTTCACTCGGCTGGTGGGCGGGGAAAGCGATCAAATCTAAAGGGTTTCTCTGGTCCACACTTGACTCGGCACTTGTGATTTCCACCCACGTTCCACTGATCAAATCTCAGGCGCTTGCTTTACTCAGCTGCAAGGCACACTGGGAAATTCCGCTTGGCTGTGTCCCCAGGGGAACGGGGGCTTGGTGACCCTCACCCAGCAACACCTGCCACCGTCACGGTTGGGTCGGATGGCATTCACCTAAGCTTTTCCCTCTTTCCTTCGGTTTCTTCTGCCGCAAGGGCGGCAGCGTCTCAGATAAAGAGTCATCTCTCGTGGTGGACGGACGGACGAGGAGGGCCTGGAATAAACCCCACTGCTTGTAAGTCTCTGAGATCTGGGGGTCGGTTGCCACTGGAAAACAGGCGGCCTCAGCTGACCGGTCAAGGACTTCCAGCGAATCTCGCTTTATGTTAACAGAGGTACAGAGAGGTGATGTCACAGAGCTGCTCACTGGCGGTGCCTGACCTCAAACCCGGGGGGTCTGGCCCCCCGACACGCTCTTTTGATGGTCACAGTCAACCTTTTCTCTCTCTGCCCGTTTATTCCGACAGATGGCACCTCTCCTGGGGGAATCTAAATGCCTTGGAGGTTTTATTTCTATCCAGACAGCCCCCAGGTTCCAGGAAGGCTCTCTTGCGTAACCGCAGGTGTCTTTTATTTCTCCAGAAGCCTGCCCGTGTGGTGCTCTGGGACCAGCAAGACCCGCGGGGTCTCATCAGCGCTGGGTCTAACGAGGGGAGATGCTCCGCAGAGTCCTGATTTGCCGTCTTCCCTCCCCCGCTGGGAGCTACGAGGTCAGAACAGCTCACCCGGCTCTGCGGAGGAGAAATGATGTGTCCATGGCTGGCGGAAGGACGGTGGAGTCCCCAGTCCCCCTGCAGCAGCAGCTGCAGGAACGTTCTGTTCCAAAGCTATGAAAAAGGCAGAGTGCACCTCATTATCCCGCTTGCGGCCGGCCGGCCCCTGCTTTAACTGTAAACTGTCCTGACATCTCCAACCGAGATAATTACGGTGCTTCAGGGAACTTTTGGCCTTGCTAAAAATACCTGGCGACAGTTTGCGAGGCGGGGAGGCACTTACAGGTGATCCAGGGGCGATTCGGAGCCAGCACGTGCGGATTCATGGTGCGGGGGCCTCCTGGCTGCCTGTCTCCCTCCCTCTTTGAGGTGCCCTCATTCCTCCTGTATCGCAGTCCTCTTCGACCTCACACCTCCGCTTTGGACACTAGCAGGTTTAGGTGAACTCAGTCCTACCCAACAGGGAGGGACTAGCAAGGAGATAAACCCATTTTTTTTTTTTTGAGCTTTAAACCACACTTTAATTTTCAGTGAGCTGTAACCTATTGGTTAATTGAACCAAAAGTACAATTTTAAATGACCGACTATGAAGCTTTTCAAGTCAATTATAGAATGCATAAAGTGGAGATAAATTTGGGCGAAGGTGCAAAGTAGTAAATGTGCAAAATGGAAAATTGTGAGGGTTTTTTTAAAAATGTTTTTTTGGGGGGTAGGGAGTTAGGTTTCTTTATTTAACGGAGTTGCTGCGGATGGAACCCAGGACCTCGTGGGCGCTAAGCACACACGCTGCCCTGAGCTATGCCCTGCCCCAGTAACCGCTGTCGTAATAGCGACAGGGGTGCTAAATGCACGCGAAAAGTTCAGTTAACACCGTGCCAAAGAGGACAGCTTACGTAAACCGGGATTCACCTGCTACAGCAGCAAAGTTAGGGCCGGACGAACCGAAGACATGAACAGCCCTGGGCATTCTCCTTTCAGCCTGCTTCCGAAAAAGCAGCCCGGCTTTCTTCCTGTCCATGGTTTTGTGCTGTTTAGTTCAGTGACTGACAGATGCTGCTGGGGGGGGGGGGTGGGTCACCAAAGCTCAGGGGCCTTTCCCCTGGGGGACACGGCCAAATGGAATTTCCCAGGGTCCCTTGCAGCTGAATAAAGCAAACACCTGAGATTTGATCAGTGGAACGTGGGTGGGGGTCACACGTGCCAAGTCTGCGCCAGAGAGACCCTCTGGATGTGGGCTCCTGCCCATCCACCGCCGAACGGGGGCGCTTGCAGCTGCAGAGAAGTAGCGCAGGGTGTCGCCTCCGTTCACATCCTGTTGGCTAAAGCGGGTCCGTGGGTATGTCTGCTGCCAGCGGGGCCGCGTGTCTGATTCTCCCCCAGAGGCTGGTCCTTAGGGGAGGGGCGGGGGTGATGTTCTAAACGACTGCACAGCCCACCGCAGCTCCACAGTCCCTCGTCCAGATCCTCGGTGCTCGGCTGGGCTTCAAGATTTAGAAATGTCCTGGTTCCACACGCACACATGCACACACGCGCGCACACACACACACACACACACGTGCACACACACAGTCTGTCTTTATATCTATCTGCCTACCTATCTGTATATACATATATACTACACACTCTGTCTAATGTATAATACAGGTATGCAATATATAATGTGAAACAATATATTATTATAATATAACACGAAACAATGTTATTATAATATAGTATGAAACAATGTATTATTATAATATAAAGCAATAGTTATTATGTTATAATATGAAATGATATATTATAATATAATATGAAATAATGTATCATTTATAATACATAAAATTTTACATGCAAATAATATTAATATATTATATTTATAATGTATGTTATATATTATATACTTAATATCTGTATATTTGCCACAGACATACTTTTTCTCTCTCCCCTAATATAACATATATAATATGCTCTCTCTGTAGAGTACACATTCTCTTTATCCCTTTGTCTATGGACATATCTATATACAGATAGAATTTGTACTGTGTGTGTGTATAGAGAGAGAGACAGAGAGAGAATGCGTATGTATAAATGCAGACACAGGCATGTGTACAGTCACATACCCAGTGCTGCCCACCTCTGGGGCAGCACCCCACAGTGAAATTGTTTAATATTTATGCAGCAAAACATGTTAAAGAGGTAAAGAAATGTGGTAAATAAGCACTTCACATAGTTCTTCATTATTTGACCAGTGTTGCTGCAAACCTATGAAAAAAAAATCTGGATTTTAGAGTTTTCTCTTTTTCGTTTTTCTTTTCGGTGGATACTGGGACCACGCGCAGGAGGCTGTGGGTCTGTGAGGGTGAGCAGGGCCCTTAGCGCAGGCCCTGGCGGGTGGCAGGGGCTCAGTAAGGGCTGACACCGCACTTCAGGAGTGGGAAAAGTTTGTAGAACGTCCCTTTGGCAAAACCAACAACAGGAGAAAGCAGGCTTGAGGAGTGACAGTGACACTGAGAGCCCAGCAGACACCTTACGGCGCAAACCAGAGGGAACTCAAGCCAGCTGCTCCCGGTCCTCGGAGGAAGCAGGGCTTGTGGGTTAAGAACACGGTAAAGTCAGGTTTGAGTCCCAGCCAGCATCTCTTAGCGTGCGACCTTGGACAGGATACCCAACCTTTCTGTGCCTCCTTGTCCTCCTCTTGGCTGTGGACGTACTAAATTCTTTCCTCTGAGGGTGTTCGACGGTACAAGGGGTCGTTCCCCTTGCTGGAAGGTCACTGCTTTTACCAGCAAGGAGCAGATGGTGGAGACAAGCCACGTTTGGGGAGAAGCATGGTGTGCCCACGGGACAGTCAGGAAGGGAAATCATTCCAGGGGACGTGATTAGGGTTGCCGTCAGAGAGGCAAACTCCTCATTTGACGGACAGACTCAGAGGGGTAAAGTAACTTGCCTGACCTCACACAGCCTGCCTTGGGACTTCCATCCTCTGATTTCTAGTTTTCTTCTGCCACATCCCTTCATTCTCTGAATACAGAAGCAAATAGCCCCCAAGGTTTCTCAGTGTCAGCAACCAGCGTCAGTATGAATTCAGGCAGAATGGAATCTCATGATTGCAACAGATTGTGACCCTCTTTACAAATCCGTGGTCAAGTGCAAGTTATAGCTGTCAGAGTCAGTGCCCCGAGAGTTTCCTGCAAGACGTACGTGGCAGATTCACATTCTGAAATGCAAGCGAGTTCAGATTGTTCAGGGCGTGTGCAGTCTCTCCAAGCCCTGGGGTTACAATTTAGTACTGACTGGCCCACAGTCTTCTCTCCCTCTGAGATGTCACCACGACGCAAAGGCTGCTGTGAACTGTTCAGAATGGGGTTGTCCTTTGTCTGCCTGAGATGCTGTCTGGGTGGGGAAGTCCATGGAGTGTGGCAGATTCAAGGAGACAAGCATAGACAGATATAAACTATGGTGTCTCGTGCCTCAAAGTGGAAGCACCCAATGAGAGCATTCAGAGAAATATTTTTGACCACCCAGTCTGTGGACCTGATTGTCTCTCCATTACAAAAAAAAGAAAGAAAAAGAAAAAGAAAAAGAAAAAGAAAAAGAAAAAGAAAAAGAAAAAGAAAAAGAAAAAAGAAACAGAAAGCAGCCCCAGTTAGTTTGTTGCTTGCACTAAAGGACTCTGACCAAAAAAAAAAAAAAAAGGTGTCAAAATCCATTCTTTTAAAAAAATTTCATCTCATCTCACTCTTAATTTTTAAAGAAATCAGTGATAAAATATGCATAGCATTTATCACGTAACCATTCGTAAGTGCACAACTCCATGGCATTAAATACATTCATGACGTAACCGTCACCTCTGTCTACACCCAAAATTATCCTCAACAAAAACTCCGTCCCCACTAGACAGTGTCTCCATCCGTCCCTCCCTGCATCCCCCGGTGACTTCTGACCTACTTCCTGTCTCTGTGAATTTGCCTATTCCAGGCACCTTGTTTAAGTGGAATCATACAATATTTGTCCTTCTGTATCTGTCTTATTCTACCAAGCACAGTGTTTTTGAGGTCCACGGATGTCATAGAATAATATCAAATTTCCATTCCTTTTAATGGCTGAGTAATGTTCCACTGTGGGTACGTACCCCGTTTGCTATTCATTCATTTCTTGATGGACACTTGGGGTGTTTCCATCTTTTGGACGCTGTGAATAGTGCTTCTAGGAATGTGAGTAAACAAGTAACTCTGCTTCCAATTCTTCAAAATCAGAATTGATCCTTTATGAGGGCATAGTCCTGGAGACCCTTGTAACTCTGTCTCTCTGTCTCTCTCTCTGTGGGACAATCAGCTCACACACTTTCCCCTCTTCTTTCTCATACTGAACAAGTGTTGCTGAATCTGCTAAATTTGAACTGTCTCCACTTTACATTGGGGTTCTGCTAAATCATTAGATTTTCAGCAAAGCCCTGTCATTATTTCCAGAAAATTCTATGCTCATTCGTAACCAGAGACCTCAGCAAAGGCATTCCCTTCCTGCCACGTTTCCCCACCCCCTGGAAAAACTTAACCAGTCCTGTTGCCACCTCCCCAAGGCTTCCTGAGCAATAATAGCCGATTTTACTGAATCATGTCGAAAATAATGGATTAAAATCACTCTTCCCTGGGAACACATCTGTATCCCCCTAGGACCTACAGCATCTTAAAGCAATGTCAGATGCAGGGATTTCTGGCATCTAGCTGCCTGGATGGAGAGAAGGGTAATTTGAGCTGGAGGACTTTTCTGGGTGAGGAAGCCGCCTCATCACACCATCGGACCATCCATCGGGCTGTCAACTTTGCACCAAGGATGATGTACCGTCAGTCGCAGAGCCTGCCCGCGGCCCCAGCCCTGCTCAGCTGCCGACAACTGCTTTGCCAGGGAACCCTGTGGATCCTGTGAAAAACAGCCCCTCTCTCCCACGAGCAGCCAGAAAATCCACCCAAAGGTCATTCTGGTTTTTGAGAGATGTGACATTTCTTTTCAGTCCATTCATGACAGACTGGGGGGTTGAAGCGTGTCGGTCTGTGATGCGCAGGTCAGGGGGAGACACAGGGCTCGTACTGAACTCCAGGCGCTGGGGGAGTGAGTGGGGACCCGGTCCTGCGCACACGCCGCTCCCCGGCTGGCCGCCGCGGGCCACAGCTGGCAGCACCCCGGTGCTGGGCGGTCCTTTCGTCCAGTGGCTGCCGATGCACGGGTGGGTGTTTTGCTTTCCTCCAGAAGTTGGTCTCAGGTCTTCTTTGTGCCTTGTATGGACAGCAGAGCACTCCAGAAGCAGTGCTGGCATTCCTCACCTGCAAGGGGCAGAAGTGGGACTGCCCCCCTCTCCCAGCTGGCCTCCCCTGGCGTGCCCCTGCGCAGGCCACGCCGCACACAGAGCCGTCTTGTCCAAGTTGCAAACGAGTTTCTGGCCCAACCAAGAGCTCCTCATTGCACGGAGACTAAACTCCCACCTCCTGTCACGGCCACTGGGCTCCCGCCGTATCCCTGCCGCCGGCCCTGGCAGCCTCTCCCGCACCTCCTCCCTGCCCCCTCCCCTGAAGCCCCCCTGCCCTCCCCCGGCCCCAGCTCGCTGCTCCTTGGCCCTGGCGGTCCCCTCTCCTGTGATAACCAGCTCCTCCCCCCAACCCCGTGCTCAGAAGGGGGACTCTAATGCCACATCCTGCACAGAGGCCTCATTGTCCACCTTCCCCAGAGAGTCTACTCCAGGACGTCTCTGCCGTATCACCCAGTTTCATCATCTTCATGGCACTTGCCACTGCAACGACCTGGTCCATTTGCTGCTCTCCTGGCTGCGTGTCCGCCCCCGCCCCCACCCCTTTAAGAGCCCCTTTAAGAGGGGTCACCCTGATGAAGCTGGATCTCGAGGGCGGGGACGTTGAACACCTGTAACTTACATAATACTGTCCATCAACCGTGCTTCAGTCAAATAGCTTATTCGCTTAAGCCTCAACATTTAATTGGAAAAATAAGGTTAAGAATAAATAAAACTGAATATGAATCCAATTTTTAAAAAAAGAATGAATGAATGAATGAATGAATGAACAAACACCCCGTGGAGCTGCCAGGAAAGCAAATGATGTGAGGTGTTTGAAGCTCTTAGCACCGGGCTGGGCGTGCAGTTGGTGCCGCTTTAATTCTACTGTCATTGTTGCGAGTGAGGGGTTTCATCTGGGCCACAGGCCGACTGGGTGGCGTTTTCAGAATGCTTTTTAAAACTGAGCCACTCGTAAGATGCTGGGGGGTTTCCATTAAATCCTTCTTTCTAGGTTCCTTTTCCCTTCCTGTTGTTGGCCCCCAAATCAGGAACTCTGGCAACACCAGGTTCACATCCACGAGGCAGCGGCTGGTTGGGTCTGGGCGGCGTGTGCTGGTTTCACAGCTTGCTGCAGGCCCCCCGCTCTGATGACTGTTCGCCCGGCCCCGGGAGCATCCGAGTTCGTAGGACGGATGGGGGCCTGGTGATCGTAGTAAGAGCCGTGATTTCTGAGGGTCTACCTGTCTGAAGCAAGGTCCGGGTTGAGGCGGGGGAACCGCGTAAATCCCCCTTTCCTGACCTCTGAAGCCGCAGATGTACGGGGGCCCCTGGTGGCGGGGTGGTCTGCAAAGTGCGGTGTCTGGGGTTCCCTCCACCTGAAGCAGGCCCACGGGGGTCACAGATCAGGCTGATGTGTCTGGGGGTGATGTTGGCCACATGCTTCTCCTCCGGGAAGCTGACGCCACCAGCTCTCTGCACCCATGCTGTCCGGGAGAGCGATTCCCCTCTGCCTGTAAACCCCGGGCTTCCTCCTGCTCTCCGACGCCCAGAAGTCTCCCTGCCGGGAACGGAGCAGTGTCCCAGGCTGCCACCTACCTCAGCGGGCTCCCCGCCAGGAGTAGGAGGAGGGAGGGGACACGTGTGGGACTGACTGCTGGACGGAATGAATAATGAGATGCTCTGGGAGGGGCACTGTTGCTCTGGGCAGGACCCACCACCGCCTCAAATTATCGAATGACCAGGAGCCCCCACCCCTAATGCCCAGCCCCCAGCCCCCTGACTCCCCTGCATGCTCTGCACACAGGGGGCGAGCCAGCCGCTGACAGCCACGTGATCCCTGTGGCCTTTCGGTGCCCCTGACACTTAGGTCCCTGCGATAACTCAGCAGGGGGCCCTTCGGACGCAGGAGTGGCCCTCGGAGCGGTTACAATGAAGCAGTGGCCTGGCCGCTGGTGGCCGGGAAGCTTCCGACTCTGTCACCCTGGACGTTCACGTTGCTGCAGGATGCCGCGCTCAGATGCCTGGTGCCAGGGGCACACCGGTGGCTCTTTGAATGCGGTGGAGCCATTCCGTGACAAGGGGACAGGAGGAATGGCCCCAAGCCGCCTGTCCTCTTATTAAGGGCTCCTTGTTGTCATTCACCAGCATGAGGGTGTGTCCTTTCAGATCCCTCCAGACAGAGAGCTGACGGGTAAGGGGCTTTCTTGGGAAAGGTACGCGTGTACATTACCCTGAAATGGAGCGAAAGGGCATTTTGCACAGTCAGCAATTCCGCAGTGCGATCCACCGAGCCTCCTGGTGCCGCTTTGGTTTGCATGTGCTTGTGAATTCCCTGTTCTGCTCAGCACAGTCGGAGCTGGGGTCTCTGTCGTTTACAACCCGAAGAGTCGCTGCAGATTTAAGAACCATGCCTGTCATTATGGTCATTAGCGGACTGTTGTCACCAGGACGCAGAGTACAGGTGGATGGACAGCATGCCTCCGAGGACATTCACACACGCCTTTGGAAAATAACTGATAGATGAGCAGTAGTTTTCCTGTGCCACTCTGGAAAAATATTCAGTAGACTCTTCCCAGACCTAATTCGGTCTAAGATCAACTCTTCTCTGAGGCTGCCACTGGTCAGAGTAAATATCGTATTTTCAAAAGACTTTTTATACCGTCCTAAGAGTCTCACAGTTACAGAATTCCCTCCCTGGTTGACGCTCCCTGGGGACACACAAAGAGGCACGTGAATCTCATCGACAACTTGTCTCCAAGCTACATTTTCAGGAAGGTTTGCTTCGGGGGAGCATTCCTGCCGACAGCTCCTCCGTCCATGGTGTGTGGCTTTTTGTTATAACCTCGTGGACGTTTTGTTGTCGTTGTTGTTTTCCTTTGCGGGGGAGATAATCAGGTTTATTTATTTTATTTTATTTTTAGGGGAGGTCCCAGGGATGGAACCCAGGACCTCGTGCACGCTAAGCACACGCTCTACCACTGAGCTGTGCCCTGCCCAGCACTTCTCGTTACACCCTCACGGCTCGGCTTACATCATCTCTAGGAGACTTGGGAACTTGCCTTTCTGGGTACAGTCAATGTTCTGGTTGCCAGTGACAGAAACTGATTTAGACGAATTTCAAGAGGAACGGCCTTGATTAGAAGGTAATGGGGTATCTTACGAAACAGGAAAGTAGGCTGAAGAACTAGACTTAAAATGGACAGGAAGCGACCGAGCATCAGAACAGGTGTGGGCGGCAGAAGCTGAGGGCACGGCCGCCGACATCCTCTGAGCGGAGGAGATCGGGGCGTGTCTGTTGACGGCTCGGCCAGCCTGCACCCGACAGGGGACACGGGGCTCCCCCAAAGCAACCTTGTGTGCTGTCCCCAGAGAAAGGGCGACCCCCGAAATGTCAAGACGACACACGACCACCACGCCCTCCCTTAACGGACCCTCTCTTGCTGGACGCAGAGGCTGTGTTCCGAGTGTGCAGCAACCAGCCCGAACACTGGCCAGTCAGACGGGACCTGGCTGCACACACCTGGGCCAGCCCGGGGCCGCCCGCGAGCACCAGCCACGTGGCAGGTACAAGTCTTTCTGCTCTTACAGACCTTTCCCCTCGTCCTGAACGTTGCACAGGTAAGAATAAACACACACTGGTTTCTTGTTTGCATCCTCTTCCTTCTCTCTGTGGATTGTCTCTGGGTAGTTTTGGAGCCAGGGTGTCTAACTGGGGGAGGGACTGTGACCTTGTCATTTCCACTCAGCATCTTCAGTGGGGTCGTGTTTTATCCGGGGGTCTCAGGGTTCCCACCGGAAAACTGGGGCAATGGGCCTTTAAATCCAACTGAGCTCAACCTAGTTTCTTAAGGCTTTGTTCGCCCCCATCTCTCAACAACAAGTGACAAAGTCATTAAGTGTAAAAAAAAAAAACGCCGCACTCCCTGAATGAGACGGCCACTCCGTCTGCGGCTGTTTCCTCAGACTGAACAGCAAGATTGCCGTTGCTTTCAGGGATGAAAGCCGAGAGCCCACATCCTGCTGCCTGGTTAGCATCCTGCTGTCAGGGCTGGCTTTATCTGGAGAAGCCGTCCCTTCCAAAACAAAGAGACAGAACCAAAAACACCCCCCTCACCCGAAACAGTGCCAAAACAGGGTGTCTTTTCTTCTTGAAAAACAGCAGTTTAATTGCCTCAGCGTTTAGAGACAAAATCAGTGATGTGTTCCCTAATGAAATGTTTCACACTATTTGGAGCCTTTGAGGGGAGAAAAGAAAAGTGCTCGCCCCCATCTATAAATCACGCTAAATCATTCCTGCTGTTTTCGAAGGAGTCTTTGTTCACCCTCCGTGTGTAGTATTATCTGCGTGACACAGAGGCTGGCAGAGGCAGCAGGGACAGGACACTCTGAGCACATTTAATGAAGTCGCTCCAAACATTGTATCAAAATAAATGAAGTGAACGAAGGCAAGAGCTCATTCCTGGGTCCCTCTCTCTCTCTCTCTCTTTTTGCAACAGTAACCGCTGTGCGAACCACACACCAGGGGCGATTCAGATGCACGGCGGAGTTCGAAGGCGCCTCTGTGATGTATTGCACACCAGGACACAACAGGCAGCTTCAATCGTTATGTTTAATTCCAGGAATTCTTTGCAGCCGGGAACTGGGAAGAAATAGGGTGGAGGGGAGAGGGAGAATTGCAGCCTTTTCAATCCCAGGTTTTTGCTTCAGGTTTCGTCAGATGGCAGCAGACAGGTTCCTGGGGTTTCGCTCTTCCGGATCTGCTGGTGGGACTCCCTGTGTCGTCCGGGGGAACACTGCTCAGAAGTTCGCGGCTCCCGTGGGGGCGGACCTTTGTCATTTTTCTGACTGTCCAGTCCCAGGGACCCCTTTAGGGCAGCCCTCACGGAAGAGTGAGATTCTGCCTCTGGCAGCTGGGGGTCAGCATGTGGCCTGGACTTGGTCAACCGGATTCTTTCTCCAAGAATTGTTGATTCTTGAGTAACAGGTACGGGGAGGCGGGGGCTGTCGGAAGTCACACTGATGGTGGGGACGTCAGTGGCTTCTGTACCTTTTTACCTTTTAATAGCTCGGGATGCAGTATCTGTCTCTCTGTAGTTCCTTTGTTTCCTGCTTTGTTCTCCGCCCCACCCCGGACTTTCATCCCCGTTGATTCTCTGAGTCCTGACAACTTTCCAATAATGGGTCAATTTCTATTGCTTGCAACCAAGAAGACTGACCATCTCCAGTAAGCTTCTCAGAAGAAAATGCCATTTTTTGTGTTGTTGTTGCCTCGAGGGAAAAACCTTAATCCTGGGGTTGAAGATAAGAAAGATAATGTTCAACAAATTCATGAAATTCCGGCTGTGCACCAGGAATCGTTATTTTAAGGTAGTTCATGGTCTTTCTCATTTTACAGGTTAGAAGACTGAAGCAGAGAGACGATAAATAAATTACTTAAGTGCGTCGAAGTAAAAAGCAGAAGGACCAGAAATGGGACCCAGGGGGTCTGGGTCTAGTTCTTGCTTTTTGAAAGATTTTATTTCTTTATTTTTCAGTGGCGGTTCAGGGGATGGAACCCAGGGCTTCGTGCTCTGCCACTGAGCCCTCCCCTCCCTGCCAGCTCTTGCCTTTTAAGGACCGAGTTCCATTGTCTCTCGAACAATGAAACGGCCCAACTGTGCCTGCAGATCGGGAGAGCCTCTCGCCACGTGGCCACGGGAGCTGTGGTCTCTTTGGTGGGCAAGGTTGATTTGACGCTCCCCGTGGCTGCGTTCCCTCGGCATCCTCTCCAAACGAGGTACCGGGGAGCAGTGCATCCTCTTCCACGTTCTTATATCACGTAGACAGCGCAGCAAGCTAGAAATACTGTGCATTTGGAAACACTGGAGGAAGCGTTGGCTGCTTTGAGCAATTATCCGGCAGCCGTGTTCCCTGGCTAAGCCTGCCGCCCCTCGTGCCTCCCCAGCCTTGGAGAATTAAAATTCCTCCGTCCAAGGGCACCGTGCTGTACTCACATCACGCCTTTGTGCAGTATGACTGTGTCCTTTTTACACAGTTGATGGATGGCATACATAGCAAAATGCCTAAAATTTTGACCCCAAACGGCATGTGGGGTTTGGGAGCCGCGGCTCACCGGAAGTTGATTCTGAGACCAGGGAAGGTGTTTCGGGAGGCGGTTTCAGAGCAGCATAGCCGGGAGGCAAGAGGCCCAGCGAGCTTTCCTCGAGGCTCCTACAATGCTAGGCAGGCGGAAGGCCACTGTCACCGTGTCCCTTGGGGGAGCAGGAGCCTTTATTGAATACCACCCTGCCCAGACCGCCGGGATCCACGAACAAAGAGATGCCCCTCGCGTTTCCTGCAGAATCTGTAGCTCGTGTGAGGTGCGCACATCAAGTCCCGCCCCCCGCCCAAGCTCCGGCCTCCGTTCCTCACGGGATTGCTTAAGCTTTGCCCAGCTGCCTTGTCCTTGGCCAACCTCGCTCTAATACCTACAGATTTGGAAACACAACCCCGTTCCTCTCAAGTGACCTTGACCTCGAAGTCCTCCTCTGCAGAGCCAGGGGAAACAGCAGGCCTTGCCCCGGAGAAGCCCACAGACCCTTTTGCGTTCTCCAGGGGGCTCATAAGCCCGCCTGCTTCTGCCTGACCAAGCCGAGTGAGCTCTGGGCCCAGCCTTGGCCTCGTCGGTGCGTGATCACCAGCCGGCCCAGCTGAGGCTGAGAAGCCGCAGTCACTGCGGGAGCTCTCCGCCCCGGACACTTCGCCCGCAGCTGTAAACCACAGGGCGCATGTGCCGTTTTCCGCGAAGGCGAGCTCAGCTGGACCACTGAGAGGGGTGGCCTCCCTGGGACAACGGAATGCTTGGGAAACAACAGTAGGAAACAAAGACGTCAAAGCCAGTCTTCTCTGTAGTAGGTGTCAGCCGGGGTTGTCACCTGGAGGGCGTGTGCGTGTGTGCGTGCGTGCACATGTGTGCTTACACGCCACACGTGTCTGTAGAACAAGGGTTAAGAATGCAGGCTCTTGGAAGGAGAAAGAAAAATGCCATATGGTATTGCTTATCTGTGGAATCTTAAAAAAAGGACACAAATGAACTACTTATTATTTATAACTTAGATGACTGATTTCTTGAATACGTGTGAGCACACATGACGGTCCTTTATGACTGGGTCACCGCGTTCCGTTGATCCTGATTTTGTGGTTGGCTTTATTCCTTTGATAACTATGTAAGTTTAAAAACCTAAAGCTCCAACCTGTTCTTAGAAACAATGGACAGTACGTGTATGTAAACTAAAAAATGTGCAGTGTGCTGTATACATGTTTTTACAGCCAGTATATTGTCTGTGTGCAGTATCACTGTGGTAATTCCACCTAATAAGACTGAAAAGGAAAAAGAGAAGTTAAAAAAAGAGAACACAGGCTCTGAAAGCACCTGTCTGACTTCGTCTTCTGGGGGCTGCTACGTGTGCGCTGTGTGACCTTGGGCGAGGACCAGGGGGCTCAGAACTGGAGCGCAGGCCACGGCGCCACACGGCTTCTCCAGTGTGAGCATGAGTGACAAGCCAGACAGACAAAACCAGGGTCCGTCCCACCCCACCTTCGTTCCGTCCTCTGATTCTTTCCAGATCAAACATAGTTACCAGTTTCCAATTTAAAAAAATTTATTATTGTCTTTATTTTTTAATTGAAACATAGCTTCAGGTGTACCATGCAGTGCTTTGACATTTGAATAATTATGAAGTGACCCCCACGGTAAGTCCGGTGACCGTCTGTCCCCACGCGAAGCTACTCCAACGTGATTGGCCATGTTCCCTACGCTGTGTGTTGCATCCCCACGACTTGCGTAATATTTAACTGGACGTTCGTCCCTCTCAATCCCCTTCACCTGTTCTGCCCCACCCCCTCCCCCGGCACCTACCCGCTGGTTCTGTGTGTCTGTACATCTGGGTTTCGTTGTGTTTTGTGTGTTTGGTTGGTTGGTGTTTTAGATTCCACCTGTAAGTGAGGCTGTGGTATTTGTCTTTCTCTGACTTATCTCACTTAGCGTAACACCCTCTAGGGTCATCCATGTTGGCACAGATGGCAAGATCTCATCCTTTCTTATGGCTGAGTAATATTCCATCGTGTGTGTGTGTGTGTGTGTGTGTGTGTGTGTGTATACACACAGACAATGTCTTCATCTAGTTTTCCATCGATGCCGACTTAGGTCGCTTCTGTATTTTGGCAATTGTAGGCAGTGCTGCTGTGAACACAGGGGTGCAGGTATCTTTTTGAATTAGTCCTTTTGTTTTCTTGGGGTAAATACGCAGGAGTGGCTCTGCTGGATCACGTGGCAGTTTTGTTTTTATTTTTCGGAGGCAGCTCCGCACCACTTTCCGCAGGAGCTGCACCAGCGCACGTCCCCACCCGCGGTGAACGAGGGCTGCCTTTTCTCCACCCCCTCTCCCACGCTTGTTATCGCTTGCCGTTTACGGCAGTGACTCTGGTGGTGCGAGGTGGTACCTCACTGTGGCTTTGACTTACGCTTCCCGGGTGGTCACACACGGCGTCATGTGTCTGCCGGCCACCTGCATGCTTCCTCCGGGAACACGTCCTGCCTCTGCATGAGCCCATAGACCCTGATCATAACCCAGGGAGCCCGAAGGGCCCCATGGAGTCTGTAGCCAGCTCCCTGCCGATGGGCACTGAGAGTGTGTCCAGTGTTCTGCCCCTCCCGAGAGCTCTGCGAGAAATACCTGTATGCCTCCACCTGTCCTTGTCCAGTGTGCAGCTCCAGCTGCAGGGCAAGCCACCTGGCGGGCTTTGAAGTGTTTCCTTTTGGTGGGGAGCTCTTGGTGAGGTACTTAAATGATGCCATGTAGCCTCCATGCAAGAACAGGGCTCCCTGCCACCTGTTCCTAGAGGCTCACCCATCATCACAGGCATCGGTGTCCGGGGCCAGCAGGCACCCTCTGCACCCAGCCTCTCTACTCGCCACCCCTCCCCAGCATCCGGCAGTAGCATTCCCCTAAGTGCCTCCCTGGGCCCCCCTCTGCCAGGCAGGCACACAGAGCCAAGGGCCGCATTAGCCAAGACCCCTGCTGAATGGCTCGGTAGCGCAGAGCATCCGGAATCCAACCCCGCAGGCTGGCGCTGTTGCTCCAGGACGGCATCCTTGGCTCGTCCCTGACCTTGGGAAGCCATCCAGCGCTCGCAGGTGAACGCCAAATGCTAAGAGGGAAGCTATTGATCAGGAGGGGGGAAGGACGACAGAGTCATAAATGCTTACTAATGGCCGAGGAAGGGACCGATGCTGGGATTTCTGGCATGAAGATAAAAGGGCCAAGACTGAAGATAAAGAATTAGAACGTAAAAACTCAGCGTTGGGAGGGCCGGCTCCCAAGCCTGGCTGTCCGTCAGCGTCAGCGGGGGGAGCTTTGGAAAGACACACACGCCCAAGCCCTGCCCGAGACCAGGCGACCTGAGACTTCTCGGGGCGGGCCGGGGAGGGGGCGGCTTTCAGGCCACACTTTGTCAAAGCTCGCCAAGGGCATTTCAGGAACTGCCGACGGGGTCCACCGGTGTGGCCCACGCCGCGCCATCCACGTGTGCCGTGAGTAACCCGTCTGGCCACAGAGGGGCAGGGAGTGGGGTCTCATCATCCTGCTCATCTCACTCCGAACGTCCCGAATTTGGACCCCCGATGCTCCCGTGTCTGGCGGGGGTGCGGGGAGGCAGGCCCGCAGCGGGCGGGCTGATCTGCTAGTTCAGTTCCTACAGGGCGTAGCACCTAACCTTCCTCCTTGTGGAGAGGCTCTGAGGCTGAATGAGTAACAGGGGCCCGTTGGTGACACTGGCCGATCCTTGTCGCCCTCTGTCCTCCGAGCAGCTGGGGCCACCCTGAGGTCAGAGCCGGGAGGCCCGGGCACCTGCCGCTCACAGGAGTGGGAGTTGGCACGGGGCTCCGGCCTGCCGTCTCCTGGCGGGGCTAGGAGGCTGGGACGGGAGCGGGGGGCACAGCAGGGCGGGCTGGGGGAAGGGCCGGCAGCGGAGCCGGGGGGCCCCGCCAGCACAAAGCCTTGGGGGCTAGGGCGCCTCTTGGGCGGCCCTGTCACAGAGCGAAGCAGAGTCAGGTCCTGGCCGGCTAATTGGCTCTCACCAGCTCCGAGGCCCGGGCAAGGTCCTCAGTCGTTTTCCTCAAGCTGGTAATGAGTCACAATTAGGCCTCAAGAGACCGCGTCACTCTCAGGATGGCGCGTTTGTTCGGCTCCTCCTGGCACAAACCTGCATTGGCAGCCGAGTCATGCGGATCCTCAAAGGGAAAGAAGAACCAGTTTGGCATGTGTCCGGCCCCCCACGCCCTCCCAGCTCCCACTTCACGGGAAACTGCCCTCAGGCCTCCGCCACCCAAGGAGCCAAGCAGACTCTGCTGAACGACCGCCGTGTTAATCCGCGGGAAGGAGGTGATGCTTGGTGACAAACAGACCGAGACAGCAGGTGGTCAGACAGAGCGAAGGTCTGCGTCTCGTCCAGAAGGGTCCACGAGGGGCCGCTCCTCTCCAGGGCCACGAGCCTCCCACGGCGACTCGGGGACCCAGGCTCCCTCCAGCCTGTGGTGTGGCTTCCCTGTCCACGAGGCAGATAAGAGGGTGGGTGGGGAACGTGCCCTTGATCGCCCCCATCGGGAGTGTCACCTGTCATTATGTTCATGGTCGTGGCCAGAATAGTCATGTGGCCCCAACAGAGCTGCAAGGCAACCTGGGGGATGTCCTGAGCACATCTGTGTTGGCCGTAAATCCTGCGTGTGCAAACACGCCCCGTGTATTTGGGGCTGTAGGAGAGGGGAAGGGCACCCCCCTCTTTCCTGGGGACACAGAGAAGCCGGGGAGATCCGGGGATACCGACCGCGTGGAGCGCAGCCTTCAGGATTCCCACTGAAGTGGAGACCTCCACACGACGAGGTTAATCTGGGAAGAGGTGGGTATTTAACTCCGGCCACCCTTCGCCCACGCAGGGCTGGGCCAGCAAGGTATCCACAGAAAGAGGCGAGACGAGGTGTTATCTTCCACGTCCCTCCTAAGGGCAGGAGTTGCAGCTAACTATTTTTGTCACCCCTGAAGTGACCAAATCTGGAGGCTTGTCTACTGGCCTCGGGGAAGAGGCTTGTGTCACGTCCATGAGGCAGCGCGGCTAGATTAGGTTAAAAAAGCCCCCTCTGTCAGCAGTCCAGTTTCCTGGGTCTTCCTAGGTGCCAGCTTAGTTTATCAGACTACGCCTTCATCACTTATGCTTTGTAGACCAGTCATTGTCTGTCTGTCTGCCCATCCATCCACCCATCCAAGCTTTTGTCCATCTTTTCAATCATCTAATCATTCGTATATCCATCTGTCTACCCATCCAAACATCCACCCACTCAACCATCCATCCATCCATCCATCCATA
Organism: Camelus bactrianus; assembly: GCF_048773025.1. Lineage (NCBI taxonomy): Eukaryota > Metazoa > Chordata > Mammalia > Artiodactyla > Camelidae > Camelus > Camelus bactrianus. Next base: position 2,530,117 of record NC_133570.1, on the reverse strand, counting down.
AAAACGTTCATCCATCCATCCAAGCATCTAATCATCCATATATCCATCTGTCCATTTATCCAAACATCCACCCACTCAATCAACCAACCATCCATCCAAACAAACATTCATCCATCCATCCAAGCATCTAATTATCTGTATATCCATCTGTCCGTTCATCCAAACATCCACCCACTCAACCATCCATCCATCCAAAGTAAAGTTTATTGATCTCTGACCCTTGCTAGGCACGGTTCTAGTCAAGGGGCAGACAGCAGAGGAGAGGTCAGACTAGGTCCTTACTCTCCTGGAACTCATATTCCACTAGGGAAGGCTCACAAGGAACAAGAAAGCAACTCCTTAGAAAGGACGGCTCTAGAGCTCTCTAGGAGCCACGAAGAACACACGATGGGGTGACAGGAGCGGGAGGGACTGGATGAGAGGGGCTGTGCGGCTACCCGGAGGCGGCCAGAGACAGCCTCCCTGAGGAGGGGACGGATGAGCTGAGACCTGAGTGATGAGGAGAAGTCAAACCCGTGACGATACGGAGGAACAGAGTCCCAGAAAGGAGAGGCCACAAGGGACAAAGCTCCGAGGTGGGGATGAGCTTGTTTGGTTAGAAGAACAGACAGAAGGAAACCAGTGAGGCTGGGGTCCAGGGAGCATGAGGGGCTGTGGTGGAAATGAGGTGGGCGGGGTTGACGGGCGGCGTGGCGTCACTCCGGACCCCGGGCCATGGGACGGGGTCCAGGTCTCACTCTAGGATTTATGGGCACCTCTGAGCAGGTTTTAAGCCGGGAGTTGACATGATTTGAATTATGCTTTTAAAAGGTCACCCTGTTAATTTTCATTTAGCAAACATTGACCGTCTGCTTAGTGGATTCTTCTAAGAGCCATGAACATGCTCTGGAGGCGGGGGGAGCAGAAGGGAGCGAGACAGAGGCTTTTAAAGTCATAAAGCAAACGTCACCCATAGTGCTTCGAGTCCTTTAGCATAACTGGCCAATCCGACCCGACTAAACATCAGGGGAAAACAGCTGAGAGAGATTCAAAGTCTGTTCTGGAAAGAGGGAGTGATGGCCCCAGCCAGCGAGTGATGGCGGACCCACCCGGGTGGTCTGGCCGCCCCTCCGCAGCATGGCCCTCCATGTTCTGGGGCCCCGTATGTACGGCTCCAGAGTTTTCTCGAAAGCACAGCTCATGGGAGTGGAACTGGGACCAGGGGAGGTGGGGAAGTCAGGGGGAGGCAACGTGAGGGAGCCGTGGGATGGATTTCCCTGCAGGACCGACATCCATTCTTATGGCCAAAGTGTCTTGATGTTCCCTCTGAAGTCCGTCCCTTCTCCTTCTGAGTCCCCGGGGTTCAAGTGTGCACTGACCTCTCCCTAGGCCCTGGGGGTGGAGGGAGGCACCTGAGGTCAAGCCCTGCGCCGACACATCCTGCAGGTGACAGGCAGCTTACGTTCGGCTTGTGACTCAAGCTGGCCAAGAGGGGGTCCACGGAGGGACTCGCTCTGAAAGTGTCAGGACACCGTCTTTACTCTGAGATTCTCCGCTGTGAAACTGCAGGGCTCCAGCTTCTAGGAGCCACCATATGCGAGAGCTTTGCCTGAGCCTGAAGTCAAACAGGCAAACGCTGAGCCAGCGAAGGAGGGGGAGGAGACAGAACTCCTGGGTCCAACCGCTCCGAAGCCCGATGCCCCCCCACCCGGTCAGGCCTGTGATGTGGTACATTCTATCCACCTCTCCATGGTTTTCCCGGAAGTCCAGTTAAACAAACTCCTCTAAAAATCACTTGCAAGGACAAAGATTTTCTCCAAAGCAAACACACCGAGACAGGGCTTCCTCCCTCCAAGGGGACTACTTTCTTGCTGCAGTGGGCAGACCTGTGTCCCCCACATTGCAGACCTAACCCTGACGGTGACGGTGACCTTCTTTGGAAAAGGGGTCTCTGCGGACGTCATTGGCTTGAGATGAGGCCACACTGGAGTAGGGTGGGCCCTAATCCAATGACTGGTGTCCTTATAAAAACAGGAAAATAGGAGCAAAAAGACACACGGGGAGAGGCAGAGATCAGAGTGAAGGGCCAAGAAATGTCCGGGACTGCTGGCAACCAGCAGAGGCCAGGGAAAAAGCACAGATCAGATGCTCCTTCCCGGCCGAGGGAGGAAACAGCTCTGCTAACGCCTGGAGTCTGGGCTTCTGGGCTCCAGAGCGCTGAGAGAATCAGTTCCTGTGCTGCTGATCCCCCAGCCTGTGACGCTTTGTGGCGACCTCCCCAGGAGACGAGTACACCTGCCAAAAGACAGGTGGCCTTGGCGCTCTTAATTCTCCTACTTGCAGCTTTTGGGTACACAAGCTGGCAATTCCCCCCCATATCCGCATCAGCTGGGGCCAGACGTAGGGGCCGTGTGCGGCAGGGAACTTGAGGGCGAGGCCTTTTGGACCGGGCAGGGGTCCACTGATCGTAGTCAAATGTGCACCTGGACCCCTGGCCACAGCATCCTTCTTCCTTTGACCTCTACCTTCCCATCCGTGACCCCTCAGTCACCCCCGGTGCCCCTCCAGGTGTCAGTGGCCACTGGACGGGGGGGAGCAGCCAACCTGGTTCACCTGCATTCCTGCCAGAACCAAAGTGGGGGGTCCCCCGGCCGGGAGCAAGTGACGGCATCTTGGGAAGTGACCCGGGTAATTCATTCATGGGGATGAACTTCCCCAGAGGGAAACAGACAAATGTTTGTCTTGCACTCCCAGGTGTCCGAGAGCAGCCTCATTTGCAAAGTGGGTGTGAAACAGGGGAGGGCGAGTCCAGGCTTTTCCAGGTGTTCCTGGAAGCCCAGCCTGGGTTGGTCCACGGAGCATTCCGCTGCCCTCGGTCTGCTCCCAAGTTCAGCTGCCCAAGATCTCTGGCCAGAGGCTGGTGTTATGGCTTTAACTGCACCCCCCAAATTCATGCATTGACGTCCTAACCCCCACCACCTGCCCTGAGTGCCAGACGTGACCTCGCTTGGAAGGGGGGTCTTTGCAGACGTGATTAGTGAAGACGAGGTCCTACTGGAGCAGGGTGGACCCTGACCCGACTTGCCTGGTGTCCCTATGAAACAGGGGACGCACGTGCAGACATCCCGGGGAGCACACCGCTTGAACGTGGAGGCAGAGACGGGGCGAAGCCGGAGGACCGGGAGCGCCGCCGGGAGCCGGAGAGGGGCTGGAAGGAACCAACGCTGCTGGCACCGCATCTCGCACTCCCGCCTGCAGACTGCGGGACAGCAGGTTTCTGTGGCTCAGGCCACCCAGCGTGTGGCTTTGATAAGGCGGCGAGGGAAGGAAGGCAGCGGGTGAGGGATGGCGGGGAGCTCACGGCTGGGGCCCTGAGACGCCGCCGGAAGCCGCGGCCTCCACTGGGGGCGCTGGCGATCCCGGTGCCCGTTGGCTTGGGAGCTCTTGTCCTGGCCAAGGATGGGGACTCAGTGCCTCCGGGGCCATGAAGTGGTGGAAACGAGGAGGCGGGCCAGGCCAGGAGAATCCTGGCAACAGCACTGATTTGATTGACATTCAAAGAGATGCCTCGTGAAGAAGTCAGATCGCTAAGACGCTCCTGCCACTCCTTTCCCGAGTTCTGGGCGCACAGGCCCCGTGATGGTCGTGGGAGGAGGGCGTCTTACGCTGCGGCCCTTAGACGCCTCGCCCTTCATTTCCCAGGAGACGCAGAGGGCTGCTCCGTCTTTCACGTAATGGTATGCGTTCCCTGATCGTGTCTGGAGAACACACAGCGGCCTCCACCTGTCTTTGCCTTCTGCACCTCTGGGTAGAGACATGGCCGGGGAGAAGTATTTCCCTATTATAAGAAAAGCTGGGGGTGGGGAGGGATAAATTGGGAGTTCGGGATTAACAGACACACTACTGTATATAAAATAGATGAACAACAGGGACCTACTGTAGAGCACGGGGAGCTATATTCAACACCTTGTAATAGCCTATAATGGAAATGAACCTGACAAGGAATATATATATACGTATAACTGAATCACTGTGCTGTACACCAGGAACTAACACAACGTTGTAAATCAACTACAACTCAATAAAAACTTTTTAAAAATGGTAAGACAGATGGCGAGTGAAATTTGCACTCTGGGTCGGGGAGACACTCGGCCTGGAGGTGCCTGCAGGGACATCACGGGGACTCACATCCCCACCTGGAGGTGGCAGCAGCAAGTCCCTTAGGGCCCAGTTGGATCGCAAGCCCCATTTGGGGAGAGTGTCTGAAATTTCAAGAGAAGATAGAAGTCCTGCTTCTTTTAGGTGGAACGGCCAAAGTGTTCCATGCTGCCTCCGTCTTTTCCTAATCTGTAACCTGTTCTATTATCCTTCACACGGCTTATGACCACCGGAAAATCATTTTGTCTGCTGTTCACCCCCCCACCCCCCGCTAGAGGTGAGGTCTCCGAGGGCAGGCATGGGGCTGCCATGTTTAGTGCTCATCTCCAGCGTCTGCAATGGTTCTTAGCGCATAGTAGGTGCTCAGTGAATGCCAGCTGAATCCGTGAATCGTCCATCACTGGATACTGTTTGCAAAAATGCAAGGATTTCACGCAACTTCTTTTTCGGTGGAATCATCTCGGGACTGCGTTTGATCATCAGAGGCATCTAAAAACCAGCCTTTTAATTTTTTTTTAAAACCCAGCCCAGAGCCACCGTGGGCACATCCATGCCTCAGGAAGTGAATTTGTGAATGTGTGTGTGAGATGCAAAGAAAGCACAGAGCCCTTTTCGTCGCTCCAGCCCAAAGGGAGGCAGGAATCGACACTTGCCTGCCCTGGTTCTCACTTAACCGCCATCAGTCAGCAGGCTTTTAGCAGAGAATTGCACCTGTGATTTATCTGCAAATCCTTTCGGGTCCTGAAGGAGAGATACTTAGTACACAGCGTACTTTGTCATCGTGTGTCAACCTCGCCTCCACGCGGAGAGCGGCATTACACGATGTAGGAGTGTAATTGGACTGTGCTGGGATCCTTAAATCTGCATTTTCATTTACCCAAAGCCCGCAGCTTTGGGGAGCCATTTGCAACTGACACGAGCCTCTCCGAGGGGGTCAGAGCGCAGAGAGACAAAGGACAGCCAGGAAGCCGCGGAATGCAAACTTTATATTTACAGTCGGTAAGTTTATAAATATAAGTATTACATTCTTACAATCTACAGTGCATTCTGCACGCGGACGGACTCGAGAGGGGGCCGCGGAGGCGCTGTTCAATGGAACATCACGCGGGGAAGAATGAGACGGGAGGAGGCGACTGAAAGCAAAGGATTGGCACTGAAAAGGGGTGACAGGCTCATCGCCCCACCAGACCACGAAAGTCAGGGTGGGGACAGGAGCGGGTGGCTTATGGCGGTTGGAGTCCCAGTCTTAGAGCCGGCGGACAGCACCTTCGTTTTGGGGAGAGCGCAAAGGTTGAGGAGGTAAACTGCTGGGGTTTACATGCACCATCTACGGAGAATTCAATTATATGTGTGTGCAGAGAGAGACAGAGACAGGGGGCAGAGGGAGAGGTTCAGAGAGACACACAGAGCAAGAGGAATTGGAAAATGAAGGATCTAAAGAGCAGAGAGAGAAAAGGATGCAAAGGACACACACACACACACACACACACACACACACACACACACTCTGATTCCACAGCAGGGCCTCCTCTGGGCAGCTCCTTCCTCCACTGTGATGCTCAGCACCGCACCTGCTTGGCAAGCTTTCCACCATCATCTCTGCCTCGGCGCGAGCACGACGAGGGCGTAAGAACCAGCTAGCCTCTCCCCGCTTCCTTTTTACAGGCGTGGCACCTGAGGGGTTCGGGAGCTATTCAAGGGTCTCAAGGGTCCTCCGGATCTCAGGCGGTGTTAACCCCTTGAGGACTGACCTTAGGACCAAACGCTGGCCTCGCCCAGCCCTCTGCCCCGTGCACTGGTACCCGGGTCCCTCTTGCTCTCCGCGGAGGAGAAGCAGCCTTACGTTCTGCCCGGTTGCTAGTGGGGACGGGCGTCCTGCACGACCCACCTCGTAACACATCCCGAGTCCCGAGCCTCACCCTGTGCCCTCTGCGTGGACACCCGGATTCATCTCAGCAGCCTTGGGCAGCAGACTGGACGGGACTGTCGACAGACCCATCACAGGACAGCCCCCTCTTCTTTCTAGAACAGCAAGGGGAGGGAGCAGCTGGATTCCCTGCGCGCGGCGCTCACCCGCAAAGACCAGCCTCTTCGAAAAAGGACACGTGCGAAGTTCGCCCAGCGGTGTTTCAGTGTCGAGTGTCACCTGGGCCACTCAGTGGGGGCTCACACTGCCCCCCCCAGTGCCCACAAGTGACCAACGACTTTCAGAAAGGGGGCGATGTTGGAGAGGAGTACAAATGAGAATAGACAACTGGCTAGAAAAAAAAAAAAACTGTTCTTTGAATCCGACTGAAGCTCCGCACTCAGGATGCATTAGTTTACAAATCAAGGGATGCTCGGAACTGCTCAGAGGGTTTCTCTGTGCGAGTCTGTGTTCCTGGCAGCTGGTTACGGAGAGGTCGGTGGCCTGCTTGCTGGCTTGCTCCCTTTCAGTCCTTGTCAGCAGTCGCCGCGGTCTGTCAATAACCCCGCCTTTAGGAGAGAATGATCGCAAAGCACGCCTCCCGAGTGCCGCCCTGCAGCCCCAGACTCGGCCCCGCCTGTGCGCCCGGCAGGCGGCGCAGCCCCGGTCCCAGTGACACCGTCCTCCCCTCCGTCCCCTTCAGCCCGGCCTGAGTCTCGCTTCGCCCCCCGTCGTCTGCAACACTGCATACGGCAGCCGTGTGGGTGTCGCGATACCCAAACTGCTTTTATTAGAGAGAGAGAGAGTGAGAGAGGAGGACTGGCCTTTCCCGGACGCTCCCAGAAGCTCAGTGATTCACAACTCGTTTGTCTTCCAGGTTTAAATAAAACCTTCGCACGCGGGATAAGCCTCTCGGCGTCGGCCAGGACGTTGTGCCGCGGAACGTGTATATTGAATCCGACCCGGGGCCTCCCCGGGGAGCCAGGGTCGCTTTCCGGGGCTCCGTGGGTGGTGTCTCCTGACCTTGTCCTGCCGTCTTATTTCTCTGCTGGGGGCCCCGTAAGCCACACGTCCCCAAATTAAAGGCCGAAAGGTGAGTGAGAACCAACGTCAGCGAACGTCCGGCTTACGCATCCCCCTGGAAGCCGTCCGTGTAGTCGCGTGACCCGGCGCGCTCCCCGGGGGCCGGGTCCTGGCCGAGCCAGTTCGCCGCGTCCCCCCTGCGCGTGGACACGGCGCTCACGGCGGGGCCCCCGGCATCCGGGGCGATGGCGGTGAAGGTGGTAAATTTCACCCTTTTCCGCTTTGAGGTAGGGGATGCGGGGGGCTCGCTGCGCTGATCCGTGCCGTTGGCGACCGTGGGCCCCGAGGGTCTGAGCAGCTGTCCGTTGATGCCCAGCGGGGCGTCTGCGCCGAGGAGGAACTTACTCTCTTCGAAATCCACGCCCCGGTCGATGGCGGTGATCTGCTCCTCCTGGGAGGAGGCGAAGGTGACGTGACTCTCCAGCAGCTCTGTCCGGTGGCTCAGCCCCACCCAGTCATGGGAGTGGCTCAGCCCTTCCGGCTCCTCGAAGGGGACCTGCTTGTGCCTGTACTTCAGGGCGAAGGTGGCGCAGTTTATGAGGAAGACCAGGATGGCCAGGCCGAAGACGCCCAGCAGAGCATACATGCCGATTTCCAGGTCGCTCAGCCCCTTGGACGCCTGGGCGAGGTCACTCTCGTCCATCTCCCCGTGGCTTCTGGGCAGGTCCACCTGGGCCGGGAAGCTGGTGAGGTCCACGGGGGTGGTCTGCAGGTGGCCGTCGTCGTCTGAGAGGCTGTCCCGGCCATCGCTCCGCCGGAAGGTGGGCTTCTCTGTGGTGGAGCCCCTTCCTTCCATGCGGCCCACGGAAGGGCTGCTGTAGTCCTGTCCGTCTCGACCGCCCCACTCCTGCAAGGGTTTGGCGGGCCTTCTGTCCCTGACATTATTATCCAGGTGCACTCCTGTCCGCCCTGGGTGTCTGCTGTCACTGCTGTTGGGGTTGGCATCGTTCTGGCCAAACTTAACCTTGATGTTGGCCGTTCCCACGGCCAGCACGCTCTTCCGCTTGGATTTCTGGCACGATTCACAGATGACCATTTCGACCTTGACCAGAGCCCCCTGGCCTTCGGACTCAGCAATGATTACCGGCCACCTGAATCTGGGGTCTTGGTGGACGGACACCACCTTCTCATCCAGGGACGTGGCCGTCAGAGAGAAGTCCTTCACGTCGTAAACGTCCAAGGGAGTGACGGAGCCGTCACTGAACTGCACCCAGCAACTGATGGCTGCCTCCTGTCGAAGAACATAAGGACACTCGTCAAAACGGGGGCCCCAAAGCTCATGGAACTCAAAGTCTTAGTCAAGTAAGCACTCCGTAGCAAATTAGTACCACCAGGACGAAGGGAACCCTCGTAAGCAGTGGAGAGACAGGACATTAGACACACCGAAGGCACGAAAGAAAACGAATTCTTGTGAGGATGTGGAACCCAAAGGAAAACAACGGTAAAAGGGTGATGATGAAATGGGCCCAGTCCCAAACACCCGCTCATAAGGTCTGCCTTCTCCCCCGAGGTGTTGAAAGGAAGATGGGTCCCTTCCGTGGGGCACGGGCTCCGTCTGCGTGGTCACGCGCCGCACGTCACAGGAGACGTGCTGGTTATCGGGCGTCACACGTTTAAAGGGGAAATACTTGTGATGCTAGTTTTTTAAGTTGCTTTAATACAGGGTCTCCGATCGTCACTTGCAGCCCAGACGAGAGCCCGCAGTGCGGGCAGGGGCAGCCCCGAGGAGCCGCTGCCTTGGGGTGTGCGCGATCTGCACCGGCTGCGTCTGGGCATCTGGGAACAGGCTCCCACCGGCCTGCGGACGCACTGTCGGCCTGGCGGCAAGGAGCACAACCCGCCGCCCGGAGGGAGGAAGCGCTCCGCTGGGAGCGCCTCCCCTCCCATCTTCCAGCCCAGCCAGCTTGGGGTAATTAGGAGACTGACCGGCCAGGGCCAGGGCACGCGCCCATCGTCCTCTCTTGCCTTTTCATCGGTTGCTTGAGACCAACTTGCCTTGGGGCTCGTCTGACCAGGGAGATGGAGGTCACAGACCAGGTGACCTCCAAGCGTTTAATTCCAGTGATGATGTCACTGTGCTTGACAGCCCGTTGCTCCCCACCCCGACCCCGCTGCTGCTCCTGCCCCCTGGAGGACCTGCCCGACCCCAAGCCCAGAAGGGCGCCCAGCCCTAAGAGGCCCGTGTCCCGCCCACCCAGCTACAGCTGGTGGCAGCCGGAGGACGGCTGCTGCCGGGGACACTGACCCCAGCAGCTCTGAGCCAGCTGGCCCCTCCCGCTCCAGTTTGAAACAGGAGAGACAGGACTGAAGCTCTTAGTGGTGGGAAGAGGAATGGGAGCTCCTGCAAAGCTCAGGAGCGAAGCCCTGCTTTGGAGCAACCACAGTGGACCTGCAGAGTCTGGGCACAGCGCTGCTCTGATGAGTGCAGGGGAGTGAGTGAGCCCACTGCCCCCCAGACCCCCCAGGTTCTTACAGCTGGGCCCGTGAGAGTCTCTCTGTCCTGGCTTCTCATAACAAATAATAATATTTATTATCCCATGTCCTTTTAACTTGCTTTGCATTTCTTGCAACCAAAGAACCCCTGACCGCAACAGCGATAAGTTTTCCCGATGGCATCCAGCCTTTGGAAGAGAGAAGACAGGCTTCTCCAGCTTGACTGGTGGCCTCGGCGCCTCCTTCAGCTCAGCCCGTGAACACTGACCTTGTGCGACCTCGGCTTGGACTGGCTGCTAAGCGGAGACCGCCGCCAAGATGGCGCAAAGCCACTGGCCGTGGCCCTGGGCTGCCAGGTTCTCCCGCCCTGCCACGAAATCACAGGAGGCAATTCAGACGCACCCTGGAGGTCTTGAAACTGGAGTGTCGGAGCCCAGCTGCAGGCAGGGACTAAGCTCTGCCCAAACCAGGCGCAGAGCGACCTCAGGGGCACGCGTCTGGCTCAGCGCGTCCAGCATGGGCTAGCTCGGTGGCCGGGTCCTGTGTCTCGTCACCTCCTTGACTCCTAGCTGGCACCACCTGATTTGATGGCCCCAGGAAGATAGGAGGGGGCCTGGGGCTATTTCTCCTTCGCTACCTGTCACTTGCATCCAGGCCGCCGTCCTCCGGCCCCGAGATGAGGGAGGTTTGCCTCTGGAAGGATTCGCCTCCGGGATGGAGACCGTCCACTTTCAAGTGCTTTTTAACCCAGACCCCTGCACACAAAGAGCAGCGTGGAGGGGCGAGGGGCCAGCTAGGACCCGACAGGGGGGCATTCGGGGACAGGCACAGGCTGGGAAACGACTCGGCTCCCGGCGTCCAGGGGCAGGTCCGGCTAGGGCCACTTCCTGCTCGGCCACAGTCCCGGCCTCTGCGGGTGCAAGGGGGCTCCAGGTGCCAGCGTGCCCGCCCAGGGGCAGCTTCCAGGGGGCGCTCCTGGCCGATGAAGGAAGCTGCCCGCAAATCCCGGACGTGGGCTGGAGGCCTTCCAGCCCCCCACGGGGGGACCGTCCCCATTCACGGGGCACAGGGAATCGACGGCTCGAGACCGCTGTCTTGGTTGCTAATCAAAGTTCACCCAGGTCCTTTCTCAGAAATAATGTTTATCCCGCTCTGATGTGAGGCAATCAGATGACATTTCCAAGTGCCCTTTGTTTGGAAATCACTGTATGAAGACACAAACACACAGCACACGATATGTACCCCAACAGGCACACACCCACAACACAGACAATTTACACGACACACGCAACGTGTAGTATACACAGCATGTGCACAACACACACACACAGTGCACACAGCACACACACACACACAACATATACCCACGTGCACACGCGACGCACGCACCCAGACACCTCCATTAGCACACGCCGGTTTTGAACAAAGAGAAACGGGACCACGACTGACATCACGGCCGGGTGTTACTCCTGCTCTGAGCTTAACAGCACATGTGGCAGCCATCTCCTCCCGTCTCCTTCCGACCCCCCAGACCTGTGACCCCGTTTTTTTGGGCAGGGACTTAGCAGAAGGCTGCGGACCCTTCCTTGGAGTCTGTTCCCGCCCTTACGTCCACCCCACTGCTCCGGGAGGTCAGGAGTGTCCGGAGCCGGGATGCTTGGATGGTGGAGGGACGTGACACAGCCAGGTGACACTTCGTGGGGGGTGGAGCCCGGGTCTCCCGTCTGCAATCCTTCATTCATTGCAAACTTTTTTGGGGGGGCATCTCTGGGGGGCTAGGAAGCCTGAGGCAGAACAGTCACCCCTTTACAACCCCCATTCAAGATGGAAACACTCAATGAGCGACCCCCCCTTTTGCAAGATCCCAAATTAGTGACACCTGATCTCACGTGTGACCTCAGCCCACTGTGCGACCTCTCCTGATGTGTGACCCGCTCAAGGCAGGACTCCACCCAGTCAACAGCCCCACTGACGTGTAATTCAGCTGCACCATGTGACCCCTCCAGAGCCGTGTGACACCCCCCCTGGTGTGCGGCCCCGCCTGCGGTGCCCCAGGCCCCACCCCCACACCTGTTTGGGCCGCTGCAGCAGCTCCTGGGCCACCGCTGTGGCGAAGATGGCCCTGTTGCTCCCCGGGCTGAGCTGCAGGGAGACGGACAGCCCCGTCACCAGCTGCACCCCGAGGTCCGTGATCGCCACCTTCTCGTCCAGCACGGAGATGGTCTTCTCCGCCAGGATGGCGTCGGACAGAGGCGACAGGATCTGAAAGGCAGAACCGACATAGCGAGGAAAGGCTCCCTGCTGGTCCCGAAGTCCCTCCCACGGCACAGACGCTGCTCCGAGCCGGCGAGGGGTGGGGGCCGACGGAAGAGCCAGAGAGAGCAAAAACGAGTCTTTCCCACTACACCTGCTTCTAGCAAATGCAGGCTTGGGAAAGTGCAATGCATTTTTTTTAAGTAACAGCACGAGGGTGTCAAGGAGAGAACGGCGTGGGACTCGGCAGCCCGGACCCCGCGTGCAAATAAACTCCACCACGCACCGTGCACAGAACGGACGTTTGCATTCGCCCGAGGACTGACTTTGATTCTTCCTCAGCGTGGACCATTCCTGCTGTCACTTAGCGCTCTTGCTGACTCTACTGTTCCTTATGTGTTGTTTAAAATTATTTTACTTAAAAGAGTTGTTTTAAAAAACTTCATAGTGTCAAAGAAAAATGGTTTTGACACGCCAGTTTGACATGGCGTTTCTCTCTTATACGCACCATCACCAATTACCAGGTGCACTCAAAGAAGAGACGGTGGGTCCGTGTACCACCTAAGTCGCCCTGTGTGCCCCAGGAGCTCACGCTCCACGCTTCGGGGAGCCCCGAGTCGTGACACTCAGTTGCATTTTGGAATATCAGCTCGCATCCTCCGATAAACTCAGCTGCGAGTCCGACCCCAGGTGCCAATGGCCCGAAGTCTCCTTTGCCTCTGGACACCTGCGATGACTTAGGGGCTGAGGCTCACGTTCAGTGTGGACCCTGAAGAGGAGACCCTGCTTCGGAAGAGCATCTGTGTAACTGTGACTGAGCAGGACCCGGCGGGACAGATTTCCCCCCTCCCAGTGTCCTCTGCCTGCCTCCTGTCTGAAGAAAAACTTTAGCCAAAGAATAAATTTAATCAGAGAAAGGAGAAAATGCAGAAACAAAGGGAAGCAGTCAGGCAACACAGAATAACAGTTCAGCCATTACACAACGTCAAGGACCTTTAGTTCCTCGTCAGGGGCTGGAGAAATTATTCTGAGCCACATCCTTCGAGCTGTTTTGTAGGTACTAAAACCCCCACCAGTGGAAGACATGACCCGCATGATGACCAGACTACAGCCATCACATAGGCTGCTTCAGCTGCCACCGTTCTAAGAACTGGCCTCAAGGAAGTGGGGACAAGCCCACTCTGGAGGTGAAGGTTAACTGTACTTAAAAAATGCAAGAGGACGCTGTTTAGACCACTGCATGACCTATTTCAAGATGACTGTCAGAGCTGACTGTGCGGTTCTGCACATTATCCCCTCCCTCGCCTTTGCACCCCTGAAACTCCCCTTTAAAATCTCTTGCCCCCAATGGGCAGTGGGGGGGGGTGGCTTTTGGACATGAGTCCACCTTCTCCCCAGGCTGCCAGCCTCTAGGACAAACAACCTTTCCTTTCCTACCAACCCTTGTCTCTCGAGCACTGGCTTTTGAGCAGCGAGTAGCTGGACCTGAGTTTGGAGACAGTCACCTCTCCTTCTCCCTGCCCCTCACTCGAGGCACTCAGACTCCGGGCAGAGGTGAGGCTAGCGAGAGTCCTCGCCTCTGGGGCTCTCTTACCTGGATGGTGGTCATCCCAAGCTCCTGGCCGATCAGGACTTGTCCCCCGTGCAGCCTGGCGATCCGGGGCCCCTCCACCTGCATGAAGTCGTTCACCAGCTCCGTGATGTCCACCTGCCAGTCTGAGCCCAGCAGGTGGGCCAGGTGGCCTGCAGGGCCCGCTGCCTCAGCCACAAACTGAGTCAAGACCCGCACCATGGCGTGCTGGTACTGGAGGGCGCAGCCTCGGCCCCTCCTCTCATCTTCATCCTCTTCCTCGCTGTCCCGAGCTGGCCTGTCAAAGGGTTGGTTCAGTTTAACAGATGCCGATTTGTTGGGTCAAAGGTGGGAGGCTGGGGGTGGAAAGGAAAGAGGGCAGGACCCTTGTCCTCGGGGTGATCACAGCCTGGGGTGGGCTCAGCCAGACACGCAGGGGTGATACTCAGAGTACTTGACCACCGGTACGGCCCGAGTGCTGACGAGTCAGAGTGGGTGGGTGTGGTCAGCAGAGTTCGAAGGTGTCCCCCGTGGTCCTCACCTCCTGGTCTTCACTGAGTGAGATCCCCTTCCTTTTTGCACCTGAGCTGGACCTAGTCACTTTCTTCCAACAAAAGGTTACACCAGAAGTCACGGGATGTCTCTTTCAAGGTTAGGTTTGAAAAGACTATGACTTCTGCCTTGCTCGGCACCCTCTCCTTGAGCCCCAAGGAAGCCAGCTGCCATGTGGTGGGCAGCCCTGTGGAGACATCCCATGGCTAGAAACTGTCAGTGGCCTCTGGCCAACAACCGATGGGGAACTGGGGCCGTCAGCCCAATGGGAGCAGCTGAGGTTGGCCAACAACCTCGTGAGCTTGGACGCAGATCCTTCCCCACACGAGCCTCGAGATGAGACCTCAGCTCCAGCTGACAGCTGGACTGCAGCCTGGAAGAGACACAGCTAAGCCCTGCCTGGATTTTCTGATGCAGAGAAACTGTGAGATCACGCAGATTTTTCTCTTAAGCCAGTTGGTTTGGGGATAAGCCATTAAATTATGTAGCAAGAGATCACTGACACTATAGGCTATGGATGACCAGTACAGCCCTGCAAACCAGCACACAAGGGCGGGGAGTGCGTAACTCAGCGAGGTGCTACGTGGGAGTCACCGTAGAAAGGGCGGGGATGGCTTGGCCAGGAGGCGGATGTTCGTTGCGCCCTCAACACCTGATGCCTTCTGTGCAGGCGGCCCCTCTCAGCACCGTCACGGTCTCCGTCAGAAGAGCCGCCCGCCTCTTGCAGTAGTTCTGTTGCCGTGTCTGAGCTGGGCAGTCGTGATGGCACCAGACGCGGCCAGCTCTTGGGTGAGGCTTTCCCTGCAGCTGCCTGCCCTCGGCAGCATCGCTCATCACTCTTAACTCATCCCTTCTCCCAACTCAACAACAGAAACCCCGGTGGTTAAGAAAAGGATCATGGCTGAAACCGTCTTCCAGCTGCACAAGGGACCCAAGCCATCATTCCTGAAGCCGTCCCCTCTGCCAGGGGCCACAGGGACGAAACGGGGTGGACGTCCAAGGGGAGGAATATAAAATTAGCCCTCAGGTAAATGCCACTTCTCTGCTCCCTGCTGAGTACCCAGACTCCAGGAATATTTCCTCGTCTAATTCTGCACACGCTCACCTTTGACCTCCTAGGGCTGACTTTCATAGGATTCCTTAATTAAGCACAGGTTTCTCTGAGGTGACAAAACCTCTGACCAAAGAGCCTGAGCTTTTACAGTTGTCTTTGTACCCGATGCCCATTTTGTCGCTTGATGTGGATGGTAGAGACATCGCTCCATCAAACACGTCAGAGTGATGCACCAGGCACACAGGTGACCAGCCTCAGACTTCACCTCCCCAAGGGAAAGAGATCTCAGAGCTTCTGGGCGGGGGGCACCAGGAGACGGCTCAGGTCAGGCAGCACCTGTTCAGATGTCTCTCTGGTGGACGACTGTTGCTCACGCCCTCCCAGAGTCAATCCTCCCCTCTGCGTTGGTTCAGGCAGGCTCGACCTCTTTCTCTAAGCTCCTCTGGCTCCAGCCAGGGGACTGTGGCTGAAGCCTCCTCGACCGACCAGTGTATTCTGTCTCCTCGGCTATGGTGATTAGATCAGGGATGGGGCACACAAGCCGAGTGAGGGTAAGACCTAACTCCAGGGCTTTTGCTGGAATTACGGGGGGAGCGAGGATGTCCTTTCTGCAGAGTTGCAGAGAAGACAGTCCAAGTCTGGAACCCGGTGAGAGAAGCCTGATAGAGGACAAAGCCAACGCGAAGCAAACCAGAGCCGAGAGATGGAGAGAGACCCCGTCTCAAGGGTACCACCGAACCCCCCCGCATCAGTTCACGCCTGAAACGAGCTACCCTGTAAGTTTCCACTTTCAGCCTAAGCGCACCTGCCGTGGGTTTCTGATCGGAAGTCTTGACCAGCACGCTCACCTCTTGTTGGAGACGATGGGGACCCGCCAGCCCTTGATCTGGTTGAGCTCGGTGTCCGAGACCTCGATCTGCAGGGGCAGCCGGGGGACCCACACCGTCATCTCCAGGGGGCTGTGCAGGTGCTGGTAGGTGAAGTTCACCACCACGTTCACCTTGCCTCTCACTTCCTTCCCGTTGACAAAGACGTAGTCACACCTGTCCGAAACCTGTGAAGAGGCAAGAGAGGGTGGGGGACGCAGGCGTTTTTATCGTAAACCATGGAGAAAGGAAAAGCGAGAGAGCGCGGAGGAGGAAAGAGAAGTATTTCTTTCCCTTTTCTGTGGCTGTTTCGAGGTCCGGACGGTGGGGAGTGGGTCTGAAGGTGCCCGCTGGTGTTTGCTTTCCGATACTGCAGACGCTGTAACGACGGATGCTGTGGGGCCCGCCCCCTCCCCTGGGGTCTCTTGCACTGGTTGGGGGCACTCATCCCCATGTGCTGCAGGGGCTCTGCTGACGATTTATGCTGGGTCTCTCCCCTGGGAGGCCGCCCTTAGGCGCTGGAGCTGCACCCGCAGACTTACCTGGGTGCCACGCACCTCGCACCCCACCTCTCCGCCCCGTGACTTCCTGGCTTGCCTCAAGGAAGGATAAACTGTGCGTGTGTGTCACTACCCAGAGCTCCCCCGGGGCTCAGGCAGAGGAAGGCCATGTGTCACCAAAGCAGGGGGCCGCACTGCTACTACTCTTGGTTTTGGGATTCCGGCCCCCAGATCTGTGAGAGGAGGAAGTGACCCAGCCAGAGGCAACCTGCGAGGACAGCCCCGGAGAGCTAACAGACCTCCCTGCCGAGGCCCCGGCCAGGCCGGTGAGTCTGCATTCTGACGGACACCCCGGCTGACTCTCACTTAGACGGACAGCTGGGAGCCACGGGCGGAGGGCTCTCGGGGCCCAGGGCAGGAGGAGTCCTGTTACCCTCTCGCTGCACAAAGGACCGGCTGATCCAAGGAGCTTCTCACGAACATGAAATCCGCCCCCATCTGTTCTCAGAGTCTCCGGCTTTGATTTCATCTTCTAAGGTGAATGCGAGCCGATTATGGAGACCCTCCCTCCCTCTCAACCCCTCAACAAAAGCCCAGCTTTCCCGGCGGCTTTGGGCTCGAGGATTCTCTGCTCCACGCCCGGCGATGCCGCGCAGTAGCCCTTACGAGGCCAGCGCGAGTGCTCTTGAAAACACGCCTCTCAGACGCAGCCCTGCGGTGCCGGTGCTGACTCAGCATCACCGACTCGACGCCCTTATTCCCCGCCTCCAAAAGTGGTGCTGCGGGCGGTGTGGGCGTCCTGCTAAGTGAGAGGGGCCCACCTGAAAAGGCTGCCTGCCGTGTGGTCCCAACCCTGCGACCTCCTGGGAAAGACAAAACTCTGGAGACAGTTGAGCGATCAGGGGTCAAGGGGGACGGAGGGATGAAGGGCAGGGCACAGAGCATTTTCAGGGCAGGGACACTGTCCCCGTGTGATGCTACAATGGCGGATCCGTGTCACTGGGCTTTGGCCAAAAACCACCAAAATTTCAACACAGAAATTTCACCAAAAGTGAACCCAAGTGTGGAAGCTATGCCCTGTCGTTATTAATTAAGTATCAAAACTGGCTCAAATCCCCCCCAGTGTTTATGACAGTAGTTAGTGCACCCCAGGCACTGCTCTAGGGGCTTTCTTGTTGTATTTAATCTTCCAGCAACCGCTGGAGGTAAGGATTGTTGTGACGACGTTGTGAGAGAGGAAGTCGAGGGGGCATCGAGAGATCCAGCAGGTGGTCTGGGGTCACAGCTGGGAGGAACCCCAGCACCCCAGCTCCTGGGGCTGTATGTCAGGCACTGGCCCCCGAACTCCCACCCAGAACACACAGGTTAGCTCTGAAGTGACGGTCTGATCCCAGACTCCGTTGCCAAGCGGAGAAACACTTCTATCCATAAGGATGGGTCTCCTCTCAGCGATTTTTAAAAAAATTCCTAGAGCTTTGTCACACATCACGAATGTTTCATATTGGCTTTTCGAGTCTGAGTACATACCTCATTGGAGATTTTCTTTTTAACTTTCAATTTTTTTTTTGGTATAAAAGAATGGGAAGTTGGTACAGACTCATGGTTCAAAGGCCAAACAGCACAGGAGGAAGCAAGTGCGGTGAGAATTAAGCCCCTCGCCCTTCCAGCCGCGGTTCCCCTGCCCCCCACTCCCCACCCTGAAGGTAACCATCATGACCAGTCTCCTGTGCAGCCTTCCAGAAAAGTCCGTGTATATACAAGCATTTGAGTACATATTTTCTTATTTTTTTTAAAAAAAGATGGTGGCCACTGTTCTGTGCTTTTCCCTTAAAAGTAGAGCTTGTGGGAGGTTCTAAATCCTTCTCAGTAAACTTCAGGTTTCTAGCACTCAGAAGTGTAAGAATGAAAGCCGTTCTTTTGAAGATGGGGGGTAAATGGAAAACAGACACCAGCGTTCTTGTAAGCACAGGGGAGACACAGGAAAGGTGTTTGGAATCAGGAAGCATCCCGTGCAGCGGGAGGACCCGGCGGCCCTGGGACGCGTGCTCTCAGCCCCCGCCCCGAATCTCACGGCCCGCCCCCGGGGGAGGGCCGTGCACCCTTGTCACCGCCTGCCGCTCCCCCAGGACGGCGCCCTGACTGCTCTGGGTCCCAGGGGCGCAGGAGCTAGGCTGGCCCACGGCCCGCTGGACCTGCTCGTGTTCTCTGATACCCTCTGCGTTCAGGGACCAACCCTGGAATGAAACAGTGCTGCGGCCAGTTAATATGAGAGCAAAACAGACTTTTGACATCAAAAGATCATTGGTGCAATGCCCTGGAATGGGACAGGCCATGGAGCGTGTTGCATGTCCTGGCCACTCCAGGTCACCGAGCTCGTCGCCCCTGCCCTAAGCGCTCGGGACGTGGCCGGGTGCGACAGCTCACGTCCGAGGGCGCCGGGGAGGAAGAGACCTCAGGAGGGCTCCCAGCACGTCTGCTTTGCTGCTCAGATGCTCCGGGACCACCCCCTGGGCTCTTTCGGGTTCACTGAAGGCCAAGCCAAGAGGTCCTTTGCTGGTTTCCACAAAGGATCCCCTCACAGGAGGTTTCCCAGAAGCTGTTAAATTTCCTGCAGATTCTCGGGTGCTGGGGGAGGGGCTCCCGTCGCCCTTCACACGCCCTCACACCTGTGTCCTCACCTCTGCCCCCCCCCACTCCCCCAGCTTCATCACAAGCTTCGTGCTCACCTGGCCCCAGGAGGACCAGTTCCACCCACAGCCCCGACCTCCGTGTCTCACCTGGACACACAGGGACTTCTCTTTCTCAAAAAGCTGAGTAATAACTTACGACCCGGATGGGCACACATCTTACCCGCACAGCTCAGCACATGCTTAACACCTGTCGACACCTGGACAGCCCTCCAAGCCCCAGCCACGCGCAGCCACGCGCAGCCTCCCAGAGTCTCCCTCGCCCCTCCTCTCCATCATCCGCCGCCCGTTAGCCATGGTTTTGGCTTTTCTCCCCACGGAGCAGTTGCGCTCATTCCAGAGCTCCGCAGGGAAGACACGGTACCACTTGTCCTCGCCGCTTTCCGGCTTTGCTGTCACCTCTCAGCTCTGCGGGCTGTGTCCACGCTCACGGTCCCCGGCGAGCAGCGCTTCACTGTGTGATTCCCTCTCCTGTGGGTGGGCGTCTGGCTCCTTTCCAGCCTCTGGGGATCACGTGATGCGGCCACGAACGTTCTTGTACACAACTTTTGATGCTCCACGCCTTCATTTTTCTTGGTGGATTTGCTCAGTTTTGGACAAACCTAAGTTTCAGCGCCGGCACCTCCCTTTCTCTCTTGGCCGGTAAATGCAATTTCTGCTCCAGGAGGAACTCTGGTGCCGGCTACTGGTGTAATTAGACGTCCCCATCCCGTTACAGTGGAGTGGCTGCGGCTGTAAGTCATCCTAAGAGGCTGACGAGAGGATGGGCCGTTTATCTTTGGGATGAAGCACATCCCAACCAGGCTGGCGGAGAGGCGGGGACGGCTGGCGTTTATTTATGACGCTTCCTGCTTTTCTGTTGGTTCCCAGGGAGCGATAACGCGACCTGGTTCAGAAATAATGGGACCGGTTCCTGGAACTGTGCTCATTTCTAGAGGGATGACGTACCTTGACATTTGAAAACACCAGACCCTCTATTTAACACTCCTCTGAGACACTATCTCTGAACAGAAGTTGTATGTGACCAGACAAGGTGAGGGCCACATCCTGGGAACTCGCTCCTTCCATCCTCCCAGAACTTAGCAGGAGACCAGCTCAGTGGGTCTGCGTTTTGCCAACAGAAGAATAGAGTTCTTCCAACTCAGGGCCTCTTAATCTTGCTGTGATAAAGAAAGTTAATTTTTTCTCCTTTAATTTCCAATCCAGCCCAGATGAAGTTTTGTAAAATACAGTAAAGGTGAGTTTGGAGGATGCGATCACGCTGAGTGGCTAGAAGCCTTCCTCGATGCTTATGCTTGAGTTCGCACAGGTCTCGCTGAGGACGGGGAGCAGACAGTTTGTGGACCTCAGCACCTACGGGGACCACCCTGTGCACCTACTCACAGCGCCGTGAGCCGGCCAAGTCCAAAAACAAATGATTCAAACGAACTTACCTACAAACCAGAATTAGACTCACAGGCATAGAGGACACACTATGGTGACCAAAGGGGCAAGGGGGGAGGGGGGGGAAAATTAGGGGTTGGAGATTAGCAGACACACACTATATAAAGTAGATAAACAACAAGGACCTGCTGTCCAGCACAGGGAACATAATCAATATCTTGTAATAACCTATGAAGGAAAAGAATCTGGAAAAGAGCATGTATGTATGTGTATGACTGAATCACTTTGCTGGACACTTGAAACTAACACGGCACTGTGAAGCGACTACGTTAACAAAAAGATAAATAAATAAAATAATAAAATAAAATCAGCCCAGGCCAGACAGACAGAGGATTTCAGTGCACTGATATCAGTACCTATCATTTTTCTCCATATTTACGTCCATGTACCCTTATTCACGTAAATGTCTGTGACCTCTATTTCGGTGGCATTCCAGAGCCAATAGAAAAAAATCTGTGGGCGGTTCTGAGACGCTGGGGACATGGCTTCCTCTCTGTTGTCTCTGTGTTTCCCCTTTTCCAGCCCGATCCTGTCTGCAGTTTCCGGCCCCCGGACCTCTCGTCCCGCAGAGTTCCTGGAGCACTTGGACGGATGTGAGGGAAGGACAGATGCGTACGCAGCAGTGAGAAGGATGCTACAGTGATACCGTTCTGTCCCCGTTCAGTTAGTGCAGATAACATCTCGTGTCCAGGCCCCACTCACGGCTGCCGGCATCCCCTCCTCCAGGCAGGCACTGGGCCGACGGGAGAACAAAATCCGCCCGCACGATCGGGGTGCCGCGGGAGTGACTGCACCACGACACGTCCGCGTTCGGCAGGAACTCGTGTTAGGGACTGAATTAACGTTCCTTGAATCCCCACGGGGTTCTCCTTCAATCCGTGCTTCAAGGGTCCGATAAAGTGAGCCGGAGCAGAGCACTCCCCTCTGCCTTACTAGCGCTAAAATTGTACATTTAACAAAGAGCTTTTCTCTTCATTATGAGCATCAGGGAATTACCAGAGAGGGCCAAGTCCTACACGAAGTGGGGGGGGGGGGGTCACAAGCGCTAACAGAGCTGTCACTGGAACGCGGGATGCCGAGAGCCGCTGGGAGGATGTCGCATCTGTGGTGATTCCGGGGCGTGTGGCACCCTGCAATGGGGGAGGACATCAAAGAGACACAGGGGATGCATTTGAACTACCTCGATGGCTTCAGAGAAACATTCAGAGGAAAAGCATCTGGTGCCGAAAGCATCTGCCCATCAATCGTGGAGGCCGGGGATAGGGGGCTCCTAAACGAATTAACACATTTGCATCGAGGAGGACCTATCATGCTACATGTACCAAAGCACACATTTCCTTGATTAAGGTTTTGCTGTTTCCAATCACTCACACCCAAAGAGGGCTTTTTCTCCTCACAAAAAAAGACCAGGGCCTGGAGTGGGGCACTGCACCGACCAACGCGTCCTGCCTCCTCCTGCCAAATGCCTCCCTGGCCTCCCCGGAGCAGCGGACGCGAATTACGTGACAGCGGCTGAGACCCAGCAAAGCGGCAGATGTGGGGAGACCTGGCCAGCGCCCGTGGCTTCCAGCAGGTCCGGAAGCTTCCCCAAGAGCCAAATTTTGGTCCTTCCTCGTCTACAAATGAAAGCAAATAAGCCGACTGCACGGGAATATTGGCCGTTTAAGGAGACGTCAACAACCTGCGCTCCAGGCATCTGCTAAATATTGGGGCTTTTGAAAGCACCTCTCTCTCCTTTACCTCAGATTTTTGGCCAGGTTGAAAGCAGAAGCTTTCTCAAGCCAAGAAAGAAGTGATGAATCCCACTGCAGCGGAACAGATCTGGGCCTGAGTGGGGCGCCCAAGTTTCTGAATGAAGATGTGAGGCGAGCACGTCGGGGAGCAAGGCCAGCTGGCATTTCGGGTCGGACACCTCTTGAGCTCTGTCGCACATGCTCTCGCCTGGGTTCTAGCCTCCGTGGTCGCTGCTGGACCCAGCGTCCTGCAGGTGTGGCTGCCAGTGCCCTGCCTGGCTCTGACCATCTCTTCCTCTCTGCCTGGAGGCTTTTCTCTGGCTTCATGAGCACCTGGAGGAACCTGTGCTGGGGTAGCTCAGGATAGAGGAGTTTCCTGGGATGTGTGGGACTTTTGGCACTCAAACTGGGGCAGCCCTGGGCAGACCAGGACAGCTGGTCACCTTCTGCTCGGCCCCGTGGACGCACAGGCACACGTGGAAGTGGACGGGCGCTAAGAACCCTGGACGCCCGTTGACCAGTGCGGGGCAGGAGCCAGTGGTGGGGAAATACTCTTCTTCCTGGGCAGACAGTTCTCAGGTGCCTTCTGCCTGCCCCATCCCAGGGTCCTGAGCAGGACTGAGCTCCGTCGTGCACAGCTTACAGATGTATAGATCCTCACGGGTGCTTCCCAAAGCCTGTTTCTTGGGTTTACTCTCCAAGATGAGGTACACGCATACACATTCAAAAACCAAAGCACTTTTTTTGTGGCGGTGGCGGGAACTGGAAAAACACACTTTCTGCAGTATTTCTGAGCACTGTGGTGCTTTGCTGTGGTGTGCACCTCTCCGCCACACTTCGGTCTCTAGGAAGGAAGTGTGAGTTCCTCCAGCTGCCAAGAGAGCTGCTGGAGGGTGGCCCTCAGGTGTCAGTCCTCTGGGGGGTGGCTCCAGCTGAAGAAAGCCACCTCAACCAAGGTGGCTGTCTTTCCAGGGATGTCTACACCTGGTGACTGATCGGTGGGGGGCACAGAGGTCCAGCCTCCTCGCTCCAACCCAGGACAGCTCCCAGGGGCCATCCCAGCCCCAGGGCCCCTGTGGGGTCCCCTAAGCCCCCCTGGGGGCTGCATTGCACTCAGCCTCTCCGTCCGCCCCACTGTGCTTCTGTCCCCTCCCTCCTACAAGTGCGGGTCCCCAAGGAACATCCTGCAGACTAAGCTCCATCTCGGGGTCTGCTTCAGGGGTCCCAACCTGCTACAAGCACTTTCTAGAGTGTTCTGGATGC
This sequence comes from Camelus bactrianus, assembly GCF_048773025.1. NCBI lineage: Eukaryota > Metazoa > Chordata > Mammalia > Artiodactyla > Camelidae > Camelus > Camelus bactrianus. Next base: position 2,506,637 of record NC_133570.1, on the reverse strand, counting down.
TTGAGGTACAACAGTTAAAAAGTCCCATCTTCATGGAACTTTATTCTAGGAAGGGCTACAGACAGGAGCCAAAGGAACAAACAGATTCAGAGCGATCAGCAAGTGCTGAGTGTCGCGAACCACCGCACAGCACACTGTGGAAATTAGCAAGAGCGTCACACCTGCGGGTTATCCCGGACGGGCGCTTAGATGCCCGCTGGAGCTAAGACCGTGGGGCTGAGCCCACAGCAGGGTTCGCCACCCATCAGAGTCATCCGAGGGACTTTCCAAATGCTGGCTCCCAGGACCCACGCCCAGAGGTCCTGATTCAGTGGGGCAGTGGTGGGGCCCAGGCATCAAATCAGCATTTTAACTGCCCCCGAGGTGTTTTCATGTGCGGTCGGGTTGACTCCAGCCACCCAAACATCCATGCAGCGGATCCACGTGGAAGATCGTGACACACAGATAACAGAAGACATTAACGGAAAAACTAAAACACAAACGGTGTCTTATACATGCAATTCCGTATGGAGACAGGCATGCGTATTGCACACGTGGCTGAGTAAACACGTACGTGCTCTCACACGGAGCACGTAAGGGAGGTTTCCGGACTCCGGTGCATTTTCCTGATTTGGGGGTTGAAAAATGACTGCTTTAAGAAAAAAACAAGCACCCGTCTATAAGAGATTCTCCAAAAAATTTGCAGATCACAAGCATGGATCAGAATCCAACATACTCAAAACATATTTAGTGGCAAACTCATGAAAAAGGGTTCATCAAGCAATGGTGACGACGTTATGCTTAAATACCATCCAGCTCTATTTCCCTGAACGTGTGTGGAGCCCGTTAGACCCCAATAACTCTTTCTAATAATTAAATTCCTACTGAAGGTGCACAGTCTTTGCTCTTGGACACTTTCAATGAAATAACCCAAATTAAAAGCAAATATTTTCTTAATATTTCCAAACTTTTTGCGGGAGGACAAACACCAAACGTTTAGCCAGGCTTCGCTCGAATGATTTCAAATTTAGCCACCCCAAATTATCGAAATCCAGGCTGCCAAGATTCATGGGCACAAAGTAATTATCCTCTGTTTACAAAAGAGTTGAATTCTTGGTTTTATCCTCCCCCTCACTGCTGTTTTTATTTGCAGTGGGTGATTTAAAAAGCATTTTTAAGGGAAAGAAAAGCTGGTGCAATCAATTGCTCTTAAACGTTTTCCTTTAACTATGTTTGCCTGGAATCTGTTTGTAAAATAGCAGAAAAAATATATACATATATACAGATATGTGTGCATATATTATATGTAACATATCATATACATATATAAGAATAATTGTAATAATTATATTCATAATTATATAGCATAATTATATAATTATAAGAATATATATAAAATACATATGTAAATTCAATATACTTAAATATATAAATTATATTAAATATAAATGTTATAAATATATAATAGTGTAATTACAATACAATCACAACATATCCTATATGTATAGAATATACAAGATCTATCTATAGATAAATCTTAAGTTCCTAAACTTATAAGATTCTGTCTTGAGCAAATAGGAATACGTCCTCATATGTAGTAGAATTTTTAAGTAAATGACGAGTGATTGTGTCTCTGGTTAATTAAAAGCAACGGTTTCTATTTTCATAGACTTTTCCTATAGAGAAGAGGTTTGTCCCGAGCATCTCTGGAGGCTGCAGACAGACCAACAGAGCATTGGGAACTGGAGTGGGACATCACTGGTTCTAGGCTAGCTGGCTGTCCCAGGCTGCCGTGGTCCTTCTGGGGAGGTGACCACAGGGTGCGTGGCTGATGACAGCCTCCAGGTGCTGCAACTTGGGATCTGATGCTCCGTGTTCAAGCGGAGACCTGCCTCTCCCTCCGCGGCTTCTACCCGACGGCTGAGGGCGGAGGTGCTGCCTGGCTGAGCGCCCCAGGGGCAGCCTTTGCTCCAGGGACCCCTGTGCCTTTGCTGAGACTCTCTGAACTATGCTGAAGTCGGAGGCGCCTCCTACCCCATCTGCCTTGCTCCCCACTCTCCTTTCACAGACAGCCGACCTACATCTTTCTTTCTTTGTAGTAAGAATGCATAACCTGAGACCTACTTTCTTAAATTCTCCAGTGCACAGAACAGTCTTGTTAGCTGCAGGGATGGTGTTTACAGATCTCTAGAATGTATTCATCTTGCATTACTGGAACTTTACATCTGTTGAACAACCCTTCCATGTCCTCAAATATCCATCGGTGGATGAAAGGATAAAGAAAAGGTGGTATATACAAATGGAGTATTATTCAGTCTTGAAAAAGGAGTCGTCGTGCCGTATGCAAGGACAGGGGTGGACGGGAGGGCACAGGCAGACCTCTGTCTTGATCTGAAGACTTCTCTGCCTTTGTCCAGCCCCCTGCTCTTCATCTCCATGGGCAATTCTTCCAGTAAATCACATCAATGTTCAATTCTGACATGATGTCAGCTTCCCCTGGGACCCAGACAGCCACATAAGCTGGGTCTGGTTACGGTGATGGTGGTGAAAATCAGGTGTTTCTGTCTCTCCAGCATTTATCCCTACTCTTCTTTTCAGATCCTCCTCTTTACCCCACATAGACAGTGGCTTTGAAGTGAGGTGGATCCTCTGTCTCCACATAGGCACATGGCTCAGGACTCACAGAGTAGAGCAGCTCATTTCCTTGAAGTCTTCAGTTCGCTGGAGGAGCAACTGGCTGATAAAAGTTGCGTCCCGGACATTTGATGGAGTTGTGGGCACACAGGCATGCTCTTTCCTGTAGGGCTATTAAGCTGGAAGAAGGCAAACTTGGAGCTGTTGGAAACCATCTTTGCCACCTCAGAGGAGAGCCTGCCTGAGAAAGGAGCAGGTACTGAGAGAAGCAGAGCCTCATGGTTGCAAAATGGCTGCGTCACCTCCAGCTGCAGGCCTGCACTCCAAGTAGGAAAACGAATGACGCAGGAAGGGGTGCAGCCTGTACCAGGGAAGCAAACAGTCCCAGAACCCATCAGGTTATCTCCTATTGTCCAAAGGGTGTCACAGAGCCACTGGCACTTCAAAAGAGTTTAAAAAGGTGGGACCAAGAACACCAACCTGCTCAAGATGGCACTGTCAAAAGAAGGAAAGAGGCTGGTACCCTGTTATCATCACTGAACAGCAGCACCGGCTCTGGCCTCTTACCTCTGGGCCCCTTGCCACAAGTCCAATAGCAAAAATAGAATTTTGTTTTGGTTTGGGGTATGTTGCTGTTGGCAGACAACATACGTATGTACATGTATGACTGAAACACTGTGCTGTTCACCAGAAATTGACACAACATTGTAAACTGACTAGACTTCAACCAAAACAATTTTTTTAAAATTTTAAAAAATAAAATAACTTATGTGAATCCCCCCTAAAAGAAAGTAAATGTGGCAAGAAAGCAGGCTGGAAGTTTTTTATCTCTGAACCAGCAATGAAAACAAAGAGCAGAAACCAGTTGACAAACAGAACGTTCTCACGTTGCCATAGTTCCTCAACACAGAGGCTGGAGACCACGACGCATGGTGACAGGAAACCCATTCTTCAGCCTCTGCTGTGTCTCTAATCGTAGCGCCCACACCAACGACCCCACCTTCATTCTGATGACAAAAGGCGGTTCCCAGACTTAACCTTGGATGCTGGCTTCCGGGGCTGGAAGCCGCAGCCCTGACTGTTTTAGTAAGAGCACATTAAAACCCTCTCTTTGCCCAAACACTGAAATGTTTTTTTGTTTGGTTGGGTTTTTTTTTTTTTTTTTTTTTTTCAGAATTACCTGAAACCTGCAGGGAGCAAGAAAGATGGGTCCCAGTGGACAGTTAGGAAAACAGGGAAGGGAAAAATATATCAATTCTCCAAGGTCCTGCAGAAGGAAGTTTGATGTTTCCTGGCGCAAACGATGGGGAGCGTGACTCTCAAATTCTTTCTCTTCCGGTAGAATTTCTGGCTCCAAGAAGGGGTGTGTGTGTGTGTGTGTGTGTGTGTTGGGAGATTTTTTAGTTGCTATTACGTGCAATGCTGATTTTCAGACTTTTCAACCACCCCGGTTAGAACGGCCACTTAACCAATCAGACGCCAGCCATAAGCCATCAGTTCAGCAATCCTGCTGAGCGTCCACGCTGGTCACAAGGCAGACCCAAAGAGATGAGGACAGCGGGAGAGAAAGGAGGCTCACTGACCCGACCATTCCGCCGGCCGCTGGTGGATCACGACACACCAAAAACCACATTTCAAATCTTGTCTCTGCGGCGAACTGTCGCCTGGTCAAACACATGGTTGGTTACCGCGCAGGCTGCGTGCCCCTGATCTAGTATATTTTAAAGTCTGCAGAGATACATGCATTTTCAAACCTGCCGTGAACTTTCCCCTGTCTTTTGTTTATCAGGGTGTTATTCACATACCAGAAAAGCCACCAGTACGAAGCATACGGTCTGATGGATTTTGGAATTTGCGTGCAATCACGAGACCACCATCACAATCAAGATAGGGAACCATCCTCCACCCTCAGTTTCCTGGGGTTCCTTAGATGTGATTCTCTGCTCCCACCCCTGGCGGCTACGCATTTCATTTCTCTCGTCGTGGTTTTTTTCCTCCGCGGAATTTCATACAAGTGGACTCTTACAGCATGGCATCTTTTATGCTTACTTCTTTCATGCAGGATAATGTTCTGGAGGTTCATCCGTACCGCTGCAGGTAACAATACAGCTCGCTGCTTTTCATCCTGACCCTAACCCTAACCCTTTTCATCGCTAAGAAGCATTCCCTCCTACGTGCTCTGCTTCGATTAAAAAAAGAGAGAGAGAGAATTTGTTGATTCCAACACTTCTGGATGTTTGGAATGACCACAGAGCCAGGGCATCTGGTGCGGCTTTTAACTGCCTACGGCTTCCTGAGAGCTACATGATTCCTGCCCACCTGACTGCGTCCTCCCCCCACCAAGCCCGCGGAAAGGGCACCGTCCCCGGTGTCTCGGACCACACTTACGCGTTGGCAGTGTTACAGCGTCGGGATCAGGAAGCACGCGTCTGACCACAAAATAATGAGCAGAACAGGAAGTCACCCAAGACACGGAGAAGAGCGCAGGCACCGAGGGCTGGTGTTATGAAGCCCAGACCGATGATTCCTTATGCTTGCAAAATAAAATATTTGCGAGAATGCACAGATACGTGCAATTGCTCTTCCGACACAGAAAGCTGCCTAATAGAGGAGCTTAACCAAGGCTGCACCCAGCTCTCTCTCCAGGCACACCTGGAGTTGGATTTGCACCTGGCTTTGCAAGCTTCCGAGAGCCACAGTGATTTGTACTCATTTTATGCGACAAGGAACACACACATCTTTGATGGGGATTCTGCGGCTTGGTTTTCTTCGCCTTTAACCACAAGAATACCGGTTTGGTATAAAAAGGATTACAGTGCTCTTGTAATAAGGTTACTGGAGACGCACTTCTTTCGAAATGTCGCAAGCATTTCCGGGGCTTCTTGTCAGTTTAATAAAATCCAGTTTCCAGGGAGTCATGATCATTCTTACAAGTTAGTCTTGTCTTTTCGTGAACGCTCATCTTATTTTCAGATTCACTTGCCTTCGTACATCCAGATCGACACTTCAGATCTGTCCACTCTTTATGCTAAAATCGTCCTTCTGGATAAAATACTCATATTACTGTTTTAATCACTACGTTTGACACTTGGTTAACCCGTGTGGAGTCACTGACTTATTTTCAATGAATTCGGAATATGATGCCAACACAATAGAAGCCACACCCCTTGCCAGCTTCACAAATGCAATGAAGCGCACAAACTACATAAAAACACATCAGCCGTGATCAGCCCCACCCTGATCACTGACTGTTCGCCGAAAATAAAACCCCAGACCATCTGGTCTGTGCAGTGCCCACAGAACTTTAAAGCGGTGATGATCATTAGGAACATAATGTGGCTTCTTTGATCACCATAATTCATCTTGTATTTAAAGGTTTATGACACACACGATTCCATTGCTTTTTCCTCCGCAGCTGTCAAGGCACTTGTTAGCCGGCCAGATGTCACCTGTTAGGGAAGGCGGGGAGTGAGATGGACAGCCCGGCGTGTCTGTGGACATGCTGTCCAGTTTGGCTGGAGAAACACACTCTGACAGGTGAGTGGGGACGGGGAGAGGCTGGAGACTCAAGCAGTGGCCAGGCAATGAGGCGTCCCGGTACTGGAGGGGGATGGGTCAGGTTGGTATTTTAGGGGCTTGGAGGGGGTCAAACCGGGGACCCAGAGGTGACAAAGGCAGTTGCTGTAGAAATTCAGCTGAGAGGTGATGGCGGCCTGGCCGAGGAGCGTGGGCTCAGATGCTGAGTGGACTCAAAGGTTGACTCCAGCGCATAAGCACATGCGTCTGTTTTTCGGGAGTGAAGAGGCAGCAGGAAGAAGAGGGAGGCATCAGGAATGACTCTGGTTCTCAACTAGAAAGTGCAGATGGGTTGGATGAAGAGGGTTTTGAGTTCAAGGGGGTCCACGGGACAAGGGCGCCAGCATGTGGCACAGGTGTGGGCCCTCGGGACATATTCATAGCTGAGGATCATCAGTTGGTGTACAATCGTGTCCAGAGGTGAAGTGAACCCACGGGACTGGGGAGA